>NW_026693937.1:1682500-2282500 GCF_021218885.2 Marmota monax | reverse complement strand
AAGTATTATGTAATAATCACAACTGAATGTGCTCTGCGTTTGTGACTGGCAATTACCACCACAAACACATAAGTAGTGCGTTGTACCATACTGTTAGAATGGTGTCACTATCACAGAGTTACAGGAATTTTTTAGTTACAATCGCAGGAGAGCATTCTCATATATGCAAACTGTAATTGACCAAAATGATGTTATGCATTATATGATGACAGACAGATCACTTGAATATACCATATCCTATTTTTAACTTTTTGAAGAACTTTCACACTGTTCTCCATATGACTGGACCAATCTAAATTCTAATCAACAGTATGCAAGGATTGCTTTTCTCCACTTTCTCACCAACACCTGTTACCTTTCATCTTTTTGATAATAGCCATCCTAACAGGTGTAAGGTGATATGTCCCTGTGGTTTCAATTTAAAATTCTCCATGGTTTTAATTTAAAATTCTCTGATGCATTTTTCATATACCTGTTGGCCATTTGTATGTCTTCTTTTGAGTAATATCTGTTCAGATTTTTTGCCCACTTTAAATCAGGTTATTTGCTTTCTTACTATTGGGTTATTAGAGATCTTTATGTATTTTGAAAAGTAAACCCTTATAAGATGTATGGTTTAAATGTTTCCATTCCATAAGTTTTATTTTCATGGTAATGATCATTTACTCAGTTGTGCAGAAGCTTTATAATTGATGTAATTCACTAATCTAGTTTTGCTTTTGTTATTGGTGCTTTTGGGTTCATGGCTAAAAAGAACCTTTGCTCTGATTGATGTCATAGAGTTTTATCCTATTTTCTTCTAGTAGTTTTACAGTTTCAGGTCTTATGTTTAAGCTTTAATTAATTTTAAGTTGATTTTATATATTGTGTGACATGGGATCTGAGTTCATCATTTTGCATGCAGATATACAGCTGTTCCAAAACTCTACTGAAGAGACTGACATTTCCCCATTGTATGTTCTTGGCACTATTTTGAAAAGCAGTCGAATACATGAATTTATTATAACTTTGTAGTATATTTTGAAGTCAGGGATGCATTACACTTTTTTTTGTGGTATTTTTGTTCAAGATATATTTGTCTACTTAGGGACTTTTATGGTTCAATACATATTTTAGTGTTCTTATTTTGTATATACAAAATATTACTATTGAATTTTGGTAGGAATTGCATTGATTTTTGTAGATTGCTTTAAGTGTAGATATTTTAACAATATCAATTCTTCCAATCCATTAGCATGGAATATTTTTTCTATTTATTTCTGTTCTTTTCTATTATCTTATCAATGTTTTATAGTTTTCCATGTCTACGGGTTTTTTTCTCCCTTGGTTAAATTGGTTAAGTATTTATTTTTGTAGTTCATGTAAATGGAAATGTTTTCTTGATTTATTTTTTAATAATTCATTATTAATATAAATAAGTGCTACCAATTTTGTATGTTGATTTTATATTCTGCAAAAAAGGTTCATTAGTTCTATTTTTTTAAATTTTCAATAACTTTATTTATTTACTTTTTATGTGGTGCTGAGGATTGAACCCAGAGCCTTACCCAAGCAAGGCAAGTGCTCTGCCACTGAGCTACAGCCACAAACCCCCCCTTTTTTTATTGGTGAAGACTTTAGCATTTTCTGTATATAAGATAATGTTATCTGCAAACAGGGACGATTTAATATTTAGTCTTTCCAGTTGGATAACTTTTCTTTCTCTCTTGCTTAATTGCTCTGGCTAGAACATCTCCTTCTGTGTTGAATAGAAGTGGCAAGAGTTGGCATGCTTATCTGTTTTTTTTTTTTTTTTATTTTAAAGAAAAAGTTTTCAACTTATCAACATCAAGTATGATGTTAGCTGTGGATTTATCATAGGGGAACTGAACTGTGTAAAATGCTTTCCTTCAATACCTAATTCATTGAGCATTTTTTATCAAGAAATGATATTGAATTTTGTCAAATTTTTTGTGCACCTATTGTGACAATCATATGGTTTTTCTCCTTCGTTCCACTAAGAGGCTGTTTCACATTTATAGATTTGCGCATATTGAACTATCTTTCAGTCACTGAATAAATACTATTTAATCACAAAGAATGTTCCTTTTGTGATGTTGAATCTAGTTTGCCAATATTTGTTGAGGACTTGAGAATTTTTGCATCTATTATAGTCATTGGCGATATCTGGCCTATAAGTTTGTTGGGTTTTTGTTTGTTTGTTTGTTTTTTTCCTTGTAGCATTCTTGTCTAATTTTGGTTTCAGAATAATTCTGGCCTTGTGAAATGATTTGGGGAGGATTTCCTTATTTTAAATATTTTGAAAGAGTTTAAAAAGAATTTACATTAGTCCCTTTTCAGATATTTGGTAGAATTCATCAGTAGAACCATCTGGTCCTGGGCATTTGTTGATGAGTAACTTGTTTATTACTGATTTAATCTATTTTTTCCTCACTGATCAGTTTAGATTTTTCATTCTTCATGATTCAGTCTTGGGAGGTTTGATGTATCTAGAACTGTATCCATTTCATCCAGATCATTCAATTTTTTGGTGTGTAATTTTTCACAGCAGTTTTGATTGATCCCATGTATTTCTGTGGTATCAGTTGTAATGTCACTTTCATTTCTGATCTTGTTTATTTGAGTCTTCTTTTTTTCTTCCTCTTAATGTAGGTTAAGGTTTTTCAACTTTATGCTCTAAAAAAAGCAAATGTGGTTTATTAACTTTCTAATGTCTATTTCATTTATTCTGTTCGGATCTTCATTATTTCCTTGCTCTTGCTAACCCTGAGCTCAATTTTTCTTGTTTTTCTGCTTTTTTTAGGTACGAAGGGAGGTTGTTTATTTGGAATCTCTCTTATTTTTGGATGTTATATATTGTTATATATTTCTCTTTATTTGTAATTTTAATACATAACACACATATTACATATATGTGTTGCATGTGTGCATGTATTGTGTGTATGCAATATGGCAAAGGTGATAATTTTTTAATTTAGGTAGTAGGTATATCAGAAATAATTATATTATTTTCCTTCTTGTTAAAATGTTTAAATTATTAGAAATAAATGTTTAAAAATCAATAAGTTGTGTAAAACAAGATTAAATAAGTCTTTAAAACCACTCACAAGACCTTAATCTGCTAGCAGAAACAAACAAGGAACTGAACTAGCTAAATAAAGTAACATGTAATTGAAATTCTCTCTATTTCTATTAATTTTTCTGTCACTCATATTTCTCTAGCTTATATGTGTTAGGCTACAATTAGCTAGGGATGTTTGCACCTATAGATCTCACATAAGGGGAATGCTTTTCTTCCTCAGAGATTATATAGGCAACTTCAATATAGGAATAGTAGTTTTGTTCCTGTTTTCACTCCTCAGCATCTATAAAAAGTGCTGTAATGATTGCCAGTGACAAAGAAACTCATGAAAGTTTGAAGAGGGAGGTGATAGATCATAAAAATTGCCATAATTCCTCACTGCAGCTTTTTATCTATAACTCTTTGAAATGTAACTTTATAGGCCTTCCTATCAAACGGTAGAATCTATTTATTAATCCTTTACATCTGGGCTGTGAGTTGCTTTAACCAGTAGAAAGTGGACGAAATGCTGCTGTAGCAGTTCTGGGCCTCCTCCTTGAGAGGCCTGGCATGTTCCCACTCTGCCTCAGAACCCTCTCCACCCACTACATGAGCTGATGCAGTCTAATCCACTGTGTATTAAGATACTTGCTCAGTTGTCTCCAATACTCCAGCTAACAGGAGCCTAGAAGCAGAGCCTCCTAGCTGACTACCATCCACCACAGAGGGGTAACTGAATCAACCTGAGAGCAGAATAATTGCCCAACTGAGCTCAGCTGAAATTGCTGATGCACAGAATTGTGAGCAGCATAAATGGCTGTTGTTATAAGCCACTAAGTTTGAGGTAGTGGTTTGCATAGAGAAAGATAAATGATATGAGGAAAGAAAGAGAAGGAAAAGGAGAAGGAAAAGAAGTCAGTAATAGAAAATAGAGGTCCTGAAGATAAGAATGACTTTTTCATGGATGTCTTGAATCCTGTATTTTTTAAACTTTTTTTGCTATTGCACTGGTAGCATTGAGTAAGTACACAAAAGTTATGCCATATTGTTTCTTCTATTATCTTAAATTTGATTTTTGAAATATTTATACAGATAAAAAAAACTCTTTAGAGCCCAGGAGAATATTTCATTTACCATTCATTTATACTTAGCATCTGTCTTCCAGCAATTGGTAGCTACCCAGTCTCACTTAGCAATTTTCCTTTTAATTAACACCATACCAGAATATCATTGTTTTCCTGTCTTTTAGCCCATCGGTTACATTAGTCTGTTTAGTGTTGCTCTAATAGAATATCAGAGAATGGGTGACTTATAAACTAAGTTCACTTATTTCTTACAATTCTGAAGGTTGAGAAGTCTAAAATGGAAGAATCTACATCTAGCTGTGGCTTTCTTGCTCTGTCATCTCATCATGGGAGGCAGAAGGACAAGAGAGTAGCACAAGAGACAACCAGAGGTCAAAGTCCCATCCTCAACCCCTTTTTATAATTGACATTAACCCATTCCTGAGGATTGAGTCTGATTAAGCTCCATATCCCCACAATATCATGTGAGGTAATAAATTCCCTGTACTTGCTTTCAGGAGCACACATTCAAACCATAACTCTGGTGCTTCAATTTTTTTAAGACTGGTGGTGTTAAGTGACGTGATTTCTCCACAGGGATACTGACCTTAACATTTATTCCTGAAGCCACAGATTGTGAATTCCTACCTGGAGCTCCTAATTTCTTCCTCTCTTCCCACCATATACCACCTCTGAATATAATTTAAATATCAAAAAATACATGATGAACTTTATCCAGTAAAAAATATTGACAAAAATAGTGAAAATATTTGATTAGTATCAAAGTCTAGATAAGAGGTGTTGATTCGACTGACAATTGAAATGTCATATTCTTGATACTATGCAAGGACCACAAATAATATCTGCAGATATAGGAGATTAGAAAAAAAATAGAAGAGGTTAAAAGTAGAAAATATCAAGCCAAAGATTATACTCAAGTGCCTATCTTCATTCCCTCCCCTTCTACCACTCCTGCAAAGGATTTTGAAAACTTGTTGGAAACCTAGAGAACTCATAGGATTAGCAATACAGAGCTGATCATTTTCATCTGGGAATAGATTGGGATAAAATAAAGGAAACATGCTATAAGGACATCTGACCAGATCTTGCTTTTGTAATTTTGACTTTAGCCACCTTTCCTTGGATCTTGATTTCTCCCACACTGTGGACTGCTCTAGCAGATCAATTGAAAGTGATCAACACAACACAGTAGTCCTAGGCTAGTAAAACAGTCAAACTGTAGTAGTCAATGCATTTCTGTGGTCTTCTTAGTCCTCCCTCACCAAAGAGTAGGAAAAAGAGGAGCCAGTAATTCTTAGTACACTATGGCAAAATAGATTGACAAACAAGGTAGATTAGACTCTAACCAGGACCACAGAATCAACATCTCTGAAAGCATGTATCTGGTAATTCAAGTTCAGAAAACTCCCCCAATTATTTTCTCTACAGCTATCAAGATGCTGGTCCATGAATGACGTTTTGGAAACCACTGGATATTTTAAAAATTAAGGTAAATGCTCTCAAAGAGTTGGTATTTACAGTATTTTTGGTAGAGAAAATCAACTTTTATACAGTTAGTTTGAACATTTCTATAAATATAGCATTTGAGTGAAACTCTAGAGAATACAAATACGTAGAGAATGAAGTAGAGAAGTGGACAGTATAAAATACTGACCAGAGAGTAAAGTATGATTTTTCAAGTATCAAGAAATCCAGGAATTTTAAAGTGAAATTTCTAGAATTCAAAATGTTAACTTACTTAAAAAAAATTAAAATACTGTTCTCAGGCCCAGCTAGATGTTTCTATGGTCTAGAACATGAACACACTATGAGCTACCATTAGGGGGTCTGCAAATACAAGGCTGCCTTTGCACAATTGCATTCTAAAGTATTTTAAGTATCAAAAGAAATTACCTCAGGCTGAATAATGACTAATCTTTACCAAATACAGTTTTTTTTTTAACCTATGTATGCTTTGTGGTAGTACATAACTCATCCTAAACACAGATTTATTTGGTGCACAACACAGCAGCATCCCTATCCCCATACAAACTCAAACATGAGTACACACTCATGTCTCAATGTTAGTCAGCTCTTCATCCCCATGACAAAATGCATGAGAAAAAAAAACTCAAGAGAAAACATAATATTTTGGCTCAGAGTTTAAGAGGTTTCAGTCCATGGTCATCCAGCTCTATTGGGCCTGAGAGGTTAGAGAATATAATGGCAAAAAGGTATGGTGGACAAAAGCTTCTCGCCTCATGGAAGCGGGAAACAAAGAGAAAGGGAAAGGAAAAAGATACTATGCCCAATACCATGCCTCCAAGAACCTACTACCTTCAATTAAGTTCTACCTTCTGCAGATTTCAACACCTCCCCATAGTCTATTCAGCTATGAATCCCTCATTAATCCACTGATGAGATCAGAGCCCTCAAGATCTAATGGCTTCCCCAAATCCCCACTTCTGAACATTACTACACTGGGGACCAAGTTTTCAAAACACGAGCCTTTCTGGTATTTTCCAGACCCGAACTATAACAATAACACTCTTGGTGTCTATTTTTGTGAACTTATATACATTGGGTGTTGGGGGACTGAAGGAAGGTCTTTTACGCAAGAATATCTGGGGTAATAAGGTGATGAAAACATAACTACTACTCTCAGTATTTCATGAACTGAAATTTTTGAATCCTTACTGAAGAAAGTATTGAAAGTACAGGATAAAACGTATTTCCTTCAGCTATGTTTTTTGGGCACCTCAGTGAGAATGTCAATGTGGAGATGGGAGATAGGCTATCTCGCTCTGTCCTTCTGATTATTGCATGGCTTCAGCACCTGGAGGACTAAAAAGAATATAGCTTCATTTGGCATCTTTGGCTGTTGTGTCTCATATGGGGTTAGAGTGAGTGGCTCAGCATTTTAGAGATGGTTCCACTGGCAATGCCAGAAGACCTATCTCAAGTCACTTGTGAGGAGCCATCATATCCAAGAAGACGACAGTTGACATAGGCCAACTTTTTCCTGAAACCACAAAGGGAATTCCCACACCCAAGAAATTGAACTTGTCCATCATAGACCTGCCACTCTTACCATCCATGAGCCCACTGAACACCTTATTTGCCCCAAAGTCATCTGTTTAGATCTAAGCTAATTTAGCTATGCAGAATCATCAGGTTCTTTTTGGTAAGTATTGGTTGCTACCAATGATCAGTGAGAGATGAAGCCAATTGTTTGTTCTACAATGCTATTGCCATATATATTTGCTGTTTTTTTTTTAAATAGCAAAAAAGTACACTTGATTCTGCAACAAGTACAAATCATTATTAGTGACCAGGTATGGAAACCTGCAAACAATGAGTTCTTGCACACTTGGAGAATTACCCACCTTCCAATATTTTCACTCTTCTCTTCAGGCACTCCACAGTGCCTTGCATTAATCACTCACCCTGAGCCAACTGCAATGAATATAGTAATCCTAGTAAGCATTCCTTATGTATGGTTTTGCCTTCTGTACTTTCAGTTACATGTGGTCAACTGAAATCTGAAAATATTAGGTGGGAAATCCAGAAATAAATAATTCATCATTTTTAAATTATGTAACATTCCAAGTTAGGTGATGAAATCTCACACCATTCTACTTTATCTCACCTGGAAGTGAATTACTCCTTTGTTCAATGTATCTGATGTATATACTCTACCACCCACTAGTCACTTAGCAACATCTCAGCTGAGATTACAGTACTTACGTTCAACTAATTCTTATTTTACTTATAGTCGTTCCTAAACAAATGAGTAGCAATGCTTGAGACATGGATATGCCAAAGATAAGCTATAATATGCTTCAATAAATAAAAAATTCTTGACTTAATAAGGAAAAAAAAAACAGTATCTGGTGAGTTTACTATGATCTATGGTGAGAATGTACATTCTAGCATGGAATTTTGAACACAGAAAAACAAATGTGTATTAGTTTTCCTATTGCATCTTAAACTGCAAAATTTATGACCATAGAGCATAAGTACTTAGTTAGGAAGAAAAGGAGAATTAAAGTTGGGTGTGTATAGTGAGGGAGAACAGTATATACAGAGTTTGGTACTATTCAAGGTTTCGGCCTGCACTGGGGTGGCTCTTAAAACATATATCTCATAGATAAGAAAGTACAACTGTATTGTGAGGGCAGAAAAACTGTTTCTAGTATTATTGAAAAATATTCTCTATGAAGTGGGAAACTAAGGAATAAGTACAATTCTGGACTTGATGTCCTACTCAAAAATATATTAGCTTACTGGAGTTTTAGTGAATTAATTATTCAAGAGTAGAGCGCAAATATTTTCCAGCCAGTACATATTGAACATTATTAGTTTTCCTAAAAAATATTTTTTATTCATTTTATCATTTAATAAACCCTTTATTTCCAAATCAGACTGTGATATATGAAGCATACTCTATTGCTTCCTCCTGAACTATAAACTGTGGGATAAGGCCCTTCAGGTATTCTTCAACTGAATTTGAAGGATCCTAAAGAGTAAATTATTGAGGAGCATCCTTTACATGATATCTGCTATCCACATAGTATAGATTAATATTAATTTACACATATGTGCACCCCTCACGCTGTCCTAATACAACATAGAGAATAATTCAATATCCCACAGAATGTTGATTTTGGCCAAGGAAACTACTTTATAGTGAAGATGTTATAGTTTGGGTGTGATGTGCCCACCAAAAACTCATGTGTAAGACAATGTAAGAAGGTTTGAAGGAGAAGTGATTGGGTTATAGCCTTAACATAATCAGTGAATTAATCCATGATGGGATTAACTGGTGGTAGCTGGATGCAGGTGGGGTGTGCCTGGAGGAAGTGGTTCATTGGAGTATATATTTTGTATCCAGAGAGTGGAGCTTCTCTTTCTGCTTCCTGATGGTGACATGAGCCGCTTCCCTCCACCATGATGTTCTTCCTCACCTTGACCCCAACGAATGGAGCCTGCTGTCTATGGATTGAGATCTCTGAAACTGTTAGCCTTCAAATAAACTTTTCCCTCTCCATAATTGTTCTGATTGGGTCATTTTAGTCATAGCAGCAAAACAGCTGCCTAAACAGGAGAATCTACATGCCTGTAGATTCACTGTTCTTGCTAACTTATCCATCTTCTAGAAGAAGCTGGCCCTGTAATATAGTAGAATAACGTATGAAGACTGACACCTGGTTAACTAGGAGAAAAAAGAAATAATAGGAGTGTTGTACACAGATTTGATAATTATTCATAATCAGGAATCAACAATGCAACCCTTTCTTCCTGAATGTATGTGAACACATACTTAAAGATTGAGGCAACAGGAGTCTCTTTTACATTTACACACATAATTGTCTTCTCACAAAAGTTCACACCATGAAACAACAAACATATTCCTTGTTAATAATCAGTTTTCACAGTTAGTATCTTGATATCATAAACCTCCTTTCCTTCCATTTAATCAATGGTGAGAAAAGCCCAAATTAGCTAGGTGAATGTCTCAGTTTCGATTCCAGTGGAACCATTGTTTTACTTGGTGGAAGCCCTGTTCTGAAACATAAAAATCCTGAAACCACAGGAGCACAAAGTTCATATTGATATTGAACAAAAAAAAAAAAAAAAAAAGAGTGATACAAAGCAGTAAGAACACCTTTCTCCAACCATCATTTGAATCTCCTTTCAATTTTAGGGCAACCCCCACATTGTGAGTCTTGCTAAGAAGCACAACATACCTCCCACCCCATTATAGAAACATAGACTGGGTACTCACTTTCCATGCCTCCTTGTAGTTATCATGTGGGCACTTGATCCAAGCAGAGCCAATAACAAACGTGTGTTCTGTAACTTGAATAGAAATGACAAAGAAAAGAAGCAAAACAGGAGGGAATTTCTCTGCAAGTAGATGCGAGGTTCATCCAGTTTTCAAGGGCACTAGCATCTGTATTGCAAGCAAGAGCATGATGAGTGCAAGGCAAACCACTTGCCTACTCTGGTGCCCAGAGCTCTTGATTTTTCTATTGCTGTGTAATAAATTATCCTATCTTATCACCTTAAAACAATACATCTATCCTCTCATTATTCTGTATCCCAAAAGTACCAATGGTCTTGACTGATTCTATACTATAGGTCTCATAAAGAATAAACCAAGAGAGTGGCCAGCCTGAACTCTTTGTTGGAGGCTCTGGACAGCTTCTGGAAAGGATTTGTGTCATATAGTAGCTCCGGTGGTACACTGGTGACCTTGTGTGTATCCAAATAAGTCATATAGGCAAAGGCTTGAAGTGCCACTAGATATCTGCTCCTTAGAAGAATGCTTGTGATCCTCCCATAATCTTAGAGGATGGGAGGATGGTAAGGAACTTCCCTGAGGCCGTCTCCCATTGGACCTGTCTCCCTGAAGGCTTTCATGAGAGAGCTTCACATTTTCTCCAAGGTATTGATAAGGCATGAGATTTTCTTCTCTACCCCCTTAAACAGGGAGCTGCAGGATATAAAACTGCTTAGCTATGGTCTCAAATTTGTTCTTCAGCAACAACATCTCACGATCCTTGTTACAGGCCCCTTTTTGTCTCTGTGTCATCCTTTCTGATGTGTGGAACAAAGAGTAATGGGAGCCAGAGCCTTTGGCTAATCTTCCTTCAGCAATCTATGTGAGTAATAAACTCTGAATCTAAACGTAGCTCACTGTATCTTTACAGTCAAGTCGTAACCTTGCCTTGTCTTGTATTTGCTTGATGATCTACTTCCACGCTAATGTAGATTGCTGACAGAATTCAGTTTCTTTCGTATGCAAGCTGAGTCCTCATTTCTTTGCTTGCTGTCAACTGGGAATTTCTCTCAGCCCCTTAAGGTCACAGGCATTCCTCATCATGTTGCCACCTCTATCTCTATGCCAGCAATAGTACAGAGTCCTTCTTATGCTGCAAATCTAACATTTACCTCTTCCTCTTTTCAGAAGGTTTTGTTTTAGAGATATTTTGATGAAATTGAGCCCATCGGAATAATACAGGATAATTTCCCTGTTTTAAGGTTCAAAAACATAATTTGCCAAGTTCCTTTAGCCATGTAAGTTAACATATTCATAGGCTGTAGGGATTAGGGTAATCAGGGTACTTCTACCTTTGGAGATGCATTCTGCCAATTGTAACTAACAGTGACATTGGTATTTCACTAGATCAGATCTATTGTGAAATTTTAGTTCTTGCCTTGGCTGGGTGGTTTCAGAGTTTAGTTCTCCAGCACTCTCAGCTACTCAAGCTACTGCAAGATGTTCAATACTATTCTATGAATTCCTCTACTGAATATCAGAGTCCATTTTTATTTCTTTCAGCTCAACTTCAAACTGACACAGATCCACATCATTTTCAGCATGGTGTACAACTCTTGGATGATATTACTTGGGGCTTAAATTTGATTTTTGTCAAGTAATTATAGCCCATAGATTGCTTTAAAATATCTTTTTTTTTCTTACAGTTCTCTAGTAGAAATGACACCTTAGTGTGAGAATCCTCTTTTCTTTTTATTGAAAGAGTCCTATCTGAAATTTGTGGTACCATCTCTATAACTGTCTTATGAAGTAATTCCTATATTTTTGACTGACCATTATAGTGGAAAATGATTGAGAAAGTAGTTACACAAAGACCAACATCTTATTTCTCACTCCCAATGCCCTCCTATCCTCAGTTCTATTTCCAGTCAATAATTTTTATACATACATCATCTAAAATTGCAGAGGAAACAAACACTCAATATCATTTAGTTGCCTTCTCAAGTCTATACTTGGAACTAATTGCCACCCTTCCTCCAGGAATGCATCTGGAATAATCCTGCAATATCTTGCATCCCTACTTACCTGAGATACCACCTGTATTCTCATCTCTTTACTGTCACCTGTATTCTTCTCCCCTGACTGCACTGAACATTTCATAATCTGCTTCCTACCCCTCTTGCCCCTGAAAAGCCTCCACTGTTCACCTTGGGCCCCCTCACCTGGAAACAGCAAATCTTCCTCCAATTCTTGATCACTTTGCTTTGGTGGAGAGTTGGCTTTCCCCAAAGGACTGCATTTCTCCACAATTCTCCCCATTGAAGCCTTTTATCTTCCTCCCCTTTTTCTTCACACTGCAGGGCCATGCAGCAGCAGCACAAGTATTCTCATTTGCCCTACTGACTTTTCCATACCCTCTGCCTTCTTCCTGCAATCTCCCCACTAGAGCCAACAAGACACAGAGGAGGGACCACTTACTTCCTGTCATCTACAGACAACTTGCTCTTTCCCATTTCCTTGCTGAAGAAGTGATTCTTGCAGTCTCTGTTCAGATACCTTCTTCTGAGAGCTTTCCATGACCTCTCCATTTATTTTCTAGTGCATCATTTGGTCCATTTTCTTCCAAGCATCTATAGTCTAAATTTTTTATTGTTACTCATTTAGATTGTTTCTCCACATTAGAAGAAGTCAGAGTTGTTTTATATTTCGTAGACTTAATATTAACCAGCTTTCCATCACTGTGCCAAGACACCTGAGATAAACAATTTAAAAGGAGAAAAGTTTTAATTTGGCTTGTGATCCCAGAGGTTTCAGTTCATGACTGATTGGTTTTATCGCTGTTGGGCCTCTGGCAAGGTAGTTCATCATGGTGGAGAATGTATATCAGATGAAAACTGTTCACTCAAAGTAGCCAGAAAGCAAAGAGAAAAGAAGAAGATGTTGAGGTCCCAATATCTCTGCCACTTCCCAGAAGCACCATCTTCTAAGAACCAAGTCTTCAACACACATGGCCTTTTGGGGACATTTAAGATCCAAATCATAACAGATGTAACTGTGTACCTAGAATTGTTTCTGATGATTTTAGAAAAATTACCTAACTAAACTTGGGTTAAATTTTTACTTCACAGCTACATGAAGTTTTGTCTTGATATTTTATCTAAATAGCCAATTCTGCTAGTACTACTGATACAATAATACACTTCCTTCTCACTAACATTCCTTATTACATATGACATACTCATATAAAGTCTGTTCTGGGATTTTTCTACTGTCATTTGGATGTATTTGCCTGATTATTCTACCAAAGGCAGACTGTTTTGATTACTGTGACTTGATAGGCCTTGCAAACTGGATGAACAGAGCTGGTTTGAAATGGAGGTGGCAACATGATGAGGAATGCCCATGGCCTTAAGGGGCTGAGAAATTTCCAACTGAGAGGCATCAAAGAAATGGGGACTCAGCTCACATCCACAAGAAACTGAATAGTGTCCACAACCTGCAGGCACTGGGAAGCAGATCATTGAGTACACACAGGACAGGAATTGATAGGGCCAGTTTCTCTTTCCCTTTAAGCATCTCGTGGGAAGTATCTTGCAAATTTATATTAATATTCAAATGCTTGGGGTGTTTTCAATGAAAAAAAGAAAAACTAAATTTGATTACATAAAAGTTGAACTTCCTTATGCTACAAAACATCAGAAACAAACTTAGGAATAGTATTTGCACAATATGTAAAAGTATATGGGTAGGGGTCAGACAGACGTGGTGATTCCCTCAGAGGGTATCACATCAGCCTTGAGCTACCCCATCATCCATCAAATTGCAAGATTGCCCAACTGTCACAGAATGCTCAGGGAAAGATTGGGAACACTCAGCTCAGCCTTTCACTTAGGAAGATGGAGGAGCCAATTTGAGAAAGAGCACAAAGCTTGAACACAATCAAGATTTAATGCATCCATAGATCTGACCTGTGGACTGGACAGAAAGAAGAAAATTGAGAATGTTTGGAAGAAAGTACTAGAGCCTACAGATGAAGTACAAAGATTTCCAAGAAACAAGTTAAATTGGTGTGCCCATTACCCCCAATTGTACCACATTCTAACCCTTGAGAGACCTCTGTTGTCTGAGGAGAGACTATAATAGGAAGGAACAGAAGGACTCAATGATCTGGTATGGGAAACCCCTCCCGCAAAACCAGACAAA
This sequence comes from Marmota monax, assembly GCF_021218885.2. Taxonomy (NCBI): domain Eukaryota; kingdom Metazoa; phylum Chordata; class Mammalia; order Rodentia; family Sciuridae; genus Marmota; species Marmota monax. The sequence continues at coordinate 2,268,387 of NW_026693937.1, read as the reverse complement.
AGTCATGGAGGTGCCTGCCTTATGGTCAGTCAAGGAAAAGAGCACCTGGGTCTGTTCAGGAATGTGGAGGAACAGCATCAGGCTGTGGTCAAGGACAATGGGGCAGAGGAGCAGTCATGACTCCATGAGACAGATAGCTGATTTTCTTGTGAGTTCCTCCCTGTTCCCTAACCAAGTTCCTAGAAAATAATGTGATAAAGGGGAGGTCCCAGAAATGCTTGATCAAAGAGGTGGAGATTCTGGGTTTGGGGCATTACTACAAAAATTTAATTACCAGTAGGTGAGTTCAGGATACTTATGAAAAACAAATGAAAGAACCACAATATTAACATTCCTAAAAGATGTTCTTCACTGGAACATAGGAAGGACTGGCTTTCTAATGGGGAAAAAAAGGTCAAAGGCTGTTAACAGATAATTTACCGGTGAAGAATTGTGACTTACAATGCACATATACAAATGCTTAGTTTTAAAATAAAAGAAGATATATAAATGAACATGAGAAAGTACATTAAAGTTTCAATTGAGCCAATATGTAAAAAAAATGTTGAATGTGATAATGTGAGCGAAATGGAGAAGGCCTAGGAGTTTCAGGAAAAATAAAAACAGCACAAGCTTACTAAGAAGACATTGGCAATAAATATCAAATATTTAAAAATGCTTGAATTCTTGTACATAGTAATTTTATTTTTAGGAATTAATCCAAGAAAATCACTAAAAATGGAGAAAAATATTTACAAAGATGCTTGTTGCAGCACCTTTAATAATAAAAGCATTGCAAACAACTTAAATGCATAGGAAATGTCTAAATAATCAAGATAATACAGTAAGCATTACACTGCCATTAAAACAATGTTTAAAAGTAATGTTAATGATTTTAGTTGAACAATATCTAATGTTCAACAGAAGAACCAAAAAAAAAAAAAACAGTAGAGTGTGATTACTTTCAAGCCATAAAATCACTGAGCTGTACCTCAGGTATTACCCTGGCCCCTGAAATCATTTTATGGATGAAGAAATTAAGATTCATAAAAGAAATTAAGAATGAGAGAGGATAAATAAGTGATGTCCCCAAAGTCACAGAGTTGGTTGGAAGTAGAGTTAGGACTATAATTCTAGATCCTCAATTTTCCATTCACTGTTTTTGAGATTTGTTCACTTGGATTTCCATACAATATGCATTTTCAGAGAAGTCCAACCTTTACCTATATCAGTACATCCTCATCATGTGTGTCTGCCTCTCTCCATTAGTATTACCTTTATCAAACTTTTTTGACTCCAAATTGCCTTATCTCCAAATCTTTGTCTGACTTGGTTAAGGGAATTCTTTTTAAAGAACATTGTATCCTCTCTTCTCTAATACTTTTGTTCTTATCTGTACTATGCATTAATACTTTAAGAAATATGCATTCATGAGGAAAATTTTCCTAAGACTTCTCGAATTCAAAAAATTTTATATACCACTATAATTCTCTCTGAAAAATGCCTAAAAATATTACTTAAAATTTTAAGTGACCCCCCTTAGACAATTAATGATTCTATGAATTCAGAACTAAAGCCTTTTATGAAGCTATTAAAATAAATTCTGGCAGAAGCAATTGCTGAAATAGTTTCCCAGATTGCTTACTCTTGTTTTTCTGTACAGTGCACAATTCTGAGTTGAACTCACTATTTAATTCCTAAATTTTCTTTTCTGTTTGAGAAATATAATCATTTAACTTTTTTTAATCTCAAACTTAGTTGTCAATTTTCATTACAAGGTCTTTTTTTTTTTTTTTTTTTTTGAGAAACAAGTATGTGTTTCTGTGTCCTGAGGGCTTTTTATTTTGGATTGTGAGTTTTTAATTCAATCACAAGTCACAAACACTGAATATAGGACAGAGCCAAGTTACTATTTAAATTCCGAGAGGCCAACTAAGATCTACCAGGAGACTTGGCATCTTAACCCATTCTGAACACAAAGTTGAAGTTCATGAGACTTACAAAATGACGGTTAATACATATGCCCAAATAACTGAAATTTCATTGTCATCTACAAATGCCAAGTCTGTTCTTTTTTCTTATGGGTTTGTATTTCCAGTATAACCTTCAGAGTCTACTTCTTAAATTATCATATGCCTACCTTTCTGGCTTCCAACTAGCTTATGAAGATGTTCCTAACTCTGTCCCCAACACAATATTAAGCATAACAATTGCTCAGTACTTACCTGTTTACAAACATAGCGGGTCCAGGTTGTCATGGGACAAAAAAGAAAAAAAAAAAAAAGCAAAAACAGTTGTTTGTGGGAAACCTCTGTAGTCTTACACAATCAAACATTTGATAGTCCATGTTATCCCAAACCAAGTGCTTTGTTTTACTTCAAGAGATTGAAATGCACCCTGATCTATCAGAGGTTCTTAACAATGAAAATAGATTGACAATTATACAATAATGAGTAAAAAGAAGAAACTTCATTATGAATGAATAATTGAGAAACCAAATTCCACTGTCCGTGGCATGAAATAAAATACACATGGACACTCCAATACTCATGTGCTTTCCTTCCCTAGCAAATACCAGTTCACTTCAGATCTATGGTCTTGCTGAGGACTATGAATCTAGGATGAGGTGACCTAGGGTTATGCCCTACTCATTGTTACAGCATATTTAAGACTGAAAAAGTAAATTGTTTTCTATTTGAACTTAAAAATATCATCCTGGTATAAATTCACATTAAATAAAGGACAATTTTAAAGATTTTTCCCCAAAAAATGATAAAGCTCACCAGCTGTTAATACCTTTTTGAGTCAAGTAAATAAATCTCAATTAGATTTCACACAATTAATGTCATTGTGCCGTACCACAATTCCCACATGCAATCACAAACAAGTCCTCAGGATTTTACCTCCTAAATAATTTTCAAACCCATCTGCCCTTCTCTGATCCTGTGGCCATGCTTCAATTCCACGATGCCATACTCCCTGGCTTGGCTTTGACAACCATTTTCCTTTCTGATCTCCACTGCTGCCATGTCGTCCGCCTCCTGCAGAGACAGATTTAGATAAATAAAAATCAAGTGTCTGGTCTCTACTCAAAAGGCTTTGGAGGCTTCCCTGTGCTAGCAATAATCAAATGGACAGGATCATAATCCCACACCCCACAGGGCCCTGCACACTTGGCATGATTCCAGTCACCTCCCCTGCCCGTGTCTGCTCCTCCTCCTCACTTCAGAATCCTGTTGCTCTCAACCCCGATTTGATGTCTTATGACCTAGAGAGTGGCACCTGGGCCTGAGTGACAGAAAAAGGAAATGGGAGGTGAGGTTGTTTATTTTTGTGTGTTCCAAGTGACTCTCATATGCAGAGTTGAAAACTACACCTCCTGGATAGTTTGGGTCAGGTGACTTTGTTTTGAATTCTTCTTTACTATTTTTAGGGTTTTTTTTAGTTTAGTTTAATAGAGTAATGATTAAATAATAATAATAGTAATAATAATAATAATAATAATAATTAAACACACTTATGGGGAACAATGTGATGTTTTACAGCATTTGAACATGGTGTAATGACCAAATCAGGACAATTAGCATACCCCTCACCTTAAACATTTATGATTTCCTTGTGATGAGAACCTGCAACACACATACAATATGTATTTTTAGCTGTAGTCTTAGTGCAGTAGAACACCAGAACTTACTCCTTCTATCTGACCATAATATTGTACTTCATGAACAGCCTCTCCCAACTCTACCTTTATGAGATCAACACTTTTAGATTACATATGTTTTGAATCTTAGGGAAATGTACTATCTGTTCATAGTACTTGTTTTATATTATATTTGATCATTTGTTTGAAAGTTTCCTGGGAACAGGGACCCTGGTGACCACATAGTAGTTTTTCAGTAATCTCTTGTTATACGGGTGAGTAAAAGAACAGCTAGCTACAAGATAGATGATTATTTTATCTAAAATATTTGCTATGATAGAGTGCCTATTCATTATAGAGACTATGAGAATGATGTTTTTTAAAACACCTATAATCTCACCGCAAAAGATAACAAGCAGCCTTCATTATATTTTCTTCTAGTCTTCTTTTTCCAAAGCATATATATTTAAATATTTTGGGGATAATATTGTACATTCAAGGTTGTTACCTTTATATAAAAAAGCAATGTTGTTTGTGATAATTTTCCATACTGGGTATGACAGGATAATAATCCACCAAAGGATTTCTTCATTTATTTATTCGTTCATTTAACACTTCAGTATTTTCCATTACTTCTCCATTAAAAGTATAAACTATCTTAAAGAAATGATAGATGTTTGAGGAGATAGATGTATTTAACCTGATTTAGAGATCATATCCATGTATTGAAACATCACATGCTACCCCATTTATGTCAAATTTTATTTATTGTTTTAAAAATTAACTTAAAAATTAAAATATATTTTTCGGGTGTTTTTATTCCCAAATTCTGATTACTTCCTAAGGACAGATAACTAAAAATTGACTTATTGTGTCAGATAAGTGAATATTTTGATATTTGTCAACATCTACATTTTCAACAGCAATAGATGAGGTCTCACTTTTGTACTCATGATGAAGAAAATTTCCTCTTATTTGAACTTTCAGATTATTTTCAAATATTAACTTTTGTCTTTATTACTGAATGTTCCTGTTTCCTTTCTGTTTTCCTTGTAGTGTTTACTATTTCTTAAAAATTTATGAGAGTTATCAAAATTTCTACCAATTATTTCCAGTAAAAATACATTGCTTGATTTAATTTTATGATGTTTATAAAATACAAAGAAGTTAATTTCCATACAAGCAAAGAAATCCATTTCCCTGTTGTGATTGTTTTCATTCTTTTTATACTTTCAAAGTCTTTGCCCCTATCAGATCAAATAACTAATGACTGAATTTTCTTCTAGCTTTTAGTTTCTTTCGTTTCTTTAGACATTTATGTATAGGTCTCGTTTCTCCTTTAAAGAATCGAGCTCCGAAATTAAGAGGAGACATAGTTTGAAAGAAAGAACCCAGACTTGAGGATCAAGGAGCTGGGCTTCTATTCCTGATCAGTTCTGTGCTCTAGACAAGTTAACTCATACTCTTGAGTAAAATCAGTATCTTAACACCTGCCATCCAAAACTTTTACTATGAAGGTGGTGTAAAATGGTGAGATACCAAGGATGTTTCTGCTTTCTTCTCCCCTTTGCACATGTGTTTATTCTTGCATCTGATTGCATTTTCTCATCTGGAATGACCCTTTCTGTTTCCTTTCTTTGTCCTCTAAAGTCTACCAGTTCTCTACTACTATCTGGTCCTTCAGACAACATGTGATCCCATGTTCCTCTTTAGGGTTGCACGGTTGAGGCTATAATTAAGTATCAAATGCCTCTTCATAGTTTTTTACTGCCTTTTGTAAGTTTGCCCTAACTGCACAACTTCTCCTCCACTAAACTCATCTTTTACAACGTGGAAAGATTTTGCAAGATGCTCTGGAGTATACACTCACACACACACACACACACACACACACACACAATAGATGGGTGACTCTCAGCTGAGTGATTTGTTGATTTATAAAAATGAAATTAATTCACAAGAATTTAATATCCTTCTGTCAACCTACCCCAACCAACAACTTGTGCCTTGAAAAGATCAATGAAGGGTTGACCTAATTCCAGACACGTATACTAAGCACACGATGGCAAATGACATAGCAGAGGTTATATCCCCTTCCTAGTGCAGTTCAGAGCAATAGAGCTATCCCCAGGTTCTGAACATAGTTTCTAGAGTACAGACCTCACCCTGAAGTAGTTCTAGATGAACCTGGCCTCACCTCCCAGAGTCTTCTAGGGGACTGAAGCTCCTTCAAAGCATTGCTGTCTCCTAGTCTGGCTGCTCCTTAGGAGAATTCTCCTCTGCTCCATGCAGTCTACAGAATACTGCTAATTAGGGTGGTAGCTGGCTTCATCTTTTCCATGTGCTCTCTCTTCCCTTTTTTCCACCCTCCGCCCCCTTTTTTCTCTCGTTAGACTAAAGAGGTCCCCTTAGATACAACATGATTTTCAAATCAGAGCAGCAGAGGCAATCAGGATAGTTATATAAGGCCATTAAAGATCCTTCATTAACATCAAGTGTCCCTTTGTAATGAACCATGTGGTCTGGAAGGAGGAAGGAGGTTTAACCTCTCTGCAGGGAGGCAGCCTCAGATGCTGAAGTTTTCTGCCCAAGATAAAGGCAGCAGCTTGCAAAGCACCCATCTGTAAAGCAATCTGCAAAGCTTAGTCGTGAGAACACTTATCTGGAGTCAGTTAGACTGGACTTTGAATCACAGTCACCATTTACTAGCTTGGATACCCTGGGAAAATCACTGAATTCCCCTGCACCTCAAATTTTTAATCTTTAAAGTAGAGAAATTTATATCTCCTGTGCACCATTGTAATGACTTAGTGAGATAATCTGCATAAAGTTTTGATATGGAACCCTATGTTCAATAAATAACTATCGTTACTCTTGAGTATCCAAAGTTCTCTCCCACTGAGAGTTTAATACTTTAAATTTATAAAACACTTTGTAGTACCAAACTTGAACCCTATGTGAGCTATGAATCAGATGGAATCAGTATTTTATCTCCCAGGATTCTGGACCCCCCCCCCCCCATTTACTCCCCCACTACTACCATCAGATTTGTTAAACAGCAAATTCAAGAGTCAGAGCCATCCCATGAGGGTCCAGGATGCTTCTCACCTGGCCTCAAAAGCCCCCTTGACTTATTGGTGAAGGAGCCACAATTAACAGAGGCCATGATTCCCCTGTGAATAATGAATTTCTAAATGATGAGCACTGGCTTGCTTTTGTTGTTTTCACTCCATCTACTAGGTTCCAGCCAGGAAGTATTAACGCTGAGAAGTCCAGCTATTGTGTACTGTCAATTTGTTTAATGATTATTCGAGGAGCAGGTGATTTCTATTAGAGTGCAAGTGACAGATTGCCCATTAGCTGGAAATTCGTGTTTCAAACAAGAAGTTCTCAGCCAACAGGGAAGCAAAGCTGGCTTGTCTGCCTCTTCAGGCACTACTATGCCCACTTCCAGCCCCAAAAAGGTTGATGGGTGGTGGAACATCTGGGTGATGTTTGGCCAGGCCAAAACACTGGACTCTGAACATATCCACTACCACCAACCAGGAGGATAGGAAACAGGGTAGGGAAAATGACTGCCAGTGTGTGTTCCAAGGCTAAAAAGAAGAGTCTGGAAACCTAGATCCCAAAGTTTATTTTCTAGCTGAAGGAACTTGGTAGAGAAGACTCCTAAAGCCAGGGAAGAAGCTGCTGGACCACCCTGCTAACAGCAACACAGTCTTGCTAGGGGAAACTAATGAAAATTTTTCCTTTTGCACATTGTTTTGCATTAGCACATTGATGGGAACGAGTTTTAGGATTCTCCTATCTCTTGATTTCTGTGATGAGCCTTGATTGACTATGATAGAGATCACTCTTGGTCTTCATAGTAATAAAAGCCAATTCTAAACAAGACATCTGGAGTGAAGAAGGAACAAAGTTATTTGCTATTTTGGTCCTTTTATTAAATTTTCTAGCCAGGCATGGTGGCAGTTGCCTGTCATCCCAGAGACTCAGGAGGCTGAGGCAGGAGAATCGCAAGTTGGAGGGCAGTCTCAGCCACTTGGCAAGACCCTGGACAACTTAGCAAGACCTTGTCTCAAAATAAAAATAAATAAATGAATGAAATAAAAAGGGCTGGGAATGTAGCTCAGTGGTAAAGTGCCCCTAGGTTCAATCCCCAGTACCAAAAAAAAAAAAAAAATCTAAACCAAGGATGGTGATCCAGGGCATGGATTAACTTTGTTAACCTAAGTTACAGATCTCTGACATACCATACTTCAGAGAAGAAAGGTATTCTAAGCGATTCCCAAACTATGAGACTGGTGTGCACAGCCCAGTATTTCTCCTTTTAGCATCACTGAGGTGAGCCAGGGCTTTTGCCAAGAAGTGGGGGTGATGGTGGATAAAGGGCTCTCCTTTTATCTCAATGTTTCTCAAGATTTTTTACTTCTTCCTGCTCTAAGCAGGATGTGGTTTCTGAAGAATTTTTTCTTTTTTTTCTTTCTCTCTCCTTTTCTTTTTGCACATCCCAAGGCAAAAAAAAAAATATTTTTTTCTTAAAAATAGATAAATAAATAGGAAAAGAGAAGGTGGGTGTGGTGGCAGTGATGGTGACAGAAGTTGTTGGTAGCAGTGGTGGCAGAGGTTGGAGGACTTTATGGGCAAAAGTTAGTTGATATTGCCCCCTTGTGGAAAGATTCCCAAAGAACAATCTTTACTCTGGTGCAAAAATTGCCATTGCACTGGTGGAAGGGGACCTGGCCTTTGGCATTAAGGATTATAGACAGTATCAATGATAAAAGAAAGGGATAACTTGTTCAGAGGAGGACATTCAGTGGAGTTTGGCTTTCGTGACAAGCATATAACATCTCACCACCAAATTGCTATGCTTCTCCTTCCACTATCTCTCCTGGCCAGAAAGGATTTGATTCTTATCTCTTGTGTAGTACTCCCCCGCCACCCACCCCCATTAGCTCAATGCTTGTTAGAAGTGAGATCAGAAGATATTTTAAAACACTCAGAAGATTCAAAGGTTTTACGAAATAAGCTTACTATTAGTCTTTGATGACTATAAACCTTCATAGGTTTTCTTTTTTTCTCCAAAATCCTATTTGGTTGCAGTAGCTCCAATCTGCTTTCATAGATTGAAGAACTAATTCCTCTGCCTGAATCCCAGTTTCCTTCTTTTAAAAAAGTATGACTAAAACTAGGGGCTAAGTATATTTAATGCTCAATGATTTCTGTACCCCAATACTTACCTATATACCTTTTGCATATTATGTTACAAAAACCCTTACTTCAAGGACATGCTGAAAAAGAAAATAAGTGTATTAATGTGAAGAGTTTTATATCAAGGGCTTTTCATATAAAGGCAATTAAAATAGACAAATGCAATTAAAATCACAATACTGATGAAGAAAGCCAGAAATACCAATAAAGAGGGCAGCATTATCCTTTGATGGGAAAAAGAGCAAAGGCTGGGTAAGTAAGCAAATTTCTGTCTTAGAAAACAATTAACCCATTCCAAGCCATTTCACTCCCCTCATGCACACATCATATATGCCTGTTTTGGATTTTCTTTGAAATGCGTAGGTTAGAATGAATTTTATGTTTGGAAAGTTATTTTGTATTTCTGGTGTTTTAGTTTCTCTCATGAGATAATTGGAAACTGCTGTGCCGTCCCCAAACCAAAGATGGAGCTAAAGACCGATCCTTTCATATTTTGCCAAAGCTTGCAAGGAGACAGGGGACCTTGGGGAGGAGTGTTTGCAGGAACATGCCAGCTCAGTGGGGACTGACAGGGAAAACATGGCTTTCATCTCCTGTGCCATTGGTTACAACTGTTCTTTTCACCTAAGCTTCATGTTGGGACTCAAACAAATGCACAGTTTGTTGTAATTAGGATTTTGGAAGCAGGCTCTGCACAGCACCCACAGGAATAATGCAACCAGCTGCTGGGACAATGGTCTGGGATTTGCTGCAGCTTCTCAATGGTAGACCAGTCATTTCAAACAGGAGCAGTAGAGAGGGTGGGCAGAGGGATGGCAAATCATCAGGGCACTGGCACTGCAGCCAGGATTGCTGGTTGGAACTGCCAACAGTGGGCCTCTGCTGTTGTCTCCCTCACCCCACTCTTGCTGGTGAGCATTAAACATTCAGATAAAATCACCAGCTTGATGTTCAGCTAGCCTGATTGCCAGAGACTGATTGCATTATTCATTCTCCTGAAAAGATTTTTAGGACTCTCAAGGATCCATAGAGATTATATTTTTAAAAAGAAAGAAAGAAAAAAAAAAACTCCAGAGTTATCAACAGTTTAATTTATCCTTTTGTTCTTTTAAAAAAAAACAGAATTGCAGAAGATAAACAGAGAGACCCCAAATAGAAAACAGGTTTGGGGTGAGGTTGATAGATTTTTTTGGAAGCCCTGTATGTTATAGGATTGGGAGACTCTCCATCTCTTCTTCTTCACTTCCCCTTTCTAGGTGGGTTCCTCCATCTTCTTTAAAAACAACTGTAATAAACAAAAGCAACAAAACACAAATCAAAAACAAACCTCTTGCTCCTTGCTAATTCCCTATAAAATACCTCCATCTACTGGTCAAAGGAAGAATGTTCACATCTTATCTTTTGTTGTATTTGTACCACAATGATTTATGAAAAATGCCCTCCAAGCACTTAATGCGTTAGTTAGGAATCACAAATTTTAAAAAATTAAAGAGATTGAGGAAATTTTTCATTGCATTTCACAATTCACCCAAGTGTTGTGTTTGTATATTGGGAATGCTTGCATGTGGACATACATACACAGTTTGCAAACACCCAAAATGAGAAATAACTCCATACAATTGTAGAATGCAAAATAATGAGAAAAGATTAATGAATGGGAGCCTGGGGGGACAGAGAGAGTGAGAGAGAGAGAGAGAGAGAGAGAGAGAGAGAGAGAGACACTCTGGCAAACTACTTAAGCCTATTCCTAGCCAGACCAGAGAGGGAAGGTTCTGGTTTCAGAGATGGAATCAGACACAGTGGCCCAAGTAACCATGCTCCCTGCATGGATGAAAGTAACTCCATGAGATCTGAAGAGAAATTAAATTGGATTCCAAGAAAATTTCTTAAGGACAACACCCTTTCATCAAGAGTCACTCCAAATTGATTCAATCTTCTTCTTCCCTTCCCCTCATTTTTATAAAGAACCCTTTTGACACCAGGTGTGGTGGCAATGCCTGTTACCCCAGCACTTGGGGGGCTGAGACAGGAGAATCCAGAGTTCAAATCCACCCTCAGCAATGGTGAGGCACAAGCAATTCAAGGAGACCCTGTCTCTAAATAAAATTCAAAATAGGGCTGGGGATGTGGCTCAGTGGTCAAGTGCTCCTGAGTTCAATCCCTAATACCAAAAGAAAAAAAAATAATCCATTAGAGGAATGAAGTCAAACACTGGAATACGGTAAGATGTTTTCAATCTGTCATATAAATAATCTACGACTATAGGAAAAAGTTTCCCTAGTATGTAGACCCTGAGAGAGAGCCCAAACACCAGTCTGACCTTCTCACCCTACAGATAAGAAGGTTAGGATCCAGGAAATATAGGAATCTTCTCCAAAGTCTCTACTTCAGATGTTTACCAACAAATTCTACAGAAAATATAAACAAAATTTAAGGTATCTACATGGATTTCAAATCAAATTGTATTATTTAGAACACCAGCCTTTTCAGTGCTCTTCCTTTCTAAAAAAACAGACCCACACACACACCCTGGACATCTAGCTATGGCATTTTAATTCCTATCACAGTAGGACATCTTGTTGTGGACCGTCCACAGGGACAATAGAATTCACAAAGGACAAGTTTCAGTAAAACACGGATCCAAATAAATAGGGATTACATCACATTTCTTCAAAGGCAGGCTTTCTCACTCTCCCTATTGGTGAAATTAAAGAGAGAAGTTAAAGTGAAAATGAAAACCAAAGGTGGAGTTAAGAAATCACTTGGTGACTAAAATCTGCCCATGCACAAACCTGGAGGAACCAAGCTTTTCATCTTTAACATTTCCCAAGTGATAAGCACATTCCATCAACGGAGGTATTTACCCCAGAGACGGCTTACATGAGGCAATTCCACCACCACTCAAGAGCTCTGAAGGAGGCAACTGTTTTCAGCCTTGGCTTTAGACCCAGTTCTGTAATTGTCTACTGTGTGAATGGCAGCCCAAGATTTCATGATGAGTGTTTGGTCAATGGTAATGGATGATCTTTGGGAACAAGAAATAAACCTACTTGTAAAAATAGCAAAAGATAAGGTTACAGAATTTAATGAATGGATTTGGGTCCTTAAAAGATAACATTGCAACATCATCTATTGCTTTCAAAAGCATTGCAAACATACATATACGTTCATTCATGAGTACTACTATGCATACTGTAGAAATGAAGTTCTTACTTTCCCAGATAGGCCATGTTTCTTGAAGAGAGTAAATCATTAAAATTAATCATTTATTCAATCTCATTATAAAGTATAATTTTTTTCAGAAAATCTGAGTACCCAGAGGTAAATTACAGAGATGTCTACAAAGTGAAGCAAATTTTCTAATTAAATGACTGATATGTTTAAAAGAATTCATTTGAACTTTAAAAAATACAAACAAAAATACTTGACAGCAAGCATAGTCTTCGTTTCTTAGATTTTATTGCAAGGGCTTGGCAGCAAATAGCCCCAACCAAAACCCAGAAGAACCATCTATAAATCCAAGGTTAACTTGACGACTCTTTTAAAAAAGTACCATTGTCCAGAGTGTGTCTTCAGTCTAATAAAGCCTCCCCTGGTCTCCCCACCTATTGGATTTCATAATCTAATCATTTCACCTCTGAACATTCCTGTGCTCATGCAGGAATTTGGGGGGACAACTCATATCGAAACTATAACAGTGAACAACTTAGTTTACAGTCCCTGAATATTCAGTATTCCATTCACCTGACATATATTTGAGTATGTATAATTTATTCATTGAATCAACAAATATTTATTAAATTCATTGCATCTGCCCAGTGTGTGCCAGTTACCATATGAGACACTGGGCACATAGTGATTAGTAAAACAGGTGATGTACAGTGCTGTGGAGTTCAGAGTCTTGGGAGAAAAGATAGGAAGTAAACCCAGTGGGAGGCTACGAAGTGCAATGAAGACAGGCTCAGAATCGCATTAACAGACAACAAGGGGCATGTGGTGGGGTTTTCCTTTCCCCTGGACAGTCAGAAGGAAGTGCTGGGACCTGAAGACATGGAGAGCTAAAATGTGACACAAGGCTGCCTCTAGAGCCACAGGTGTACTAGGCAGAGGGGACAGAGGCAGTATGCTGCAAAAGCCCGAAGAAGAAAAATGTTTCTATGTTCTCCTGGCTAGGAGGAGGTGATGTGGCAGGAACACAAAGTAGCTGGAGATTCATGGAGTGCAGGGTGACCAGCCATCTCAGTTACCTCAGGACTGAGGGCATTCCCAGGGCACTGAGCCTAGGACCCTTCTGGAGAACTGGAGACTGGGTCACCTTAGGTTCAGTGAGTTAGAAGATAACTTACTTTGAAGCCACCTGCATGTTTTTTGTCTCCTGTGCTGAAGCTAATAATGTTATTATGTTGACAGCAGATTATTAGAGAAACAAACCACCTAGGTGTTTGAACTGAATCAAATGGGGAAAAGGAAAAAGGTGCCAGGAATACCTTCGAGAGGATTAAAATTCTTTGAAAATATTGAGTGGCAGAAATCAAGAAAATGGGAAAATAAATTGGTGGTGATAGCTTAATCATTACCTAAGAGAAAGCAGAGAAAGTGATATGGATAAATTTTGACTTGGAAACTCTGATCTTGTTGTCTAAATAACTACAAGTGTGTGTGTGTGTGTGTGTGTATGTGTGTGTGACAGAGGAAGAGGTTGGGAGGAGAGAGAGAAGAGGAGGGAAAAGAGGAGGAGGAAGAGGAGGAGGAAGAGGAGAGAGAGAAGAGTTCATGCATGTCTAAAGAACAAATGATTTCTTCTTCCCTTCCTTCTTCTCCGCCTCTCACTCTCTTTCCCTTGTAACCTCTTCCTTCCTTTATAATCAGTACTACTAAGAAAAGGAACTGACGTGATACTGGCATTTTTTGTTGTTATTCTTTGTTTTATGCTTTTCAAAATATGCCCATGCTATATTTTTGAATCTTGACAATGATTATATCAAATAGGTATTGTCCTTGACATCAAATAAGACCATGAAAATTAAAGTGATTTGGTAGACATTACACATTAACTCAGCAGAAGGACCCAGGCTAGAGTTCAGGACTTCTAACTGCTAGAGTTAGAAGAGTTCATCAAAATCTCACCCTAGCTCAATGACAAGATGCTGTGAAAATGCAAGTGTCAAGGAAGGAAGTGTGACTGGCAGCAGTTCTAGGAATTGCTCCTGCTCTCTTCAGAGAATAGCCTTCCCCAGAGCAAAGTCATGGTGGGCTCCCAAGGATCACATGATTTCCCCTGTGTCTCATCTGCTCGTGTCAGGTCATCTTCCTAGTGACTGGTGCAAACCAGGCCCTCCATCAGACTGACATTTCAACTGCCACCTGTGCACACTGTAAGGTATGATATTTCTCATACCTCTGAAAACATCTAGATAAAATAAATTTCTCCCATTTTGAATTTTACTTCTGATGGGCCAATCATTTTTCTCACAGTGTAAGAATAAAAGCAAGAAAGAGGAGGTCTCCAAAAGAAGGGATAAGGAAACCCAATATATAGGCTTAAGTAGTAACCAAACAATGATTGCACTAGTAAAACTGCTCTTTACAATATCTGTGCTCTATGATAGACCTATCTCATTCAAAGGAAAATAAAAAAAAATTATTTCAGTTTGAAGGCATCTTGTTTTCTCAAAATTATATTTATTTAATGAAAACAGCATAATGTGCTGATAACATGCATACCTAATGAAATGGTTACTATAGTCAAAATATACATCTCACATCTCAAATTAAAACCGCATCTCACCTTTGCATGTGGCCAGTGCACCTAGCATCCACTATTTTAGCAAAAATTTGGAATATACTAAAATATTATTAATTATTCTTTGTGTTACACACTGGATATTTAGAACAATGTATCCTACATATCTACAACTTTTTAAAAGATAAAAATTTGAAGCTTTTCTCCTCTGTCCTTCTGATATTATTGAGGGTGTGGCATGCTGTCCAATACAGAACCAACTCATCCACATGCATATGGGTTGAATGTTATTTCACCCAAAAAGTTGTTTTGGGATTGTTTGATAAAATAAGCCAAACAGTTAGCTAGCTATCAAATCAGTAGGATCATGGTCCCAGAGGATGTGGTTCCCTTGAGGTCAGAGAGAATGAATGTAACCATCAGATCTAGCAATCTCATCTTCTGACTACCCATGTGGTGAGGTCCTAGCAGTCCCCAGGTGATGACCAACTTGAAGCCTGCAGCACGGTAGCATGGTGGATGGAGTCCTTTCCCCCAGAACTCCTCATTGGTTGTCATACGGCATTCAGATGCTGTAATACAATGAACTCTACTTCCTGGAACGGTTACCATGCCACCATGACATCACAGAATGACCCGACAATTCCGTCTCCTGATGTATCAAGCTAAGCTACAAGAGGAAAATGGGGAAGAATTTGGGAAAACGACCTGCACATCTGAGGTCCAGGCAGCGTTTATTCTCTCCTCCTTTGTGACCTTCTTCAGTGGACTCATCATTTTATTCCTGTGCAGATTACTCTGGAGAATCATAAAAAAAGGGGGAAACTTCCAGGGAACCGGATTTGTCTTGGTCAGTTTCCTTATCTGTGACCCCTCTGTAGGAAGATTAGTGATAGGTTTGGCATGTGTTTGTGTTGAACAAACAATTTAGGCTTCCCTCAAATTTTCAGGCTAATCTTAGGGAGATAGGTCCCCAGGCCACCATTCCAAAGCTTGTAGGCACAGGGCCCAGTTTTCACTCACTCACCATGGGGGGAAACAATGTCTTTTGTTTCTGATGATGAATGTCAGTTCTGGAAACTGAGGTCACTATTCTGACAAAAAAAAATGTCCATGACTATAATGTTATAAGGTATAATGTCTATACCTCTACTTATAATCTTAAAAAGACAATTGTTTTAGGTACCACAGGGCACAGGAAGGCAAAAAGGAACAAGATATCAATGTCACCCTCACTTTAGTAAATCATCCACGCTTATGTGCTCACATGAGTTTGCTGTCTCTCATGTACGATGCCAACACAGTGCACCTACACCAGCCACAAACACATAGACAGTTTTTATACCCAAGTCAGCTTTGCAAGTGTTGGTGTTGTGGAATAACAGCTGGCAAATTATGATGATGAGAAAAAAGGACACCTTAAT
The DNA here is from genome assembly GCF_021218885.2 of Marmota monax. Taxonomy (NCBI): domain Eukaryota; kingdom Metazoa; phylum Chordata; class Mammalia; order Rodentia; family Sciuridae; genus Marmota; species Marmota monax. Next base: position 2,252,387 of record NW_026693937.1, on the reverse strand, counting down.
AAGGTGAGGCATTGCTTAAGAGTTTGAAATAAAGCTCTCAATGCTGCCTCATGACTGTTCTATGACTCAAAGGCAAAGTGTTTTACCGTGCCCTGTGTAGTTTTCTTTCCAGTTTGTCTCTCAAATTTTGTTTTGTTCTCCCAACAGTTTATAGTAATTTTCATATAATAGAATACATATTACCTGTGCTTCATAATTAATATAGAAAATTTGTTTAAAACATTTAACATGAAATAATATAATGTACAATTATGCAGTAAATTTTTAAGTTTATGGGTAATATGCAATTTAGGTTTCTATAAAATGTAACCAATGTTGAAATTTATAAATTTTATAGCTGAGTTCACTCTAGTAATAATTATTTCTACATTAAAGAATTTAAGCAGTGGCACAAAAATATGGGAAAGAATTCTGAGATACTGACTTAGGTGTAAATAGACATGGCGAATCTGCCTCCAGATATCTATTTTTTGAAAACTATGCAACAGAATTTGTAGAATTTTGAAATCTCCTGAGTCCTGTGTTTCTTCTTCTCCTTTACATTCATTTTTATGTAATTGTAAAAACATGAACGTATTTGTCAGTTCATATTTATTATATTTTTTATCTCCAACTTTGGGTATAATTCAGACCAGATATATCTTTTAATTTCAATTATTAAACAAGTGTTACAAAATGTTAAGAAGCTGGGTGTAAGTAGCCAGAATACTATAGGTTCTGCTTTTCAAATTTAAGGACAATGTTTGAGAAAGTTTGAGTCTCTTCTCAATAATTTGTTATATTTAAATAAGCCTAAGGAAAAGTTGGCCAAATGCAAAAATGTCACAAATCTTGTTACTCTGAAAAGATCTTTTAAAAATTATTTGGAGAGTTATAATTGTCCCATTCTCAATGATTTACTACCTCCATAAGTATGATTCAATTATATCTTGGAGCCAAATTTTTTCCACAGATGGTACCTCCAGTTTTAAGATGAAATTCAAATGAGTATTCCATATTAACGCCATATTAAGTATTTTTGATAAAATCTATTCTCAGACAACATCTCAGGAATGCACATGCTGAGTCACATGTATTTAAGGACAAAACCATTGATCAGGATGTCAACTCCATCAGACTCTTTTAATGAGGCTTCCCTACATACCATTCAGAAAATATAAGTATAAAAACTGAATGATCTTGAAACCCTGGTTCCAGGTAAAATGAGCTTTTCAGAAAATCCAAAGGACTTGGTCAGCTTGCGGCTGCCCTTATTATTCAGCATCCCTCTCTCTGACTGTTCTAGACTCTGTTAACAGATATGGACACTTGCTCTTGGGCAAATTATTTCATTCTTCTATAACCTGGTTTCTTTAGCAATGCAAAATTGACTTAATCATACCTACTCTACCACATCCTATTACGATAACGTTTCAAATACAATAAGTAGGGGTGTTCTGCAGATGTAAGGAAAGATGATGAATTGGGGAGAATATGATACCAGGTAAGAAAGCAAAGGCAACAAAACATTTTTGCAACTCTCCACCCTCCTTGTTGTTTAAAAACAAAATCAGATATTTGAGAAATCACTTAAATATCGCTGTACATCCTTTATAAATTTTTCTTTCATCCGTGTATTTTGTTGGAAATATGTAAAAACACTCATTCCCGGAGCAGAAAGCAGCTTGCTGCTCCCAGTTCTGAACATGACAGCCATGTCAGTTTGGAGGGTCTGGGCTCAGAATAGGCAAGAAAGGCATGCATAAAGACTGCAGAATTCAGAACGAACAAAGCTGTGCAGAAAATCAGAGACAAACCCAGTAAGATACCTTCTATGAGATACTGGATAAGCATCTTTGATGTTCCCTGGGTTGGGCAAGGTAGAGTGATCTCTGGCTCATACCATGATAAGAGCCTTCGTCAACAGAAATGAGGCAGATAGCATTCTCTGAGTTGCATCTCACCCTGTTGATTTCTTTGTTTATAGGATTTCCTCTCATCGGGTAGCTTTCACAGCAGTACTTTAAGAAGGCTTTATTTTTATGGAGTATTCCGTGATCGTATAGAAATGTTGCTTTCAGCACAGACCTTTGTGGGGCAAGTGCTGGTAAGTATGTTCTCAGTGTTAACTTGCTAATGGACTTAAGCCACAGATATGATTAAGGCTCAGTATGTGTAATTTTTTCACCCAACTAAGCATCTACTATTCCAGTGGTTTTATCTACCTCCCCACCCCCACCTCCCTGTGTCTGCCACTTTCTATCCATTCTTGTGCTTTACTTATCTTTGTACTGAATATAATACTGGGCATTAGGTTTTATAGTATTGCTAGATGTTTACAAGAAGGAAAGCTATAAATTAGGGCAAAGGTTGTATGGATTTTATTCTCTTTATTAGTAGTAGATGGATGAATATTTTTTCAAAATTGACATTTGGTGAACTAATCTAGCCTAAAATGTACACCTACTTTCCCCTTCTTTGATTCCAACAGACCTCTTTCTCTTTTCTTCATTACACAAACTAGCTGTTTTTGCCTCTCCATGGTTTCCACTGCTTTACTTCTTATTGTAATTTCAGTAACTTGAACATATTACAACTTAGTTTAGGCATTGTATCCTCAGGGAATCATACCTTATCCCCACATCAGTCTAAAAGCCCCTCCTCTAGTCTCTGTTAAATCCACTGGAACTGTTATTAAAATTATCTAGACACATGCCTTTCTCCCCTAGTGCACTGTGAACACCCTGAGAAAAGACTGTGTCATGAAAATATGTGTTTCCCATGGTCTGAGAATAGCAGATGCCCTATCAACAAACATTGCAGTGATCATGATTTCAATAGTACAGTTTGTTCTAAAGCAATAACAAGGAAATTCCTTCTATGATCTGGGATGTGCTGCCATCAGATGGTGATATAGTGGAAGTAGGTTCACATGATCTAAAGATCATACTTTGTTCTTTATAATTAGCAAAAACATGGCACTTTTCTAGTTGGTGTTGCTAATTCAGGTATAATCAACTGCTAAAGTTTGCTTGGAAGTATATAAGTAAAAGTGCTTTCATGAAAGCTGCATGAAATGGTGAATCATCCGGGAGTGTGCCTCCCTTTCTTCTGTCTTCTAAAGTTTCAGTTTCTTTTTCTGAAATCCCTGTGGGTATGACCTGTTGCGGAGGATTTTGCAATTCTCTTTGATTACATCAAGGATTTCTTGGTTACAATCTCTTCAACTGTTCAAGTCGTATTTGACTATGTGAGTATATATAATACTGGGAAGAACACATTAAAGGGCACTAGAGGGAAGCAGAAGAAATCTTATAACACCCACCATAGGAGCATTGCATATGGGGGCAGGTGAGAAAGAACTTATCATTGATTGTACACCAGTAGAAATTCCTGTAATGATGGGGAAAATGTCCTTTCAACCTGTAACATCTAATGATGATCTAGTTGGAACACCAGAAGACATGGAATAAATGTTAAATTAGAATAAATACTCTATCTCAAAAGGCATAATTGAGTTTATTAGAGGTTCCAAGTCAATGTTTAGGAAAGAATGAGAAGAGAATGAAATGGATTTTAGATTCTCTTCCTTCCTTCTATTTGTCTTTTCTCTGTTTTCATAGAAATTCCCTTACTTCTTTAAACAAATAGTCAACCACATGCTAAGTCGGTACTCTAGACATGATAAAATCTGTGAGCAAGAGACTTGAACTTAATTCTGGTGGTGGTAGAGGTGATAAATACATACCTAAATCAATAAATTCAGATGCTAACCCATAGTATTATGAATGATGAGTTTGCAAGTTGTGCTTGTTAAAGAGATAGATCACATTAGATAGAGTGATAAGAGAAGAAATCTTTGAAAAGGCAAAATTTGAGCTGAAACATGAAGAACTAGTAGGCTAATGCAATTGAAGAGTGGAGGGAACAGGGTTGCAGATAAAGGAAACAAACTTGTGGAAGTAAAGAGCTCAGGTGACCACAAGTACCAAAAGAAGTTTCATAGTCTTAGAGACCATGGAAGGTGGGAGACTGTGAGGTCTGAAAAGAGACTGGAGAATAGTTCAAGGGCTTGTGCTTCACAGGAAGGAGACAAAACTCTCAAAAGGAACCATTGTATACTAATGTAAGGGAAGCCATCTAGGATCTTATAGCATGAATGGGTTGACATGATCTGATCATGTTTTTAAATTAAAGAGGCATTAAAGGTTGAAAACAAAGAAATCATGGAAGGTATACTGGCAAATGACAATAGAAATTAGTAGAAAATTTTTGATATCATGTAAGTTAAATTCACAGCAAAAAAAAAGCATGCCAAGTAACATGTATTCACTTTCTAGAACTCACTCACATAACAAAGTACCACCAACAATGGCTTAAAACAACAACAATGTATTGTCTCATAGTTCTGCTGGCTAGAAGTCCCAGATCAAGGCATTGACAGTGTTGTTTGCCTGTGAAGCTCAAGGGAGAATGTTCCATGCTTTTCTCCATGCCTGTATTCTGTCTTCTGGAAATTTGCTGGAAATCTTAAGACTCTTTAGCATGAAAACACATTACCTTTCCCTCTGCCTTTATGTTCATATGGTGTTGTCCTGTGTGTGTATGTATGTGCATGTGTGTGTGTGTTTGTGTGTCTGTCTGTCTACTTACCTGTGTCCAAACTTTCCCCTTGTATGAGATCACAAGTCACGTTGGATTAGAACCCATGGTGTGACCCCATTTAACTTGAGTGCATCTGCAAAAACCCTAATTCCAAACAAAATCATATTCTGAGGTCCTGGAACTAGAACCTCAACCTATCTTTTTGGGGAGGAACATAGCTCAGCATGTAATCCTTGTAAAGACCAACATATGACATTATGAATATTATCATACCAAGAATATAACTTCAAAATAATTCACAAGTACAATTACAAAGATGAAAAGTGTAATATAAAAAAATCACATTGGTAGTATTAGATTTTAGTTCACTTATTTCATATTAGAACATACTAAATCAAATAATAATCATTATAAATATAAAGCTTAATTAATGACAGTTTATTGAAATGATTAATATCCATGCTCTGAAAAGAAAGATTACTTTAACAAATGTTTGTTTCATTTGTAGACTTTTGGCATATGTAACAATGACAATTATAAACCTTAAAAAGTAGAAGCAGGGACTGGGATTGTGGCTCAGTGGCAGAGTTCTTGCCTTGCACATGTGAGGCACTGGGTTCAATCCTCAGCACCACATAAAAATAAATACATAAAATAAAGGTATTGGGTTCATCTATCACTAAATAACATATTTTTTAAAAAAGTATAAGCAGACAATATCACTGTACACCATGCAATTAAATATATCCAAAGAAAAGTAAGATATCAAAGACCTAACAGTTAAGCCTGTTTAAATGACTTTTGAAAAATTACAGAGTTTTTAGAGAGTAAAGGCAAGGAAACTATTAGATATCCCTTGCCCCTGTAGTATAAATTGGAAGTTGTTCTGAGTTAAATTCATAACATGTAAAAGTTATTTTGCTAAATATAAAATAATTAAAAGAAATGAATTAAGCATTAAACTAAAAAAATTAATGAAAACAGATTAAACTCAAGAAGAATAAATTAAAAATATAGAAATTAATAAGCTATAAACAGCTGACATTACAAGTGAACAAAATTTAGAAAATCATTAGTATAATCAGGGAAAAAAATACAAATACTTGATTAAGACATTAAAGTGAGAAAATAAATACAAATAACAAGGAAATTAAAAGACACACACAGACACACACACACACACATGCAATTAAGTTTAAAAACTGGATGATTCCCCATAACAATGTAAATTCTCAAAACTGTCCATAAAGAAAAGAAACTTAGACCAAATATTTTTTTAAAAAGTAAAGTTGTCAAAGACCTCTAATTATCACCATTATGCACCTCTCCTCTCCCTCCTGTGGGAAACTGATGGCTTCAAGGTATAGCCCAACAAATTTTCTGAGTGGATATCTCTAATACTAATTAAACAATTCCTGAACAAAGAAATGAAAATAAAGTGCCCAGTTTTCTTTTTCAATGAAGAAGGCACAGTGTTTCTATCAAAACCACCCAAAATAGCAAATAAAAAAATCTACAGACAAATCCCCTTAATACTTTAAGAGAGGACACATGGGTTACTACCCAAGGAAGAAGAACATAAGGAAGGAGGCGGAGGGGAAGTGGTGGTGAAAGAAGAAAGGAAAAATTGAACAAGAAGGAGACATCCGACAAATGAAAAGAAAATAAAATGAAAATTCTCTTCCAAACAGATGTCTTCTTGAGACCTTTTAGAAGACAACAGGACAAGACATCAATTAGCTGTATAGGATCTATGGGCTTGAAGTTATGGTGCATCACAAAGCATATTTTTATAACCATGACTTGTGGAAGAAATTTTCTTCTGAATTTAATTCTATATATGGCCCTGTTCTCCTATTCTTAGACAATTATTATCTTCCTTTTTTTTTTTTGGTTGTCATTAATTGTGTATATGACTATGCTTCTCTTTCATTTTTGGGTAGAAAATTTAGAATCGAAATTATGTCATTATGTCTTATTTTTGGCAAGTATATCCATTTTTAGCGTAATTCTCGCATCAGTTAGTGCCTCTATGCTGTTTTTCTGTCTCCTCTGAATCCTATTTTTTCAGGTAATCTGGGATTCTGTGTCTTTGTATTCTGCCTTAAATCCTTTATGCAGATGCATAATCTTTTCTGTGAATGTGTAATCCTCTCAGTAGATGAATAGGCCTGAGCAGCAGCCACAACTCCAGTTGTTAACCCTAACACACAGGATAACTAGCACCAATGGAGCAGCACAACTCATTCAGAAATGAGAATAGTTCAAAAATGATGCTGGAAAGTGGGTCAAATAAAGATTTATTTTGCCATTTTTTACTGATTTTCCTTCTACAGAGAAAAACAAACAAGCAAACAAACAAACATGAAACATGGAAAAAGATCAGTCTCTTACTAGGTTCTTCACGGCCACTGTGTGTTTTAAAATAAAATAAGCCTGTCCACCAACTTGAGACGAGTTGTCTCTTTACCTATATTTTTTGTAGATTTCTATTCATTATTCTATAGTCTGAATAGATACTACCAAGCATCAAGGATTTATTTTGGTGAATGGCATAATATTGTACTCTAGTTTAGACATCTTTGTCATATATGTAAAGAAAAGACTGATAGGAAATGTTCCACCATGCTTACACTAACTTGGTGAAGTAAAATTTTTATGAACTGATTTTGTGGATAGCTGCACTGTTGTATTTATATGCATATAATACCATATTCAACAAGTACAAAGCATACATTATAAGAGCTTCCTCATCCCAAACCAAGAAGCAACCACTGCTTTGAATTTCTTCACATCTGAAAATGCTCAGTAACATTTTCTTTAGGGGTGTAGTCCACTTAAGACAACTCAACTCCTCCCTTAAGTTATATTTATAAAACTATAAACGTCCAAGTAATAAAATATTCTACTCCTTGAGGCAAACCTTGTAGAGAGTAAGTCTAGTTGTGCCAGTGAAGGTTAAATCAGATCTGAATTCAGGCTAGTTCATGGATACTGTATCTTTAAACAAGGATACATATTTCCCCGAGGAAGGGGAAGGAAGACAGGTAATCAGCAGATGTAGGTGGGTGTGGGCAGGTGCAGGTATTCTCCAACTTTCTTAGTTGTTATTTCCTAAAATCCATCTATATGAATAACCCTCATGCCAGTTCTTTTTTCCCAAACCCTTTTAATAGTGCATTTTATAAAAGAGAGCTATCGACATTACCTCCTTTTGATAAGTGGAAATTATGACATTGGGATGAAAATGTTATCGATAGAATTTCATGAAGAAGTTAGTTAATATATGAGGATGAGTTAACATAAATATAATATTTATATGAATTCATAAGTGTGAAAATATACAACTAGTGTATATAGGTAATAATTATTATTGATATTTACATCATCAAGCTATTTCATTGTTGACATCTATAAATATAAAAAGACTAATATTGATGCTGAACCCTGTCTCATTCTAGAAATAAGTAATATTCCTCTGTGCATATATTAATTTTTAAAAATCCATCTTGTGGTTGGATCTTCTATAAAATTTTATCAGTTTTTAATAACACCTTTATTGCTTTGATCAACTCTCTTAATAACAATTGTAACAAAAAATCAATCCAGAAGAAATTTATGAAATAATATTTAAACACAGATATCAGGAAATTTTGATTTTCTTTTATTTTCTTAGGCTGCATAGAGATTTCAAACATGTGCCTGCATTTCTGCATTGGATTATTATTTGTTGGAGATGTTAAACAGTAATTATGAAATCAACATGATATTGTATATTATAACCACAATGATCATAAATTTGGAATTTCTTTGGTTCTCCTGATGCAATTATTAATGGAATCTCATTTTCAACAACCTACAGTTTTGCACAATAAATTATACAGCTATATTAGTATTAAATAAAGTTTTGATTTTTAACTCCACAGGACATTTTCCAAGGAAAAGGAAACAATAAACATAAAGTGTCTTTGAAGGGCTCCTCAACTACGCAGTAGATTATACTCCACCTTTAGTTAGAAAGATACAGGACAGCACTACACACATTTAGTGACCAGCCCCACCATCCTAGTGTAGTCTCCTCCCTGGGAGACAACCATTCCAGATGACCAAATTTTCCCAGATTCTTGAGTTTTGTTTGATTTATTAGAATATTTCCTCAGAGTATTTCTTTGACTGTAGACTTTGACCAAAAAAAAAAAAAAAAAATAAGTTGCTACTTTTATTAGTGCCTGGTTCATCTTTAAAGTTGTGTTAATTTAATTTTGATTTCTTCTTTGATTCATGATCAGTTTAGAGGAACATTGTAGTATGTCTTCATTTTCCACAAGAGGGGCTTTTATTGGAAGTAGGGTGGTTATTCTTTCTACTTTGGTAGAAATTTATGGTCCAGAGATGACATTACTTGTATGATTTCCACTTTGTGGAATTTATAAGAAATTCTTTTTTTAAATTTTTTATTTATATGTTACAGCAGAATGCATTATAATTCTAATTACACTTATAGAGCACAATTTTTCATATCTCTGGTTGTATACACAGTATATTCACACCAATTAATATCTTGTACTTTGAATAATAATTATCAGCACATTCCACCATCAGTAATAACCCCATGCCCCCTCCCCTCCCTTCCAACCCCTCTGCCCTATCTAGAGTTTGTCTATTCCTCCCATGCTCCCGTTCTCTATCTCACTATGAATCAGCCTCCTTATATCAAAGAAAACATTTGACATTTGGTTTTTTGGGGATTGTCTAACTTCACTTAACATTATCTTCTCTAACTCTATCCATTTACCTGCAAATGCCATGATTTTATTCTCTTTTATTGCTGAGTAAAATTCCATTGTGTACATATGCCACATTTTGTTATCCATTCATCTATTGAAGGGTATCTAGGTTGGTTCTAGAGTTTAGCTATGGTGAATTGTGCTGCTATAAACATTGATATGGCTGTGTCCCTGTAGTATGCTGTTTTTAAGTCCCTTGGGTATAGACCGAGGAGAGGGAGAGCTGGGTCGATTTATGGGATCATTCCCAATTATTCAAGAAATCTCCAGAATGCTTTCCATATTGGCTGCACCAATTTGCAGTTCCACCAGCAGTGTATGAGTGTACCTTTTTCCCCACATCCTTGCCAACACTTGTTGTTATTTGTCTTCATAATAGCTGCAATTCTGACTGGAGTAAGATGGTATCTTAGAGTAGTTTTGATTTGCATTTCTCTAATTGCTAATGATGATGAACACTTTTTCATGTATTTGTTAATTGATTGTACATCATCTTCTGAGAAGTGTCTCTTCAGGTCCATGGCCCATTTATTGATTGGGTTATTTGTTTTTTGGTGTTTAGCTTTTTGAGTTCTTTATATGCCCTAATTATTAGTGCTCTATCTGATGTGTGAGGGGTAAAGATTTGCTCCCAACATGTAGGCTCTCTATTCACCTCACAGATCTTTTTAGTTTGAGTCCATCCTATGTATTGATTCTTGATTTTAATTCTTGTGCCAAAGGAGTCTTATTAAGGAAGTTTGGGCCTAATCCCACATGATGGAGAATAGGGCCTACTTTTTCTTCTGTTAGATGCAGGGTCTCTGGTTGTATTCCTAAGTACTTGATTGATTTTGAGTTGAGTTTTGTGCATGATGAAAGCTAGGGGTTTAATTTCATTTTGTTTCATATAGATTTCCAGTTTTCCCAGCAACATTTGTTGAAGAGGCTATCTTTTCTCCAATGCATGTTTTTGGCAACTTTGTCTAATATAAGATAATTGTAATTTTGTCAGTTAGTCTATGTGTCCTCTATTCTGTACCATTGGTCTACCAAGGTGCCAATACCATGCTGTTTTTTTTTTTTTACTATTGCTCTGTAGTATAGTTTAAAGTCTGGTATAGTGATGCCACCTGCTTCACTCTTTCTGCTAAGGATTGTTTTAGCTATTCTGGGTCTCTTATTTTTCCAGATGAATTTCATAATTGCTTTATCTATTTCTATAAAGAATGTCATTGGGATTGTGATTGGAATTGCATTAAATCTGTATAGTGCTTTTGGTAGTATGGTCATTTTGATAATATTAATTCTTCCTATCCAAGAGCAAGGTAGATCTTTCCATCTTCTAATGTCTTCTTTGATTTCTTTCTTTATTGTTCTGTAACTTTCATTATATAGATCTTTCACTTCTTTTGTTAAGTTGATTCCCAAGAATTTTTTTAGGCTATTAAGAATTGGGTAGTTTTCCTCATTTCCCTTTCTGAGGATTTGTCACTGATATACAGAAATGCCTTTGATTTGTGAGTATTGATTTTATATCTTGCAACTTTGGTGAATTCATTTACTAGTTCTAGGAGTTTTCTTATGGAACTTTTAGGGTCTTCCAGGTATAGAATCATATCCTTAGCAAATAGTGACAATTTGAGTTCTTCTTTTCCTATGTGTGTTCCTTTAATTTCTTTCATCTGTTTAATTGCTCTGGCCAGTGTTTTAAGAACTATATTAAATAGAAGTGATGAAAGAGGGCATCCATGTCTTGTTCCAGTTTTTAGAGGGAATGCCTTCAATTTTTCTCCATTTAGAATGATGTTGGCCTAGGGCTTAGCATAGATAGCCTTTATGATGTTGAAATAAGTTTATGTTATCACAAGTTTTTCTAGTGTTTTAAACATAATGGGGTGCTGTATTTTGTCAAATGCTTTTTCTGGGTCTATTAAGATGATCATTGTGTATATATGCCACATTTTTTAATCCATTCATCTACGGAAGGGCATCTAGGTTGGTTCCACAGTTTAGCTATTGTTAATTTTGCTGCTATAAACATTGATGTGGCTGTGTCCCTGTAGTATGCTGTTTATGCTGTTTTTAAGTCCTTTGGGTATAGTCCGAGGAGAGGGATAGCTGGGTCAAATGGTGGTTCCATTCCAAGTTTTCCAAGGAATCTCCATACTGCTTTCCATATTGTCTGCACCAATTTGCATTCCCAACAGCAATGTATGGGTGTCCCTTTTCTCCCACATCCTTGCCAACACTTATTATTGTTTGTCTTTATAATAGCTGCCATTCTGACTGAAGTGATATGGTGTCTTAGAGTAGTTTTGATATGCATTTCTCTAATTGCTAGAGATGATGAACATTTTCTCATATATTTGTTGATTGATTGAATAACCTCTTCTGAGAAGTGTCTGTTCATGTCCTTGGCCCATTTATTAATTAGTTTATTTGTTTTTTTTTTGGTGGCATATATACACAATGGAATATTACTCAGCAATAAAAGAGAATAAAATCATGGTATTTGCAGGTAAATGGATGCAATTGGAGAAGATAATTTTAAGTGAAGTTACCCAATCCAAAAAAAAAAAAAATGGCGAATGTTTTATCTGATATCAGGTGACTGACTCATAGTGGGGTAGGGAGCCGGGAGCATAGGAGGAATAGACAAACTCTAGATAGGGCAGAGGGGTGCAAGGGGAAGGGAGAGAACAGGGGCTTAGCAATGATGATGGAATGTGATGGACATCACTATCCAAAGTACATGTGTGAAGACATGAATTGGTGTGAACATACTTTATATACAAACAGAGATATGAAAAATTGTGGTCCATATGTGTAATAAGAATTGTGATGCATTCTGCTGTCAGGTATTTAAAAAAATAAAAGCAATTAAAGAAAGAGAAGATTATATGATTCTTATTGTTAAGTCCATTGATGTGATGAATTACATTTATTGATTTCATATGCTGAAACAACCTTGCATCCCTGGGATGAATCCCACTTGATTGTGGTGCATGATCTTTTTGATATGTTTTTGTATTTGATTTGCCAGAATTTCATTGAGATTTTTGCATCTATGTTCATTAGAGTTATTGGTCTGAAGTTTTCTTTTTTTGATGTGTCTTTGCCTGGTTTTGAAATCAGAGTGATATTGGCCTCATAGAATGAGTTTGGAAGTGCCGCCTCTTTTTCTATTTCCTGAAATAAATTGGAGAGTGTTGGTATTAGTTCTTCTTTAAAGGTCTTGTAGAACTCGGCTCTGTATCCATCCAGTCCTGAGCTTTTCTTGGTTGATAGACTTTTGATGGTGTCTACTATTTCGTCACTTGAAATTGATCTGTTTAAATTCTGTATATTATCCTGATTAAATTTGGGAAAATTATATGACTCTAGAAATTTTTCAATGCCTTTGATATTTTCTATTTTATTGGAGTATAGGTTTTTAAAACAATTTCTAATTATCTTCTGTATTACTGTAGTGCCTGTTGTGATATTTCCTTTTTCATCACATATGTTAGTGATTTGAGTTTTCTCTCTCCTTCTCTTCATTAGCATGGCTAAGAGTCTGTCAATGTTATTTATTTTTTCAAAGAACCAACTTTTTGTTCTGTCAGTTTTTTAAATTGTTTCTTTTGTTTCAATTTCATTGATTTCAACTCTGATTTGGATTATTTCCTGTCTTCTGCTGATTTTGGTGTTGATTTGTTTTTATTTTTCTAGGGCTTTGAGATGTAGTGTTAAGTCATTTATTTGTTGACTTTTTCTTCTTTTAAGGAATGAACTCCATAAAATGAACTTTCCTCTTAGAACTACTATCATAGTGTCCCAGAGATTTTGAAATGTTGTATCTATGTTCTCATTCACCTCAAAAAACTTTTTAATCTCCTCCTTGATGTCTTCTCTAACCCATTGTTCATTCAGTAGTATATTATTTAGTCCCCAGGTATTGGAGTGGATTTTATTTCTTATTTCATAATTGATTTCTAATTTCATTCCATTGTGATCTGATAGAATGCAGGGTAGTATCTCTCCTTTTTTATATTTGCTAAGAGTTGCTTTGTAGCATAGTATGTGTTCTATTTTAGAGAAGGATCCATGAGCTGCTGAGAAGAAAATATATTATCTCATTGAAGGTTGGAATATTCTATATATGTCAGTTAAGTCTAAGTTATTGATTGTATTATTGAGTTCTATAGTTTATTTGTTCAGCTTTTGTGTGGGAGATCTATCTAGTGATGAAAAATGTGTATTAAATTCACCCAAAATTATGTGTTGTGGTCTATTTGACTCTTAAACTTGAGGAACTTGAGAAGAGTTTATTTGATGAACATAGCCACTCCATTGTTTGGGGTGTATATATTTATCATTGTTAAGTCTTATTGGTGTATGGTTCCCTTGAGCAGTATGGAGTGTCTTTCTTTGTCCTTTTTGATTGACTTTACTTTGAAGTCTACTTTATTTGGTATGAGGATGGAAACCCCTGCTTGTTTCCACAGTCCAATTGAGTGGTATGATTTTTCCCAACTCTTCATCTTCAGTCTGTGAATGTCTTTATATCTATGAGATGTTTCTCTTGGAGGAAGAATATTATTGGGTCTTTTCTTTTCTTTTTTTATCCATCTGCTAGTCTATGTCTTGATTGGTGAGTTTAGGCCATTCAGGGTTATTATTGAGACATGATTTGTATTCCCAGGCATTTTTATTTATTTTTGGTATTTAATGTGATTTGGTTTCTCCTCTGAATAGATTTTCCTTTAGTGTAATTCTTCCCTCTTCTGATTTTCATCGTTTTTTTTCATTTCCTCTTCGTGGAATATTTTGCTGAGGATGTTCTGTAGTGTAGGCTTTCTAGTTGTAAATTTTTTTAACTTTTGTTTATCATGGAATGTTTTTATTTCATCATCAAATCTAAAGCTTGGTTTTGCTGGATATAAGATTCTTGGTTGGCATCCATTTCTTTCAGGGCTTGGTACATGTTGTTCCATGATCTCCTGGCTTTGAGGGTCTGGGTTGAATAATCTGCTGAGATACGAATTGGTCTCCCCCTATATGTGAACTGATTCCTCTCTCTTGCAGCTTTTAAGATTCTATCCTTATTCTGTATGCTAGGCATTTTCATTGTAATGTGCCTTGGTGTAGATCTGTTGTAATTTTGTACATTTGTTGTCCTGTAAGCCTCTTGTATTTGGTTTTTCAATTCATTCTTCATGCTTTGGAAATTTTAGGATATTATCTCATTGAAGAGATTGTGCATTCCTTTGGTTTGAAACTTTGTGCCTCTATCCCAATAACTCTTAGATTTGGTCTTTTGATGCTGTCCCATAATTCTTGGATGTTCTGTTCATTTTTTCTAACTTTCTTCACTGTGTGATCAACTTTATTTTCCAGATTGTATACTTTGTGTTCATTATCTAATGTTCTTTCTTCCAAGTGATCTAGTCTGTTGGTTATACTTTCTATTGAATTTTTTTTTGATTTATTGTATCCTTCATTTCAAGGATTTCTGACTGATTTTTTTTTTCAGGGTCTCTATCTCTCTCTTGAAGTAATCTTTTGCTACCTGTATTTGGTCTCTGATCTCATTGTTGGAGTGATCAATTTTTGCCTGTATTTGCTCATTTAGGTCATTCTTTAATTCACAGATCATTTAACCTTCTAAACTCCTTCTCTGACATTTCATCAACTTCGCTGTTCATAGGTTCTGTTATTATAGTGCACTGGGTTGTTTGGGGCACTTTCCTCCCTTGTTTTTTCATGCTATGAGTCTTCCTTTCTTGCAGTGTGAATCTGAGAAATTGCAGTTTCTACCCTATATTCTTATAGTACCTGTACAGATTGTCTGTACCTCACCTTGATGTTGGGCTTCCAGACCTGCTGGTGTCCCTCAATGGATGCTACTGCATCCAGGGTCTGGGACCTGCATAAATTGGAGTGGGATGATCTGGGCCACTGGGCTTGACCTCCTGCGGTAGTACACTGGTCAGAAGGGGCGGTCCTGCACCAGAGGCTAGGCTCTGGTAAGTATCTGCCCTACCAGGAAAGGGGTGGACCAGGTGTGCTGTGCACATGGGCCCTTCGGTAGCCAGTGTGGGTGGATCTGCTCTGCTTTTTATTGATAGACCTTTTACCAATAGGAAATATTCATTTTTATTGAATTTAATGTCTTTTTCTGGAATATTTTAGTATGTAACACTGACTTTCCTGCTTTCATTTTATGCAAACTTGTTTGGGATTTCTTTGCTCGACTGTCTTTTAATCTTACTTTTATTCTCTTTTAAGTGTGTCTCTTATAAATGTCATGTAGTTGGATTTTTTTCTTGTATTGATTTAAGAATACATTCATTTCTTAATTTACCAGGGGAATTTTATCATTCTCCTTTATAGTGATCTGTTTTATTGGTCTTTAGAAGTTTAAAAATTTAGTTTGCTACCCCAAAGAATATCTAAATATCAGTGGTTTTAATAAACAAATAGGAGATCTATTAGTAAAGAAAGAGAATGGACATGTGATACACAACTGGACACCTGTTGTAGTTTTAATTTCTCAGCCTACTGAAGAGGCAGAATTTATGCTGGTTATGAATTATAAGAAATGGGCTCAAATATTAGCTCCTCCACTTTCTAGTTTGTAATCTTGGGCAAGTTGATTTTTCTAAATTGGATTTATTCATATAGTACAAATATAAAAAGAGATTATAATAACCTCATTATATTGTAGAGACAATTACATAATAATACATGCAAACCACTCAAAGCATAGTAAACACTTAAAATAAGCTGGTATTTACATTTCTAGTTTATTTTTATTACTTTTTTATTTCTTGGCATCTTCTAATGTAGGTAATTCTATTTTTAAGAGAATATTAAAAACAATAGGTATATCAAATTCACCATTTATTTCTCTGTATATCTCTGTGTGTTTCATATTTATATCCTCCTCTTGCTTGATAATTTTTGTGGAGATTTTTTTTCACAACACCCCTTCTTCCTCCCAGATGTTGTTGAACTGGTTTGAACATTGAGTTCCAGATTGCAATTATGTATGCTTCTCTCTGTGTGTGTGTGTGTGTGTGTGGTTTTGCATGTGGTGGTGTGGTTGGGAGGATTCATAGCATTATACTTCTGTAAGATTTCTTCTTTATATTTATAAAGTTGAAATTTACATTAATTTTACCAGTTTTATATACCATGTTTTTATATATTTATCTTTATCAATTTTTCTCAAGTCCTTCACATAATCTTCTTTTCTTCTTGAGCACTTTACATATTTATTTTCAAAGGGAAATCCTTTGCTGTTTTTTGAGTTCTTCCTGATTTGTTTCAATAATGTTGTCCTCATGTGTTATATTGACCTGTGGGGTTTCTTGGATTTTACCAAGCCATGATTCAGACAGGTTCCTCTATGACATTTCTTGAGTATATGTGGCTATGTAAGATTTCCCATTTATTGTAATATTGATTACATTTTTCAATTTATATATTATGAGTTTATGCCAATCTGAGCATTTGATCCTGAGGTATGAGTACAATACTGCACCTAAGTATTTGATTCAGTGTTTGATACATAATGTATTAGCTTTACAAAGTTTCCCATGTTCTGAACATATGTAGGTATAACTGCTATGTTTAAGGGGGAATAATCTATGATTGGGGTAATCTCTTCAAATGTATAATACACTGATTATGACCATTCATACGTAATTTCTTTGTTAATATAGTATCCTGATATGTATAATGGATCTCCTCTACCTGAAATTTGATATTTATGATAATTGCATATTTGTGGTATTGCTATGATGAGATAAGCTATTGATAATGTTTCACTTGAATGTTGAATTACGTGTAGTGATAATCTCTTGATACTGAACATCCAGAAGGGCCTGGATGGGTAAATGTGTGCTATTTCTTATTGATCATGACTCAGTGTAAAATGATCCACTTTGCATGCTACTTCTTACCTGTTGCATCCAGTTATGTTGTTTGTGAAGTCTATTTTGAATCACATAGTGCATGAGAGTTTGTAGACAATTTTTCATGATATCATGATGTCTACTTTATGGTTCAGGTTGTAATTGAATTGTTCTTGGTAATTCTACCAATTGTTGTATTTTTTTAGTAGGGAATAAATTTGCTGAATTGATGTAAATAGTGCAGTTACTGTGTGTGCTGTTGATGGCTGAAAAGCATTCCAGTTACATTTAAAATTAAATTAAGTTTGTCTTAATTTCCTGAACTTCAGCTTCCTATATTCTGGAAATTGCTAAATTTGCTGTTATGCTAAGTACTACAAACAATTATAGGTGTTTTCTTAAAAGGTATCTGTCAGTGGGTGGTTATTCAGGTAGGTTCTATGAAGATCTATTATATTACTTTAACACCACACAATGTGCCATTGCTTTGGCTGTGACAAAAATCACCCTTTCTAAGTTATATGTGGATCCTAACTGGTGTTGGTTGGTAGATGATTCTAACTAAGTGCATTGGGGTTTACATAGATTGGATTTGTAAAGCTTTGGTGCAGGTAGTGTGAGTCCTTTTGACCACTGTGTAATGTGCTGTTCTTATGGACTGTGTGTCACTTCAGCATACCCTGCATATGTAGCAGGGTTCCTCGTGAGGCATGGTTCATACAGCAAGATGTAAATGATATGCCTGAAGCTACAGTTGGTAACCGTATGTCCTGCAGTGTCAGGTTGTGTTGTACTGGATATCGTATGAAAAATGGACATCATTCCAGGATTTTTATATGAAAATAATAATTTGTGAGTCCAGGGTCAACACGGGTTGTTTTATCAAAGATAATTTTTTGTTCCATATTGGTCACTACAGTGAATCCTTTCTTTTGATAATGTCCTTAAGAATCTTTGGAAATGTGAATGTTATGTCTTCCTGTATAGAGTCTTGTATTTTGCTAGTAGAAGTGGGTTTATGTAATAATTTGTGTTATTTTCATAGGGGTCTATATTCGTAATGTTTTCTATCTTAAATTTTGTTTATATGTTATTAATTTGGTATGTCTTAAATATTGGAAAGTATGGCCCAATTGTTAATGGTTAATTAGAAAGTATTATATTGTAATTTGAAAATAGCCCTTCCTATATTCTTAGTTCAATGAATTTAAAGAAATTATTATTGCCATAATAGTTAACATGACTGATAATGTCCGAATGGCCAGTGTGATTAGTTCATTTGTGCACCTAGTTGTAGGGACTGAGATTGTAGATTTTCTGTAGTTGTCATGTTCCCTTATGTCCTGTTGTCCAATAGGAATTTTCAGCCATGCCAAGATATCCTGTGGGGAGAAACTTTTATCTTTAGTTTTGATCTGCACTTGTAAGGTAGCATGTTAGATATTTCTAATTCTTTCCTTTCTATATTTTCATAGGTATATTTAAATAGGAGTGAGGATTTCCCTTAATTCTGTGTTCTCTCTGATTTTGATTGAAATAAGCCTAAAGCAATTTTAGTTGGAAAGTCAGAAATTCTGGCAATAATTGTAATTATCTTTTTAATAGTCCATTTAAATTTTCTATATATTCCGATGCTATAGGGTTATGTGGCAAATGAAAATTCCACTGTATATCCCATGCATCGCTAAGGCATTGTACTGCCCAGGCTGCAAAATGGGATCTCTGAGGACTTTATATTATCCCAGGTGGCCCTCAGGCTGCATACCATAACATTAATGCTGTGGTCGTAAAAGGCTGGTGGCTTAACTGCTTTTACAGCTGAACTTAATTCTATGTAAATTTCTACCATTGTTACTGTATATTTTTGTGGGTTTGGTATTGTATTTGCCCTATAAATTCTATTTTCAGGGTATATCTGCAGAGATATCTGTCAGTATTCTGTATTGAAACATTGTCAAAGAGTTTTGGCATTCTTCACCTCCTCATATTACCCTTTGCATCTCATGCCATGTTACTTTTTGGTTTCTATCTGTCTCCATTTGTATAGTTCACCAGTGCCCACATGTTCTTTGAATGCATGTGTAATTAATATCTTATGTAATTTTTGCATGTGGGTCTTTCTTAATTGGCTACTTCTCTCTTTTCCTTGTTATTTTAATGCTTGTCACCTTGGGTATTTCCCATGTGTCATCTTCTTCCTTTCTAAGTGTTACAGTTGGAAGTGTATGTCTGTAGTTGTAATCTGCATTCCTTATGAATTTTACTTTGGGTATTTTATCCTCCATTCTTATGCTTTGTGTTAGTCAGTTTCTTACTTGGTTGTATTTAGTTGTTTTTTAGTCTTCTTCCAACAGGGTGATATGTGTCTGAATGTGAACCTGATGTTAATTTTTGTGTGTGTGTGTGAGCCTTCTTGTAATGCTCTCCAGTATTGGTGTGACTTCCCCTTGTCCATTTATTTTATAATCATTTTGTTTCCACTTGTGTACTCACAAGCCTATTAAATATACATATTTTTTTCATTCTTCAATTATGCATTGTCTGACTGTGAGTACCTTTGCTATGCATTTGGCACATTGCACAGAAAATGAAAACCCTTACTTCATGAGGAACATATTATCTTGGGTTCTCAGGGCTGCTGATTTCCATTTATTTTCCTTTGGGCTATGGGCATTGATCTATCTGTAAATTAGTCATTATGAATGTTATTTAACTAGGTGGAATTTGTTTTGCCTTTGGAATGAATTATATTGCCATGGATTTGTTTTGCCCCTGGAATGAATTCCATCAAGTCTATCTCCCTATTGTGAAGATCTCTGATTGGTCTTTAATGTCAGTATTCATGCTGGGTGTGGTGGCACATGCTTCTCATGTCACGCATGTTCTGGCTGTCTGCCAATGCCTTCATGAATGAGCATTTTTGATGTCCTAGTGCATCTATTAGTTAAACTTTCTTTACGTCATTTCTTGCTACTATATCATATGCCTCTGCATATGCATTTCTGGTAAAATATCATTGCTGGAGATTGCTGTTTTAGTGGCTTGATATAAACCTAGCCATTTAAAACTATCCCCAATTTTGTAGTATTGCAGTAAGGGCTTTTGTTAAGCTTGATGTTCTCCAGCTTACTGCTATCCTGGTCCTATGATGACATGATTTGGGGTGGTTGACTGTAAGCTTAACAGCTCATGGTTTAAATTTGGATTTCTGATAAAGAGTTTATACATTTCAGATATGCTTAAGGCTATAATATTTATCCCTTTACCCCACAGGTGTACTAGCCAATCAACATATATGATTTGTTTATGCATAAAATCTGTCCTAAGTTTTTGCAATTCCGCCCTTGTGTATTCCCTGTCTTCTGGTGTATTTTGAGGCCTTTGTTATCCATGGATATAATGTATTACTGTTTTTCTAGTTTAAATTGGTTGTACCATACAGATACCCCTGCAAGGATCATTATAATCTCCTAGGTCCTTGGGATGAGGGCTCCATGGCCTCAGGGACTGGTCTACTTGCCATCAAATTATCTGCATATTTATGTTTTCTATGTACTTTAACTGCCAATTGTTTGGTTTTGTGTCTGTCCTGATCAACTTGTAACAGGCTTTTTAACAATATTGCAAACACCTTTTCTTTTGCTGTCATATATATAAATGTGTTGACATTATTATTATTAGGATCCCTTATACCCTATTCCATATGCCCTGCATCTGCCATTAATAATTTTCTCCTAACCTTCTGGCATGTAGGATACCATGGATTCCCAGAGGCAAGCAACATTTGAGGGTGTTCTCTGTGCACTCTTTCCCTTATCTTTCTTCCCAGAGCTAGCAGTTTTACTTTTAATTTTCTTGTTCACTCAAATAATATTTTAGTCTTGCATTACTCAGTAGTCCACCTTATAGAGTTGTAATCGTACATGTGTGTCCTGAGGTTTGCTTCCCTTCTTTTTACTGCTTTATATTTCACTTTTGATAATCAGTATCAAAGTACACGTAATTTACTTTCCCAGATCACCAACCTTTGGCCATTGATCTGTACAAAGTCAAGATGTGCCTGCCCTCTTTTCAGCACCTGAGTTGAGTTTCACCTCAAATGGTTTCCACTGCAGGGCAATACAGGTCTTGGATTCATGCAGCAAGAGTATGGTTTCTGTTGTCAAGTCCCTATCAAAGTATGGGTCTCATATTTTATCTTTATTGCCAAATGACTTATTTGTTTGAAAAAAATCTGTATATATCTAATTATTTTGCAAGTGGTCTGTTTACTCATTGGATTCCATTTTTACTGAGTGCAATTCTATGACTATGCCAATTGTCAGGAACAAGCTACGCCATTAACATACACTGTACATATTTGTATATTTCTACAATGTCATCATTTGTTGAATAACAGTAAATTCACAAGTTACATCATTTTCACTTGTTGTAATTCTCTGAGTAATTATGGGTCACTGGATAGCTCTAAGCTGAGGTAATCACAGTTTCTTTTATTTGATTTTAATCTTAATTTTAATAACTATAACACTCAAGTCATACATCATACTCCACACAATAATATATATAGGTTACAGAAAGAGAAAGGGTTAAGATGACCACAGGGTTACAGATTACAGTGTCAAAGGTAAAGACAGAACAAACAGGAATGCCAAGAGTCACTGCAAGTGGTTAGATAAGGATGTTCACAAACCAGTTCTGAGAGTTGTCAAGGCAAGTGTTCAAAGGAACTACAAAAGTTCCAGGGTGTCAGCCTGAAGTGTCAGATTGAAGTGGGAGTCTGTCTGGTAAGTCTTGTCTTAGGAAGCAGAAACTGCTGAGCTGAAGAGAGTCGGAGTTTCAATGCTGTGGCAATTTGCCTTGGCAAGGGCTCATTATGAGTGACCAGGGGATGGAGTCAATGTGCCACAGTGTCCATTCATGGTGTACTCTTTCTTTTATGGGCTTTTTATGGAACTGGTGAGAGGTTTATATCAAGTGAAGTTGATACATTCCTGTGTCTGGTGTTTCTGATATGATTTGAGGTGTCCACGTGTCCAGGAGCTCCTTGTTTAGTTTGATAAGTTGTCATGACAAAGTTATTTATCAATTTGTGCCTTATGGTTGTTTTGTGCAGATGGTTGTTGTTTGTTTGTACAAACAAGGTGTAGAGTCATTCTATCTTGGCACTTGTACTCAAAATGGAGTAACCATGCTCTTAAAATAGAGTAAGTCAGTGCTAGGCACAATCTATACACCATGGAGTAACTCAGACCTGGACACAGTCTGTTATTTATTCTCTTTAAATTGTAGATAACCTGATGTTTTATATTTTCTATATAGAAGAGTATAGTAGAACTCCATTGTGTGTGTGTGTGTATATATATATATATATATATATATATATATATACACACATACATATGGGATATCTTCTTAAATGTGAAATTTCTGTGTGTCACCATCTGTATGTCCTTTCAATGTTTCCTGCCTAACCACATTTTAAAAAAAATTATCAGTGCCTTATATTTATATGTAGTAGTGGGGTTCATTTTTGACATATTTATGAATGAATATAACAGTTTGCTCCACTTCAACCCCCAGTACTTCCTCTTTCCTGTCCCTCCTCCCTCCACCTGATTCCCTTCCTCTACTTGCTTATTTATTTATTTATTTTAATTGGTACATTACAGTTATACCAAAAATTTGAATGAATTTTAATATATTCCTATATGCACATAGCATAATTTGGCCAACTTCATTCCCTACTTCTTCACTTTTCCCTATCCTCCTTCCTCCTTCTTGGTCCCCTGATTCTAGTATAGTGATCTTCCTTCAATTTTCAAGGGATTCCATTTTTTTCTCTCTAGCTTTCTCATTATTAGAGAAAACATTTGATTCTTGACTTTCTGAGTCTGCCTTATTTCACTCAGCATGATATTCTCCAGTTCCATCCATTTACTAGCAAATGGCATAATTTTATTCTTATTTATGACTTAGTAGAACTCCATTGTGTGTGTGTGTGTGTGTGTGTGTATTTTATCCATTCATTGAAAAGTATTAGGCTAGTTCCACAACTTGGTGATTATGGATTGTGGTACTATAATGTTGGTATACATATATCACACTATAATATGCTAAGTTGAATTCTTTGGGATAAATACCATGGAGTGGGGTAGCTGGATCTTATGGTGGTTCCATTCCTAGTCTTTGAAGAAACTCTATATTACTTTCCAAAGTCTACTAATTTGCTATCCCACCAAGAATGTATAAGTGCACCTTTTTCTTCACATCCTCACCAATAATTATTGCTATTGGTTTTATTGGTGATTGCCATTCTAATTGGGGTGAAATAAAATCTCAGTGTAGTTTTGATTTGCATCTCCCTGATTGCTAAGAAAGTTGAAACTTTTTTTCCTATATGTGTTGGCCATTTGTATTTCTTCCTTTTAAAAAATGTCTTTTTAAATCTTTTGTTCATTTATTCAGTGGGTAATAAGTGTTTTGACTTCTTTATATATTCTCATTATTAAGCCTCTGTCAGAATAATAGCTGGCAAAGATTTTTCTCCCATTCTGTAGGCTCTCTTCATGCTATTGTTTCTTTTTTTCTGCAGATTTTTTTTAATTTAATGTCACCCTTCTTGTTGACTCTTGGCTTTATTTCTTGAATTTTAGGAGTCTTATTAAGAAAGTTGATACCTGTGCCATTATGTTGGAACATTGCACCTGTTTTCATCAAGCAGTTTCACTGTTTCTGGTCTAATTCTTAGGGTTTTTATTCAACTGCAGTTTATTTTTGTGTACTGTGAGAGGTAGGGATCAAGTTTTATTTTTTCTAAATATATAGATATGCAGTTTTTCCAAACACCATATGTTAAAAGGATAATCTTTTTCTCCAACATTTGCTTCTAGCACCTGTGTCAAGAATCATATGACTGGATTTACGTCCATTTGTCTTTGTGTCTTCCAGTTTATTCCATGGGTCTTCGTATCTGTATTTACGCCACACCCATGCCATTTTTGTTATTATAGCTCATAGTATATTTGAGATAAGGTATTATGCTGTCTCCAGCCTCACTCCTGTTGTTCAGAATTGTTTTGACTATTGTGGGCCTTTTATTCTTCTATATAAATTCTATCACTCTTTTTTCTAGTTATGTTTGATGGGTATTACATTGAATCTGTAGAATGCTTTTGGTCATACGGCCATTTTGATAATATTAATTCTACTGATCCAAGAACCTGGTAAGTTTTTCAATCTTTCAAGAGCTTTCTCAGTTATTCTCTTCAGTACTTTCTAATTTTTATTGTAGGATTCTTTCATATCCTTATTTAGATTTATTTATAAAGTTTTTTGAGGCTATTGTGAATAAAGTAGTTTTCTTGATTAAATAAAGCTTTTTGAGGCTACTGTGAATAAAGTAGTTTCTTTTTTTTTTTTTCTCAGCAGATTCATTTTTAAGTAGGAAATTGATTTTTGTATGTTGATCTTGGATCATACTATTTTGCCGAATGTGTTTATCAGATCTAGAGGTATTCTGGTGGAGTTTTTTGGATCTGCTAAGTATAGAATAATGCCATCGTTAAACAGATTGTTTGACTTTCTCTTTTTCCTATTCATATCCCTTGTAACATTTGAAATGAGACTTGTTTACTTGTTTCTTTGTGTTTTAAGAGGTCTTGTACTTGTGCATATATTGAGATAAATTCCTCTTTCTCTTTTGTGAGGATGTGTCTTGGTATGTAGTTGTCTTTTTTGTAATAAGCCCCGTGTTATTGATATCTCTTCACTTCAAAATGTAGGTTCAGGGGGTTCAAGTGTTAGTTTGAACCACCAATACCCCTCAATTTGCCACTGCAGGACTGCTGATTTAATTCACTCTGATTGAGCTGCCATAACACTGTGGGTTTCTCTGAGTGATCATTTTGGAATATTTCTCATTTTTCTATAGAAGTGATGGGCAAAAATGAGACCTGACAGATACCCCTCTCTTGTTTTTCCAACTTGGGGCCTAGTCATTGATTTGGGGGGGTTGTCTCCCCCATTCAATGAGTTAAAGCATTGATGAAACTGGAATGAGATCAGTCTGTGTCTGGAGGTAGGTGTACCATCACTCTGCTGAGCTACAGGTATGGTTCAGCTGAGGAAGCTCTACCTTGTGAATTCACAGTGAACCAGTCACTTCCCAGCCCCTCTCAGAAAAAGGGGAAACAAGCAATAGCAGCAATAGTAATAATAAGTTCACAGCTTTAGAAGAAATGTCATAGGCCCACTATACACAATTAATTACCACAGAAAGGGGAATGGTGAGGTAAGCATTTAACAACAGCATCAGCAAAAAACAGCCATGAGGTAGACCAAGCATTAAAGTACACAGCAGTTTTCAACTCAACAGTACTAATAACTCAACAACATGAATGGTGGGGCAGGAATTATATAAACTAAATTATTTTTAAAGGAAGTATATAAACCAAACTGTTCCTAAAGATAGTAAAATTAGGTTCACTGAGAGAAGAGAAAATGGGGTGAGAAGAAAAGAAGTTTTAAAATATTCAAAAGGCAAACAAGTAAAGCAGGAAAGAGAGAGCATGTGATGGCTATAAAAAGGAGAAGTAAAAAATAACTTAAAAATAAATAACAAGAAAGATAAAGAGAACAAGCAAAGTTGACAATTGAAGGGAGAAGAGAGAAAAACGCAGTAAGAGAAACAAAAACAAGAGCTAAAACAAACGAAGCAAAATGTCAAACCAAAACAAATAAAAACCCCTTTTCCTCTAACGTTAAAGCAAGGCAAAATGACAGAAGAATGAGGAAAGAGAAGAAGAAAAATGATAAAAAATAAAAGAAAAATGAATTTATGTTTGCATATGAATGTGCCAGTCAGCACAACTAGAACACACACACTCCCATTTATTCTCAGTGGAAAAAGAAGAAAAAAGAAAAAAATCCTAATGCCAAATCGTCTTCACTGAGGTGATCAAAACTGTCCTTAAGGACGGATTTCACTGTCTGCACCTCACTGTCCTTTTCTCCGTTTCCTCTCAGGCTGTGTTACACTTAGGAAGGACAGGGCTGAGGGATGTTCAACTGTTTGTTTGTTTGTGTTTGTTTTTTAGTTGCTCACTAAGCCGTCTGCTAGATTGGCCAGGACCTGAGGCTGGCTGTAATAACTCTCAGTTTCCCTTCTTGCCAATTGTTAGGATAGAATAGAGAATAGTGACAACTGGAGTTTTGACCACATAACTAGGTGGATACCCTCCTGGATGGACTGATGCAGAGTTCTAAATGTGAAGTGCAGGCAGCTGGCATTTAGTTCTGACCTTTCAAACTATGTCCTAAACTATGTTCTATGTATAAACTATGTCCTATGTAACTGCTCGAGACAAAATACTTCCAGCCACACTTCTGCTGAGCAGATGCCAATCTGTGCTGGGCCCAATCTCTGGAGGGGTCTCTGGAGAAATCCACTATTGGGGCAAAGTGACCAACTGGATCTCTGCTGGTCAAGCATAACCCCACTGCCCATAAATGCGATCTTCCCAGGATCAGATACAGATAGTATCTGATAATATATTCACCTGTTCACTTTCTCTTTCCAACTAGTTTTGCAATCCACCAAACCAAAAGGGAAAGCTACCTACCACTCCATAGCCCCCGCCTGAGTCCCCTTGGCTGCAATCTCTTCTGTGCCTATCTCAGTTGGGCTCAGCCAGGTAGACTCCAGATCTAATGGCAAGCACATGCAGGGACAGTCGGCTGATGCTTGTTATGAATCCCTAGGCTCCCCCAGCAGAAAGCTGCTGTGGCCAATTTAATATGGCATCCCTCCTCAGCTCTCTGCCCTCCCTGGAGGAGCAGGGAGCACCCTTCATATACCAGCTCGCCACACTGCTTCTGGGTCACTCAAGTTCAAACTGCCCCTCTGTTCCATGGGTTCCCCATACCAAATTTTCTTTGCAAATTCAATCTTTCTGATAAGGTTGCCCATCTCCTCTGCAGTAAACTAGCACCACAGTGCTATCAGCTAGATTCCCAAGGTATTCTTTTTAATCCTATATTCAAAGCATACAAACTTCTGTGTGTCTGTGATTTTAATATTTAATTTTGGTGTATTCCCTCTGAAAACCTTCTCACTGAAAAGCAGTATTCCCACTGTATCCTGAGCCTCTCCTTTGCCAACTTTCCCCACTGGAGAGAACAGTAACAAAAGACTGCTGGGCTACCTGCTTTGTCCCAGAGAAGCCCTGACTCTGGAGGTCATCCGTCCTATCAGTGTTTGCTGGGGCAAGGAATGCTGGTTTGCTTCCATGGGCCACATGCATGTCACAAGTGGGAGCCTTCTGTAACCTGTTCAAGTAGGCATGTGGAGGAATAAGGGCTCCAGAAGAAAATCAAAGTGTGAGGAGTATTGAGGAAAGATTCGCCATCAATCAGTGTGGGAAAGTGGAATATGTTCACCCAAATGAAGGGAACCACAGATGGAATAGTTAACCATCAAATATTATCAAGATTTCCACATCTCTGCCCCTTCCCCTTGCATTTCTGATCCTCTTTACATTTCTCTACTTTAATTTCTTAGCATTTATTTTCTTACATACCATATGTTTGTTTAGCATATTAATTATCTTTATTTATTGTATGATCTGTATGCTAAATGGGGACAGAATTCTTCATATCTGTGGTTCACAGACGAACAGAACTGTACTTGGGTCACAATAGGAGCTAAAGAAATATTTGCTGAATTTGAGCAGGGATTGAATTGGGATCAACAAAGAGCAATAGAACCATCCCTGAAAGTAGGCATTATACACCTTCCCGGAGAGCTACAGGGTGGGAGCCTCATGACCTAACACCAGTCTGGTGAGACATTGCCTGCTCCAACCTCCCCTTCTTCCCCCCTCCCCCACCCCACACTGACCTATAATTCTGTAGAGGCCAAAAGCAGTGTAGTCAGTGGAAAATTAGAAATCAAAAAAGAGAAAGGGTTAGTAGAGAAGACACTGAACAGCCCCCACCCCCTTACCAAAACAAGGAGCCTACCCAGGAAACATCTGAGCTGAAAGGGAATGAAGCCTTAATTGTAAATAGATTTTAGAATTTTATCATTGGAACTACATTGGTCTGAAAATATTAAAACCTGGATGGTTTCAGAACTAGAAATAACCGGGGGAATTGTTTAGTTACCTAGAGCCAACCTGAAAAATCACAGAGGCTGCCAAGGATTTTATTTAAATGCATTGAGGGCTTTGAATGGGCAGTTTTCTAATTACATTTCACAAGCTTGGCTTATTTCAGGCTAGACACATTGGTATGTTAAAAGCACTCATTTTCTTCTTCTTACTTTCAATACTTCACTTCCTGCCAAAATTCTGAGTATCCTTTGAGGTGGATATGTTTGGAATTGTTTCTTCTACCATTGCCAGTTCAGGTCAAGGGTCTTCATCCTATAGCCTCCATTTTCTAACATAATGAAGTACATAACACATGGTAAGCATTAAATATTTGATAAGCTCTAGGGGTAGCAGGAAGAATAAACTATTCATTTTCAAGTGTGTGTGAGTCATATTAGGTAAGTAAAGTGCATGCATGTTTATTTAGTAAAAGGTTCAATCCATTTTTCTTGGATGAATGAGTGATTGAATTAATTAATTAAGGCTAGCATACGTGAATGTGCGAATAATTAGTTACACATATGTAGCAGGCAAGGTAAAAAGAGAAAGCACATTTCCTCTTGTCCCCTCTCTACCTAGCAATAAATATACACAAATAGAATTTATTTTAACGTGTTTTTTTTAAAAAAGAGACAACATAATTTGGTTTATTTCATGTCAATAAAATGGATCTCCCCTTCTCCCCTATCTTTGTTTCTGTTTCTAGGTGATTCTTGTGTTTGTACTAAGCATCGGGTCTCTTATAATCTATTTCATCAATTCTACTGAGTGAGTAAAAATCCTATTACTCTTGTCTTCTACATCAATAACTTATTCATCTACTCTAAAATTGTCTCCTTAGGAATAAGGTTTAATATGTTTTCACACAACAAACGTGTACACACTCACCAAGCTCATAAAAAAAATGACAAATGCTTAATTGCCCAAGCAAGCATGAACCCAGTTCTGCACACACACAATAAAATAAAATAAAAAAAGAAAGAAAAAGTGTGAGTTTGCCCTGCATCCTGCCATCCTACATTATTAGAAGAAATTGGTATGCACAGATAACCCTAGAGTCTTTGGCATACCAAGCCTCTAGTTGTCCTCTCCTCGCTTAAAATTAACTTAATGAAAGCTTTTGAATTCCTCAGGTGTTGAAACAAAAGTCCTGTAGTAGTTTCAGAGTTTCTCAGAGATTTCAGAGAACTTTGAATGGTTTTGAGAAAGGAACATGTTAGATCTCACCTCAGATAGAGGAGCAGACTGTGGTCTGCTGTCCTCTGAAGGCACTCCTTTCTTATGTTAGGATAGATTATTTTTTTAACTAAAGCCAACCTAATCTTGAACTCTATAACAATCATCTGGGAATTATATCAAATTTTTAGCTGAGATAAAATTAGGATTTGCAGGGCCACAAATGTTAGGCAACTTTACAGAACCTAGGGAGAGTTGGTAGTCTTTGATTTGTAAAATTCCAAGCAGATCTTTTAGGAAATTTTCTTTGAATTTGGTTCAGTTTAGTCCACTTGACAAAGAAGAGCTCTGTGTCAAATACTGGAATCTTGCAAATTCTGTCAAATATCCAGACTAGATAGATAGTCTTGCAAACCAAGAAGAGTCACATTATCTTTATGGCTCTGAATACCAATGAAAAAATTGAAATGAAACCAATAAAGCCTATGACAGAAATAGGGTGTAATTTTCCTGTTATTTTTAGCTCCATGGGTGGTCCAGTGGTTTTGTTTATGCATAGCTCTACTCCCAGGAGAAAGGTAATTTTCTTCAGATTTGAACTTAACTGACCATTCATGATGAATAAAGAGAAAATTGCCTATCCTCTCCTTTTATTTGTCCTTTATAGTTATAGCTTTTTTAAATGTTCACCTTTACAAACTGCCCTCATTTCTTTGCCAGCCCTGTTGGAAGCTGTTCTTCATATGAAGACAAAACAATCCCTGTGGATTTGATTTTCAATGCTTTCTTCAGTTTCTATTTTGGGTTGAGAGTAAGTACCAGTGGGAAATGTGGGTAGACACACAAACACAACAGGAACAACTTTTGAAGAGACCTGCCTATACCTTAGTTACACAATTTGCACAAGTTTTTCAGGCTCTAAAGATGAAGGGTCTGTTCTCTACGTTGTTAAACATATAATAAGGCCTTAATCTTCTCTCTCCTGCACTTGAAACTGTAAGCCAGATCCAAAATTCCAACACAAGTAAAAACAATTCCTTTATTAAGTACCATCACCCTGTCACAATGTCCTCCTTTCTCACCTACCACTAGGAAAACTCTATTAATAATCACAAGCTAGCAGAGCTTGAACAAATCTCCAGAAGATGTCATTGTTTGACTAATGGTATGTGTGCAATATGGCAATGTAAAATACTATTTTGTTGTAGTTTCACTTATGTTACACGCATTTATGAAGCAATTCTTTTATTTCATAGACATTTAGTAAGTACTCATTCTAGTTTTTAATGTATTTATGCATTTCATAACTATGGGAGACTATATACATATACCTTTATATGTACATACAGTATAAAATCAAATATTTTATCCATATGAGCATATTGTTTATGCAAGTGTATATACACATATATAAGATGTGAATTTTTACTACCTTCCTTTAAATCTCACTCTGACCACACTTTCCATCAAAATCTTCTGTTATAGCAGACTCTCCCTCTGGAAATCTAGTTTTCTTAATCTAAATAGCAAAGTTCATAAATACAGGCATGGTCAACCAAGGTTCTAGGAAGCTATACCTTTTTCATTGTAGATCATCCTAAATCATATATCTTCATAGCACACAATGGGGGTTTTATTTATGTCATTTCATTATCAGAAAACTCTAGGAGCAGTAAAAAGGTGAAAATGCTTATACTGAAATGTGAAAATTAAGATTCAGTAAGTAAAATGCATATATGTTTATTTATTTAACACCCACTAAAAGTGCAATATCTGCATCTATGTAAATATATGTACATTTATAATAACTACTATAAGATATATTTATATAGATGCAAAGTTGTTATAGATGCACATATATTTGTTGTGTTTGCACATGTATAAGATAGAACAAGAACAAAGCTTCAGATGATGAATGAAATGCAGTTGGATAATGTCATCTCTCCTGTTCACTTTAAAATTCCTGAGCATGACAGAATTTTGAATTTTTTTTTCCATTTGATAGTTTTTGGCAGCTGATGACAAGATCAAGTTCTGGTTGGAGATGAATTCCATTGTAGACATTTTCACCATCCCACCAACATTTATTTCTTATTACTTGAAGAGTAATTGGCTAGGTAAGTATGCTGTTGGAATCAATAACAATATATAATGGGAAAAAAAAACCTCTTACCATCATCTGTAAGTGTTTATCTTTCATTTTCTTTGAATCCTGACTGTTATTTTAAAAATTCCTCTCCCTAATCATGTGGTTTTAGATGGTGTTTACAGAAATCTTTTTTTGGCCTCAGCACCTAGCAGTGTACCTGGTATAGAGTAAGCATTCCATTGTTGTTGATGGAATGACCACAGCCACAATCTGAGAGGAAAAGATCAAGAATTCCATTCTCCTGTGGCACTGTTGTGTGGGGATCCCACATGCACTGGGATAAAAAGCCTCCCTTAGTTTTCAAAAGCTAATCATCATACCTACACATGCTGCAACATGTTTGGGAATTACTTAATGAGTTGTTTTGCCTTTAAAGTAGATACATTGACAGTGCATTGGTAGTATGTAGCTTTAATTGCTTTTCATGTAATCTTATATTTTTATTTCTTATCTATAAATATATACCAGTTTCCTTGCTACCATTATTAGAAAGCTGCATAAAATAACACATCCAACAAATACTGAAGAGTTTATAGAAATTGGATAGTCAAGAGTTTAAGTGCTTGATGAAAATTTGTTCCCAGTTCAAAAGAAGAGAGTAAAATGAACAGTGCTCATTATATGGAAGGCATGCTTTAACATGCTTTCTATTAACTCTACAACTATATAAAGTAGATATTATTAGAATTCCCAATTTAGAGATGAGGAACTATAGAAGTTAGAGAATTGTCTGGGGTGACATTGGCTAGTAAGTGTCAGGACCAGGATTTGAACTTCAGCTCATGTTCTTACCCTCTTAACACTACACTACATTTAGACATTTCAGGGAGGAAAAGAATGCATGAAATTCCAGTCGTGTTATCATTGAGGCTGCTCCCTGGGGTGACCCTCTTCATTTGGAATCTTTCTCCTTTTGATTGCTCTGTAGGTTTAAGGTTTCTAAGAGCTTTGCGGCTTCTGGAACTCCCTCGAATCTTGCAAATTCTACAAGCCATCAAGACAAGGTAAATGCTGGCTTTGTCTGGCTGTACTGCTTGTTTAGTAGTTTGGATTAGAAGGAAAATGTTAACTGGACCTCAGGCTCCACTCAATTCCCAACAGAATTTCAGTGTAAAAATCATGAAGTCCCTCAGTATTCATATTATTTATTCATTTTTTCCCATCATGGTACACTGGCCCCAAACTTTGTGATCATTTTAAAGAGACTGGGGTTTTTTTTTGTTGTTGTTTTTTTGTTTTTGTAAATTCCAGTTGTCTTCTAGTTCTAGGTCCCTCCACCAAAAAATAAACAAATAATTCAAAGGCTTTGGCTCTACACATTTTTTTTAATGAATCATGTTTCTCCTTGCCAGGTAAAATAAGAAGCATTTTTTCAAGTTTAGGAGTGTAACAGTTCCTCTGTATGTGAGAGTTGTTCATTTGCATCAGTTAACTACTGCTTGCAGAAATAAAGCCATGGCACACTAGGTAAAATTTTACCTAGGTGCATGGTTTGATCCCCAACCTTGGGGAAAAAAAAAAGAAGACCTACCTTCATATCTTCAAAAAACAACAAAATCCGAACAACTTTGAGCAGCACTACATCTAAAATTTAAAGCAGTTTGGTCTGTTACCTACTCAAAATCTACTCACCCCTTATTTTCTACATTTTCACTAGAAAAATCAAGTATTACAAGCCAGGTGCATTTCATTGCTAAGAGTTTGTGCATTGTGGAGAAGTCTGGGTAGGAAAGGCTATTCTTGTGTGACAAATGGTGCTGCCTGAAAATCACAAAGGTTTCAGCTAAACTCTCGGGCTTTCCTGGGGTGAGAAGAGGATCTCTGACCGTCTTCCCTCCAAGATTCTGCTCTGAGTTCAGCAATCTCAGGGACTCTACATTTCTATGATTTACTAAAAATTTCATTTTGCAAGCCTACTCCCTGGACTGCTGGGTTTATTCATTTTGTACTTTTACTTTAGACAACATAATAATCTAGTAGATTGATCTTATGATGATCCTCATGCTGTGTATTTTTAAAGGATATATAATAGAAGGCTAATGGATATTACAGCAAAATTCATAATTTTTGAAATAAATAGGACCAGTTGAGTTAGAGAGCTGGGTTTTCCAGACTCTACCATGTATGAATCAAGCAAAGAATTTTGCAATAATGCTGATTAGTAGCTGAGGGTGGAGCTTGGAAGTCTGTATTTGTCATACTTTCCACTGGGAATGTCATTGTTCCAGGTGTATGATTCAAATCTTGAGTAGCAAGCAAAATCTAAAAGGATGAGGTTTTCTTGTTATTTTGGAGCCTGTTTGAGGAGCCCCAACAGCTTTTTGTCTTTCTTTCTCTAGTAATTCAGTGAAGTTTTCCAAACTGTTATCAATAGCTCTCAGTACCTGGTTCACGGCTGCAGGATTCATTCACCTGGTAAGCATTGCATCAGGATGCCTAACAGTGTGCCTGTCAATGTGAGCAACCTTTCTTCAAAAAATGAATAGGAATCTGCATAGAACAAAGGGTTAACTTTTTACTACCCCTATATAGGGTTGTTTCTCACCTTCATATCTCAAATATGTGTCTCTCATGATCACACCTTGATAATTTGCTCTTAGGGAAAGAAATAATAAAGTCTGAAGTTATGCATAATAGGTAAAATTTATTGCTAAATTTCATGGAGATCTAGGAATTCTCAAATTATATATATATATATATATATATATATATATATATATATATATATATAGAGAGAGAGAGAGAGAGAGAGAGAGAGCTTAGTATGAACTAGGCCCTGAGTTCAACCACTTAAAGGTGGGGGGGAGGTGGAAGAGGAAGAGGAGGAGGAGGGAGGAGAAACACAATTAAAAAATTTCAGACACAGAAGCTATATAGTTGGCCAGGAGGAGTTGCTATTGCCAAAGAAAGTTTTTATAAAAATATATATTTTTTTAATTTTCAATGGACCTTTATTCTATTTACTTATATGCCATGCTGAGAATCGAACTCAGTGCCTCACACATGCTAGGCAAGAACTCTAGCACCTTAGGCACAACCCCAGCCACACCAAAGGAAGTTTTGAGGCTCCTGAAATTAATCGGAATATCTCTCTGCTTCCTTAACCTATAGGAATGACTAGTTCCTATCCCACATAGTGAGCAACACAGTAAATGGATTGTATCAATATGAAAGAAATTCCTGGTCTTTACTTCTTGAGGACAATTGAGGAGCAAATATGAAATTGATGCAAAGAATGTGAAAATTGAAGTGGGAGGTTTAAAGCTTAAAGAATCCTTAATCCTTTGAGAAAAACAAAATAGAAAATATAAGGGCAGTCCTGTGGCCTTGACTCTGTCTCTCAAAATCATTTATAACAATAACAAGAACAAAAAGTCAAACCACTTACCATCCTCAATTTATCCAGGAAAGGTTAAATACTAAATGCACACTATTATGGAACTTTTGAAAAATCT
The DNA here is from genome assembly GCF_021218885.2 of Marmota monax. Taxonomy (NCBI): domain Eukaryota; kingdom Metazoa; phylum Chordata; class Mammalia; order Rodentia; family Sciuridae; genus Marmota; species Marmota monax. The sequence goes on along the minus strand of NW_026693937.1, from coordinate 2,217,200 downwards.
GAAGCCAGTCACATTCCTCTTTAGCACTTGAGCAGGGGAAAGGTTTTCTTGAAGATGTGTCACAGCAGGAAAGGCAGATGCTTGAATGTAGAGAATTAGACCTGGAGTCATGCAACTACCAGGGGAGAAGCAATCATCAGTGTTCCTGTAGAGATTTGCTGGCCATCCTAGAAGGCTGAAGGAAAAGCCATTCTGACCTCTTGTCTTCAATGGCAATTCCAATTAGAGGATTTTCAGCTTAATGTGGCCTATATGCAAGTTGTATTTGACTTAATTATGTTTTCATTTTCTGTTTTCTATCTTTTTAATTAGTTGCTAACTTTTATGGAGCACTCACATAAAATTCCAGATTTCTAAGTTCTTTGGGAAAATGCAAGAGTGGGGTAACCCCACACTCTCAAGGCCACCAAGAGTCATAGCTGAAGAGTGACTGCTCCCTGGGTAAAGCAGGTGCTCTTGGGTTGGGCATGGGATCTGCCTGACCCACTTAAATCATTGAAGTCTCTTGCTTGTCCTCTCTCTAAGCATGTGAGCCTATTCCCCCACTGGGTATGCAGTCCCCCAGCTGAGGAGACCTCCAAGGAAGGCTGCATGCAGAGAAAGGAGAAGCAACCAAATGACTTGTGAATTAAAGGGCTCTATTTGGGTCACACTAATTTCCAAAATGTAAAAAATCTAGTGGGACTATACTCAGTAGATTTATTGGGAGACTGTTTGAAGTGACAAATCAAAATAAAAGTTATCATGATTCCAACTCAACACCTTTCCATACTCACAATATCCTGCTGAATGTTGATACCGACAAAAGATGAGCATTAACTAGAGATGAATCAGTTTGGTACCTAAGCTTCAAATCTGTCAAAAATAACAAGGTGTTAGGGAAGGGATAGAGATACCACTATAATAGTAATTACATAATACCAATCATTACAAGATAATTTGCCCAGGGGAACAAAGAAAAGTTAAGAAAATCCCTCATTTTGAAAAAAAATACAAATAACTATAAAAAAGACTGAAATTACCCTTCATACAATAATTTATAAGGTTTTGACTATGGAATTATTAAACAATTGGAGGAACTGAAGAATAGGTTGAGAGATTACAGAGAAAAAGAAGAAATTATTACAGAGCTAAAATCATATTAAAAAAACAAAATATAATAATGGTGACACTAACATGTTCAGAAACATGTATGACAGGACAAAAGGAAAACTACTGATTTAGAAGATACATAATTGTGGAGAAGAAACATTAAAGATGGGTAACAATATTGATCCAACAAAGTATAAATATCATAAATACTTTCAAAGGAAAGGATGCAAAAAATGGCACCAGAAAATTGTTTGAAAACATGGTTGTACATCAATAGATTAAAAAGTACACTGTATTCCAGGGAAAATGACTCTAAATTATTATTATTTGGGGGGTGATGGGTTCCAGGGATTAAACTGAAGGGCATTTGACCACAGAGCCACATGTCCAGCCCTGTTTTGTATTTTATTTAGAGACAGCATCTCACTGAGTTGCTTAGCATCTTCCTTTTGCTGAGGCTGCCTTTAAACTCGTGATCCCCCTGCCTCAGCCTCCCCAGCCACTAGAATTATAGGCATGCGCCACATCACCTGGCAACTCTAAATTATCAGTTCCAGTCATGTTTTGGAACAATCACTGACTGCCAAGAATAAGGGAGAGAATCTATGCAGAAGAAAGCAAGACACACAGAAAAGGGGGGAAAACTAGCATCATATTTCTTGGTAGCATTACTGAATACCAGAAAGTGATAGAGAAATGTCTTGAAGTTTGTGTGAAAAAAAGTAACCTATTTTATTACTTTAAGCATCCAAGGGAAAATAACACCTGTGAAACCCTTTCAGAAATGTATCCTGATCAAAAGCAGCTGCAAAGGTCATGAATCAAAACAAAAACAAATGGTCAGTCCGTGATGAAAAATAGTGTTAGTGATTACTGACTTAATTTAAAAGACAGAAAGTAAAACCAGACACCTTATGGTTACAAACTAGAATGTGCATGTGCCACATGAATATAACTAATATGTTAGTGGGGAGGTGAGAGAAGATGGGAAAGTGTTCTAGAATTCTCCTCCTACGTGGTATGTCTGACCTAAATTGCATTGAAAGATAAAGTTTAAAAACATGAGATTCAGTTTTGAAATATGGAATTAGATAATGATTCAGTATCTAAACACTGGTCCATGATCCTTTGCCTTATCTTTAACTTACTTCCCATCTTGCTCTAATGGGTTGATGCCAACATGGTAAGAGAAAAAGCAGAGTGAACAGATGGATCAGCTTAAGGCTGCCAACTCTCTTTCCTCATAAACTACCCCAGCAATTTAGAGAGATGCTGGGAAAGTAGAAAGGGATTTGAAACACTGAAGTAAGAAATACTCCCAAAGACAGTGAGTTAAATTTTAAAGGGCTATTTAAATTATTTTCAAGGATATTCTCAGATTGAAATCAATTTGCTTTTCTTCTATACAATGTATTTCTCAGGGATAATATTGAATCCCTGTGCCAAGATGTTGTGAAACACAATGGAGTTTAAGCTTCAAGGAAACTGTCCCAATATACAGGAGTGACTTAAACTTGGCTTTCATCTGATATATACTAGTCTTAAAAATAGTGAAGACCCCAGGAGTCAGCAGAAGCAGATTGGTACACAATATCTAGTATCAGCCATAGAAATTAAGTATGAATATACATCCTCTTTTCTATTTTGGAGTGTGGGGTTAAAGGAATAAACAATTTTAACCCTCTGCCCCATCAAAATTAGGAAAAGGTCTGTATTTGGAACATTGCTTTTAAAAATTGATCAAATCCATGTGCAAATAACATGACTTCTGATCCCAATTCCAGTTTTTAATAACAAAACAAAACACATACTTTCTCCAGACATCTCCAAAATTTTATCATCATTGTTGCTGGAAAACATCTAAGAAATATGTAAACTAAGGGGGAAAAAGGGAAAAAGAACAATTATGTATAAATACATACTTATAAATTGTATATAAATATAAACATATATAAAATGCATGGCATATATAATACATAATAATAACTATTATGTTATATAAAATATATATTATATTTTACATATTTATAATACTCATAAATGCCTGTTACTACATTTATTTAATAGAAAAAAAAGATAATATAATAAATTTAGTTTTCTTAAAATGTAATGACTCCAAGGGAAAAAACAGGAAAATATTTTTCAGAGGTTTTTTTTTTTTTATCACTGGAAATATTTTTGCAAGGAAAGGGGGAAATACTTGGGAAGCTTGTCTATTTTTCTTACACTAGTATTTATGTAACTTAAGCTCACTAAAATGAAGTACTCATTTACTAAAATGCTTCTTTCCTCAATGGTGCTCCTAATCTGGTTAGTAAATGAATATGAGTGGTAACTGCTTGACCTGAGAGACTTTGGGGTCCTTGGGCTCCAGTCTGCGATGGCATGCCTCATGAGAAGAGAGATGGGGCAGTGGCCTCCACACCATGGAGTATTTCAGATACTGAGCACAAGCCACACATCCTCTCAGGTTCAGCAATAATCACAGTGAAGAGAACTCAGGCTTTTTGATCACACCTGAAATATGCAAAGTCCTCACAGCAGCCTCAGAACCATTTAATTTTTCATTTAGTTTTCTTAAAATGTAATGACTCCAAGGGAAAAAACAGGAAAATATTTTTGAAAAATATGAAATTAAGTGAGATTAATCTGAGGTCTTGCCTATTTGTTCTAAGCCTTCCCTTAGATTCCATTCAGAAATCTAAGTCTTTTCTCTTTAAACAGGTGGAAAATTTTGGTGATCCCTGGCTCAAAGGTAGAAATTCACAAAATATAACATATTTTGAGTCCATTTACCTGGTCATGGCAACAACGTCAACCGTCGGCTTTGGAGATGTGGTAGCCAAGACATCCCTAGGACGGACCTTTATCATGTTCTTCACCCTGGGGAGTTTGGTGAACAATATTTTTAAGTGTATTTTGAATGTAGTTATATGAACTGAAAAATACTGGTTAGTCACAAGAGGTAAAGGTTTGAAAGTAGGTGTCATGTGAAAATGAGAAGATGCATAAATTCCATATTTTATAAACTGCATCCCCAAGAGCCCAAGGTACAATTTTTTGGTTTCTAGGGGTGAAGGGTAGTAGAAAAGGGAGAAAACTTTCCTTAGCCTCTACCTTGATTTGAATAAACTGATCTTCTTTCATCTTTTACCATCAAATTAAAGTCTTTCTTCTGAAGAAGGAAATTCAAGATTTGATCTAAGGAAAGTTCTGTTTCATCCAGCCCAAATGAGTAAGCTCTTACCCATCAGCATTTAATTTCAGATAAATGAGCATCTATTCTTGGTTCAGGAGTATATTAAGGACAAAGGAAGGCTCCTTTTCTTTTAATGAGTTTTATTTTAGTTACTTAAAAACTATCACAGTACAGTGGTGCATGCCTGTAATCCCAGGGACACAGGAGGCTGAGGCAGGAGGATCATGAGTTCAAAGACAGTATTAGCAACTTAGGGAAGACCTAAGCAACTTAGTAAGGCCCTAAGCCAGACCCTGTCTCTAAATTTTAAAAAGGGAGTGGGTGGGGATGTAGGTCATTGGTTGATTGTTGCAGAGTTCAATCCCTGGTACCAAAAGGAAAAAAAAAAAACAAAAAAACCAGTAAGAGTTCTGTACTCCATCTTCTTTCTCATACCCTCCTGTCCATGGTGTTACATCCTTTCATCTCAATCATTATCTCTTAAGCTCCCTCAGTCCCATGACCTTTTCATTTTTCCAAGGCCCAAATAGTGCAAAGTCAGAATTAAGAAGGGAATTGAAAGTTATGAAGGGCAAAACCATAAGAGAAGCGACCTTCCCCTTACCTTTGCTTTATCATGTTGTATGCTGAAAAACATTTTATTAAATTTTAGCCAGATCCAAAGGCCAATCAAGAAAAATGGTCTCCCTTTTAAAATGCAGATAACTGTCATATCCCCTGCTAGATGGAAGAAAGTTGTACATGACTTTTTTCTTTTATATTCTTGGAATTTTAGAACATTTGTAAAAATAATGAGACCTTATTTTGGTCTAGTTTTCCACATATGAGAGAAAACATTCAACCCTTCACTTTTTTGAATATGGCTTATGTCATAAAGCATCATGTTCCATTCATTTACCAACATAATTTAATTCTTTATAGCTGAGTAAAACTCCATTTTGTATGTACATACACCACATTTTCTTTATCCATTCATTTGCACACAGGCACTTCAGGCGGTTCCATATCTTACTATATCACTATGGTATATTGATTCTAATTTGGGGGGGTATCTACCAAGGAAACTAGACTGAAATAAGGGGGGAAAATAGAGAGGAATTTCATGAAAGAAAAGAAGATCAATGGAACAGAAGAAAGGGATTGATGGGGAAGTAGAGGGATGGGAAAGGAGAGGAATGGTGGAATTGAATTGACCAGAATATGCTATGGATATATATGAATATACCACAGTGAATTTCATCTTTCTGTTTTTTTAAAAGCTATAAATAAATTGAAAGAAGACCAGTACAATAGAGGAAGAAGAACAGGGGGAGGGTTTGGGAGCAGAAATACTGGGGACTGAAGGTAGAACAAATTATATTCCATGCTTGCATAAGTGTGTCAAAATAAACCCCAATATTATGTATGACTATAATGCACTGATAAAATATAATGAGACCTAACATTTTATTTGCTGATCCCCTTAGATATTATTTGCGAACTATATCCCTGAAATGGTGGAACTTTTTGCTAACAAAAGGAAATACACCAGTTCCTATGAAGTTGTCAAAGGGAAGAAGTAAGTATCATTTAAGTGTAATTTCTACAGTTTCACATATTCCACTAGGCACATACCTTATAATAGATGCCTACTAACTGACATGGTTACAGATCAAAGGTGAACATTTTGGCAAGTTTTTCCATCACTGAAGGGACTGTACTAAAATCAATACCATACAAATAAATATTTGATACAAACTACTATATAGACACTTATAAGGACATTAAATCAAGTAGGCAAACCTAAATAACAGAGTGGCAGGGATTCTCCAAAGAATACTGACATTTAATTGGGAATAGAAGACATTTGCGATGGAAATACACATTCTGTAGCAAACTATGAGCATATTTAAGGAGGTAAAGGATGATTTAAAGGGAAATGAAAGCTGATCACAGCGGGTCATGCCTGTGCTACTAAGTTCTTGAGAGGCTGAGGTAGGAAGAGCTTTTGAGCACCAGATAAAAAAATAAAGGTTATATGAAGAGGACTACAGAAGAAATATTGAAAAATAATTATTGGCCTCAAAGACTAATAAAGGGGTGGTACCAGTGTGAGGTTGAATAGGCAGTTGTCACTCAGATGCCCCTGTAGAAGCACTTCTTTGTGCAAGGTTTTTGGGGATCTTGTGCAGGTTGTGGTCTGAATGTCTTATGTGATAGTTGTTCAAATCTTGTAATTTTGCATAAAAACTGCTCCTTCATTACCTCCTGTCTTTTCTTTCCTTCTTTCTTTCTTTCTTTCTTTCTTTCTTTCTTTCTTTCTTTCTTTCTTTCAAACACCAGTGACTCCATTTTTATTCCAAAAATATGTAGAACTAAAATGACAGATAATGTTATAATCCACTGTCAATAAATAGTAGTAATTTTGGCAATATTTCTACATTCTTTTTAAATATTTTTAATTGTTCTAATTAGTTATACATAGCAGTAGAACACATTTTGACACATCACACATAAATGGAGTATAACCTCTCATTCTTCTGGTTGTATATGCACAAAGGGTCGTAATGTCCTATTCATTCTGCTATCATTTCTACCCCCATATACCCTCTCCTCCTTCACTTTCCTCTATGTAATCCAAATCTACATCCTTTATCACTATCTAATCTCTTGTGTTACTAATTGTCTCATTCATTTCCATAATATGGTGAACTTTTGGCAAGAAAACTTTACATAATGGATAAAGTTAAAGCCACAATTCAAATTTAAAATAATTAAGGTAATTGAGTTGTCTTAGGTAAAACTCCCCTAAACCACTTGGAGCTCATTTTTTGGGCAAAGATTTGCTACAGTGAAGAACATTTTTTACCTCCTTCTACAGTGCTTCTAAAATAATTGATTTTGTCTAAGTTATGACTATTTATTCCAAGGAGGAAAACTATATGTGGAAGTGTTTTTATTCTATTTTCTTCTGAACTTATGTTACCTTTGTTTCCATTATTACTTTTCACATCTATGAAGAAAAGAAGGCATTGGAGACCTTAAATGTAATATAATTGTTTTTCATTTAGTCCCCACAATAAAAAGGCACATTGGAGATTAATCTCTTTGGAGAGATTTCTTAACACATTTGATTAAAAAAAAACTTTGTTGACCAAGAAGTATAAATAGAAAAGGAAATATATGTTGAAACTAATGAAAAAATAACTAAGATAAAGTAATGGAATAAACCAGATAATCCAAAGTCTCAAAATCTGAAACTTTTCATTTCAGAAAAGGCATATGAAATGCATGAAATATCAGCCACTAGGGTTAGGAAATTTTGGGTTAATTTAGGCTATAATTATTCCTTCAGTTTTCTTAAATGATTAATGGGGAAAATAGTTTTTGCAAATATGTTAAGCCTAAGAAAATAGATGGCTGTTTTTCATCCTGAAAACATTTTTTTTTCTGTACCTATCTTAGATTTCTCTCCATATGGCTTATTCTGTCATATATACCTGATAATTTTAGATGTGGAACTGATCTAGAATACGAGACCAGCTCAACCACAATATTTCCCATTTGCTACAGAAAAGTGGATTAAATCATTCTGAGCCTCAGTTCCTCAATGAAAAAAAAAAGTCTATATCAGAGCATCAGAAATCCAAGGGAGAAAAACTGAATGAGAAATCCATTATAAGTCATAAATAGCTACAATAAATCTAGCAATGATTGTGCTCCTGAAAAATTACATGCAATTCAGTTGTTTGGAAACAAGCCATATTTGAGATGAGCTAGAAGACCACAGAAGTCTGGTGCTTTTGTACATTGGAGATGCAGCTCTTAGTGTTCCTATTTTAAAAATCTGAGGATTTAAAATCTAAATTTATTTGTAATCAGGTTTAAGCTAATTGTCATCCCTAAGTCCTAATAAGAAGCTATAATCAGTGGATTCTACCAACCACCGGTAGAAAATTGCATAAAAAATGAACTTGTCATTATTCCCTGAACAAATATTTGCAATGGGAGTACAAGTTCCATAGCAAACTATGAACCTATTCAAGGAGGTAAAGGCAGTGTACTAACTATTTACATAGCATGTACAATGTATAAGGTATTATAAGTAATCAAATGATGATTCAAGTAGACAGGAGAATCTAAGTTATATGCTATCGATATATCATTTTATATGAGAGATTTGAGCATCTGCAAATTTTGGTATCTTTGGGGGTCTTGGAATCCACTCCCTGTGGATATGGGGAATCCACTCCCCATTGTACTTTTGTTCTTCAGATGACCCTTCTGTCTATTCTTATTACCTAGGTTCATTGTAGTCTGTGGAAACATCACTGTAGACAGTGTGACCGCTTTCCTGAGGAATTTTCTACGTCACAGGTCAGGGGAAATCAACACTGAGATTGTTTTTCTGGGAGAGTAAGTATATCTGTAAGGTTCATGGGTTCTAAATTAATGCTTGAAATATGTACACATACTTTAATGGAAGATAGTTACCTTTATAATATTCATATAAATTTTAGGAAATAATAATAAATAAGAAAGAAAAAGAAGAGCAATATCATGTCCAGAGTTAACCTCTGCAAATATTTTGGGATATATCTTACCAGATGCTTTCCTAAATGTATTTTAATATTACTTAAGTGGCTCTATTAGCTGGCATTTAGTTATTTTACACGTGCTATTATCATATTTGACCATAATTTTGTGCAAAAATCTTATGGCATACTTTCTTATTACTAATTGAACTGTTAATTCTCAGAATGGGAAGTGTGAAGTTCAAATGGAAGCAGAAAGGATTGGCCTTCATGGTGTTTTTGTTCTATCCAGTACACCTATCCACCAGCAGAGTTCAAATAAAAGAGTTTGTCAAACACCAGGGAATACATATTTAATACAGAGAGATTTTTAAAGTGTAGTTGAAGTGTGTGAAATGAATTCTTATTGTTTCATTTTACAATATTCAATTTTATTTCCTAGTAAAATTGAACAATTGTGTGTGTTTTAACTGTTCTAATTTCTTTTTGAAATTCCTATTTCTTTTATGGTCTTCTATCAGGGGAGTCATCTGTTGGCTTATTGACTTTCAAACACTCAATATATTTTGATATTCTCTCTTTTGTGTCTTTTGTTGTGTATACATAATTGTGTTTGTGTTTTTAATATGGAAGCACTTAGTTCTCATGTGTTCTAATCCAACAACTCATTATTTCAGCTCTTTGCTTTTCTGACCTTCGTAGGCCTCTCTGTTACAGAATTAAGTGAATATTTTTGTAGTGTTATTATATTTTCACATTATAATTTTTAATATTCAAGCTCTCTGGGATTGATTGTGTGTGATAATAACAGCATTATTTTTCTCCAGTGATTAATCAATTGTTCAAACATCATTCACTGAGTAAGTTAGACAGATTTGAAATAGCATTTTGATCTTACACAGGATTGTATGTGGGATTGCCTTGACCTTCATGCATTTTACAGTTGAGCACTCTGCACAATCCACCATGATTTTGGATCATCACATATGTGATCTACAATAACATTTATTACTTTATGCTGCTATTGATGGACAGTAGTTTTGTTTCCACATCATTGAAGAAATGAATAACTAATACAAAAGAATTGATACTGGAAGTGGAGTACTGTCTTTCCAGGAGCCAAAATATAGCCTTTTCCAAGGTAGACAGAGGCTGGAAGGTTTTCATGAATATTGTTGGCAGGGCTGGAAAGACCATGAAGAAATTGCTACTAGGTGTTAGAGGAAGCACAACCAATGTTATCATTATAGAATTTTTGTAATAATTTCTCTGGCAATAGCATGGATGATAGAAAATGTACCTCATGAAATTATGAAGTTGGCTAAGAAGATTTCCCCTAAAGAATACTGAGTCTCACTTATTTTAGTTTAGTCATAAGGATATTATAAGGAATTTGTTTTAAATGAGAAATTCTTTAGTTTTCAAGCAGAACAAAGAGTAAGTATAAAAGTCCCAGAACAGTCTCTCCAACTAGCTAAAAATATATCACAGAGAAAATGACCCCAGAGGAAAAAAAATTCAAGTCCAATGTGCACCCTTATAATGTCTTCTCTCAGGGTCAGTCTCCAATCAAGAATGTGACTATCAGGTTCTTTAGACTTCAGAAAGATGTAGAGTAATGATCTATAGATGCTCTCAGTCAGGCCAAAGGTCTTCAAGAAGCTGAGACATTCTTCTAGGAAGCTTTACGTTCTTTAAGAGAAACTGTCTCCAAGAATATGAATATGATCATGACATAAATCTGAATAAGATTTTTATAAAATATTCAAGTCTTAAATTTTACTAGTAATAGTCCTGACAGTTTAGAGTAAAAGGGACAGAGAGAGTGCATAAGAAAAAGCATGCCTCGAAGCTCCTAATCTAGTGCAAGCAGAAATCAGGTAGTAGCAGGTACTTAAGTACAAATGGAGGCCATCTTACTAGGGAAATGAAAGATGAGAATTCAGAGACAAGTATCAAAGAAAAATGAATTAGTTCATGAGGACAGACCTGAGCAACTGGACCATAATAAAAAAAAATTCTCTGCTCAGGAAGTAAGTGACCCAATAATATGTGCTCAGATACAGTTCAGAATTTCAGAGAGATAGACTTCAGATTTCTATGTGCTCTCCATTACCACCCACTCCCTTATTAACTGGGAATGTCCAGTACAATTTTTTCTATCTCTACCTCATAATGGTATGTCAGTTGATGATGTGAGAAGCTTTTCAGTTCACAGTTCACTGGTCTTGGTATTAGGTGGAGCTATGTCTCAGGAGACACACGCAGATCTGAATCAGATTTAGGTGAGAAGATCCAGGAGTTTGAGGAGATGCCATAAAGATGTAGGACTTTGGGAGAAAAGTGAGAATGTTTTGTGCAAGATAAGGATATGAATTCTTATGGCCGGACAGAGGGAAGACTATGGTAGATTATTTTTAAAGAAGGTTATTCTTTCCAAATACTTATACATAATCCATTCTTCCAACCAAAAGTGGAGTCCCGTACTCCCCTTTATTAAATCCAGGATGGCCTTTTAACTTAAATCTGCTCTTGCTTTTGATTCCTTTATCTAATAAAATGTGTACAAGTGACAGTGTGTCCATTATGGCCAGCCATCTTCGAAGAGTTCTGATAGCTTCTGCTTTCAGTCTATAATCATCCATTTAGATGAAGAAAGAAGCCCATCCAGCTTCCAGCCATTTCAGATAGCACCATTGAGTCAACAGACATGTAAATGATGTCATCTCAGACACTGTAGCCCAATAAAGCTCTCAAGACACATGCAATCATAGAAGTCACTCCAACAAAAACACATGAAGCAACAGTATCACCCAACTGAGCCCCATTGAACCAATGAATGGAAGCAAGTCATATTCACAATTCCTTGAAGATAGATTTATCTTCACTTCTTTGAAGCCCCTTGGCTTGAGTAAGAGAATCTTCAGGTCACCATCCAACATCTTTCTGAGCTCTGAAAAAACTGTTGTATCCTTGATTGGAGCCTGACCCTGAGATCAAATGCTATAGGTGTGCACACTGGACTTGATTTTTTCTCCTGAGGTCATTTTCCCTTTGACACCACTTCTTGCTATTTTAAGTCACAAAGATCCTGAAAGAATTTATACAAAAGTGAATAACTGATGCAGAAATGAACACATTTCTTTCTTTGGTAACAAAGATACAAAAAAAATATAAGGTATGCTTTGAAATTTCACATAGGTAAATTACTAACATTTGTATAATTCAAGATACTGGTTACATGGAACAAAAACTATGGCTAAATTAAGCAAAATACATAAATTGAAATCAGCAGCTTTCCTCATAAGCAGCCAGATAACTAGACTTAAAATGACACAATAAGGAATGAAGATGATACAATGCTTCTTGAGTTATTTCGATTAGTATCATGCATGAGGGGGGTACATGAGTATAGACTTTATTATCATTTCTTGTTTTCAATGAATATATATTATATATTTTTATATGTGCTATTTTTCATGATACAAGTTGAAAGATGAGAACTTCCTGTGGTTTACAAAAGATGTCATTTCTCAGACTGGAAAATTTTAATAATGCTGATAAAGATAAATGAAAATCGTGTACACATAAACTTACTTAAAATGTGGAAAACAAAACAGGGCAAAGAGAGGCAAGCATGTCATTGCTGTTGTAACATAGAAGGGACACCTAATTCAACACTGTTAGACATGGGATATATTGGGGTGGTCATCCAGGAAAAAGTTACCAGTGGAGAGAATAGTGAATGTTCACAGTTTACACATCAAAGAGCAAAATATTCATCATCAACTCTCACCCTTTCCACTTTCCCCAGTCCTACTGCTCAAAGATAACCACCCCAACTTTATGTTACTATATTTCTTCCAACTTTATAATTATGTTTGACTATTATTTGGGCTTCTCAGTTGTAGGCAGGATTAACCACCACAGGTTGCAGATAAGCATTGCCCAGCTCCCCACGACTACCTCCTTTCATCATTCCAAAATAGTTATCGTAGAACTTGCAGTTATAGGAGAGTGTTTATATCATTACAGGAATAGTGTTTATATAATTATGACTAATAAAAATTGTTTCTTGCAGATTCAAGTAGCATGTTATGATATACTGTACTGTATGTCTCCTCAAAATTAATTTTCAATACTTACAAGATTGCCTCTCTTTGTTATATGTCTATCATATACACTACTTCACAGAGGATATATCCAGATGATATATCACAGGTATAGCCTGACATTTTTTAAACTACTCCAACATTAAGCAATACAATAGGAACAAAAGTTAAGTGGAAAAAAAAACACTTTAAAATATTTTTTTTAGTGTCAATGGACCTTTATTTTACTTATTTATATGTTGTGCTGAGAATCAAATCCAGTGCCTCACACATGCTAAACAAGTATTCTACCGCTGAGCTACAACCCCAGTCCTAGGTGAAAATTTTCTAAGAGTTGCACATGGGCTATTGAAGTATTTAAAAAAATGTGCTAAGACTTCTATCTACTTGTAACTATCAAGGAAATAATTAAGAATCATGCTTAAAACTTTTTAAATCTTTTTAAAAATCTTATTTTATTTGGTTCTTTTTAGTTATATGTGCTGAATCCATTTTGGTAGAATTATAAAAGCATGGTATATATTTTATTCTAATTAGGACCCTTGTACCTCTCCTTCCCTTTCCTTATCCCCTGCTCTCGTCCCTCTATTGATTTTCTGCTGTTTACCCAGTTATTTTTAAGTAATGTTTTATTTGTTCTATTTGTTATACATGACAGTGGAATGCATTTTAACACATCAGACATCAGTGGAGTATAACTTCTCACTCTTCTGGTTGTACATGATGTGGAATCACACCAGTACTATCCAATTCATCCTACTATCCTTCACTGGCTTCTGTCTAATCCAAATTACCTGTATTTTATCCTAGCCATGCCCCCACTGTGAATTAGCATCCAAGTATCAGAGAAAACATTCAGCCTTTGTTTTTGGGGGGATTGGCTTATTTCACATAGCATGGTATTCTCCAGCTTCATCCATTTACCTCCAAATGCCATAATTTAATTCTTCTTTAAGGCTGACTAATATTTCATTGTGTATATATACCATTAATCCATTTACATGTTGAAGGGCATCTACATTGTTTCCATAGTTCCACCATTGTGAATTGAGCTGCTATAAACATTGATGTAGCTGCATAAGTGTAGTATGCTGATTTTAAGTCCTTTGGTGGGTATAAACTGAGGAGTAGGTTAGCTGGGTCAAATGGTGGTTCTATTCCAAGTTCTCTGAGGAATCGCCATACTGATTTCCATAATGGTTGCACCAATTTGTTGTCCCACCAGTATGACTGTATCTTTTCCCCTACATCCTCACGAACATTTATTGTTTCTTGTATTCTTGATAATTGCCATTCTGACAGTGAAACAAAATCTTCAGTGTATTTTTTTTCATTTCTCTAATTGCTAGAGATGACGAACATGTTTTTAAATATATTTGTTGACTGCTCATATTTCTTTTTTCTTTTTTTTTGAGAAGTCCATTTAGTGTCTTTTGCCCATTTATTGATTGAGTTATGTTTTTTAGTGTTAATTTTTTTTCTAGTTCTTTGTATATCCTGGAAATTAACACTCTACCTGAAGGGCAGGTGATAAAGAATTTTCTTCCATTATGCAGTCTCTCTCTTTCTCTCTCTCTCTCTCTTTCTCCTCACACTCTTGATTCTTTCCTTTGCTATGAGGACATTTTTAGTTTGATGTCATCCTATTTATTGATTTTCTAATTTACTCCTTGTGCTTTAGCAATCTTGTTATGGAAGTTGGTTCCTAAGCAAACATGAAGCAGTGTTGGGCCGATACCTTCTTCAAGTATGTGCAGAATTTCTTGTCTAATTCCTAGACCTTCAATCCACTTTGATTTGCATTATGTACAGGGTGAGATAGGGGTTAAATTTCATTCTAGCACATATGGAATTCCAGTTTTCCCAGCATAAATTTTTTGTTTATTTTTTATTTATTTTATTATTTTTTAAAATACACAACAACAGTGGAATGCATTACAATCCTTATTACACATAGAGCACAATCTTTTGTATCTCTCTATATAAAGTATGTTCACATCAATTTATGCCTTTAAACATACTTTTTTGCATTACAATTCTTAATACACATATATACCACAATTTTCCTATCTCTTATTGCTCTGTAGTATAGTTTAAGGCCTGGTATAGTGATGCCACCTGCTTCACTCTTTCTGCTAAGGATTGTTTTAGCTATTCTGGGTCTCTTATTTTTCCAGATGAATTTCATGATTGCTTTTTCTATTTATATGAAGAATGTCATTGGGATTTTGATTGGAATTGCATTAAATTTGTATAATGCTTTTGGTAGTATGGTCATTTTGATAATATTAATTCTGCCTATCCAAGAGCAAGGTAGATCTTTCCATCTTCTAAGGTCTTCTTTGATTTCTCTCTTTAGGTCTAATTATCTTATTTTTTTTGAGGATATTGTGAATAGGGTAGTTTTCCTTATTTCCTTCTCAGAGGATTTGTCACTGATATACAGAAATGCCTTTGATTTATGGGTGTTGATTTTATATTTTGCTACTTTGCTGAATTCATTTACTAGTTCTAGAAGTTTTCTGGTGGAATTTATTGGGTCTTCCAGATATAGAATCATATTGTCAACAAATAGTGCTAGCTTAAGTTCTTCTTTTCATATACTAATTCCTTTAATTTCTTGCATATGTCTGATTGCTCTGGCCAGTGCTTCAAGAACTATGTTGAATAGAAATGGTGAGAGAGA
Source organism: Marmota monax (assembly GCF_021218885.2). Lineage (NCBI taxonomy): Eukaryota > Metazoa > Chordata > Mammalia > Rodentia > Sciuridae > Marmota > Marmota monax. Next base: position 2,201,597 of record NW_026693937.1, on the reverse strand, counting down.
GCATCCCTGTCTTGTTCCAGTTTTTAGAGAGAATGCCTTCAGTTTTTCTCCATTTAGAATGATGTTGGCCTGAGGCTTAGTGAAGATATCCTTTATGATGTTGAGACATGTTTCTGTTATCCCTAGCTTTTCTAGTGTAGGGGTATTGTATTTTGTCAAATGCTTTTTCTGCGTCTATCGAGATGATCATATGATTTTTATCGTTAAGTCTATTGATGTGATGAATTATATTTATTGATTTCTGTATGTTGAACCCTGGGATGAATCCCACTTGTTCATGGCGCACAATCTTTTGATATGTTTTTGTTTTTGATTTGCCAGAATTTTATTGAGTATTTTTGCATCTATGTTCATTAGAGATATTAGTCTGAAGTTTTCTTTCTTTGAAGTGTCTTTGTCTGGTTTTGGAAGTGGGGTGATATTGCACTCATAGAATGTGTTTGGAAGTATTACCTCTTTTTCTATTTCCAGAAATAAATTGAAGAGTATTGGTATTAGTTCTTCTTTAAAGGTCTTGTAGAACTCAGCTGTGTATCGATTCAGTCCTGGACTTTTCTTGGTTGGTAGTCTTTTGATGACTTCTTCTATTTCATCACTTGATATTGATCTGTTTAAGTTGTGTATACCCTCCTGACTCAATCTTGGAAGATCATATGACTTAAATAATTTATTGATGCCTTCACTGCCTTCTATTTTATTAGAGTATAAGGTTTCAAAATTATTTCTAATTATCTATTGTATTTCTGTAGTGTCTGTTGTGACATTGCCTTTTTCATCACATATGCTGGTAATTTGAGTTCTCTCTCTCCTTCTCTTCATTAACATGGCTAAGGGTCTGTTAATTTTATTTATTTTTTCAAAGAAGAGCTTTTAGTTTTGTCTATTTTTTCAATTGTTTCTTTTATTGCAATTTCATTAATTTCAGCTCTGATTTTAATTATTTCTTGCCTTCTACTGCTTTTGCTGCTGCTTTGTTTTTCTTTTTCTAGGGCTTTAAGATGTAGTGTGAGGTCATTTATTTGTTGACATTTTCTTCTTTTAAGGAATGAACTCCATGCAATGAATTTTCCTCTTAGTACTGCTTTCATAGTGTTCCAGAGATTTCCACATATTGTGTCTGATTTCTCATTTACCTCTATGTATTAATCTCCTCCTTGATGTCTTCTATAACCCATTGTTCATACAGTAGCATATTGTTCAGTCTCCATGTGATGCATAAATTTTTATTCTTTATTTTGTCATTGATTTCCAATTTCATTCCATTATGATCTGATAAAATTCATGCTAGTATCTCTACTCCTTTGTATTTGCTAAGAGTTGCCCTGTGGCATAGTATATGGTCTATTTTTTGAGAAGGATCCATGTGCTGCTGAGAAGAAAGTGTATCTGCTTGATGCTGGTTGATATATTCTATATGTGTCAGTTAAGTCTAAGTTATTAATTGTGTTATTGAGCTCTATAGTTGGTTTATTCAACTTTTGTTTGGAAGATGTGTCCAGTGGTAAGAAAGGTGTGTTAAAGTCATCAAGATTATTTTGTTGTGGTCAATTTGGCTCTTGAACTTGAGAAGAGTTTGTTTGATGAACATAGCTGCATGATTGTTCATGATTGTTATGTGTTATTGGTGTATGGTTCCTTTGAGCAGTATGTAATGTCCATCTTTATCCTTTTTGATTAACTTTGGCTCGAAGTCTACTTTATTTGATATGAGTACAGAGACCCCTGTTTGCTTCCACAGTCCATGTGAGTGGTATGATTTTTCCCAACCTTTCACCTTCAGCCTGTGTATGACTTTTCCTATCAAATGAGTCTCTTGTAGGCAGCATATTGTTAGATCTTTTTTAAATCCAATCTGCTAGCCTATGTCTTTTGATTGGTGAGTTTAAGCCATTAACATCCAGGGTTACATTGAGACATGGTTTGTATTTCCAGCCATACTTGTTTATTTTTGTAATTTAACTTGACTTGGTTTTACTCTTTGATGTTTTTCTTTTAGTGCACTACCTCCCTCTGCTGGTTTTCATTGTTGTTTCCCATTTCCTCTTCATGAAATATTTTGCAAAGGATGTTTTGTAGTGCCGGTTTTCTAGATCTAAGTTCTTTTTTTTTTTCATCACTTTGTATCCCATACATACAACTTTATCAATTTAAAATTAAAATTCAAAAATTTCATAAAGAATTAAATTTGAAAAAATTTATAATTGGAAATTTGATTATTACTAGGTATTGGATAGTATAAGGAGTTGCTGCTAATTTTTTTATTGGTTGTTCAAAACATTACAAAGCTCTTGACATATCATATTTCATGCATTAGATTCAAGTGGGTTATGAACTCCCATTTTTACCCCAAATACAGATTGCAGAATCACATCGGTTACACATCCACATTTTTACATAATGCCCTATTAGTAACTGTTGTATTCTGCTGCCTTTCCTATCCTCTACTACCCCCCCCCTCCCCTCCCCTACCATCTTCTCTCTCCACCCCATCTACTGTAATTCATTTCTCTCCTTGTTTTTTTCCCATTCCCCTCACAACCTCTTATATGGAATTTTGTATAACAATGAGGGTCTCCTTCCATTTCCATGCAATTTCCCTTTTCTCTCCCTTTCCCTCCCACCTCATGTCTCTGTTTAATGTTAATCTTTTCCTCCTGCTCTTCCTCCCTGCTCTGTTCTTAGTTGCTCTCATTATACCAAAGAAGACATTTTGCATTTGTTTTTTAGGGATTGGCTAGCTTCACTTAGCATAATCTGCTCTAGTGCCATCCATTTCCCTGCAAATTCCATGATTTTGTCATTTTTTAGTGCTGTGTAATACTCCATCGTGTGTAAATGCCACATTTCTTTTTATCCATTCATCTATTGAAGGGCATCTGGGTTGGTTCCACAGTCTAGCAATTGTGAATTGTGCTGCTATGAACATCGATGTGGCAGTATCCCTGTAGTACGCTCTTTTAAGGTCTTCAGGGAATAGTCCGAGAAGGGCAATAGCTGGGTCAAATGGTTGTTCCATTCCCAGCTTTCCCAGGAATCTCCATACTGCTTTCCAAATTGGCCGCACCAATTTGCAGTCCCACCAGCAATGTACAGGTGTACCCTTTTCCCCACATCCTCACCAGCACTTGTTGTTGTTTGACTTCATAATGGCTGCCAATCTTACTGGAGTGAGATGGTATCTTAGGGTGGTTTTGATTTGCATTTCTCTGACTGCTAGAGATGGTGAGCATTTTTTCATGTACTTGTTGATTGACTGTATGTCCTCCTCTGAGAAGTGTCTGTTCAGGTCCTTGGCCCATTTGTTGATTGGGTTATTTGTTATCTTATTGTCTAATTTTTTTGTGTTCTTTGTATACTCTGGATATTAGGGCTCTATCTGTAGTATGAGGAGTAAAAATTTGTTCCCATGATGTAGGCTCCGTATTTACCTCTCTTATTGTTTCTTTTGCTGAGAAAAAACATTTTAGTTTAAGTAAGTCCCATTTGTTGATACTTGTTATTAAGTCTTGTGCTATGGGTGTCCTATTAAGGAATTTGGAGCCCGACCCCACAATATGTAGATCAGAGCCAACTTTTTCTTCTATCAGACACAGAGTCTCTGATTTGATATCAGGCTCCTTGATCCATTTTGAGTTAACTTTTGTGCATGGCGAGAGAAGGGGATTCAGTTTCATTTTGTTGCATATGGATTTCCAGTTTTCCCAGCACCATTTGTTGAAGATGCTATCCTACCTCCATTGCATGCTTTTAGCCACTTTATCAAATATAAGATAGTTGTAACTTTGTGGATTAGTCTCTGTGTCCTCTGTTCTGTACCATTGGTCTACCCGCCTGTTTTGGTACCAGTACCATGCTCTTTTTGTTACTATTGCTCTGTAATATAGTTTGAAATCTGGTGTCACTATACCGCCTGATTCATACTTCCTGCTTAGAATTGCTTTTGCTATTCTGGGTCTTTTATTTTTCCATATGAATTTCATGATTGCTTTATCTATTTCTACAAGAAATGTCGTTGGGATTTTGATTAGCATTGCATTAAACCTATAGAGAACTTTTGGTAATATCGCCATTTTGATGATGTTAGTTCTGCCTATCCATGAACAGGGTATATTTTTCCATCTTCTAAGATCTTCTTCCACTTCTCTCTTTAGGGTTCTGTAGTTTTCATTGTATAAATCTTTCACCTCTTTTGTTAGGTTGATTCCCAAGTATTTTATTTTTTTTGAGGATATTGTGAATGGAGTGTTTTTCCTCATTTCCGTTTCAGAAGTTTTGTAGCTGATATACAGAAATGCCTTTGATTTATGCATGTTGATTTTATATCCTGCCACTTTGCTGAATTCATTTATTAGTTCTAGTAGTTTTTTTGTAGACCCTTTTGGGTCATGTCTTCTGCACATAGTGATAATTTACGTTCTTCTTTTCCTATTTTTATGCCTTTAATTTCTTTCGTCTGTCTAATTTCTCTGGCCAGTGTTTTGAGAAATATATTGAATAGAAGTGGTGATAGAGGACATCCCTGTCTTGTTCCAGATTTTAGAGGGAATGCCTTCAATTTTTCTCCTTTCAGAATGATGCTAGGCTGAGGCTTAGCATATATAGCTTTTACAATATTGAGGTAAGTTCCTGTTATCCCTAGTTTTTCTAATGTTTTGAACATAAAGGGATGCTGTACTTTGTCAAATGCATTTTCTGCATCTATCGAGATGATCATATGGTTCCTATCTTTAAGTCTATTGATGTGGTGAATAACATTTATTGATTTATGTATATTGAACCATCCTTGCATCCCAGGGATGAATCCTACTTGATCATGGTGCACAATTTTTTTGATGTGTTTTTGTATCTGATTCACCAGAATTTTATTGAGGATTTTTGTATCTAGGTTCATTAGAGCTATTGGTCTGTAGTTTTCTTTCTTTGAAGAGTCTTTGTCTGGATTCAGAATCAGGGTGATGTTGGCCTCATAGAATGAATTTGGAAGAGCTCCCTCTTTTTCTATTTCCTGAAATAACTTGAGAAGTATTGGTATTAATTCTTCTTTAAAGGTTTTGTAAAACTCTGCTGTATACCCATCCGGTCCTGGGCTTTTCTTGATTGGTAGTCTTTTGATAGCTTCTTCTATTTCATCCATTGATATTGGTCTGTTCAAATTGTGTGTATCCTCCTGACTCAGTCTGGGCAAATCATATGACTTAAGAAATTTATCAATGCCTTCACTATCTTATATTTTATTGGAGTATAAGGATTCAAAATAATTTCTAATTATCTCCTGTATTTCTGAAGTGTCTGTTGTGATATTTCCTTTTTCATCCTGTATGCTAGTAATTTGATTTTTCTCTCTTCTTCTCTTCGTTAGCATGGTTAAGGGTCTGTCGTTCTTATTTATTTTTTCAAAGAACCAACTTTTAGTTTTGTCAATTTTTTCAATAGTTTCTTTTGTTTCCATTTCGTTGATTTCCGCTCTGATTTTAATTATTTCTTGCCTTCTGTTACATTTGCTGTTGTTTTGCTCTTCCTTTTCTAGGACTTTGAGATGAAGTGTGAGCTCATTTATTTTTTGGTTCTTTCTTTTTTTGAGGAATGACCTCCAGGCGATGAATTTCCCTCTTAAAACTGCTTTCATTGTGTCCCATAGATTCTGATATGTTGTATCTGTATTTTCATTTATCTCTAAGAATTTTTTGATTTCCTCCTTTATGTCTTCTGTAACCCATTGATCATTCAGTAACATATCATTCATTTTCCATGTGATGTAGGATTTTTCCTTCCTTCTTTTATCATTGATTTCCAGTTTCATTCCATTATGATCAGATAAAATGCATGATATTATCTCCACCCCTTTATATTTACTGAGGGTTGCCCTATGGCATAATATATGGTCTATCTTTGAGAAGAATCCATGTGCTGCTGAGAAAAAAGTATATCCACTTGATGATGGTTGATATATTCTATATATGTCAGTTAAGTCTAGGTTATTGATTGTGATATTGAGTTCTATAGTTTCTTTATTCAACTTTCGTTTGGAGGATCTGTCCAATGGTGAGAGAGGTGTGTTGAAGTCACCCATAATTATTGTGTTGTGATCTATTTGACTCTTGAAATTGAGGAGAATTTGTTTAATGAACGTTGCAGCACCATTATTTGGTGCATAAATATTGACAATTGTTATGTCTTGTTGGTGAATGGTTCCTTTTAACAGTATATAATGTCCTTCCTTATACCTTTTGATTAACTTAGTCTTGAAGTCGATTTTATTCGATATGAGGATGGACACCCCTGCTTGCTTACGAGTACCGTGTGTGTGGTATATTTTTTCCCAACCTTTCACCTTCAGCCTGTGTATGTCTTTTCCAATCAGATGTGTCTCCTGGAGGCAGCATATTGTTGGATTTGTTTTTTTAATCCATGTCACCAGCCTATGTCGCTTTATTGGAGAGTTTAAGCCATTAACGTTTAGAGTTACTATTGATATATTGTTTGTACTTCTAGCCATGTTTGATTATTTATCTTTTTTTTTAATTTAGTTTGTTTCTCCATGATTAGCTTTCCCCTCTCCCTCTGTTTTTATAGAGGCACTTCCCACTGTTGGTTTTGGTTATTGTTTTTCATTTCTTCCTCGTGTAGTGTTTTGCTCAAGATGCTTTGCAATGCTGGTTTTCTGGCTGTAAATTCTTTTAACTTTTGTTTATCATGAAAGATTTTTATTTCGTTGTCATACCTGAAGCTTAATTTTGCTGGATACAAAATTCTTGGTTGGCATCCATTGTCTTTCAGTGTTTGAAATACGTTGTTCCAGGATCTTCTCGCTTTCAGCGTCTGTGATGAAAAATCCGTTGTTAACCTTATTGGTTTACCCCTGAATGTAATCTGCCTCCTTTCTCTTATAGCTTTTAATATTTTCTCTTTGTTCTGTATATTGGATATCTTCATAACAATGTGTCTTGGCGTTGGTCTACTGTGATTTTGTATACTCGGTGTCCTGTATGCATCTACAATTTGTATATCCATTTCCTTTTTTATTTCTGGAAAGTTTTCTATAATTATTTCATTCAGCAGGTTGCTCATTCCCTTGGTTTGATCCTCTACACCTTCCTCTATCCCGATGACTCTTAATTTTGTTTTTTTTAATGTTATCCCATATCTCTTGGAGGTTTTTCTCGTGATTTTTTACCAGCCTTTCTGAGTTGGCTAGACTCTTTTCAAGATGATATACTTTGTCTTCATTATCTGACGTTCTGGCTTCTACTTGCTCCACTGTGTTAGTGATACTCTCATTTGAGTTTTTAATTTGGTTTATAGTTTCCTTCATTTCTAGAATTATTGTTTGATTTTTTTTATAATCTATATCTCCTGATAAAGATACTTAATTTCTTCTTTTATCTGTTTATGTAATTCATTTTCAATGTGTTCTTTCACTGTTTGAATTTGCTGTCTCATATCCTCTTTAAGGTTCCATTCCATCTGTCTAAGGTATTCCTTGAGTTCTTTATTTGACCATTTTTCTGATGCCTCTAGGTCCTCCTGAATATTTAGGCTGTCCTGCATTGTTTGTACTCCTTTTCTTCCTTGCTTTTTCATGCTGCTCATGTTACTTCTTGTTCTGTTTGACTGCTGAGTTACTGTTTACTCCTATAAATTTATTTGATGCTTGGGAGGATAGGTATTAGAAGGGAAGGGAAGAAGTCACTAAACAGAATGAGAGGAAGCAGGTAGAATTCAAGGAATGGGGAATAAAGAAATTGAAAAGAAATGAAAAGACCAAAAGAAAAAAAAAATAGAAAATAAAAAAAGAAAAAAAATTAAAAAAAATAATAAAAATAATAAAAATTAAAATTAAAAAAATAATAAAAAATTTTAAAAAATTTAAAAAACAATGAAAATGAAAAAAAAAACAAATAAAAAAAATTAATAAATGCAGTCTTAGAGTTTGATTGACTTCTCTTCCAGTAGGTGGAGCTGTGCCCACCGGGCCAAGCTTCTCCTCTCAATACGTGGGAACCAATCACTGTGCAGCAGCTCCTCCTCCAAGACTGGGCGGGTCTCTAATCCTGAGTGCCTAGGGCCTTCTCTTGTGTCTCGTCACTTCCCCACTTTTCCTCAAGCCAGCCCCGATCACCGGTGATGCTCACCACAATACTGGCTACACACCAGGTCTGCTGCTCCCGGGAGCCCTATTTTCATGAACGACTGGGCACACTCTCCCTGTTTGCCATTCCCTCAGACCCTAAGTTTGTGGAGCTCGGGGCTGAGAACCCTCAGCGAATTTTGCTTGCCCTTCAGTAGCCACGCCCCCGGTAGCTGGTGCAAGAGACCTCAGTTGTCAGCACTGGTGGGAGCGGTAGCCGGGAGTTCCGCGCCGCGAGTCCCGCGCCACTCCTGATTCCGTCGGTCTGGCTATCGTGCTCAAGGGAGAGCTGGGAGGGGCCCTTAAGGTTTCCCCGCTGTGTGGAGAGGGAAGGCTAGGGGTTTACACACCTGTCGCCACTGGTTTCAATGAAGTTATCTCCTCTGCCACATTCTGGTGACGTCAGTTCTCTGCCATGGTGGTATCCCATGCAAATGACGACAGTTCGTTCCCTTTGCCAGGTGACCAATGCAACGGGTGGGTCCTGACTGGCTCTCCCAAGCCCCATCTCAATCCTGTGGCCACTGCCTATGAAGGCTCGGTTGGCATTAACCTCCGCAGGTTCAGAAGGGCCTACCAGTTGTTTCAGCGGGATTGTTTAGTGCTGAGTCACAGCAGTTTGTCTGTGAGAAGCAGGCGAACGGGAGCTTGAATTCAGCCGATCCGGGCTTGGTGTGTGTTCTGAGAGGCCCAGACTGTTTGCCCCAGATCCACGTCAGCTCAACATTGCCTACTGATCCTGAGCAAACAGCATTTAGACGGTTTATGACTCCCTATGCCCGTGCAGCTGAAGAGGTCAGAGACTTGATTTCTCCACACCCGCCGCCATGTTGGATCTCGACCAGCTGTAAATTCTTTTAACTTTTGTTTATCATGGAAGGTTTTCATTTCATCTTCAAATCTGAAGCTTACTTTTGCTGGATACAAGATTCTTGGTTGGAATCCATTATCTTTCAGAGTTTGAAATATGTTGTTCCAGGATCTTCTAGCTTTCAGGGTCTGTGTTGAAAAAATCTGCCATTATCTTAATTGGTTTACCCCTATATGTAATCCAATTTCTTTCTCTTGTGGCTTTTAAAATTCTCTCCTTATTCTGTATGCTGGGCATTTTCATTATAATGTGTCTTGGTGTGGGTCTGTTGTGATTTTGCGCATTTGGCATCCTGTAGGCTTCTTGGATTTGGATTTCTGTTTCATTCTTTATGTCTGAAAAGTTTTCTGATAATATTTCATTAAACAGATTGCTCATTCCTTTGATTTGGACCTCTATGCCTTCCTCTATCCCCATAACTCTTAAATTTGGTCTTTTTATGCTATCCCATATTTCTTGGATGTTCTGCTCATGATTTCTTATCATTTTAACTGTGCTGTCTACATTCTTTTCAAGAGGATATACTTTGCCGTTGTTGTCTGATGTCCTATTTTCTAAGTTTTCTGCTCTGCTGGTGATGCTCTCATTTGTATTTTTAATTTGGTTTATTATTTCTTTCATTTCAAGAATTTCTGCTTGTTTTTTTTTTTTTTATAACCTCTGTCTCCCTATAGAGGTGATATTTTGCTTCTTGGATTTATTTATGTAGCTCATTGTCAAAGTGATCTTTCACTGTCTGTATTTTTTGACTAATGTCTTCTTTGAGATTCCAAAACATCTGTTCAATGTAAATCCTGAAATCTTTCTCTGTCGTTTTTTCTGCTGTTTCTGTTAATTATTCTAATAGCGTGTTATCTTGAATTGTTTGTGTTACTTTCTTCCCTTGTCTTTTCATGTTGCTCACATTTCTTTCCCACTCTGTGAGACTGGTGTGTTATTGTTTTTACCCTACAGATTTGTAGTGCTCTTGTATATTTCTAAGACCCCTCCTTTGTGGGGAAGGACAAAGTTGACATTTCCCAATATCAACAATACATCACCTATGAGTAAATTATTGTTATTAAGACACTTATAGTTAGTCTCATTGTCTAGAAAAGTTGGATTCGATTATTATTTAAAATATTATCAGTAGTTTCATAAAAGGTATACAGTTTCTGATGGCAGACAGAGAACTGGTGGTTGGGTATACGACATTATGTTAAGGTGAAAAGATGTGAAAATATGGGGTTGATATAACTTAGGAAATTTGGAGGATAATTCTAATGAAGAGGGTTAGTAGCAGGGGAATAGACAGGAGGTAATTTAGGGTAGACAAGTATGTGGGAGGACAGTAGAATGCATAAAAACAAACACATATCTGTATTTAGAAAATTAAAAGAAGTAAAAATATTAAAAATTAGGAGGATGAAAGAGGAAGAGAGGGAGGAATAAAAATAAAAAGGAAAGAAAGAAAGAGAAAAAAGAGAGAGAGAAAGAAAAGGGGGGCTTATGCAATTCCTCTATATTATATTATTCTGGAGACTCAGTTCTTAAAGTTCTATTTCATGCAAAATTCTTGGTTTCACATAGGTTGAGGTTGTGAGGACCAGAGGAGGAAGGGTAGATGAGAAAGGAAGAGGATAAAATGGAAGAGAAGAAAACGAACAAAAACAAAATCAAAAACCAAACAAACAAAAATACTCTTAGATTTTAGTTTTCTTCTCTTCTCTTCCAGTAGGTGGAGTTGTCTATTCCAAGCTTGAGTCTCTGCCCTCAGGGTGGTGTAGGTAACTGGTGTGAGAAGACTAGAGCTCTCCCTCTCTTGCCTGGAGCTTTCCTAATCTTGGTCTTTCTGAGTTGCTCCCAGTTTTTAGATTCCTCCCCTACCTTGCTTATCAGGTCTCAGCTGTGGGACCTCTTGCCCTCCGCCCTCTTGCCCTCCATCCTCAGATAGTGCCAGGTGGGCAGCACCCTGGCCGGACTGCGCTCCTGTTCTACTGAGAGCTTATTTTGTGCTGATACTCACTGTGCCGAGTTATCACAGCTGGGGAGAGTTGGAAACCAGGTACCTGTTCAGTAGCAGATCCAGATCTGCGCTGGTAGCCACTCCCACCGAAAGATGGTGAGAAAAGTTTTCCAAGATGGAGTTCGTCTGTTTCCCACCTTGGGGTGTCTGGTGAGGTGGGGTGTCTGGTGAGGTGGGACAGCTGGGATGTCCTCGTGCTGTGGCTAGAACGCAGTCGGGTGACCTGTGTGGGAGCGGAGCGTAGTCTGGAGTCTGCCGCTCTGCCGAGGTGCTGATTTGGTGTTTCTGCTCTCCCTCTTGAGAGCCACGCCTGTGCTCAAACTGCGGCCTTGGGGACCCAAGTCTAGAGTCTCACCGGAACACAGAGGCTCAGAGTTCTGCTTGGTGTTCGCAGCTCTGGTGGATTCTGAGAAAATCTTCTGTATGGGGTCCTGTCACATGCTCTGAGATACTGTAATCCATCAGGGTGAAAGCCCGTGGAGAAGCCATCTGAATAAAGTTTTCTCGGATTCATGCACAGAGCAGCCAGAAACTGTATCTCCTCTACTCCGCCATTTTGGATCCTCTGTGGACAAGTTCTTAAAAAATGGTTTCTGATGGTTTTGCCAAGTAAACTGCAATTCCTTAATCCTGCATCAATTGCTCTCTGGGCCTGGACAGAAAAGTATGAAATGGCTTCGGCAGGCAGAGCCCAACATGCCCGTTCTTCATTTTTTTTTTTTTTGTATTTCTAACATTCCAGGATATGGTGTTATTTTATTTTTTTAATTATTTTTTATTTATATATGTCAGCATAATGCATTATAATTATTATTACATATGTAGAGCCAATTTTTCATATCTCTGATTATATACAAAGTATATTCACACCAATTTGTGTCTTTATACATGTACTTTGGATAATGATGTCCATCACATTCCATCATCATTTCTAACCCCATACCCACTCCCTTCCCCTCTCACCTCTCTGCCCTACCTAGATTTCATCTATTCTTCCACAGTCCCCCTCCCTACCCCACTATGAATCGGCCTCCTTATATCAGAGAAAACATTCAGCATTTGTTTGTTTGGATTGGCTAACTTCATTGAGCATTATCTTCTTTAACTCAATCTATTTTCCTGCAAATGCCATGATTTTATTCTCTTTTATTGCTGAGTAATATTCCATTGTTATATATGCCACTTTTTTTATTCATTCATCCATTGAAGGGCATCAAGATTGGTTCCACAGTTTAGCTATTGTGAATTGTGCTGCTATAAACATTGATGTGGCTATGTCCCTGTAGTATGCTGTTTTTAAGTCCTTTGGGTATAGACCAAGAGAGGGATAGCTGGGTCAAATAGGCTTCCATTCCTAATTTTTCAAGAAATCTCCATACTGCTTTCCATATTGGCTGAACCAATTTGCAGTCCCACCAGCAATATATGAGTGTACCTTTCCCCATATTTTTGCCAACACTTATTGTTATTTTTCTTCATAATATCTGCCATTCTGACTGGAATGAAATGAAGTCTTAGAGTTGTTTTGATTTGCATTTCTCTAATTGCTAGTGATGATGGATATTTTTTCATGTATTTGTTGATTGATTGTATATCATCTTCTGAGAAGTGTCTCTTCAGGTCCTTGGCCCATTTATTGATTGGGTTATTTGTTTTTTTGGGGTGTTTAGTTTTTGAGTTCTTTATATACCCTAGAGATTAGTGCTCTGCATGTGAGGGGTAAAGATTTGCTCCCAAGATGTAGGCTCTCTATTCACCTCACAGATTGTTTCTTTTGCTGAGAAAAAAACTTTTTAGTTTGAGTCCATCCCATTTATTATTCTTGATTTTATTTTTTATGCCAAAGGAGTCTTATTACACATAATGGATAGTAGGGCCTACTTTTTCTTCTATTAGACGCAGGGTCTCTGATTTTATTCCTAAGTCCTTGATCCATTTTGAGTTGAGTTTTATGCATGGTAAGAGATAAGGGTTTAATTTCATTTGTTGCATATAGATTTCCAGTTTTCACAGCACCATTTGTTAAAGAGGCTATTTTTTTCCAATGCATGTTTTTAGCACCTTTGTCTAATACAAGATAATTGTAGTTTTGCAGGTTAATCTCTATGTCCTCTATTCTGTACCATTTGTCTACCAGTCTTTTTTTTGGTGCAAATACCATGCTATTTTTGTTACTAATGCTCTGAGGTCTGGTATAGCAATCACCACCTGCTTCACTCTTCCTCCTAAGGATTGCTTTAGCTTTTCTGGGTCTCTTATTTTTCCAGATGAATTTCATGATTGCTTTTTCTATTTCTATGAGGAATGTCATTGGGATTTTGATCAGAATTACATTAAATCTGTATAGTGCTTTTGGTAGTATGGTCATTTTTATAATATTAATTCTTCCTATCTAAGAGCAAGGTAGATCTTTCCATCTTCTAAGGTCTTCTTTGACTTCCTTTTTTAAGGTTCTGTAATTTTCATTATATAGATCTTTCGCATCTTTTATTGATTCCCAAGTATTTTTTAAGCTATTGTAAATGGGGTAGTTTTCCTCATTTACCTTTCTGAGGATTTGTCACTGATATAAAGAAATGCCTTTGATTTATGGATATTGATTTTATATCCTGCTACTTTGCTGAATCCATTTACTAGTTCTAGAAATTATCCGGTGGAACTTTTAGGGTCTTCTAGCTAAGAATCATATTATCAGCAAATAGTGCCAATTTGAGTTCTTCTTTTCCTATGTGTATCCCTTTAATTTCTTTTGTCTGTCTAATTGCTCTGGCCAGTCTTTCAAGAACTATGTTAAATAGAAGTGGTGAAAGAGGGCATCCCTGTCTTGTTCCAGTTTTTAGAGAGAATGCCTTCAATTTTTCTCCATTTAGAATGATGTTGGCCTGGGGATTAGCATATATAGCCTTTATGATGTTGAGACATGCTTCTGTTATCCCTAGTTTTTCTAGTGTTTTGAACATGTAGGGGTATTGTATTTTGTCAAATGCTTTTTCTGCATCTATCAAGATGATCATATGATTCTTATCTTTTAAGTCTATTGATATGATGAATTACATTTATTGATTTCTGTATGTTGAACCCCAAACTTGCATCCCTGGGATGAATCACACTTGATCGTGGTGCACAATCTTTTTGATATGTTTTTGTATTCTATTTGCCAGAATTTTATTGAGAATTTTTACATAGACCTTCATTTGAAATCTTAGTCTGAAATTTCCCTTTTTTGATGTATCTTTGCCTGATTTTGGAATCAGGGTGATATTGGCCTCATAGAATGAGTTTGGAAGTATTCACTCTTTTTCTATTTCCTGAAATAAGTTGCAGAGTATTTTTATTAGTTCTCCTTAAAAGTCTTGTAGAACTTGGCTTTGTATCCATCCGGTTCTGGGCTTTTGTTGGTAGACTATTGATGGCAACTGCTATTTTGTCACTTGAAATTGATCTGTTTAAATCATGTACATCATTCTGATTAAATTTGGGCAAATTATATGACTCTAGACATTTATGGATTCCTTTGATATTTTCTATTTTCTTGGAGTACAAGTTTTCAAAATAATTTCCAATTATCTTCTGTATTTCTGTGGTGTCTATTGTGATATTTCCTTGTTCATCACATATATTAGTGATTTGAGTTTTCTCTGTCCTACTCTTCATTAGCATGGCTAAGGGTCTGTCTATTTTATCTATCTTTTCAAAAAATCAACTTTTTGTTCTGTCAGTTTTTTCAATTGTTTCTTTTGTTTCAATTTCATTGATTTCAGCTCTGATTTTAATTATTTACTGTATTTTACTGCTTTTGGTGTTGATTTTTTGTTCTTTTTCTAGGGCTTTGAGATGTAATGTTAAGTCATTTATTTGTTGATTTTTTCTTCTTTTAAGGAATGAACTCCATGCAATGAACTTTCCTCTTAGAACTACTTTCATAGTGTCACAGAGATTGTGATATGTTGTATTTGTGTTCTCATTCACCTCTAAAAACATTTTCATCTCCTCCTTGATGTCTTCTGTAACCTATTGTTCACTCAGTAGTATATTATTTAGTCTCCAGGTGTTGGAGTGGATTTTATTTCTTATTTTAACATTGATTTCTAATTTCATTCCATTGTGATCTGGTAGAATGCAGGGTAGTATCTCTCCTTTTTTATATTTGCTAAGAGTTGCTTTGTAGCATAGTATACTTTCTATTTTAGAGAAGGATCCATGTGCTGCTGAGAAGAAAGTATATAATCTCACTGAAGGTTGGAATATTGTATATATGTCAGTTAAGTCTAAGTTATTGATTGAATTATTGAGTTCTATCTTTGTTCAACTTTTGTGTGGAGTATCTATCTAGTGATGAAAGAGGTGTGTTAAAGTAACCCAAAATTATTGTGTTGTGATCTATTTGACTCTTGAACTTGAGAAGAGTTTGTTTGATGAACGTCGATGCTCCATTGTTTGGGACAATTTATAATTGTTAAGTCTTGTTGGAGTATGGTTCCCTTGAGCAATATGTAGTGTCCTTCTTTGTCCTCTATGATTGACTTTAGCTTGAAGTCTACTTTGATATGAGGATGGAAACCCCTGCTTGCTTCCACATCCATGTGAGTTGTATAATTTTTCCCAACCCTTCACCTTCAGTCTGTGAATGTCTTTTCCTATGAGATAAATCTCTTGGAGGAAGCATATTGTTGGGTCTTTTTTTTTTTTTTTTGATCCAATCTGCTAGTCTATGTCTTTTGATTGTTGAGTTTAGGCCATTATTATTCAGGGTTATTATTGAGACATTTGTATTCCCAGCCATTTTTGTTTATTTTTTGGTATTTAATGTGACTTGGTTTCTCCTCTTATTAGATTTTCTTTAGTATAATACTTCCCTCTGCTGATTTTCATCATTGTTTTTCATTTCCTCTTCATGGAACATTTTGCTGAGAATATTCTGTATTGCAGGCTTTCTAGTTAAAAATTCTTTTAACTTTTGTGTATCATAGAAGGTTCTTATTCATTATCAAATCTAAAGCTTAGTTTTGATAGATATAAGATTCTTGGTTGACATCCATTTCTTTCAGAGCTTGGTATATGTAGTTCCAAGGTCTTCTGGCTTTGAGGGTCTGGGTTGAATAATCTGTTGAGATACAAATTGGTCTCCCCCTATATGTGAACTGATTCCTCTCTCTTGTGACTTGAATCTAAAATATGAAATATGATATGTCAAGAGCTATGTAATTTTTTGAACAACCAATAAAAAATAATTTTAAAAAGATTCTATCCTTATTCTGTATGCTAGGCATTTTCATTATAATGTCCCTTGGTGTGGATCTGTTGTAATTTTGTACATTTGGTGTCCTATAAACTTCTTGTATTTGGTTTTTTCAATTCGTTCTTCATGCTTGGTAATTTTTTAATATTATCTCATTGAAGAGATTGTGCATTCCTTTGGTTTGAAATTCTGTGCCTTCCTCTATCCCAATAACTCTTAGATTTGATCTTTTGATGCTATTCCATAATTCTTGGATATTCTGGTCATGGTTTCTTACTACTTTAATTGTGTGATCAACTTTATTTTCCAGATGACAAAATATACTTTGTCATCATTATCTGTTGTTCTTTCTTCCAAGTGATATGGTTTGTTGGTTATGCTTTCTATTAAGTTTTTTATTTTATTTATTGTATCCTTCATTTCAAGGATTTCTGACTTTTTTTTTCAGAGTCTCTCTTTCTTGAAGTAACCTTTTGCTACCTGTATTTGCTCTCTTACCTCTTTGTTGGAGTGATCAATTTTGCCTGTAATTGCTCATTTAGGTCATTCTTTAATTCACAGATAATTTTAATTATGAACCTTCTGAAGTTCTTCTCTGACATTTCATCAACTTTGCTGTCCATGGGTTCTGTTATTGTAGTATCCTGGTTTGTTTGGGGCACTTTCCTCCCTTGTTTCTTCATGTTGTCTATGTGTCTTCCTTTCTTGTAGTGTGTATCTGAGATATTACAGTTTCTTCCTTATATTCTTGTAGTACCCGTACAGATTGTCTGTACCTCTCCTTGATGTTGAGCTTCTAGACCCTGCTGGTGTCCTTCAATGTATGCTACAGAATCTAAAGGTGGTGGTGGCAATAGCCGAGGTAACTCAAGATAATAGGTAAGGTGCCCCAAGATGGAAGCAATCTCTTACATAGATGGGACTGAAAGGGTGGGTCTCACAGTCCCTTTTGGATGCCTGCTCTGAGATGCAGCTGCTTCTAGGCCCTGTCTATTGTCAAAAATTTAGGGGCTACGACATGAAGAAGGCTATGGTGATGACGGTTGTATCCCAAGATGGGAGTGGGTTAGGCTTAGGTTCCCAGATGTGGGGGAGTTGGCAGCAAACTCAGACCTACCCTTTACCTGGGTCCTGAGCAACTAAGTATTGTTGGATCTGGGCTGGGCCTGGGCTCCTCTGGTAGTCTGCTGGTTGGAAGAGGTGGTCCTGTGCCAGAGGCTAGGCTTTCATGGGTGTCTTCCCAGCACCATTTTTTGAAGAGGCTATCTTTTCTCCAATGTATGTTTTTGGTGTCTTTAAAAAAAATTGTTCTTTTTAGATATACATGGCAGTAGTGTGTATTTTGACATATTATACATACATGGAATATAATTTCCCATTCTTGTGGTTGTGCATGATGTGGAGTTACACTAGTCATGTATTCATATTTGAACATAGGAGAGTTATGTCCAATTCATTCTACTGTCTATTCCCATCATTCCCTCCCTTCTCTCATTTCCCTTTGTCCAATCCAATGAATTTCTATTCCCACTCCTCCACCCCCACTCCCATTGTGTGTCAGCATCCATATATCAGAGAGAACATTTGGCCTTTGGTCTATTAGTGTTGGCTTATTTCACT
Organism: Marmota monax; assembly: GCF_021218885.2. Classification (NCBI taxonomy): domain Eukaryota; kingdom Metazoa; phylum Chordata; class Mammalia; order Rodentia; family Sciuridae; genus Marmota; species Marmota monax. The sequence goes on along the minus strand of NW_026693937.1, from coordinate 2,183,734 downwards.
TAGCATGATTGTCTCCAGTTTGGGGTACCTTTGTCTAATATGAGATAACTGTATTTATGTGCATTTATCTCTGTGTCTTGTATTCTATTCCATCAGTCTTCATGCCTGTTTTGGTGCCAATATCATGCTGCTTTTATTACATAGAATTAAGATATATATTTTAAATGAATAACTATAAAGTGAATATTCATGTAACTACCACTCAAATCAAGAATTATTCCCTTGATAGTTAACCATCATGATGCTGTCCAATTACAACCCCATCGTTAGACCTCAAATTACATTTCCAACATTATATCTTATAATATTTAATTGTCACATCTCCTATGTTCACTTAGAATATTTTTTTCTTTTTTGAAAACATGTAAATAGGTTATAAATTTACTTGCTCAACATTATATCTGTAAGTTTCATCCACATGGCAACTAGATAGGGCCACACTTATTTTTATTGCTTAGTACTACATGACTCCATTATATGAATACACTGCAATTTTTCTGGATCCAATCTACTGTCGGTGGCATTCCCCTCCCCTAAGTCCCAACATATTTTTGCTATTATGAAAAATAGTGCTGTGGAAATTCTCATATTTGTGTCCTGTTAACCAGGAATAAAATTGCAAAATATAAAGCTTAAATATCTTTCTGTAACACAATCTTCTGCAGAATGTTTTGGCCAATCTGTATTTCCTCCAGCAACCACAGAAATTCCTGTTGTCCTGCATCTTACCAACACTTGGAACTGGAACGCTATTATCCTGCCTAATGCTTAAAAAAAAAAAAACCTTTAGCCATTCTTGTGAATATTATTTTATAAAATGATGGTCTATTGTTATGGTTTTTATTTAAGTTTTCTTCTTATTGATGAGGCCAAGCATATTTACATATTTCTAAGTCATATAGAATCTCTGAAATGAAAATGATTGTTATCTTCTCCATTTTTTTCTCTCGAATTTGTAGTCTTTTTCTTATTTCTGTAAGATAATGTGTGGTATAAACCTTTGTAAATTATATACATGATTCTACTTATTTAATGTTCAAAAAAAGTTATCAATTCATGGCTCTATGCTACTTTTCATTAAATTTACCCTGTTTAATTGTTTTCTATTTCTTCTTGCATCTCTGATCTTCCTTCCCATTTTTATTCTTATCAAAAATAAAACCTTTACATTTTTCTTAAATTCAAATCTTCCAGTAACAAATTTTTGTTGATGATGATGATGATGATGATGTAATGATTTATTATTTCTCTCTTGATCACTGAAAGATAATTTCATGGATATAGAATTATAAGCTGGCAGGTTTTTTTTTTCTTTAAGAACCATGGAATTATTATTCCACTGATTTCTGTATTTTATTGTTGCTATTAGGAAGTCAGTTGAACTCTCTCTTTAAGGAGCTATCTTCTTAGAAGATCATGTGTTTTACTTACTATGAAAAGTACCTTGATGTGTATGGGTTTGATTTTCTCTTTATTTATCATGATTAGCATTCATAAATCTTCCTGTATCTCTGAATTGGTGTCTTCATCACTTCTGGAAGATTCTCAATTATTTATTTAAGTATTAGCTATGTCACCATTTTCTCCTCTCACTTCTGGGACTCTTAAATCTAGCTATGCTTGTCTTTTATGTTTTGCTTTTTCAAATATATTTCCCTTTTATATTTATTTCTCATTTTTAAAAATTTTTGTATCTCTGGATACTTTATTCTGACCTAGGTTCCAGTTCTCTAATTGTCTTTTTAGCTGTGTTTAATCTATTTACAAACCCATCCATGGAGTTTTTAACTCCATTTATTGTTTTGTCCACGTTTCTACTTGATTTTTGTGGGGGGGCTTATAATTTATTTTGTAGAATTGTGTAATTTTTGCACTAATTCTTCATAAGTTATGCAACTTACAAATATCTTCTTCCAGTTTGAAACTTCTTTTTTCACCAATTATAATATCTTTGATATTTAAAAATCATTAATATTATTATAGTCAAATTCACAATTTTTTATATTTGATATTTTTTATTTTGTCTAGAAAATATTTTCTTATTCTAATATTTTAGTTACATTTAAATGAAATTTTCCCTAAGAATTTTTATAAAATCCTCATTTAAGTTACTAATTTCATCAGAATTGCATTTTTATATGGTAAGATGCATGCATAAAATCTTACTTGTTTCTTTGCCAATGCCAGTTATTGAACAAAGCCTTTGCCTACTCAGGGATCTGACTTGATACTACTGTGAATAGGTCTTTTCTTTACTTTCTATCTTATCAATTTATCTATATTTTCATTAGAAATAAATGTTTTTATTACTGAAGATCTTTATTTCATTTTCTACAACAGCTGACAAGCTTTTCTTGGGCATTATCTTTCATATAACTTTTATAATAGCTTTATTGTGTACTATTAAAAAATGTAGAAATGTGATGTGAATCTGATTGGAACTTTAGAATTCAGAATTGATTTCTTTATGCTACACTTTTGCAAGTCTAATAGTACTGTGGGTATCCATTTATTTAGCTTTCATGTATTGTCTCTTAATAATATAGAGTGGTTTTATAGGTAGAGAGCATATGCATACAATTATGTACGTAAATATATGTGTGTACATATGATATAGAAAAACCTTATTGACTTCTGTATATTGATACACATAAATTTCTCTATTATTTTTAATTTTTCTGTAGTAGTATTAGGTGCTTCAGTGTAAATTATCAAATAAATCATTCCAAATAAAGGCAGTTCATTTACTTCTTTTCAATCCTATGTGTATAATTTATTTAATTTCTTATGACATTTACTTTACCTATATATATGATGTCTTCTTCATTACATTTATAAGCCATTTTTGTCTTTTCTTTTTTCTCCATTTGTGCTATCATTTTTGCCTGTAACATTAGGTTATTTTTCAAAGAAGCAACTTTTGACTTTGTTGATCTTCTCTGAGTTTATTCTAATGTTAGTGTCCAAAACTATACATTTCCCCTAAAGAACTGTTATTATTTTATTCAATGTCATTTATGTTTAATATTTTCAACACAATTTATTTCTAAGAATAATTTTTAAAGATATTTTAATTTCATCTTAACCTGTAAAATTTTTATCAGTTAATTTTTAAATAAGAAAGTTTTTATTTATTTTATGATTTTGAACTTATAAATTAAATATTTTCAGGTCACAGAGTCATGTAGTACTAAGCAATAAAAATAAGTGTGGCCCTATCTAGTTATCAACTTATTATCATTTTAAAGTATTTTTGTGTCCTTGAGAATATCAAGTTTTCTATATGTTGATTATAGGATTAATAAATATAAAACTATTGTGTTCAAAATACTTGATGATTTTTTTTTCCTGCTTGATCTGTCAAAAACTGGGAGAGATTTGTTGAAATTACTCATGACATTGGCAGATTTAATTCCTCCCTCTGACTTTGTCTATTTTTGCTTTATATATTTAGAAACCATTATATGAAGTTCACATTTGTTTTAAAATGTTATATCTTTTGAAATTTTAGATTACATAGTAAACTTTTTCATACTTATTAATTTCTTTATTGTTTCTATGACACTACCCTGATTTGTATTTTCTCGTATCACTGATTGCTTAGGCCTGAGCTACAGACGCGGCCCCTGGAATTAGGTAGTTTGTGTCAGCATCACCTAACCACATGGGTTAATAATGAAAGATGGATGTTTTCCAAGAGGAAATTAGGGGTTCTAGTAAATGCACTAAGTAAGTACAACAACCTCTAAAACTAAACCAGTCATCTTTTTCCCATCTATGTCACCACAATTTTTTATCCAGGGTCACTCCTTCTTTGGAATTGGAGACTATATTTAAATGCAACTTGGCCTATACAACTTTTATCTCTGGGTCTGCACTGAAGTGGGAGGATCTGAGGCGAGTTGCGGTAAGATTTTGTCCTTTTCCTTCTTGTTTCCCTAAACCACAACATTTAGGATGATAAGTGTACACTGTTACTTCAACAGCTATTATTCCAGATACTTACATTTAAATTAATTATTTCACTAAGTTGTCTAGGATAGTTTCACCAGTTTCTGAGATCTGAAAAAGTTATGAATAGCAAAAGTGTTCTATCTTACCACCCAAGGAGGATTCTTACCAGAAGACATATTAGTAAAAGTTGAAGGTTTTATCTGATATGCAGAAGCTAATCCAAAATAAGCTGGGGGTGGGATAAAGAACAGAATACAAGAAATGTCAGTGGAATAGACAAAGAAGAGTGAAGGAAAGGGAGGAGAGATGGGATGAGGAAAGACAGTTGAATGAATCTAACCTAATTTTCCCATGCACATACTTGAACATACCATAATGAATCTCACCATCATGTACACACACAAGACACTAATTAAAAAAAAAACTATAAGTAAGTCAATGTCAAAAACATCAGTAGGACAGAGGGAAGGGAACAGAGGGAAGAAGGAAAGAAGGGGAAGTACTGGGGACTGAATACGAACAATTTATATTCCATGCTTTTATAATTATGTCAAAATGAATCCTACTGTCATGTATAACTAAAAAGAACCAATAAAGAAAACAAAAGAATCTATCAGCTTTAACCAACTTCTCCAAAACATCCTAATACACATTCTTATAGAAGCATGAAGGAAAACAGCAGAAACTCCATTAAGATAGTGACTATAAATAAGGAGCAATAGCTGACCCTTAAATTAGGTTTGGTTTTAGGTGAAAGCCAGCTTCCTAACATGTTCTAAGTTTCATAGAAATGATAAACCTTATCTTATTTCAGTTTAGAGCAAAACAAGTATAAACACTTGAATCAGAAAAATGACAGATACAGTTTAACATTTATCTCTCTTACCATTCCATATTATAAGCACCATTTTCAATAATTTCCTAGAATCTTAAGATTCAATCTCAGCTGTCTTAAAAGGTAAATAAATATACAAGCAGTTGCTGGAAAAGGTCTTACTGCTCATCACAAGACATAAAACAATGGTGATGATGGCAGGAAAAGTATAGCTTTGTACTTAACCCACTTTAAATCAACCTTACATCTGCATTAGAGACCCTGTGATCTGGTCCATCAACTGGAGTCCTCTTAGATCTGCAGCATTTGTGTGATCCTGATATAAAGGCAACCTTATTAAAATTCCTTCTCAAGTGTGTTCTCTTTCTCATTGTCAAATTTATGATTACAATATAAAAAAGTGGGAAGGGGGAGCAGCAGAATATTTCCCACATAATTAACAATACAGTTGCTGTTTAATCTTGAAGAGTAGGTGGAGTCTGCGGAAGCATGCCTGATTATAGCCAACCCCTTGTGCAGTGATTTACATGCTGAAGACACTTCAAATATTATGAGGTAAGAAGCTGGCATTATGTTCCAATGCTGATATTTGATATTTGTTCTACCTCTATTAAAACAAATTGCAGGGCACAGGACTAAACAGGAGAAATATATATATATATATCGGGGATTGGACCTACAGGAGCACTTAACAACTGAGAAATATCTCCAATCCCTTTTTATTTTATTATTTAGAGACAGAGCCTCCCTGAGTTGCTGAGACTGGCCTTGAACTCTCCATCCCCCTGCTTAGGCTGTCCTGTGCCTGGTATTTCACATGGTTATTAGCTATCTGAATTTAAAAAGCAAGCATACAAATAACTGATTGCTGTTTAGATAGCACTGTTATGATACAGAGTCTCTCCTCCTCAAAAGCAAAGATTCCCATTTATGAATACTATTAATACACTTTATTTATTAGGACTTCCCTTCAGTTCAGTGTGATGTGCTTGTGAATATTGACAAATATTTTTAGGATGCATAGAGTGTTTCCATCTTTTCGCTATGAGCTTATATGAGATGAGGAGGAATTTGACTTGTGCTGGCAGAGATTCAACTGATTGTGAGGGCAATGGTATAGTGCCTAATCCACATGCACTTCCAGTCCCCAAGGCAAAATAAATATACATAGCTGAAGATGACTCTGCACATAGTAATAAAAAGCTGAGAACTTGCACCATGCATAATACACTGCATATAAAATAAATCTTAGTTTCCTAATTCATAAAATGAGAAAGTTGAAGTAGACGTTCTATGAGCTATTCAAACTATAAATAGCAAATAAATCTGGTGTTTTTTCTGTAATTACTGTGTTTGGGTTTAAAGGCTAAAGGATGTATTTATTTTCTCCCAAGAGCTTGTTCCAGAAGACCATAGTCTTCTCTTTCCAAGCACTGACATTTTTATAGATTTGATTTACTTAGCCACCCAAATATGGCACTCTTCTGTGCATGCTATTAAATAGAACAATTTTAGGAAATAACAGAACACTGAATTTTATAATATACTAAGTTTTCCTAAACTACCCACATGACATTTTAACTTATTTGAATTATAATTCAGAGTCAATATGACAGCTCACTAATGAGAGTAATTGTGGCTTTTGCAGGGTGCTCTCTATCAAAAACTATTACCCAAAGACTAGAGTCATCATACAAATCCTTCAGTCCCATAACAAGGTAAAGTGACACCCCTGAATGCTCAACCTCCTCCTACTGGGTCTGTGAGACTACGTGAACCCTATTACCATCTAATGGATCTACAAATTAGAAAATATTTACCAATCATAGGTGAAATTTGGTGTATGATTAAGATTGTTGATCACTTAAAGATGTCAATGGGAATCAGAATTACCTTAAGCCATCTGACCTAATTTTGCAACTCCAGCTATTTTTGTCTTAAAAAGTAAGAGCAATTAAACACTAACCACTTTCCAATGTGGAATTTATTCTTATCATTCCTTGACCTGAGCACCACATTTATTCGCAAGAATGAAGAGTAAATGATTTCAAGGAAAATTAAATAAAATCTGCCAAGGGCTTTATTGAGGTATGTGTGTATTCTTAATGCTTGACCTACTTTCTACCATGAAACAGGATTTCCTGCCAAAGATTCCCAGCTGGAACTGGAGTACTGGAGACAACATCATCTGTTTTGCTGAGTTAAAGCTTGGATTTATGGCTCAAGGCTGTCTGGTGCCAGGCTTGTGTACCTTTCTAACGTCTTTATTTGTTGAGCAAAACAAAAAGGTAACTTTATAAACTGATGTTGAACCTTGGCTCCTTTCCCATGTCCCACATATTAGGATCACAAATAGAAAAAAAAATTGAGGAAAGCAAGAAGTAAGTCCCCAATAAACGAGATTTGATTTCTGCTTGAGCTGAGAAGAGACTGAGAGATCTAGACTGAAGTTCCAGGTTCTTCTTTGGTCTTAAAGAAGTCACTTGTCTTATTATTTCTGTAGTATTTATTTGCAAACAGAAATCATAATTATTCTTCTTCCCTACATTTCAGAATGTTATAAATGTAAAAACATTCAAAACTTTGGAAGCACTTTGAGTTATTGAAGGTAGAAAAATAAATATTATATTACTAGTAGAGAAATCATATTTAAATTTAAATAAAATACGAATAATATAATAATTTACGTTAATAAAATATACATGATACAAATAATAACTAAAATCTAATTTTCCAGATTATTTTGGGAAAGTCCCTGCAGTAGTAATAACAGTAATCACTGATGAGTACTTACTGGATGTGTTGTTTCCCCTCAGGGATATGTTAATGTATACTTTAGCAATGGATTGTGAAGCTAACTAAGTTGATTGTACAGTTAATTAGTGAAAAGGAGACCAAGAATTCCTGGATCCACAATCTTGCCATTATGCCCTTTGCCTCTACTATTGGGTATCCACCCATGGTCTTCCACATCATGTCTTTGATATCTTTTCCTGAGACAAAGTAAGGGCCTAAAAGGGACTGTTGGGATGAACTTCTACAGCACAAAGTGTTGTCATCTGTTATAGTTTAGATATGAAGTATCTCCCCAAAACTCATGTGTGTGACGATGCAAGTATGTTCAGAGGTGAAATGATTAGATTTTTATAGTTGTAAACTAATCAGTGGATTAATCCATTAATAATATATTAATGGTAACTGCAGGCAGATAGGTCACTAGAAGGCGTGCCTTTGGGGTTTATATTTTATCTCCAGTGAGTGAAGCCCCCTCTCTCTTTGCTTCCTGGTTTCCGTGTTCTGAGCAGCTTTCTTCCACCATGCCAATTGGCCAAGATGTTCTGCCTCACCTTGGGCCCAGAGCAATGGAGTCAGTGCACCAAGGACTGAACCTCCGAAACCATGAACCAAAATAAACTTTTCCTCCTCTAAGTTGTTCTTCTCATTCCCTTGGGACACTTTGGAAAGCTGACTTAAATATCATCCAAATGCCATTCTGATGAAATGCTCCAAGAGAAGAGTTCAAACCCTTGACTGGTCCTGGTATTCCAGAAGCCTTCCTGAGAGTGACTTTTCTGTCCATTTAATTCTGAATTCAGATTTGCTATTTTGTATATTCCATTTCCTTCTTAGCAGGCCAGTTTTAAAACCACCTTTTGGGAATTATTTCCTCTGTTAAATACAGATTTTTGCACTTTTCCTATTCTTTCCCAGTGCTATTAAGGAAAAGCAAAAAAGGTAAAAGATCCAATAGCTAGCAAAATGCTGACTGAAACAAATATTCTGAAATTCCTTCTATAAACATAAACAAATCTAATATACAGATAAAAAGAGATAACCACCTGGCAAAGTGGCACAAACCCAGCAATTCAGCAGGCTAAGGCAGGAGGATGACAAGTTTGAGGACAACTTCATCAATTTATCAAGGCTTTCAACAACTTAGCAATATGCTGTTTCAAAATTTAAAAATAAATAAAGAAAGAAAAATGGTAGGAGATGAAATTCAGTGATAAAGCACCCTGGGTTCAATCCCTAGTAGTATTTAAAAAGGGTGGGTAGATGCCCATTAGGACAGAGATGACCATCAGGCAGTAGGAAATAAGCTTTGATAAATACACACACACACACACACACACATATGTATACACACATACACACACTATGTATGTATATTATACATATATATAATATATATATATATATATATATATATATATATATATATATATATATATATATTTAATAAAGTCTGAAACTCCTTCAAAAATTCAAAAATCCTAAACTGGACAGAATCAGGGCAAGATTTAAAGCTATACTCTACCCTGGTGCTTTACAGTCTATAACACACCCATGGACTTTGGTTTAGTTACCAGGACTTCAAAGTTTTATGTCCCATTTTTCTCAAATTAGGTACATACGTTCCCTGTCAGTTTTTCCATCAATAAAATGAGGATCATTAATTTCACAATCTCAGTTTTCCAAATATTAATGTCTATAAAACTTATGAGTACTCAGATTAGAAGACATTAAATCAATCCCATGTGTTTTAATTATATGTTTAATATTGTGAGAAATTGTAGTCTGAAAACTGTTTCTAGTTGGTTACGGGTTCAGAGCCTTGAACTCATGGATTCTTCTATCCAAAATCCTATTGCTCTCCTCCCTGATCTCTTAACTCAGGAAGTTTTCTTCATCTCCATGGCTGTTATTTTTACCTTCTTTCAAAAATTGAAACGGTAAAAGATTGAAAGCACCAAGCCAACTTCATTGGTAATTTAGACTCAAGTGGTGGTGTGAACTGCCAAATGAGGGAAGCCCTCCTTAGGAGGGGAATTTCAGAGATTGGAAAATGGGAAGAGTCAGCTAAATCTTGGTGTGGAGGAAGGGGGTCAGGGCAAGGTGCTGAGTTATTTGAAATAAGTAGTCCTTCTTAGCAGGCCAGTTTTAAAACCACGAGATGACCATCCGATGAGAATTTCTGAAGTGGCCATTACTCTCCACAGTGAGAATGCTCTGCTGTTCTTTACTGATCTTTCTTTTATTTCAGTTGAACTCCCTCCCACCGCCCAATGCTTTTCCTTTCTCAAATGAATCTGACCTAACTTTCTTATCTACATATAAGAATGTGCCACAGTGAATCTCACCATCATGTATATCCACAAGATACTAATTAGATAGATAGATAGATAGATAGATAGATAGATAGATAGATAGATAGATAGATAGATGGCAAAAAGATCAGGAGAGCAGAGGGAGGAGGGTGGGTAAAGGGAAGTACTGGTGACTGAATTAGAGCAAGGTCTATTCCATGCTTTTATAATTACATCAAAATGAATTCTAATGTTATGTAACAAAAAGAATCAATTTAAAAAATTGAGAAAATGCTCCAGAGTCTATAGAAAATTCAGATTCTCATCTGAGACTCTGGATTGTAAGGGACTTGTTGTGCTGTATCTATGAGAACAGTGTGGTGGCAATTCTCATGTCAGCAAGTGGGAAGGATGAGGAAGGGTCTTACGCCAAGTCCAGGAGGAGTTACTCAACAACCTCCCTTCAGTCTACATTCAGCCTTTATTAAGACATATCTTCCTCTTCACCTCTCCCAATTGTCTAGAAGTCTACTACTATCTTTGATTTTTACATTATTATTGCCATTCATCAAATTGTATCTTTGAACTCATCTGAATCAATAAAGGATTCTTATTCTGGGTAGAAGGCATGATTATTTTTCTTTGTAGTATATGGTTCATCAGAAGAAAACCAAGATGTTTCAAAACTCATTCTAAACAGTCACCTGCAGAGAGAGAAAACTTAGATTCTTCATTATTGCTCCCATCTTATCATTGTCACTAACTCAAAAACACAGACCACTGTGCTGAAATTAGGAGTGGACCAGAGAGAAGAATTCTAATCCTCAACCGGAGGCTCAAATGCTGTTGTAGATAGGTTTGTTTGTTTGTTTTTAATTGTTGTTGTTTTTGTCTGTTTGTTTGTTATGTTTTTGCTGTGACCAAAATACTGGGCAAGAACAACTTAGAGGGGAAAAAGTTTATTTGGGGTTTACAGTCTCAGAGGTCTCAGTTCATTTTTGCCCAGCTCCATTACTCTGGGCCTAAGGTGACGCAGCACATCATGGGGGGACGGGCCCAGCAGAAGAAAACTGCTCAGCTCATGGAGAGATCAGGAAGCACAGAGAGATGGGGATAGGAGTCATAAGAAAGATGCACCCTTCCAGGGCACCCCCCCTAGTGACCCACTTTTCCAGTCATGCCCCCCCTGCCTACAGTGACCAGCCAGTCATTCAAACTAGGATGTACTCATTAGGTTATAGCTCCCAAGATCTAATTATTTCACCTCTGAATATTTTTGCATTAACAGAAGCTTTGAGGAGGGACTTCTCATTCACAAACCATAACAGGACACTGTCTGGGAAGGAAATTAGTCATGGTGTATCTTCCTCATTCTGAACTTTTTAGTGAAAATTGTTTCATTTCTTTCTTCAACATTTGTCCAGTTGTACTTTGTAATGTATCTCCTTTCTGTGGAAACTGGTTTGCTGCTTAGAAATATATTCAACTTGTATACACACCTTCCGTGGGACATGATTGTGTGTTACAGATTTCTCCTAAACAGACCTGGCAAAAATATTTCTTGAATAGCCTGAAGAACAAAATCCTGACTCAACGTCTCTCTGATGACTTTGCTGGAATGAGTTTTCCAGAGGTTTCCCGGTAAGTTAAGTAAAATACTTTCCCACCCTCTTCCCACCACAGCATTCTTTCAACACTGTTCATGGAGGGTTCACTGTAGGCCAGAGTCCGTGACAAACCCTGAAAATGTAAGAATGAATAACTTGGAGTCCCTGCAACGATACGATGCATGAGGGATAGTTTTGTGTCAGTCCTAGTTGGTACACTGGCCCAGTGTGCCTTCAGGAGGATTGGAAAACTGCTTTTCTCCCCAGCATGGAACACAGGGTTAGTCATAGCCTTGTAAACTGGCACCCTGCTTCTCTCTCTCTCTTCTCACAACTCTTTGTCTTCCTTCCCAGGCTCTGCTTTGTGAAGATGAACCTTATGCTGATAGCCATCGAATACAAGTCCCTCTTTCAGAGTGGTTACTGGTACCAATAAGGCTTCTTCCCATTTTGTTGTTGTTGTTGTTGTTTGTTTGAGAAAAAGCTTTATGATTAAGAATTTTTTAAAGGTAGAAACATAACTAAGCTTTTGGCCATAAAAAATATAAAGATATATATAGAGATATAAAAATATATAGAGAGATATAACTAAGCCAGTCTCTTGGGCACCCAACCCAGGCTCCCATTGCTATGATGCTCTTGGTGCTGTCTTGAATTATGGGTTAGAATGGTTTTCCTAGTAGCTAACCATTTTGTTTTTGTTCCTAGTACCCTGCCATGGTTCTGCCTTATGAGCAGGAGAGAGTAGAAATGGTCAAGTCTCAGAGTTGTTCCTTTTAACAACATTATCAGATCTTGAAGGTCTTGACCATAAATCAATACCATGAAATAGTATTATTTGGAATAAAAATACTCCCATGAACTCTAGCTTTAGAAAATAAGATGCAACATCTCATAAAATGGGAACTTGACTTTACTGAACAAAGTCTGCTGTTGGTTGATAAGGTCGATGAAAGAAAAAGGTAATATCACCAGACCATTCATTCGCATTTTTTGAGAAACTGTAAGTGGATAATATGAGAAGTTGTCATGTAATAAAAAATACAATTTAGGATGAACTGAAGTACATAAACATAAATGAGAGAAGCAAGAAGGAAAGTGAATCAACTATAGTAATATGGAGGTAAAAATGCTAAAATGTAAACAGTGGTGACTAACTGGGATGAGGATCAAGAAATGCTACTTTTGTAGATTGAAGAAGGCAAGTTAATGAATCTCTAAGACCCCTGCCAGCTCCAAAATTGGTATTACAAGAAATCCTAGAATTATACAAAACATTCGAAATTAGGTAATTCAGATACACCATGAAGGAGTTATTTTGCATAAATGGCTTGAAGGAAGAAAAGAACTCTTTGAATAGGGAAGTTGCAGAAGGTAGCTGGGCAAAGGAAATCAGTGGGGTACCATCGGTTGGAATCATTAGGAAGAGAATAACCAATAGTATTATTTGACCGGCTAAATCTATTTAACAGTTTTGTGGTGCTCAAGAAGATCTCAATTTCAAGAGAATTTCAGTATTTCAAGAAAATTTAACAATTTAAACCTATGTATCTAAACATCTGCAGAAATGGGACTTTCTACCAGAAACAGGTCCTCATTAAAAGAATAGTGTCAGAATATTTAACCAGGCAGTTTGGGTTTCTGACTGGCAAAAACATTATCAAGTTTTGGTAACATCCTTGGCCTTCAAGAATCTGAGCTATGCATCAAAATTATTTTCAAAATTCAAAGGACAAAGAGATTCCCAAATCCCTTATCTGACTACAAAATCAAAATCTCCAGGGGTGGGACCTTAGACATGTTTAAAGTCTCTATAATTTCTCCAGTTTATTCACCAGCCTCTGGAAATTGGCCTTTGGACCACATGCTGTTCATACCATTTCCAACTCTAACACTCTAGTTTTCTTTAAGCTTTATTAAAATGACTGTTAGGACATTACAAACCAGAAACATGAATGTTTCGCAGGCAGCCAATTTCCACATGGATTAAAAAGGTCCTGGTGCTGTTTACCTCCTCTACACATCTGCCTTAATGGAAAAAGGACCTGCTCCAACAAATTTAACTTTAGTTTCTCATTGAAAAGTCAAGTGAATCAAAAGGATTAAATCCTGGCTTAGGGAATGTATTGATTATAGTAATCTCTCACATAGCTGCTGCTTCATGACCATAGGCATTTTATATACATTCATTCTCCTGTCCTCTAACCCTGCAGTGCAATGTGTGTAATTATTAGCTCCATTTTGTTGTTGTTGTTGTTGTTCAGAAAGATTAATTAACTTTTCCAAGTTCACACAACTCTCAAGTGGCAAAGCCAGGATCTGAATGCATACAATCTGGCACCAGGGACTATGCTTCTGATCACCATTGTGTACTAAATCCACCTCAGTCACTATTGGTAGAAAGAAGACTAGACATCTCTATAGCTGGGCCTCAGCCCAGTGTACTGAAATACCAAGGGAAACCTATCTTTTGTCCCCATTCATTTTCTCTTCTAACTGATTCACTTAAATGTGCTCTAAAATTTGCAAATGCCCTGGATTATCATAAGGCATTGTCTTAGGGAATAATTTGTCACCTGCTAAGAGATTGTTTGATCTGACCCTAGTCAGGCAATGTAATGAGTTTGGTCCAGTGGCAAATATTCTATAATAGAGCAACTGGCTATGTAGGGAAGATCAAACAATAACTCTGGTTTGGAAAGGTCCAAAAAAGTTTACCTCTTTTCTCAAATTCAGTACGATACACTATTGTGACAATACCTTTGTAGCTAGATATTTAACATGAGTTCAGAGAACCCTCCCACCCATAGCATCCAGACAAAGAGGAGAAATATGGGAAACTCAATAACATAAATGCTGTGACTCTACTTTGTGTACAACCAGAGATATGAAAAATTGTGCTATATGTGTGTAATATGAATTATAATGCATTCTGCTGTCATATATAACAAATTAGAATAAATAAAAAATGTTAAAATAAAAAACTATAATAGAATACTGTGGCAAGCAGTATCATAGATACAAATTTATAAGACAAAATTTCCATATAAGCAATAAGAAAATAGAGAATCAAATTGTCTAAGTAATGTAGAATAGGCATAATTCGAATGGATTCTGCTCTCAAAAACCTTGCAAACAAAATAGAAAAAAAAAGAAGAAGAAGAAGTAAAAAAATGTGTCTTCAAAAGCTGCATGGATAAATAAATGGAACTTTTGAAACTAGCTGGTTAATTAGATACAATTCCATTTTAAAGATGTGTGGCCTGAGGATGAAAAACCCTAGCATCACTGTAAGACGAGCAACTATGAGGTCCTGATTTATTTGCAGTTTGATAGCCATGTCAACATAGCATCATGTGTCTGAATGGGTTGGACCATCTTAGATTCATGACACAACCCAGGAGGAACTTCTCTTCAGTGTGGCTGTGCATGCAGCTTAATAGTCAGGTGGTTGCATGGTCCCTTCAGCATATTTAGCAGCAGTCAAACAAAGGATTACATGTAGTCACATTCACATTTTCCACTATGTTTGGCAGAAAAAGAAGATTGAGTCCTATTAACTCAGCAACTTAGGAAGTCCCTTGGTAATGACAGAATGAAATACCACAGAAAATCAGCCTCAGACATCAGAGGGAAAAGTTATTGTATTTGTGTTTTCCATTTTCAGTGGTCTGATACTAAATCCACCTGCACAAATTAAGCTAAGGAAGAATACATTAGGATTCTTTATTGCTGAATCGCCAAAAGAAGTCAAAAGGTAATTTTTTTTTATTACGTTATGGGGGTGGGCAGTGCCTAAAGCACATACAACATAATGGGAGGCAGGCTGAATCAGTACACCATGCCTTCCTAGTGTGAAGACTCACATAAGTCATTCTTGATTTGCTTTCATTGTCCAGAGCCTTATTTTACTGTGCCACCTGTCACAGTGATGTGTATAATCCTGAGCTAATTGAAAAATGTGACTGCAAAAGTAAGAGCCGACATCACCTCTCAGGTAATCAAACTTTATATTTAGCTGCCCTTAACCCAGCTTTTAAGGTTCTGGCCAAGGAAAGAGAAGAGGGTTCCATCAACTAAAAGACAATTCCCCTTTAAATTTGGCCAAGATGAGTCATACTTTTTTCCCCGCTGGGTGTCCAAAAACTAAGATTTAGTCTAACTCAACTGCCCTACGGACAAATGAGTTCCAAAAGATATTAAGTAATGTCCAAAGTCATAACTAGTTAGTGGCGTCACCAAACTCAATTCCAAGCATGCAGACTTTCAATCCATTGCTTTTTCACTCTTTCACACTGGTCTTCCAACTTTGGCCTGATAATTCATGCTGTATTTTACTGTTCTCTTGGTCATGAGGATGTCACCTCCTGACTGTTCCTTGTGAATTCTGTTTCCATAACAGATGGCAGGCAGTTTAAAGTTTATTCATTTTGACGCAGTGGCAAGGGAATGTAACTTTCTCTATTTTTCTCCAGGGCTTAGCAACAACCATTTTCACTTAAATGCAGGAAAAGGAAAATTAATCTTAAGTAGTTATGATAGCTTAGTCTCTTCTGGTTTAAAAGTTAGTTTCTTCCAGGTGCATTCAGATTCTTTGGGTAAAATCTCAGTGTTTCAGAATTTAAACTCAGTCAACTTAAAAATGTAAATTTTCTAAGAGGGATGTTTCTTATTCCTAAGATTATTATTCTCTCCTTATCTTCAGAATGCTACTTAAACGCAGAAATAAACTTGCTTAGCATCATGATTGTTCCTATAGCAGACAGCAAATACAAATTCCTCCTGAGGCATGCAGTTCCTTGTCCCCTTTGGTCTGTAATTGTCACCCTCTGTGACCCTCACATTGGCAATCAATAAATCTGCTCCATTTAGTTTGCAGTCATTTATTATGGAAACCCATTGTCCTTGTCATAGTCTCTAGTCTTGAGGTCTGTGAAACCCTCCTTTTCCATAATTCCAGTCTCTTTGCATTCTCTATGTTACTTTGGTCCCTCTGCTGTTTAGGATTTTTTCAATCTCCCCATGTGTGTTACTCAGCTTTCCATCACTGTGGCAATGAGCCTGAGAAAAATAACTTAAAGGAAGAAAAGATTCATTTTGTCCCACAGTTTCAGAGGTTTTAGTCCATAGTCACTTGGCCCCATCCCTTGGGCTTGAGATGAGGCAGAACAGCATGGCAAGGAGTGTGGGGTAGAGCAAAGCTGCTCAACTCAGGGTGACAGGGGAAGCAGAGAGAAGGAGAGAAGGAACCAGATATCCCTTTCTGGGGCTTGCATCCAGTGGCCTATGTTTTTCAATTGTGTCATCAGCTGGGGAACAAGTCTTCAACACATGAGCCTTTGGGTCACATTCCAGATCAAAACCATAACAGCCTGTATACATGTCTGACAGGTTGCGGGATCCTAGATGAGTGCCCTCCTGAGACTTCTCTCTGCTTGCACACCCACACTGCCCTGCCTCTTCCTGTGCAGTCTGCTGGCATTATTACTTCACATGTTCCAGGTAGTCTACCAAGAGAACGGTGAAAGGGAAATTCCTCTCTCATACCCTCCCCTTGCCCATCACAAAACTTTCACGTTTTCCTTTTTCTTCCCAATCTCTCACCAGCCTGAAGAAGTGTATAGTGTCTGTGTGTAAGGGTGGGAGACTCGGTCATGTCTCAGTGGTCTAGGATCTTTTTTGTTTAGTTGTAGATTAAATAACATAAAATAAGCACCATACCCAATGCAAGTGTACAATTCAGTGGAGGTTAGCAAATGAACACAGTTGTGCAACCGTCACAACAATCAATTTAGAACATTTTTCTCTTCTCAAAAAGAAACTCAACACCTGATAACAGTCACTCCCAGTTTTCCCCTACCTACACCTGTGGAAAACACTCATCTGTTTTCTGTCTCTACAGCTTTGCCCATTCTATTCATTTAGTCACAAGAGAATCATACATGAATACACTATATATACTTATACCACATATAGCATTTTATATGACTCCTTTAGAAAACTCAGCCACACTCTAGCATGTATCAATACCGCACTCCTTTTTATGAATAAATAATATACTTTTGTATGCAAATACCTTGCTTTGTTTACCCACTCACTTGTTAACTGCTCTTAGGTCTCTTTCGAACTTTTGGATATTGACTAGAATGCTGCTATGAACATTGATATACAGATAACTGTTCAAGTTCCTGCTTTTGAAATTTTCTGTACATATACTCAGAAATAAGATGCCTAAGTCAAATGTTAATTCTATATTTTCTTTTCTTTTTTAATATAATTTTTTTCAAGAGAGAGAGAGAATTTTAATATTTATTTTTTTTTAGTTTTCGGTGGACACAACATCTTTGTTTGTATGTGGTGCTGAGGATCGAACCTGAGCCGCATGCATGCCAGGCGAGCACACTACCTCTTGAGCCACATCCCCAGCCCCAATTCTATATTTTAATCCCAAGGAAACACTATACTGTTTTCACAGCAGCTACCTCATTTTACCTTCATACCAGCAATGCACAAGGGTCTCTATGTCTCCACATTCTCATCAACACTTTTTAACTCCCATAATTTTTGTTTTGTTCTTCAGTTATAATCATCCTAATGGATGATGTGAAGTGATATCTCAGTATGGTTTTGATATTTCCCTGATAGTGATGTTGAGCATCTGTTCTTGAGGATCTCATTGACCATTTTTGTATCTTCTTTAAAGAAATAGTACTCAGATCTTATTTTAATTAGGTCATCATCTTTCTATTAAGATGAGTTGTAAAAAGTCCGTAGGTAGTCTGAGAACCCATCCCTTATCAGAGATATGATTGGAAAATATTTTCTCTCATTTTGTGGTTTGCATTTTCATTTTCTTCAAATACTTTGAAGCACATTTTTAATTTTGATGAAGTTCAATGATGTATTTTTTTTCTTTTGTCACTTGTGTTTTCATGTAATATCTAAGAAGGTTTTGACCAACCTAAGGTCATAAAGATTTGCACTGAGAATTTTGGGCTCTTACAATTAGTGCTGTGATCCATTTTGAGTTGACTTTTGTGTATAATGTAAGGAAAGAGTCCAACTTGGTTCTTTTCGGTGTGGATATTCATATATCCCAGAACCATTTGTTGAAATGATTATTCTTTTCCCATTGAACTGTTCATGGCAATCTTTAAAAAATAAATAATAATTAATTAAAATGTGTGGGTTTATGTCTGAAGTCTAAATCTAAATTTTATTCTATTTTTTTAATATTTATTTTTTAGTTTTTTTTTTTTTTTTTGCGTACACAACATCTTTGTTTGTATGTGGTGCTGAGGATCAAACCCCGGCCGCACGCATGCCAGGCGATTGCGCTACCGCTTAAGCCACATCCCCAGCCCTAAATTTTATTCTATTAATCTATGTCTAGCCTTATAATAAGTACCATACTGTCTTGATTATTACAGTTTTGAAGTAAGTCTTGATGTTGGGACATATGAGTTCTCCAACTTTGTTGTTCTTAATCAAGGTTATTTTGGTTATTCTGGATTTCTGCATTACCATATGTGTTTTAGGATTGGTGTGTCAATTTCTGTAAGGAAGCTAGATGGGACTTTGACTTTGATTGTGTTGAGTTTATAAGTCTATTTTGGAAATATTGATATATTAAGTAATCCAATCTATAAACATATTTTACGTCTGTTTACTTCTTTAATTTCTTTCAACAATTTTTTTGTTTAGTTTTCAGTTCTCAGGTCTTATATTACTTTTGTTAAATTGTGAAGTGTTTTATGGTTTTTATTATTGTAAATGACATTGTTTTCTTACTTTCATTTTAGAGATATGATTCATTATATCATATAGACATACACTTGATTTTTTTCTCTTTTTTTTTTTTTTTTTTGGTACTGGGAATTGAACTCAGGATCACTTGATCACTGAACAACATCTCCAGCCCTAGTTTGTATTTTATTTAGAGACAGAATCTCACTGAGTTGCTTAGTGCCTCACCATTGCTGAGACTGTCTTTGATCTCACAATCCTCCTGCCTCAGCCTCCTGAGCCACTGGGACTATAGGTGTGTGCCACCACACCC
The DNA here is from genome assembly GCF_021218885.2 of Marmota monax. Lineage (NCBI taxonomy): Eukaryota > Metazoa > Chordata > Mammalia > Rodentia > Sciuridae > Marmota > Marmota monax. The sequence continues at coordinate 2,164,192 of NW_026693937.1, read as the reverse complement.
GGCACAATTGATTTTTGTATATTGATAGAGTATTCTGCAACCTTGCTGAGACCAATAATTTGTTTTATTGCCTTCCATTTAACTTCCTGCCTAGTTCTCTGGTACAACCCCCTAGGATATGTTGAATAGAAGCAGTGAGATCCCACACCCTTATTTCATTCCTACCTCAGGGGAAAATATTCAGTCTTCCACCATCAGGTATCATGTCAGCTATGAATTTCTCATAGATAGCTTTTATCTGGCTGAGGAAGTTCTGCTCTATTACTAAATGGTTAAAATGTTTCTCTTGTGAAAGGTTTTAACTTGGTTTTTTTTCCTTTCTCTTTATTGAGATAATCATGCTTTTGTCTTTTACTCTGCTGATATGGTGCATTACATTAATTGATTTTCAGATGCTAAACTAACCTTGTGTCCTGAGATAAATCCCACTTGATCATAGTGTGAAATCATTTTTATGCGTTGCTGGATTTGGTTTGGCAGCATTGTGTTGAAGAATTTCACATCTAAATTCAATGGAGATTTTGGTCTGTGCTTCCCTTTTATTATGATGTCTTTGTCTGCTTTTGCTATCAGGGAAAAAAACACTTTATTGTTTGAGTTGGAAAGTGTTTCTCCTCTTCATGTTTTGGAAGAGCTCGAGAATTAGTGTTGATTCTTCTTTGAACATGCAGTAAAATTTTACCTGTGAGAGAATCTGGGGCTAACTATATATACGTTTTTGATTATTTATTTACCACCTTCCCTTATTCTTAATTGTGTAGATTTTCAAATTCTTCTTGAAAACTATTTGATAATTTGGCTTTCTAGAACTTTGTTTACTTACTCTATGCTGTCAAACCTCCCATCAAGTATCGTAGACATAAGTATCATCTTGTATCTCTTTTTATTTTTTATCAGGTCAGTACAATATTCACTATTTCATCTCTGATCTTAGTCATATGAATGTGACCTTTTGTGTGTGGCCAGGCTTGCTCAAATGTTTGTCAATATTGTTGATCTTTTCAAAGAAATTATTTTTGTTCTAATTCATCTTACTCTAGTGTTTTTTATTCTTTAATTGATTCATGCCCACTCAAATGTTTTTTATTTCCTTCTTTCTGCTTGATTTTTGTTAACTTCTCTTTCTTTTCTTCAGTGTCTATGATGAAAAGTTAAGTTGAACCTTGATTTCAGGTCTTTCTTCTTTTTAAAAAAGATAGGCAACTACTTCTATAACTGTTCTCCAGCACTCATGAGGGGCATGCCATATTTTTGATATATTGTGCATTTATTCTCATTCGCATAGAAGTATTTTATAATTTCCCTTGTGATTTCTTTTTTTTTCCCCATTGATTACTTATGTGCTGGTTGTTTTAATTTCTACCTACTTAGAAATTTATCTGATTTTCTGGTTTTGTTGCTTTAGTTCATTTTATTATGGTTGGAAAACATACGTTTTATTATTTAAATTCTTTTAAATTTATTGAAACTTTCTCTGTGGCTTAGTATGCAGTCTATCCTGAATAGCTTTCAATGTACACTTGAGAAGAAGATTGTGCACTCTTGGCTTATCAGGAGGAGTATCTATACACATCTGTCAAGTCTAGGTCGTTATCAGGTTGTTCAGCCCTTATGTTTGCTTTCTGAGCTTTCTAGTTGTTCTAGCTACTATTGAAAGTGAAGTGCTGATGTCTTCAAATAGTATTGATGTTGAATTGTCCATTTCTCCCTTCAAACCTGTTAATTTGAAACATACTCATACATTTTTCCTTTATATTTTCCTATGTAAATATTTCATTATAGATGTTCTTCTTCATGAGGATTTGTGTTAATATCAAACATTCCTTCCTTTCAACCTCAGGGACTCCCATTAGTATTCATTCTAGGACTTATATTCTGTGCTAGCAACAAACTAAGATTTGTCAATCTTAAAATGTTCTAATTTATTCATCACTTTTCATGGATAGTTTTGCCACATGGAGAATTCTTTGTAGGCAGTTGTTTTTTATTCAGCACTTTATTTAATGTCACTTCTTTCTGGTCTCCATTTTTCTTGATTAAAAGTCACCTTTTAAGGTTGTGGGGAAGCTTCCTTTATAAATAAAGAATCATTTTTCTCTTGCGGCTCTGACAATTTTTTTTTTGTCATTGGGTTTCAACACTTTAATTATGAAGTGTCTAGCTATGGAGATTTCTTGGAATTTATACAACTTAAAGTTTATTGAACTTCTTAGTTGTGTAGATTAATGTTTTACATGTAATTTAAGAAGTTTCTTGTCATTAGTTTTTCAAATATTCTTTCTATCTCTTTCTTTTTTTCCTCTCCTGTACCTTTCATTAAATATGTTAGTCCATTGAATGATATCCCAAAGGTCTCTTAAACTCTGTTCAGTATTCTTTATTCAGTTTTCCTCTGTCACCCACACTGGATAATCTCCATTGATGTATCTTTGAATTTGTCAATTCTTTCTTTGTATACTGAAATTTGATCTTGAGCTCCTCTTGCCAATTTTTCAGTTCAATTATTGTAATTTTCAACTCCAGGATTTCTACTTTGTTTCTTTATATAATTCATAACTATTTACTGACATTCTGAATTTTTAAGTTATACTCAAATATTTTAGTTCTTAATATGTTTTTCTTTAGATCTTTAACTATATTCAAAATAGCAGATTTAAAGTGTTTGACTAGTAAGTATAATTCTGAATGTCCTTAAGGACAGTGTCTATTAGTAGCTTTTCCCACTGGGCATTGGTTATACTTTATTGTTTCTTTCTGTGCCTTAAAATAATTTGTTGAAAACTAGACATTGAAATGATTATAATTTGGCAGTATGTAAATCAGATTCTCTTACCCTCTTTCTTAATGTTTCTTGCTTTTTTTATAATTGTCATAATTTGCTTAGTGACTTTTCTGATCTAATTCTGTGAAATCTGTATATCTGCCATTTGTAGCCACTGAAAATTCTGTTAGTATAGTGGTCATCGTATACTTAGACAGATTTTGTGAAATGCATGGAACCAGTAATTCTATATCAGTGTTTGTCAAAGGATTCTGTACTTGCATTGAGTCATGCCCTCAGTATTCAGCTAGATAGTTGACCACTCTGCTTTAACCTTCACTTCCTGTTTGCACAGAAACTCAAAATCAGTTACAGATCACAGCTTAGGGCCTTCCTGAGCATCATCACAACTGTGCATAATGCTGGGCAAAAGCATTATTATTTAGATTCCCAGGAATATTACAGAGCTTCCCAAAATGCCTATGCACATCTCATTCTTTGGTCTTCCCTTTAGGATACAGTGATAGGCTATTGCTTCCCTAAGTGCTATGTATTTCCTCAGGTACCGTGTTATTAGAAAACTCATTAAAAATCTCTGGGGAGAGACTTTTAGTACTAGGTAATTTCAAGTGAGGTTGAAGGAAAAAAAGCATTCAAGTTGTTCATCCAGAGAGCTAACAGACAAGTCAAATAATGACTCTTCCTTGGAAATAAGGCTTTGAAAGAACTGAAGTTGTGCTTTCCTCTTCTGTGGCATTATTTTTTCAAGGATACCAATAAGCTAAGGAGCTGTGGGGGAACTGGTGTAAATTAAAACATCACAATTTTTTAATTTTTTATTTGTTCTTTTCATCCATAACAGTAGAATGTATTTTGACATCATACATACACAGAGTATAACTTCCCATTTTTATGATTGTGCAAGATGTGGAGTTACCCTGATTGCGCATTCATATATGAACATAGGAAAGTTATGTCCAATTCATTCTACTGCCTTTCCTATTCCCATCACCCCTCTCTTCCCTTCATTTCCCTTTGTCTAATCTGATGAACTTCTATTCTTTGCTTCCCGCCTTCGCCCTGCTTATTGTTAGTTAACATCCATAGATCAGAGAGAACATGCAGCCTTTGGTTTGGGGAGGTTGGCTTATTTCAATTAGCATGACAGTCTCCAGTTCCATACGTTTACCAGCATATGAATAATTTCATTCTGCTTTAAGTCTGAGTAATGTTCCATTGTGTATATACACCCCATTTTCTTTATCTATTTATCTGTTGATGGGCATCTAGGTTGGTTCCATAGGTTAGTTATTGTGAATTGAGCTGATATTAATATTTATATGGCTAATGTTATATACTACATGTGATGTCTGTATTTCTACAGTTCGTAGCCACTGAAGATTCTGTTAATTTAGTTGTCATCTTATAATTGCATCACTATTATCACATAACTGCATCACTGTTACATACTACATCACTGTACTATGCTGATTTTAAGTCCTTTGGGTATATGCTGAGAAGTGGGTAACTGGGTCAAATGGAAAACACCACAATTTTTGCTGTTCTTACTAAGATGTATTTATTTCTTTGATTAAATATTTCCTGGTTTGATGGTGGTTAATTTTCATTTGTGTAAAAAAAAAGTGACAGTTTTTGCCAATTTATTCTGTGTGTTATGGAAGGGCAATGTTCTGAGGTCCTTATTCTATACCATATGTTTCCTGGTATCTTATCTTTTATGTTTTAAAGATAGTTTTTCTGGACATAGAATTATTGACTGATAGTTTATTTCAGCACTTAGTATATGCCATATATGTATATGTATATGTGTGTATGTATGTGTGTGTATGTAGATATTATATATATATATGTGTGTGTGTATGTGTATATATATATATATATATATATATATATATATATATATATATATATATGTGTGTGTGTGTGTGTGTGTATATATATATATATATATATATATATATATATATATATATATATATATATATATATCACTGCTTTTTGCTTCCATTCTTTATGAGAAGTCAGCCATAAATCTTATTGGTTTTCCTTTGTAAATCACATTTCATTTTTCTCTTGACAAGTTTTTCTTCTTTTCTTTGGCTTTCAACATTGTCACTGTGATGTATCTGTCTGGATATTTTCCTGTTAATCCTACCTAATATAATGCAGTAGTGTGAATAATGCCTCCTGAAGGTATCTGGCAGTATGTGACTGTTATCTCATGTGGCAAAATGAACTTTATAGATGGGCTTAAATTAAGGATCTAGATATGGGGGGATTATCTTGGATTATTTAGGTGGAACCTAATGTACTAAGAAGGGTCCTCATAAGAGAGAAGCAGAGGAAGACTTACGTACATGGAGAAGAAAAAGTTTCTATTGCCTGCCTGTTCCATACTTAAAGGACTTTTGTGATTACATAGGACCTACTTAGATAATCTAGGAAAATCTCTTTATGTTACATTCAGCTGATTAGCAGCTTTAATTCTATCTATACACTTTAGTCCCTCTTGTCACATAACATATTTGCAGGTCCTTGGGACCTAGGTATTGTTTGTTTATTTGGAAAGGGATGGGTGAGGCATTTTTCTACCTACCACATATTCCTTAAATCATTTGTAAAGGTTATCATAACAAATTATTAAAACCTTAGTGACTTGAAATAATAAAACTTGATTCTCTCACAATTCTAGAGATCAACAAGCCCCCAATCAAGGTACTAGCAGTGTCCCACTTCTTCTGAAGGAGTTAATGGAGTACCTCTCCTTGCTTTTTCCAACTTCTAGTATCTCCTATCATTCTTCAACGTGTGGGAGTATAACTCCAGTCTCTCCTTCAATTTTTGTATGTTCATCTTTCTTGATTTCTTCTTCGTTTAATGACATCAATCACAGGATTTAGAGTTCATCCAGAACTCCAGGATGTTTTCATTTTGAAATTCTGGACTGATTGCAAATTCAAAAGCACTATTTTCTTTCTTCCTTTTTTTATTGGTACATTATAAATATACCTTATAGTGGAATTCATTATGCCCTTTTTGTACATGTATATAACTTGGTCAATTTAATTCCTCAGTACACACCCTTTCTCTTCCTTTCTCCCTACCCCAGATTCACTTGCTAGACTTTATTGATCTCCATCTTATCATCATCATCATTATTATTGTTTTAATAAGTGCATGATGGTTATATATAAAGATAGGGTGCATTGTGGTATATTTGTATACAGACATAGCAAAATTTGTTAGATTAAGTTTCCCAGTACTTCCCCATGCTCTTTCCTCCCCCCGCCCCACTCAATCCCCTTCCTCTACTCTGTTGGTCTCCCTTGTATTTTCATAAGATTCCTTTTTTATTCCTTTTTATTTCCTCTATGTCCAACTTTCACATATGATAAAAAGTCTTCAACCTTAGACTTTCTGGGTCTGCCTTATTTCACTTAGCATGATACTTTCCAATCCCATTCACTGACTAGTAAATAACATAATTTCATTCTTCTTTATGGCTGAGTAAAATTCCATTGTGTATATATGCCAATATGTTTTTTATCCATTTGTCTGTTGATTAACACCTAGGGTGGTTCTGTAACTTGGCTTTTGTAAATTGTGTTGCTGTAAATATTGGTATTCATGCTTCCCTATAGTATGCAGATTTTAGTTCTTTGGGATAAATATCAAGGAGTGGGATAGCAATGTCCTTTGATGATTCCATTTCTAGTCTTTTAAGGATCCCCCATACTGCTTTCCAAAGTGGTTTCATTCCTACCAACGATGTGTAAGTGTACCTTTTTCCCTACATCCTCATCAGCAATTGTTATCATTTGTTTTTGTTGTTGTTGTTTTTGTTCCGGGGATTAAACTCAGGGGCACTTGACCACTGAGTCACATCCCCAGCCCTATTTTGTATTTTATTTAGGGACAGGGTCTCCCTGAGTTGCTTAGTGCCTCACTTTTGCTGAGACTCACTTTGAACTCCCAATCCTCCTGCCTCAGTCTCCCAGCCACTGGGATTACAGGCATGTGCCACAGCACCCCGAGTGTTGTCATTTGTGTGCTTGATGACTTGATGACTGCCATTCTAACTCAAAAGAGATAGAATCTAGTGTAGTTTTGATTTGCATTTCCCTTATTGCTAAGAATGTTGAACATTTTTTTTCATATATTTGTCAGCAATCTGCATTTCTTCTTTTGAGAAGTGTCTGTTTACATCATTTGCCCATTTATTGGTTGGGTTATTTGTTTTCATGGTGTTACATATTCTTAGTTCTTTATATATTCTGTATATTAATCCCCTGTTGGAAACATAGATGGCAAAATTTTTTTCTCCCATTTTGTAGGCTGTCTCTTCATGCTTTTGTTTCCTTTACTGTGCAGAAACTTTTTAATTTGATACAATCCCATGTATTGATTCTTGGTTTTATTTCTTAAGCTTTAGGAGTCTTGCTGTGTTTCACTACGTAATTGTCACCACCATGTAAAAGCATTGCACCCTGTTATTTCAGTTCAAAAATTGGTTTGTAATGTTTCATCATGTAACTGTCACATAGTATAATTCTGTTCATCACACAACATAAAAAGTAAACAGAGTAGTAATGTATTCACTAGGGACATATGGATGCACATTTGCCCAGGATTGCTCTTATTGCTCAGAATGGCTTTGGCTCCTCAGGGTCTCCTTTTTCTATATGAATTTTAGGATTCTTGTTTCTAGTTCTGTGAAAAATGTCAAAGACTCTATTTTTGTGTAATGTCCATGTATTAATCAACATGAGATCACACAATAAAATACTATAGACTGGGTAGTTAAACCAACATAGATTAATTTTCTTGTAGTTCTGGAGTCAGGTGGATCAAGGTGCCAGTTTGGTTCCTGGTGAAAGCCTTCTTCTTAGCTTGTAGACCATTTCCTTCCCACTGTCTTTTCATATAGCAGAGAGGGAGAGAGAAGAAAATATGCATGCGGGTCTTCCTTTTCTCATGACAATGCTAATCTTGTCACATCAGAGTTCTGTTCTGCCCTATGATCTCATTTAGCCTCAGTTATTTCTGTATAAATCCTGTCTCCAAATACAGTCACATTGTGGGTTAAGTCTTTTAACATATGAATTTGGAGGGGAGGCACAATCCTGTCCATTATGACCACATTTTGAGATTCTGGGTGGACATGAATTCTGTGGGACACAATAGTTCATTAACCCTTGTGGTGAATAATCAGCTTCAGTTAGTGTACTTTTCAACACAGAACTTCTGCTTGATTCTTTTTGAAATTTCTATCTGCTTATTGATAAGGTCTCTTTGAAGAACTGTTGTCATCTTGCCTTTCTTTACTCATTTAATCACGGTTCTCTTCAGCCCTTTGAACATATTTAAAACAGCTACTCTGAAGACTTTTGTCTGCTTTATTCTGACATCTGGACTCTTGCACAGGCAGAGTTTCTTTGCCACTTATTTTTCCCCTGTGCCTGGGCCATGCTTTCCTATTTCTTCGCATGTCTCATATTTTTTGTGGTTGCTGAAAAGTGGACAGTTTAGATTATGTATTGTAGCAACTCTGGACACTAGAGCTGCTTGTTGTCATTGCTTGTTTGATTAGTTGGTTAGTGACTTGGCTGAACTATTTCACTGAAATCTATTTCCCTTCATTGTGAAGTCTATGATGTTGCTCATCAGAGGTGCAGAGTTGGGCTGCAGTAGTTGTGATAGTCATTGGGTTGACAGCGGTCTTAGCTGGGCTCTTTGTAACTGTTCTCTTCTCTGCTCTCCCTGATAAACTCATTGCTTCTATTGGTATCACATTCAGCTCTTAGTATCCACTAATTATCTGCTGATTATTATTTTTGACAGTGCTCCTTGGCATATATTGCTCCACTCTAGTATCCTCTCAAATCTGGGTCTTTTGCAGAAGGAGGGTTCTTTATTATTATTATTGTTTTTATTTATATATGACAGCATAATGTATTATAATTCTTATTACACATATAGAGCACAATTTTTTCATATCTCTGGTTGTATACAAAGTATATTCATACCAATCTGTGTCTTCATACATGTACTTTGGATAATGATGTCCATCACATTCCATCATCATTTCTAACCCCATACCCTCTCCCTTACCCTCTCACCTCTCTGCCCTATCTAGAGTTCGTCTATTCCTCCCATGCTCCCCTTCCCTACCCCACTATGAATCAGCCTCCTTATATCAGAGAAAACATCTGGCATTTGGTTTTTTGGAATTGGCTAATTTCACTTAGCATTGTCTTCTTTAACTCTACCCATTTACCTGAAAATGCCATGATTTTATTCTCTTTTATTGCTGAGTAATATTCCATTGTATATATATGCCACTTTTTTATCCATTCATCTATTGAAGGGCGTCTAGATTGGTTCCAGTTTAGCTATTGTGAATTGTGCTGCTATAAACATTGATGTGGCCGTGTCCCTGTAGCATGCTCTTTTTAAGTCCTTTAGGTGTAGACCGAGGAGAGGAATAGCTGGGTCAAATGGTGGTTCCATTCCCAATTTTCCAAGAAATCTCCATACTGCTTTCCATATTGGCTGCACCACGCACCAATTTGCAGCTCCACCAGCAGTGTGTGAGTGTACCTTTTCCCCCACATCCTCACCAACACTTATTGTTGTTTGTATTCATAATAACTGCCATTCTGACTGGAGTGAGATGAAATCTTAGAGTAGTTTTGATTTGCATTTCTCTAACTTCTATCAATGATGAACATTTTTTTCATATATTTGTTGATTGATTGTATATCATCTTCTGAGAAGTGTCTGTTCAGGTCCATTTACTGATTGGGTTATTTGATTTTTTGTGCTTAGCTTTTTGAGTTCTTTATATACCCTAGAGATTAGTGCTCTGTCTGATGTGTGAGGGGTAAAGATTTGCTGTAGTAGCAGTTTTGTGAGACTAGTATTTAAAGTTTGTTCTGATCATGAGAGGGCACTTATTAGCTGTCCCTTTTCCTGGTTCACCACAATAAGCTCTGAGCTTCCACTTAATTGTTTACCACCAAAGTTGGCATTTACTGTAAAGAGCATCCTTGGGCCTAATCTCCACACTCTTGAGAAGAGCTTCATAGCTCCTTGTTCTTATGTTCTGACTCCCCCACTGGGAAAAGCCCCTGAACCACTGCTCCAGAGCTGGGAGGGAGGGTGTTGTAAGAGTGGTCTGCTTCTTGTGAAGTGGCATATCTGCTTTATGACTAGGGCATGGGCAGTGATGGCTGCCTCTGGCCTTGTTTATTTGCCTCTTCTACTCTAAAGCCTATGGTACAGTTTCTAAAATAAGTGTTCATTTATTTTCTGTATTCTCTTTTTTTCCACATTTTTATTGGTGCATTATATCTGTACATCTAGGGGATCTGTTGTGATGGGATTTGTTGTTACAGACTCATACATGCACACAATATAACAATATAATTTGGCCAATAGCACTCCCCAGCACTTTTCCCCTCCCTCCCTACCCCTTTGACCCTTTCCACTATTGATCTACCTTTTATTTGGGGAGATGAGATACACCCCCCACACCTTCGTTTTCCTTTTTCCTCTTTAGCTTTCACATATGAGAAAAAACATATGACCCTTAACCTTATGAGTTTGATTTATTTTGCTTAACATGATGGTGATTTAAATGGTTGTGTGCATATATGGTTGGATAATTTTCAGAAATCAAACTTTTTGGAAATAAATCACCGTGTACATATACACTGGCATCAGTCATTCATCAAGACAAAAATGCCTTACAAAAATGAGTATTCGTCCATTCTTTTAGATGACATTTAAGTATGGTTTTATAACAAATATTTTAAATGAGCAAGTTACTCTAGTATTTAGATGAAAATATTTATGTATAAAAATAAGCTTTGCCTTCATATTTGTAGATACTCCAAATTCTGCCCACTTCTATGATGTTTTATAGTATCTAGCAAATAGATCAGTGGAACTTTCACTTTGCAATTTAATTTCTTAGCTTCAATGTAATCATAAAACTCCTTAGAATCTTTCATTCCTGTCAGAATAGAATCATTTCTTCCTGTCACACACTGATCTTGGATCACCACTACTGTGGATCCTATATCACTCCATCCAGAACAGCAGGCATCTGTCAACTGTTGTTGACTTACATTTGCCAGACGATGGCAGCAGAGCACCATAAGATGGTCAGCAGTCCCACACCTAGCATATAGACTGCTCTGCAGATTTGCATCTGGAGAGCTAATTCTACCCAAAATACGCCAAAAGGGAAATTATTTTAGAAGAAGGGTGTTTGGCCTCAAAGGGCTAAAAGTCATAATAATATCTGAAAATCCTCCTATAGAATTAGCTTTCAAAAAGGGCTTAGGAAGCCCAGCGTGGTGATGCACACCTGTAATCCCAGCAGCTCGTGAGGCTGAGACTGGAGGATCTTGAGTTCAAAGCCAGCCTCATCAAAAATGAGGCGCTAAGCAACTCAGTGAGACCCTGTGTCTAAATAAAATACTAAATAGGGCTGGGGATGTGAGTCAGTGGCCGAGTGTCCTTGAGTTCAATCCTTGGTACCCAAAATAAAATTTTTAAAAGGTGGCTTAGGAACTATTCAATGAATGATGAAATAGAAAATTTCTTTGTTACTCCCACTTTATTCTAGAATTCTAGAAAGGCAGCATGGTGTGATGGTTAGGAACATGGATTCTAGTTTTGTCAGTTCTTAGGTGTATGACTTTGGCCCAATGACTTAAGTTCTCAGTATGTTTCATATTTCTTTGAAATGTTGATAGTATTATATATCTTAGAGAGCTATGTGAGAATATGTGTATATGAAGAGTATCCAAATTGATTGTATTGATAAAAAAAAAACATATGATTAGTGCCTAGAAAATATTATACATATATGTTAATCATCCAATTTCCCATGGAAATCTAAACTCATGAAGAATCTTTGATTGCTTTTCTCATGAATGAAATCCAGATAAAATGGGAAGAAATGTGCTAACAGTTTATACTTATTTTAGCCCATTCTCTGATGTCTTTTGGTTTCAGAGCATGAACACCAGTAGGGTCAGTCTTCAGAGTAGAAGTAGTAATTTCTGTTCTTCTACTTAATAAAATTTTAAAAAGTTATTAAACTTCCACAGCCCAAATTGCACAGCTCACAGTTGTAGTTTCTTCTTATTTTTTAAATTTCTTTGATATTGAACCCAAGATTACCACTGAGCTACAACCCTAGCCCTTTTCATTTTTGATTTTGAGACAGGGTCTTGATAATTTGCTGAAGCTGGTCTTGAACTTGCAATGTTCCTGCATCAGCTTCCCAAATCTCTGGGATTACAGATGTGCACCACTGTACCAGGAACATGATTGTAGTTTCTATTGACTCCAGTTTTAGAATAGTGGTCCTCAACTAGGTCAGGAAGGAACTCATAAGAATCTTTGTATATGGTGAAGGAGAAAGAATGGACAATTTTAAAATGATTCTCAGGAAATGTATGTTCAATTCCTTTGTGAACTGTAATCTGTTTTAGAGTTCTTATTAAAAGGTTAATATTAGGATTATAGGTGTAGCTCAGAGGTAGAGCACCTACTTAGCACACAGGAAATCCTGGGTTTAATTTCCAGTTCTGATAAAAAAAGTTTTAAGTAAAATAAAATGGTAATATTCTGTTGTGATGGAGCTATACCTAAAGGATAACAGAATTATACAATGAAAATTGGAAACAGATATGAAAAAAGTTAGACACAGAAAAAATAAAGTGATAAGAAATAGTTTGAGTAGATGGTCCAAAGTCTGTTGGATAAATTTATGGATTTATCCCACTACAGTTTCTTCCACTTTGACCTGGGTTCTCTTTTTTCATAAACATACAAGACTAATAATATATACATTTTAGAAAAGTATCACCCCAGTCAATGTCCCCTAGACAGAAGAATTCCAAACCCAGAAGTGTAAAATATATAAGTGCCCTAATAAGTCTCCAGGCTCATCTCTTCAGCTTGGCCTACCAATGAAGTACAGTCAGAGTCCTCATCTCCCAGTGGCTTTAGGTAAGACACAGACGAGGTGTCCTCACATGATTTTTTTTCTTCTCTAAAGTGGAGTTCAGGCACCACATTTCGACTGATTTCCAATTCATAGGAAAGTAATTTGGTAGCAAGTCCACAAGGACTATACACAAGTATTAGTACTCCTGTGTTTGTGACAGTTGCAAGTAATCTCCCAAAGCCACCATTGACTATGGCCCTCCTATTTATTCTAGTCCTTAGCACTGTCTCCACATGGCTCAGGTCTATGGTTCTGTTTTTGTGCCAACCCATGCCTTTTTTTTAGCCATAATACATATATCTATAATAATTTTCATGAAGTCCTGGTGGTGATTGTAAATATAGAATAGGTAGATAATTGTCACCCCTGCTTTTTGTCACATTCTGTTGCATTGTAGCTTCTTCAACTCTGAGGAATAATGGTTCTTATCCAGAATGTGTGATGTCATTTTGAAGGCGTGTCGTGGTGATTGGCAAAGTACCAAATTTTGTAAATAATTTCAGCAATTTAGCTATTTAGTAAATTGAAGCATATTCGGGATTATCTAAATAATATAGACATTGTTTTCACTCATTTGAACTGATTAAATTTCCTGAGTGAAACAGAAAGAAGTAGATATTTTTCTTTCCATATGGAAACCATATATGAGGTATGTCTTAACATGCAACCCTATCATGTAAATTCTTGTTGCTTTTTAAAAAGTCATTTCTTAAAATAAAAACGATTCTCAGAAAGTTGGCCAAGTGCAGAGGGACTTTGATTTTTTTCAACCCTTCATAGGTCTCAGATATATGGCATATTGTATGACTAAAGCTTTATCCAGAATTCTCCTTAGGTTATCCATAGGAAAGTTACAATAAATGATAGCATAATATTAACAGTCTACCTAGTGTAAAGCAAAAATTCATTTCAATTTTTCTGGTCTAAATTATAAGAAAATAATTACTTGTACACTTTCAGCTATAGGTAGAAAAAAATATAAATTGATCAAATGATCAAATGTCTTAGAATGAAATCAGAGACACTTCAGTGGCTTTCCTACCATCTAGAGGAAGGGATTTCATCTTTCTATTTCTTTTTTACTCCTCTCACCCCAAGTATTAGCAGCACCATTGGAAGTGAAGCAAGGGCAATGATGGTCTTTAGCAACTTCTTTATGTATCCTTTTTATCATCCTTGGAGAGAAAACCACCTTCAGACTTCCTTTTGAAGGTCAATAGAAAGATACAATTTTCAGTTGAAAAGAAATCAAAAGAGCTCATTGGGGACAGTACATTCTTGACCTTCAGACAGTGAACACCTAGACAGAAACTTCACTAATCCTGGCATATCTGCTCCTTCCAACCCATCCCACATATATGTACATATTTCCGATATTCCCATAATTATGAAAGCTTCCAGAATTACAAAAATTAATGTTTTCAGAAGACATTTATTAAGAATGACACAAGGGAAGATTCAAAAGCTTTAGCAAAAATTTGAATGATGCACACAAGCGCTTGTCTTGCCCACCTATCCTCCCCTCCTGCCCCTCCCCCCATTTCTTTAATAGCTGGTAGATGTTGTTGGCTAGAGAGTTAGGCTTTGAGAAAAGCAGTGACTTTTCAAAAGTTCTATTGTTCCTAAGCCAGTATGGGCATGTTGTATTTTACATTCCAGAACAGCTTTATCTACTAAACTTCTGGCCCTTAAAGACTATGGGTTAGTAACTCAGCTAGTGTCCTCTCAGATTTAATTCAGATATCCCCTTTCTAAGCCATTCCTTTAGGGCAGAAAGTACCTGCCAAATTATGAAACATCAGTCAACCTGAAAACCTGGTCCAGCCTCCATAGATAGGCAAGAGAAGGCTTCTGGGGATTATAGGTAGGAACAACATCATTCCAAATCTTATTCTTGTATCACACCAGTGCGATACAATTATGGCTGACTTAAGCCGACAAATTTATTTGAAGGATGTCCTTCTTCCAGAAATGTGTTTTGACTCAGTTATTTTTTTAAACAAATTAGAATAGTTCAGAAAGAACTACATCAAAAGGATGTGGAGGGATACTGAGGTGTTTCTGAGTGTCATTGTTCAAAATGAGGTGATGTGTGACTTTAAAGGCTCATCCCATGTGCGCTGCCCACTCAGACTAGCCTAAGTTCAGAAATGAACCCGATGCTTAGGTTGAGGTGGAAGGAAACAATAGTGTTTCTTTTCTCCATTTGAACAGTCAGGGGAAGGGAAGTAGTAGTGATGGATGTACCTTGAATCTCCCTCCTCTTGGTAATTTCTGCTCCAACAATCTCTTGCCTCTGATCATCCAGCAACCACATTCAGGCAAGCAGGTGATGTAGGGGATTTAAAGAGTGGATAAGAAACATCCAAAACATTGTTTAGAATGTAATATTTTTAAAATCACCATGCCAAGTGCCCATTCTTATGGACCGACACTGACTTCCTAACTCAGAGTGTTGGAAAAAAAAAATTCCCTGGGTTGAATCAGGATTTCAGGAGGAGAAATGACAAGATTGTGTTCCAACCTGTGAATGCAGGAAGAAATAATAGTTTATGTCATTTTGTTTCTACCTTAAAGAAGCTTACTATTTTTAATCTACTAATTTCAAAATTTCTTACATATATCCACATAATCACTCTCCAAAGTAATGGTATTATCCCCATTTGGCAGCAGAGAAAATTATTTGCTTTTGTGTTACTTCAAGATTTGAAAATTCCCAAAGGTTTTGATACACATCCCCTGTAAGATCCAGAGTTTTCAAAAGTCAAAATTAATCATGAAGGTAGCTTGAAGGAAAGATAAATTATAACCTGGTGATATTCAAGGAGAATGAATTGCAACATGACCAGTATTTGTAGAAAGGAGATGGAACTTGTACAGTGAAGATTTCTTGGAGTTCTAAGGTGTCTCCAGACCTTGTCTGTGGCAGGAAGGTTTCTTAAATGCTGCTCCCTTGGGTGGATGGGAAGGGTGACAGGTTAACAATGTGTGGAAGTAACTCAATAGTGTTTATTTTTACATGACACAGGGATTTGAAATGCTCACACTCTAATTCTAAAGAAAGGAATCCAAGAATTTGCTATAATTAATCCTTTTAGAAGTAGTCTATAGCTAAGCATTCCCAACCTCTCTCTAGTCAAGAACCTGTAAATGTCTCAGCCAGTGGGAATGATCCCAAAATCTCTTATAAAAGATATTATGCCGGCTCACACTAAGGTTGCTATGCTATTGCAGGGACAGCAATAATGGTAATGAAAAACGTCAGGAAGTCATTCTGTGGCACAGTGGCATCAGATTCTTTTCCAAGACAGCACAGAAGTTCAATTAGCTTTTCAAGTCTGGCAACCAAGTAAGTGTCTCAGAGAACCCTGGGACCCTCTGTTTTTTGGTAAATCACTAAGCAACAAAAGCTTGATTTAAACCAAACTACTTGTTTTATCAGTTCCTAATACAGACCAATGGAAGTGTTTCTCACTAAAATAAATTTATCTCTACTTCCCCATATCATTAAGTAAATACATCTCCTCTATCTTGCCTACAGATGATAACTCAAGGTCATCTATAATCATAAGAACAAAAGCTATGTGCACAATTTTTTTTTCAGACCACCTTTCAGGTACCCTAGAAATAAAGGTTGTGATCAAATTTCAGCTATTTATAAATGGCTTTTCTATTATTAGTCCATTCCCAATTTCTAATAAATTGGTATTGAGATTACCTAAGATGTGCATTTGCAAAATAGGGTAATAAAAATCCTTCATCCCCTGCTTTTTTTTTCCCTATAGCTCTTCAGTGCATTAAAACTTCTACTCACCAAAAAGCAAGGTTGTAGGTGAAGGTTGATTTAGTTAGCTGACTTTATTAAATAAAGGATCAGTCCAAAATTTTATCACTCCAAATTTCAGTGAAAACAAAACTCTGTAACATGTTGCTAACATCTGTGTTTTGTAGTTGTAATATACTATGAAGAACTTTAATGATTAAGAATTGTGATGGTCTAAAGGTAAATATTATCAGTGCAGCATAACTAGTTATGCTTTGAAATTATATAAAGTAATGAATACTTTTGCAGAAGTTTTGAAATAATTAAATGATGTTAAGTATTTAAAGTACTTTCCTAGTATAGTCATTATGCAAAACAGTATGAAAATTCTTCAGAAATTAAAAATAGGACACATATGATCCAACAGTCCCACTTTTGAGTATTTATTCAAAAGAAATGAAGTGGGTATCTCAAAGAGGTTTCTGCATTCCCAAGCTATTGCAGCATTATTCAAATTAGCCAAGATGTGAATTCACTAAGTGTCTGTGAAAAAGTAAAAGGATAAGGAAAACGTGTGTGTTTACACACATGCAGTGGAATACTATTGACTCTTTAAAAGGAAGGAAATCCTGCCATTTGCAACAAAATGGATGCATCTAGAAGGCGTTATGCTAAGTGAAAGAGACCAGACCCAGAAGGACAAATAATGTATGATCTCACTTATATGTGGAATCTAAAATAGAACCCAGAAGTACAGAGAAGAAAAGCAATTGCCAGAGTTTGAGATATGGGGGGAGCAGGGAAATGATAGCCAAAGAACAACAACAGCAGCAGCAAAAACACTTTGATTTTTGGCTGTTACTGATTGCTCATTAAATATTCATTATTATTGCAATAATCCATTTTTGTATACAGGAAAGTGTATGAAATTGGGCTGAGTAGGTCATAAGTGTAGAGTCTTCCAAGACTATAGATTTTGAAATAAATCCATTGCTTAATCTTGTTTTTTGCTTTAATTTACCTCTTTCCTTTAATACATGAAGATCCACACTTCTGTTAGAAGATTCTGGACTAGTGGCCTAGTTATCATAGCTTTTACTGTACCATTCCCCCAAGTGGGACATGCATCAAGTCTGAGACTCCTTAGGTTGCCCCAATTCTTAGGTACACTTTCTAAGAGGAAATTAAAAGTCCTGGGCTAACTATTTCTGCCCCTTCTAACTACTTCTATTCCAGAATTTTTTTATAACTAGTTGCATTCATCTGTGGTAAAAGTTTTAAGAATTAGTTGAAGGGAAGGTGCTAAGGAATTTCAGTAATTGAGAATTAGCCTCACAATTCCAACAACCGAATAGTTACAGACTACATATTGGGAGTTGCATATTTTTCTCCTTTGAAAATAATTGGTAAATAGGTATTTATTGAGTACTGCAACTGCCAAGTAGGCATTGTGCCTGATGCTTTCATAGATAAAGAAATCATGTTTTGACTTTCATGCAATCTTGTTGGATAAACAAGATAAATTCATATAAAATAAATCAGAGACCAAATAAAGCAATATTTCTTCAAGTATCACATTCATGGTTCTGGCAGAAGGTCAGAGGAAGAGGTTAATGCTGGATGGATTTTTTTCTACAAATATTCTTATGGAAGGTAGAATTTGGAAAGGTGGGACATAGTGGGAACTTCAACTCTTGTGAACAGTGCAACTCAGACAAGACATGGGGGAAATGTGGCACCTCCCATATACCAGCTAGCCAGCCTGACAAGAGTGTCATGAGAAATAACATCTCAAATCCCTCAAGAACACATTCTTGGCTATTGATATTGTGCATGCATGTGTATGTCTGTGTACATTATGTTTATGTTAATGCAAAGTTGTTACAAAAACATGATTCAAATTTGAAAGTTGTTTTGAGGCTATGAAGACAACATATGTAACAACACACAAATGCTCCAATCATGTTTGTGCTTTCATGTATTCCTTTCCATGATAATAAAAGGTTGGCTAGCCATGGATAATCAAGAGCTACAGAAAATCCTTCAATATAATTTTAGCCATTCAATTTCACTGGCTTTTCTCATAATTCTTTAATGCAGCTGTGAAAACAAACTAATTTAACTTACTGGTATTTTTCTCACTGTCTTTAATTCCTCTATTGTCTACAGTAAACCAGGACATGGTCTAAAGCAGACATCTAGGAGTGGAATCAGTGCAGATGGCCTGGTTCATCTGTAGATCTGATCCCTCATCCATCTATGTCTGGTTGGAAATTCCTAAATATGCTTTGAAAGCACCCAGAGAGGATCCAGAGGTCCAATGATCTTTAAATCTTATTTTCGCTTACATTTCTTAATTCAAAAGTAAGATATTTTCGTATGAACTATAGAGCTTAAAAAAGCTAATTAATGATGCATTCTTGAATCTCTTACAATAGTAGTATAGTAGTTCCCCTTATCCATGGTTTTGCTTCCCATGATTTTACTTCCCATGGTTTTAATTAACCACAGTCAACCATGATCGAAAGATATTTATGGGAAATTCTAGAAATGGACAATTCGTAAGTTTTAACTAACTCTTATTACAATATGTTGCTGTAACTGTTCTACTTTGATATTGTTGTTAATCTCTTACTGTATGTAACTTATAAATTAAACTTTATAATAGATACGTATGTATAGGGAAAAATATCACATAAATAAGTTCCAGTGCTATCTGTGGTTTCAGGTATCCACTGCAGGTCTGAATGTTTCTCCCATGGGTATGGGAGGAAGACTGTATACACTTCAATATATAGGTTCCTCTTGAGAGTGAATTTCTGTGATGTTTCATCAGTAGAGTTGGTTAGCTCAAGGGATTCAAGTGCAGTGTTCATGGGTGAATGGACAGTCTTGCTCCCACTTCATATTATAGGAGAGAGTTTTTGTTTGGTTTGTTTGCTTGTTTGTTTTGGTTGTGTTTGTTTAATTTGCAGGTCAAGGATAATTCCCCCTAGCAAATTGGCAAGCATATGTCCTTGGTAACAACAATGAGTGGTAAAATAGACTAGCTGGCTTAATAGAGACAAGTAAGCATTCTTGAAGTAAAAATGTGAAATATGTGTACATGCTATTTGTGATCCATTTTTGAGTATTGCATTCACATACCAAAACCAGCTGATGATGGAATTGATACTCAGAGTTGTAATCTTCAGGCCACCAGTAAGTTTGGAAAGTACTGTCTTCTTAATAGCTCTAACTTAAATACAAGTTATAGTCCAATTTCTCATTGTGTATGTGGTGCCTTTCTTTTCCCATAGAATAAGCAATGTTATAAATAGCTATTAGGCTCTCAGACAAGCACACAGAAGACCATTTAATAGATGGTAGTTAAATATATATTTATTGATGAATGAATAAATAAACAGTAGCTCTATTCAGTTGAGGTCTGTGTCCCTAAATCTAGGGATTGTGTGATATGAGAGAGAAGATAAGTATTTTCCTTTTTAGGGAATAAAGTAAGATCTATACAAAATTTTATGATGAATGAAAATGCATCACAGGTACCTCTGGATCCCTTTGCTCTAGCTTCCTTTTTTTTTCTTTTTCTTTTTCTTCTTTTTTTTTTAACTATTGTCAGCCAACTTTGGGCAAACTTATTTCAGCCCATTTTACTTCTTCATCAATTATTTACTATTTTCTTCCTCTTCTCAATCAAAACTCACTTCTTCATTAAAAATTCTTATAGTTAGATAATAGAAAAGATTTAGATACAACTAAGTCCATATTGTGTTGTCATGGACCAATAACCCATAACCACACTTGGACCCAACCAGACTCCTCCATTCCATTGCTCATGGAAATTTCTAAGCAGCATATGATAGACCTAAGTCAGGTGATGAAACCATTTTTAATAGAAAGGTTTGTCTTCTTTGAACGTTATCAGTCTTTTTCTAGAACTCCTCCCTTTGTGTCTGCATAAATCAATTCTTAAAGACCATATTGAAATATGAACACCTTCTTATATGACTTCCCCTCACACAAGGTCTTAGTGACACCTAAAAATGAAATCATATTTATAATGTCAACTTCATTTTCATGCTCTCCATGTCCTTTTAGACAGAGCACAGAACACACATGATATTTCTTTCTCTCCTTTCTAATGCCTAACCCAGCCTCAGTTCTTTCAAGGTCAAATGGTCCAGGAATACAAGTACAAGCAGAGCTCCTAGGGAAGACATCCTTTCTAGTCTTTAAGCTTCATTTTCCTATTCTGTGCAGTGGAGATAATATTAAAGCCTGAATAATTGAAATGTTGTGAGGATTGTGCAAAATAAGACAAATTTCTTATATAGCATCTAATACTTAGTGAAACTATAGCAAGTGAAAAATGGTTCCTGTTGGGTTGATTTTTGGTGGCATTTCCCATTCCACTTTGCCATTATTTCTCTGGCTCTTAGATTCTCATGATTTTGCAATCAGCTTTTTTGTGGGAAGGGCCACGTGATTACAGACCTCTCAAGGTTTCACCCACTGTCTACTTCCACATGCACAGTCCATCAACTCAGTGGATCACATCAATGGATCCATTCAGTGAAGATCTGCAGTGCTATAGCTCCCACTGGTGCAGTTGCTATACCATATCCAAGTCTGCCTATGGCTTTCTGTCCTCCTCCAGAATATTCCTTTCCATGAAACTCCAGTTCCTTCCTTATCTACTTCCTGTGCTGAAGACATGGCTATCTTTAGTTTCTGAGAAAATGGTAGCCCATCCCAAAAGAGTACTAGGATAGCCTCTGCCAGGTCAAAAGCTTGTTATTTTTAGTGTACTGGCCACAAATATGCAGAAAAATTCCTTCCACTGGGAGAAATCCTTTGTTTCTCTTCTGCCACATGCATGTCTAACCTAACCTAATTTTTGCCAGGCATGACTCCTAAGGCATCTGTCCCCACATCTTCTCACTCTCATGCCCTTGCCACCACAGTATCACACACTATTCTCTCAGAAAAGAAAGTTGAGTATTTTCTCCCTTTTTGCTCTCGTTTCTGTACACTTTCTGAAATTCTATGCTCCAGATGACCTAGGTAAGAAAATAACCATCAGTAGCCTCAGTGATGTCTGAACTACTGAGGACCAACTTCCAGGGTCCATCCAAGGGCAGAAGATTGGATATAAGTCTCACCACACATAGCTCTTCTTTTCCCATTAATTTGAGCTTTTTATAGAAATGAATCCTATGAGATTACCTGAGCAGTTACTTAATCCTCCCCTTTTCCATATTAAACTATTAAAACCACTTTCCCTCTGGATAAGCACAGGCTTTTATATTTGAGTGTCATACAGCTAAATCAAAAGCATTCATTGGTTCTATCTTTCATGTATTCTTACTGAGTATGCCATCACTTGTGGGGACAAGTGCATAGAGTACTGCATACATGGTGTACGTTAAGGGAGTCTGAGTGGCAGCCAGCCCCTCATGCTAGGTGCATGAGCGGCAGACCATTTTACCCTGTAGGTACAGCCGTGGGTGTGGGGCCGTGTGTTGCAATCCCTGTGCTTGCTCCATGGCCCACTCCTTAATTGGTTGCTGCAAGGACAGTTAGCAGAAATTGCATTGGTGGCTGCCTGTAATCTGCTTAGCTACTGCCTGAGTATACACACATGGTAACTGTAAAATAAAATTAGACCTACTTCCAGCTGGGTCTCCGGAGGTCTTGATTAGCAACTCTTCAGCCACACTGTCTACCCTGTTCCGTGGACCTCCTCGCTGGATGAGAGAGAGCACACACAGCTGGCACCTGAACAGGGACCTGAGGTAAGCCTATAAGACAGGGTGTGGCCCCTCACAGAGTGGTGAGGAATGGGAAATGGGGAACTACCAAGTTCCACCAAAGACTCCCAATCACTGTAGCATTTCAAGTAATGTTCTAGAAATTCATGTTTATCTAATTAATACTGCATAGCCAGCATCTCATTTTCCAGAGGCACCTTCTCCAGAAATCCCAACAACACTTATTCTCCCAGTTTTGACATTCCAAAACTCTAAAGATGTTTCCCTCACTTTATTGATGCTATTGCTAGTAGGGGTACATGTGTGCTCTGAAGTCTAATAAGTATCTTCATCAAGTCTCAATACCAAGACCAAAGAAAACCATCAAAATTGTTCTTATAGAGTTATAGGGATAGGATATGGAAAAGTGACACACATGTACAGAAAGAAATAAGTTTGAATCACAATGCACCTGAGTCCCACAGACAGATGAGTTAGAGTGGCAGGGAATATAAGAATAAGAATTTGGAAAGGCTAAGGAGGTATTTTCCTTTCAACCCTCCAAATACCACTTCTTATTTTTTATCTATAAGCAAAAATCAGATTTTTGAGAAAAGCCACAACCTTAGCAAAATACCATAGACAGTAATAATTCATTATGTATGTAGGGAATGAATTAATTCTTGAGATTAGCTAAATTTTATCACTGTTGCTTAAAAATAGCAGATAAAGTAGCTCTAAGCTTCATAAAAGTATCAGAGCTGTACCATAGAAAATTCATCACATCTCTTCCATTCCTCTTTTCTCCTTCACTCCTTCTAGCCTAGTAGGATGCAATGAAGGAGAGAGAAAGACACTTCTTAGACCTCTATGTTATTCTGTGGACAAACCTTAAGAAAAATGGAGTCAAATTCTCCTAGAAATTGTGGTTTTGGAAATTTCCATTCATTTGCCTGGGTGATAAGACGAGGAAGTGGCCCTCAGAGCATGGGAATAAAAATTACGGTGAGATGACTGATCACTCACTAAGTTTATATATTTAGTATATATATATATATATATATATATATATATATATATATATATATATTGTAAAAATATATGTTACAAATATATAAATTTGCACTTCTAAAACAATGCCTCAAAATCTATTGTGTGACATGGTATGTGCTTTCAGTTTTCAGAAAGAGTGATATAAGAGAAAGACACCAAGTTCTATGGCTATTCTGGGGGTTCCAAATGTGAACCATCCAGGGTCAGATTTCAGCTCTGTAGTTTCCACACTGTGTGACCATGAGCAAGTCACTGAGTGTGGCTCAGATCCCTCATCTGTAAAACAAATCATATTAGTCTCCTAACAGTGGTGAGGGGGTTAAGTCTAAGAAATTTAGAGAGCCTCCTAACATATGTTAGGAGTAAGCACACAATAGGCCTGACAAATTTCTCATAACAAAATTACAGAACCCATGATCTTGGGAAGCCACCTTCAAGCAGCTTTCTGCTCCAATTGTATTAAAAGTCTCCATTTATGCTAACACCAATGGTTTGAATAAGAAAGATAACTTGGAGATAGATGTCATTTCACTTTAAATCAGAGGGCTGACAAAGCTGCAGCACAGCTCACCTGTAGGAGCAAGAGAAGCAGGCTCAGTTCCAGTTCGGTTAAGAGCCAATATGATCTTGGCCTGCTAGGAATGATTTGTTTTCCTTAGCTTTTTCTCTGAAGACATGAGAATTTAAGAATTCTCATCTTATGTTAGGTTTATGTTTGGTTCCTAAACACCATAATGACATTGATAATAAAAGTCAAGGACAGGACCATAACTGTTTTTTTTCAACTAGGCATCAAATATAACAGGTGTTTACCTAATATACCATTGGCTCTCATGCAATAATTTATAACTCTTCTTTATACACTTACCAATAATAAGTGTTTTGTGTCTATAACGGTCCCCAAGTACTTGGGAAAAAATCCTTCTTACCAAGAGAGTGTTAAAAAAATACACCTTTCACAAACTCTTCTTCCATTCCTTTTTCCCTCCCTGTCCCCTAGCCCATACCATAGCCGGTTTGTAAATAGAAGGCAGACAAAACTTCAGGGTCCATGGGTGGATGCACAACTTAGCAAATATCTTCAGCATATGTGCAGTATCAGGACAATAAAATATTGTTCCTTGCTTCTATCCCACAACCAATTAGGTCAGCTGTAAATAGTGGAGTTGCTTGGTAAACATGCTGGAAGATTGTGCTGACTTGCTAATATAAGTGAAAATGTAATTAGATTTATAACACTTTTTTTTCCAAACCATAATTTACAACAACAGAAAAAAAAGACTCATGCAACCTGCTGAAATATCATTATTAAAATGCACATGAAAAGTCAATTGTGCCAGAGGGAGGTATTTAAGAGAAGTGAGTTTTCATACCCTGGGATTACACCACGGGGATTACATATTTCTTATTTATTTATTTTTCCCTGAGATCTCTGCTGTTGCCAAATGAAAAGGAACAGATATTTTACTTATTTCACTCTGAAATATTGCTGAAGATGGTGCTAAGAAGTAAACTAAATAACCTGGCTCCCTGGAAACCTACTTTGTTCTCCTCAAAGCCCCAGGAAAAGCCGAGAACGGTAGTCACCATTCTTTTTTATTTACAAGCCTGTCTCTCTTTAAGCAATAGTCATATTCCTTAACACATACAGAAATCAAATATTTTTCTGTGCTAAATGCTGTTCTGTATTATAGTCTAAAAGAGGAGATTATCATATGGAATTCTGTGGGGGCCATCCCTAGGTAAGGATAAGAAGTAATCCTCATTTTTGTTTTAAAACCTGGGGTTCTCTCTGCTCCTGGAATCTTAGTTGGAGCACAACTTGACCTTCAGACAAGGATGGTACAGGGTGATGGGACATCTATGTGTCTATAAATGCAGGTTCCTCCATGGGCCCCCTCTGGACCCTGGTGGCTGCACTGTCCCAACAGATGATCCTGGGTTTTCTAGCAACATTCAGCCCCACATTCTGAGGCTTCAGTTGGTTCTGATCCCAATTCCATCTTTTACCCAGCCAGGTTGCTGTTGTCTCCTTTTGGATTTCCCCCTAATGAATTCAGGTACTATTATATCTCATCAGAATTTAAGTTACCAGTGAGGGAAGAGCTAGTTAAAAATAAATCATAAAGCAGTTTATAATGGGAGTGAAGCTGCCCTTTTATGTCTCAAACTTCTCCTAACATGTTTGGTTTAAATAATGAAGGAAATTTCTCATACCCATTTTTTAGAATTGCAGATATATATATCAGATAAATTACTCCTGGGGAAAGATTTTGGTGGCACCATATAAAAATCAGTCAGCAAAGTAAATCATATACATACATACAAACATGCAATTTGCTTTATACATTTATTCTCTACCCACACCACTACATGCATAGTTTACAGATATACCTATATACAGGAAATTCTATTAAAGCCAAAAACAGGGAGTGGCCAAATTTCAGACATTAACTCAAAGTAGTGTCATATTATAGAGCTGTATGGCCTTGTCACTAAAAACAGTATGAATGAGCTGCCAACATATGAATGCCTATTATTTATTTATTTATGAAATGTCGTCGTTGTAATTAATGCCTTATCTTCCATTGTATTAAGAGCTCTTTAAAATTTCTAGTTTGTGGGTTGAGGGTGTAGCCTTAGAAAAATGCAAGGCCTTAGGTTCAATCCCCAGTACTGACAAAAAAAAAAAGAAAGAAAAAGAAAAAAAAATTCTAGCTCATAAAATAATATTTCACAAAGCATAAATTTTCATACAGATTAGCTAGATTTGCTTCAACTGAAACATTCTGTTTGATTTTACAATCAGGCAAATCTGGTGCCTGCATCTTACACTGTTTGGGTGTAAATCTGGAATATTCTGGGATCTTCCTAAATATCCCTCGTTTCAGCTTTTTCCCACAGCCTAGGTATTCAGCTGCCAGGGTATATTGTTATCTATCTCTCTCTTGAATTTCATTTTACTCATTTGAGAAACCCTTTATGGACCAGAATTGGAGGCCAGTTTTAAGAGGCTGAGGTAAAAGGCAACTGGGAATGTTTGGCAGGGCCAGCTCCACCTCTGCTCAGCTGGGAATTGTCTTCCAGGAAGAGTTAGCATCTCCTTGCCCATAGCAAGCTAGATCTCACCCACAGTCATTGATTTCCATCTTACATCCCTTAAACCCACTCAGGACAAGGTCTGAGGTAGGCAAAAGTAAATAAATAAAAATCGATGAACCTAGCAGTGTAAGGATTCTGAACCCCTCTAGGCAGATTCTATCTGCAAAGTTTTACAACTAATCTATAAGGATTTGGGTGAACATATTAAAACAGAAAGGAACAATCCTGGTTGACTTTTACATTCACCTGTTTTTCAAAGTCAAAGATCTATTTTAGAAAGCCCCAAATCTGTAGGGTTATTTAGGACTAGGAAAAAGAACACAGAAAAAAAAATGAATTTATAATCCATGAGCAGATCACCTCTGTCAACCCTGATTATGTCCCTCTTCCCAAGGGGCTTTGAGGGTCTCTCTTCCCACCCAGAATCCTTGTTGTTCTTGGGGGAGATGGGCAGGGTAAAGGAAAGCCATTCCTAGAGAAGTAGTCTTTCACCAGATACTCTCCTCTCCACCTCCAGGTCCGTGGGCATGGCCTCAAGTTCTCTTCCTCCCTTCCCTTGGTCCACCTGTCCTCTCCCTCATTTTACTGTTGGAGCCATGGATCTGTCCATGGTCTTTTTCTAAGTCAAGAAATAATAGAAAGGTAGTGAAGAACCCAACTCTAGCTCCCAAGACGGGAGGGTGTGCATAGAGGTATGGAGATGAAAACTTCAGGAGACAACAGCTTTCTTCAAGCTCTATTTGGGTCAGGGGGTGGTACTGGGGATTGAACTCAGGAGCATTCAACCACTGAGCCATATTCCCAGTCCTTCTTTTTATTTTTTTGTATTTTATTTAGACCGAGGGTCTCACTGAGTCGCTTTAGTGCTCCCTTTTGCTGAGGATGCTTTGAACTTGAAATCCTCCTGCCTCAGCCTCTGGAGCTGTGGGGACTACAGGCATGCGCCACCATTCCATGTTCAAGCTCTCATTTACACCTAACCTCGTACAATCCTTGGCTTTCTTGTTTCCCACTGTGCATCGTAGTACACAAAGCCTGATATAGATGGGGGGGGGCAGGGGACAGTGAATTAGAAAGAAAGTGAGGAAGGATTGAAGAACTGGGGAAATAGGAAGAGTAACCTGACTGAGGAACAATTTCTCTGTACCAAATTAAGGGAAAAATAATAAAATTAGAACTGTTCCCAAGTACCTGATTTTTATTTTGCCTACCTCTATTAACTGCACCCAGAAACACACACTAAGGTATGCAAAAAGAAAGGGCAAGAAAAAAACAGTAAGAAAATAGTGAAGCCAGCCAGGTCTGTGAACTACTAACCCCTGGACTGGGAGTCTGATCAAAGAATCAAGTGAGGAAGCTGTGAAAGAGGACGTGCTCCTAACTTCAGTCCTTATGCCTCCTCTGTTCTGCCCCTGAGAATCTCTTACCTCTAAGAATCTCTTCGATCGCTTGCCTATTTCCATCTTCAGTTCTAATCCCAATCCAAGCGACCATCTCCTCTTCTAGATGGTATCTCTTCTTTCGCCATTTCTTTACAGAAATAGCCTCTTGACCTGGCCTTCCCTCATGTCTTCTTATCCATTCCTATATCACAGTTTGAGTGATGTGTCAAAAATAAAAATTTGACAGTGTCACTTTCTTTTAATATTTTTTTCTCAGTGCCCTTAGAAATGAGATCAAGATCCCTAATAATGCCCTACAAAAAAATATGGCTCCTACCTCTCACAGAAATTTTTTTAAACCCTAGCTACACAATATCTTCTCACTTCTCCACATAAGCAGTATTCTTCTTTTCCTGCCTTAGGCTTATTTCATACCCAGAAAACATTGCCCTTCCCATCTTTGCCTAGTAAATTCTTGCTACATTACAAACCTATTCTAAAATGCAACTTTAAACCAGGCGTGGTGGGGCATGCCAGTAATCGTAGCAACTTGGGAGGCTGAGGCAGGAGGATCCTAAGGTCAAAGCCAGCCTCAGCAACTTAGCAAGACCCTGTCTCAAAATTAAAAATAAAAAGAACATGGAATGCAGCTCCATGGGTTCAATCCCCAGCACTGGCCCACTCCCAAAAAAGTAACTCAAGAAACTCCAGAAAACCAGGATGCAAAAGACTTTATATTTTAGTGACATCCAAAAAATTATCCAGCTTCTCATTATGAGGAACCAGCTCCTTTCCAACAAAATTATTGTCTCTTGTGTGGTCTTTTGTAACAAATTTAGTATTTAAAATCTTCTAAAATAAAGACAAGAAAATTTCTAACAAAGAATTATAAGTCAGAATATCCATAGGGGAAAAGGTGATGCTGGTCTTCAAGTTAGACTGGATCCAGGAGGAAATTGATCCGGCCCAGGTATCTGTGGTCTCAGCCTCACTCTGCCATGGGGTCCTGTAGGCAGTAGTCTTAGATTCACATCTAAACCAAGGCTTCCTTTTACCTCTGTTCGGTAGAAGATGGCTGAGCAAGCGTAAAGTCATATCTGAAGTCATGTATAAGCTCACGCTAGAGGACCAGTTCCCAATGTCCTGGTTTTTCAGTGAGTGAGTGACTCAATAGTTCAGATTTCCCTGACTTGCCTGATCCCCAAAAGCAGAGTCTTCCATTGGGTGGGGAAAGCAGCCAATCTCAAGCTTGGTAAACAACCCAAAGGATTTACTTCAAATAAACATAAGAACCATAGTCAGATGATATAAGTACTTTTAAATATCAGCATGTCAATTAGGATATACACATAGGTGTAAACATCATAGGGTACACACAGTGGTGTAGTGAATACAGGAGGTGTCCATTAAACAGTAAATTGGATCTCAAGAGGCACATGTCTAAAATGCAAGAAAAATGGTCAGCAATTTAATTGTATTGATGCAGTGTGTATTTCCATCTAGTATTTGGTGAGTGCCTTGGATGGACATTATGTTTTCATGGATTCATTAATAAGAAAATTGTGCTGAGGGCTGGGTTTGAGATTGTGCTGGAGATCAGAAAATCAGTGAAATTAACAAGGAAGGCTTCCTGCAGGAGGCAGATCTTTTGGACGTGATAAATGCTTCAACAACTGGGAAGCCATGATCTTCAAGAAGGGGGAAAAAACATAACACAAACCAAAGCAAGCCTGATTGAAGGGAAATGCAGATTGGCTTTTCCACAGATGAAATTCATCTGGAAACCAGTAAATCATCAGGATTTCACTCAAGTCACTCTCTCAGGTCCTCTGGAAGGCCCACCTAGAGTGGGCACAGCAAAGATTGGTTTATGGCTGGGATATTTGTTACATTTTAATAAGGCTTGGAAACTTAGATGTTATTCAATGCAGCCGCCAATCAAGTACCTGTATAAAAGCAAGACAAACATAACAGTAAATGCTAAGCACTTCAGTGTTCAGCGACTCTGGCAGGATGCGCTGTAGGCTTTATGAATGTGTGAGAGTGAATATACAGAAGCTTGGGAAAAGGTCATTGGTATTTTTGGAGCAATAAATCAAGTATGGAAAGATTTGCATTTTGGCTGTATAACATGCAGGACTGGATTAGAGGGAGAATACTTTGAAGTAATATTTCTCTGCTGACTTGTTTTATTAGCTTCCTTTAAACATGTTACATTATTGCTTATAGAATTTCATTTACTCGGATTGGCAGCTTGATAAATACGTCTATTGGCGATGATTTGGATTGCTCTGGGCATTAATATTATTAAAACCTGTCACAAGGAAATGTCTGAAAGATGACTTACTGTAAAGATTGCAGCATGAAATAAATCATCCAGTGGTATTTGTTACCATTTATGGCCTCTTGGAGCTGAGTCAATCCCTTTTTATGTTGCATTATTTTTCAAGTTTTTATAGCTTTACATTATATATTGCTGTCAGAAATGAACAGATGGGGTGTCGAACATGAGCCTTCTGAATAATTCCCACCCTCCAGTTATTGGTATGAAGGACAAGTGCAAAACTGTGTGTTCTCAAGCAAAAAAAAAGGAGAGAGAAAGAGGTGGGGAAGCTGCTGTTGAGGAAAGGGATCCCTTTTGTCAGATTGTTTAGGCCAATTTCACCAGCTGGTTGGAATCCCTGACTGGCAGTCACCCTGTTTGGGTTTCAAGCAAGAGATGAGGTGGCTGTATTTGGCTCTAGAGAGCCAACAAACGTGGTTTTTGAATGCATTTTCTCTGAGTGCCTCTTGCTGAGACACCTCCACATTTGGGGATGAATGTATCATATTTCCAAAAAGCTGAGAAATTATTTTTTTTTTAAAAAAGCAAGAAAACAAGAGGGAAGACAGAAAGGATTCAGTATTCTTTGAATCAGTGACAAATATGCAAGCCTCTTTGTTGGGGTGGGACACAAAGGATGATTTCTCAGAGCTCTTGGAATCTGTAAAAGGGGCCCCAGGAAGTTCTCAGCTTCTTGTGGAGGAAGCAGGAACAGAGAGAGCCCTCCAAGGCCTTATGCTCCCTCGCTGAAGAGCAGTATACCCTTGGGAGCCCCAAGCTGTGCTCTGCTGGTGGGGCTAGGCAGCTGCCTAATTGTCTCACAAGCCCTTCTGCAGGGTCCTGAGATTTGGCAATAGAGGAGAGAGAAGTAACCCACTAAAACGCCAGCCAACTTTTCAGAGTGGCAGGGGAGGAATCATGTGAGAATTCTCCTCATTTACCTTCACTGCCTACTACCACATGCCCCTTAGCAGTGGTACACATTACCAGCTTGTCAGAGAGGAACAGTTGATAAACACCAATTTTGGATGTCAGGAAATCCAAAGCATTGCTCATCATCTTGGGACCCTAAAGGGGTCACTCAATCTCTCATTATCATAAAAGGTGCATGAGAATTATTTGCTTCTGCTTACCTCATAATGTTGCTGTGAAGAGTCAAACCACCTAACACACACACACACACCCACACACACACATACACATATGCACACTGAAAGTTCAATGATCCCTGTATTTGTCAACAATGGGTGGTTGGATAGTCATGCTGCAAGCAGATTCATGCCTTCTCTCCTATCAAGCTCTGCATTTTCAATCTCTGATACTTATCTGCTCATCTTCAGATCCTTAAACATTGAGCCTCTTCTCCAGCATCTCTGAAAAGTGTTCCCACTAAAGGAGTGATTTGCATATGACCATGTGAGCTTCAGCAGCTCCCCCCACCAAAGCAGACCCATTCTTCCCTACCACACCTCTGATTACTTTGCCCTTCTTAAATTGCTTCCTCTTTTATGTCATCTCCAAGAGGATCTTCCATCTGATTTGTCTATTTGTCACCCTATTGAGAGAACCATCTGGATAAGCCCATGTGACTGTTGATGTCCATCAGTCACACCTGAAACATGAAGGACACTTGGGGGTGGGTGCCTTTCATCTGAGACCTACTGTCAAGTAGCATTAACAATTTTCTGTCCTTATCCCAAGGAAGGAGTATAAAGAATGAATTTCAGAGAGCTGATTAGTTGATAAAGGTGGTTGATCAGTTGTGTTTGCAGAGCTGAAATTTCTGAACTCCAATGAGAATTACCTCTTCTTATTGCTGTTGCTTTGGTTCTCCCATTGTCCCTCCAAGGGAACATTTGCATTAACCCCAACTCAACCAACTTGGCAATGCTGAGCCCCATAAGCTAACCAACACAGAAAATGATTAACTCTCAAATGTTACATCTATCTATAAAACATGCATGTCTTTTCTTTCTCCCTCTCTCCCTCCATCCCTCCTTCCTGTGTTCCCTCCCTTCTTTTCTTCTTTCCCTGTCCCTTAACTAGCATTCTCTTTTGCTTCCCCAGAGATATATTCATTGAATCATCCAAGGTTTTAGCCTCTTTTTTTTATACCAGAGATTGAACCCAAGAGCCCTTAACCACTGAGCCATATCCCTACATCCCCAGTCCTTTTAATTTTATTTAAATTTTGAGACAGGGTTTTGTTAAGTTGCTGAGGTTTTGTTGAGTTGTCCTAAGCTGTTGATGCTGGCTTTGAATTTGCAATCCTCCTGCCTCAGCCCCCAGCCACTGGGATTACAGGAATATTCCACTGTGCCTGGTTTAGCCTCTTTTGAGTAAGCATCCTGATTTGTTTCCAGATAGCAGTTCTCTTATATCTCATGTGTGGCTATGATTCACCAAACTAAGCAACCAGTGAATTACCTTCTCTGTCCTCAGGGCACTTAATGTGAACCTGCCTTACTGTGTTTTCCTTACCCAGGCCAGTGTTGAGAAAGATGATGCTCAACAAAGTCCCCGTCATTCTGTGTCCTAGCACACCTCTGAGAAGAGAAGCATGGCCCCAAGGTTGAAACCTGGCTCTCTTATTAACTGGCAGCCACATACTTCCCCTAGGCTAAATACCCTGTCTGTTACATCAGAGAAAAGATGAGATAGGAGAATCTAAAGCACCTCAGAGCCTGAAGTTACCACTTGCATCTGTTCCAACACCATATCCTGAGACAACCTCAGTGCAACTGTTTTCCCCTGGTGGTACTTTGACTTTTCTGGAGGCAAAGGATTCTGCTGTTGATAATCATTACCAAATATGTTTCTCTGACCAGTTCCAAGATAATACCTTGAGCAGAATTTATAAATTCTCCTCCTCCTTGTTTTGGTTTCTATTTGAAAATGTATCCCAAATTCACTAAAACAATCAAGCCATTCTTTTACATTAAAGGTCAGGGTATGTATATGGGTGTATGAGTGTGTGTGTGTGTGTGTGTGTGTGTGTGTGTGGTGTGGGGTCAGGAAGAGATGCAAGTTGGACCCAGAGTGACCTGACATCATAAAGTCCCATAGTAATGTCTAATTACTGCTACCCACCTCTTTATTACTAATTTCACAATTCTAGCAATAAGATAACTTAATCATTTTTCAGAATTTGCATGACTAATGGAGTGAGTTCTGATAGAATAAGGATAAGTTTCATAATTAGGTTTGGCCAGGAACTTGTGCAAACCAGTCTATTTATAATTTGGTCAGCTTCTGATTTTTAATGAGGACACTGAGAGGGACTGAAGCCTCTGGCAGCATTCACTGCAAATTTTAATTACCCACAGTAATTCTGACAATTACACACATGTCATAAATCACATCATAATGACCCACGAAGAAAGTGTATTTAATTACTGAAAGGGGAGTTCTCGGGTTAAACAGGTAGAAGGGAAGTGCCGAGATGTGAATCACATTTGAAATTGGAGCTGCCTGATTTTGTGGCATAGAAGAACAGCCCTCTAAAACTGGTGTCACAGCAAATAAAGAAAAAGTCATTGTCAAATTTCTGACTCTGTCTCCAACATGTAAACAGCTTTGAGTCATCACTTCTGTCCTTATAACAAGAGAAAGCTGAGCAAATCAAAATTTAAAGACTCTCCTGGGTCCATTAGAGAATTAAGGCTGCAGGGAAAACTGTCACCCTGAATTCTAGAGAGTCATGGCCAACATTTGCTCACTGGGGAGCAAGGCACTGGAGGTATAAACTGGTAAGGACCCTCAAATCCTAGTCTTGATGAAGTACTGGAAGCTTTAGTGTGGGCTAAGTGAAGTACCAGAAGCTTCTGGGGCTGCAGCCTTAGCAGTGTCCCCACACTTTATTTATTTATTATTTTTTATTAGATCATTATAGTTATACATAGAAGTTGGGTTCATTGTGGCAAAATCATACATAAAAGGAATTTGATTTCTATCCCCATTTCTCCTACTTTCTCTCCCTCCTCCTTCTTCCTATTCTTTTTCTACTCTACCCATCTTCCATTCGCTTCTTTATTTATTTATTTTTGATTGATACTTTCTACATATATAGAAAGGGTGAACTTTCCTTTGGTACATTTATATATGTATATAACATGATTTTGTAAAATTTATTCTGTATTTCCTCCCCTTTCCCATCCTTCCTCCCTCACTCTTGATCACCACCCTTCTACTCCATTGATCTTCCCTATATGTCTATGATATTCAATCCCCCCCACACACTACCTTTTTTTTCCCTTATTTTTCTCTAGCTTCCACAAATGAGAGAAAATATTTGACCCTTGCTTTTCTGAGTCTTATTTCACTTAGTATGGTATTCTCCATTTCCATCCATTTACTAGCAGATGCCATTATTCTATTCTTTATGGCTGAGTATCTCCATTGTATATATGTACCACATTTTCTTGATCCATTCATCTATTGATGGGCATCTGGGCTACTTTTATCATTTTGTTATTTCGAATTTTGCTGCTATAAACATTGAGGTGGCTGTATCACTATAGTATGCTGATTTCACTTCTTTGGATAAATACCAAGGAGTGGGAGAGCAGGGTCATATGGTGGCCCCATTCCTAATTTTTTGAGGAATCTCCATATTGTTTTCCAGAGTGTTCCAGAGTGGTTGTACTAGTCTGCAGTCCCACCAAAAATGGCCTTTTCCTTCACATCCTTGTCAGCATTTTTTATTGCATGTATTCTTTATCATTGCCATTCTGACCAGAGTAAGATAAAATCTGAGTGTACTTTTGATTTGCATTTCCCTAATTGCTAGAGCTGTTGAATATTTTTTTACATATATATTTGTTGGTCACTTGTGTTTCTTCTTTTGAGAAGTTTCTCTTGAATTATTTTGCATATTTATTGATTTTATGTGCCTGTGTGTGTGTGTTCTGTTTTTTTGAGTTCTTTATATATTCTGGTTATTAATACTCTATCCAGGAGGAGATAGCCAAGATTTTCTCCCATTCTGTAGGCTCTCTCTTCACACTCTTAATCATTTCCTTTAATGTGCAGAAACTTTTTAGTTTGATGCATCCCACTTATTGATTTTTGATTTTATTTCTTGTGGTTTGGGAGTCTTGTTAAGAAACTAGGTACCAGCAGTTTTACAATGGGGTGTTGATGCTATGTTTTCTTCTAGTGTTTGTAAATCTTCTGGTCTAATTCCTAAGTCTTTGATCCATTTCAATTTGGGTTTTGTGCAGGGTGAGTAATAAGAGTCTAGATTCATTTTTCTACATATAGTTATCAGTTATCCCAACACCATTTGTTAAAAATGTTGTCTTTTCTCCAAGATATATTTTTGGCACCTTTGTCAAATACAGGATGGCTGTAGTTGTATGGATTTGTTTCTGTGTCTTCTTTTCTTTTCCATTGGTCATCTATTTTGATGCCAATACTGTGCTGTTTTTGTTACTATATCTCTGTAGTATAATTTGAGATCAGGTATTGTGCTGCATCCTGAATCACTCTTTTTATTTAGAATTTCTTTGTCTATTCTGGGTCTCTTATTCTTCCAAATGAACTCCAGGACTGTTTTTACCTAGTTCTTTGAAGAATGTCCTTGTATTTTGTTGGGAATTGCATTGGAATTTATACATTGTTTTGTTGGTGTGGCCATTTTGAAAACATTAATTCTCCCCATCTGGGAATATGGTAGGTCCTTCCATCTTCTAGGGTCTTCAATTTCTTTCTTCAGTGTTTTACAATTTTCATTGTAGAGATCTTTCACCACTTGGTTAGACTGATTCTTAGATACTTTCTTTCTGTGTGTTTTTGTTGTTTTGTTTTGTTTGAGCTTATTGTAAAAGTCTGATTTTCCTGGTTTCTTTCTCAGCAGAATCACGGTGGGAGTATAGGGAAAGCTGTTTATTTGTGAATGTGGATTTTTGTATCTTGTACTTTTCCCAATTGATTTATCAAATCTAGAAGTCTTCTGGAAGATTTTCTTGGGTTTTCTAGATTTAAGATCATGTCATCAGCAAGTAGAGATAATTTGACTTCTTTTCCTATTTATGTTCCTTTGATTTCCTTCTTTTGCCTGATTGCTCTGGCCAGAGTTTCAAGAACTATATTGAATAGAAGTGGTGAGAGTGGAGATTCTGTTCTTTTTCCTGATTTTAAAGGAAATGTCTTCAGTTTTTCTGCATTCCATGTAATGTCATCTTTGGGCTTACCATATATAGCCTTTATAATGAGATTAAGTTCTTTCTATTCCCAATTTCTCCAGTGTTTTACATGAATTTGTGCTGTATTTGATCAAAGGCTTTTTATGCACCTATTGATATGATCATATAATTCTTGTTCTTAATTCTATTTAAATAGTACATTATATTTATTAATTTGCATATGTTGAATCAATCTTGCATCCCTAGGATGAAGCCCACTTGCTCGTGGTATTTTATCTTCTTGATGTGTTTTTAAATTTGGTATGCTAATACCAAGGATTTTTCATCTATGTTCAGCAGGGATATTCGTCTGTTATTTTTTTTTCTTAATATGTCTTTGTCCGATTTTGGTATTAGGGTTTTCCTGGCTTCACAGAATGTATTTGGGAGTATTCCCCTTATAGTTTCATAAAATAATTTGAGAAAGATTGCTATTAGTACTTCTTTAAAGGTCTGATAGAACTCACTGAGAATTCATCTGGTCCCAGGTTTTTCTTTGGTGGTAGACTTTAAAAAAAAAAGTATTGGGAACAATACCTTTATTTTATTCATTTATTTTTATGTGGTGCTGAGGATCGAACCCAGGCCCTCACACATGCTAGGCGAGTGCTCTACCACTGAGCCACAACCCCAGCCCCTGTTCGTAGGATTTTAATTGTTGTTTCAATTTTATTGTTTGATATTGTTCTGTTAGGTTTTCTCTATTACCCTGGTCCAATTTGGGTAGTTTACATATGTCTAGAAATTTGTCAATGCTTGATAGATTTTCCAATTTATTGCAGTATAAATTTTCAAATTAGTTTCTGTTGGTCTTCTGTATTTCAGAAATGTCTGTGGTGGTATTTCCTTTTTCATTTCCAATTTTGTTTATCTGGTCTTCTGTCTCTTTGTATTGGTTAGTTTGGCTAAGGGTTTGCCAATATTTATCTTTACCAACTCTTCATTGAATTAATCATGTATATTGTTTTTTTATTCTCCATTTTATTAAATTCTGCTCTAATCTTTATTATTTCCTGTCTTCTACTGATCTGTGGATTAGTCCTCCCCGCCCCCAAGGCCTTGAGGTGGAGTATACGTTTATTTATTTGGAATCTCTCTATTTTTTAATATAGGCACTCAATGATATAATTTTTTTTCTATTAGAACTACTCTCATACTGTCCCAGAGATTTTGATATATTGCATCTCTGTTCTCATTTATTCTTAAGAATTTCTTGATTTCTTCTTTGATCTGTTCTTCATTTAAAAGACATTGTACAATCTCCATGTATTTGTGTTTTCTATTATTTTTCTTGCTGTTGATTTCTAATTTCTTTCCATAATGATCCAATAGGATGCACATGATTATATTGATTTTTGTGTATTTGCTTAGAATTATATTGTGATATAGAATATGGCCTATTCTAGAAAAAGTTCCATGAGTTGCTGAGAAGATAAATTCAAATGTTTGAGGCTGAAATATTTTGTTAATGTCTATTAGATCTATTTGATTTATAGTTCTATTTAGACTGGGAATATCTTTATTCATTTTTTGCTTCGATGACCTGTCTGTTGGTGATAAGGTTGTGTTGAAATCACCCAGTGTTTCAGTTAGATTTTTCACCACTATGACCAAAAGACATGACAAGATCAATTTTAAAGGTAGAAAATTTTATTTGACACTCACAGTTTCAGATGTCTCAGTCCATAGACAATGGGCTCCATTGCTCTGCGTTCAAGGTGAGGCAGAACATCATGGCGGAAGGCTGTGGTAGACAAAAGAAGCCCAGTACATTTACACCAAGGAGAGAGAAAGAGAGAGAACTCCACTCTCCAGGGACAAAACATATACCACAAAGGACCATGCCCAGTGACCTACCTCTCCAGTCACACCCTATCTGCCTGCAGTTACCACCCAGTTAATATACTGATTAAGTTAAGACTCTCATAACCCAATCATTTCACCTCTAATCCTTCTTGCATTGTCTCACACATAAGCTTTAGGGGAAATCTAATATCTAATACATAACACCCATTATTATTGGGGTCTATCTGAGATTTAATACCAAGGAATAGTTTTTGTTTCATGTAATTTGTGCACTGACATTTGGGGATTAAATATTTATAAAAATATCTTTTGGTTGGATTTTTTCCTTTACCAAGACTCAGTGGCCTTCTTTATCTCTTCTGATCAATTTTTGCTTGAAATTATGTCCCCACACTGTATGTAGATGGTTTTACTTTTAGAAACCTTACAAGATTCTCTCAGTTAAGAATCAAAAAAACCCCCTCAGAAACTCTGACAGGGTGAGAAGAGTCACCATTGTGAAATGCACCCAGAGGATTTTTCTTTTTTTTTTCACTTTTTTTTATTAATTAAAAAAATGACACCACAATGCATTACAATTCTTATTACATGTACACAGCACAATTTTTCATATCTCCGGTTGTATATAAAGTATGTTGACACCAATTCTTGTCTTCATACCTGTACTTTGGATAATGAAGTTTATCACATTCCACCACCCTTGCTAATCCCCTAACCACTCCCTTTCCCTCCCACCCCTCTGCCCTATCTAGAATTCATTATTCCACTCATGCTCACCCTCCCTACCCCAGTATGAGTCAACCTCCTTATATCAGAAAAAACATTCAGCATTTGTTTTTTGGGATTGGCTAACTTCACTTAGCATTATCTTCTCCAATGCCATCCATTTGCCTGAAAATGCCATAATTTTATTCTCTTTTATTGCTGAGAAAAATTCCATTATGTATATGGCATCTAGGTTGGCTCCACAGTTTAACTATTGTGAATTGTGCTGCTATAAACATTGATGTGGCTGTGTCCCTATAGTATGCTGTTTTTAAGTCCTTTGGGGATAGTCCAAGGAGAGGGATAGCTGGGTCAAATGGTGGTTCCATTCCCAGATTTCCCAGGAATCTCCATACTGCTTTCCATATTGGCTGCACCAATTTTTAGTCCCTCCAGCAATGTATGAGTGTATCTTTTTTCCCACATCCTAGCCAACACTTATTGTTGTTTGTCTTCATAATAGCTGTGATTTTGACTGGAGTGAGATGATATCTTAGAGTAGTTTTGATTTGCATATCTATAATTGCTATCCATGATGAACATTTTTTCATATATTTGTTGATTGATTGTATATCCTCTTCTGAGAGGTGTCTGTTTTCACGTCCTTGGCCCTTTGTTGATTGGGTTATTTGTTTTTTGGGTGCTTAGTTTTTGAGTTCTTTATATACCCTAGACCATACTACCAAAAGCACTGTACAGATGTAATGCAATTCCAATCAAAATCCCAATGACATTCCTCATATAAATAGAAAAAGCAATCACGAAATTCATCTGGAAAAATATGAGACCCAGAATAGCTAAAGCAATCCTTAGCAGGAAGAGTGAAGCAGGTGCCATCACTATACCAGAACTTAAACTATACTACAGAGCAATATTAACAAAAACAGACTAGTAGACCAATGGTACAGAATAGAGAACACAGAGAGTAACCTACAAAATTACAATTATCTTATATTAGACAAAGGTGCCAAAAACATGCACTGGAGAAAAGATAGCATATTCAGCAAATGGTGCTAGGAAAACTGGAAATCCATATGCAACAAAATGAAATTAAACCCCTATTTCTCATCATGCACAAAACTCAACTCAAAGTTGATCAAGGACCTAGGAATTAAACCAGAGACTCTGCTTCTAATAGAAGAAAAATTAGACTCTAATCTTCATTATGTGGGTTTAGGCCCCAACTTCCTTAATAAGACTCCTATAGCACAAAAATTAGAACCAAGAATCAATAAATGGGATGGAATCAAACTAAAAAGTTTCTTCTCAGGAAAAGAAACAATCTGTGAGGTAAATAGAGATCCCACATCCTGGGAGCAAATTTTTACCCCTCACACATCAGATAGAGGATTTTTCATTACAACAGCGTACTCTCCAAGAGGACTGGGGTAATAAATGGCATGTCTTTGAATCTAGCCCCTCTATGTTTCTGTTTTACCTGGAGTCTGAGAGCATAGGATCTGGGAGATAGGATAAGATAGATTTTTGAAGGTTGCAGCCCCAAGACACAAGATCACTAAAAAACTGAAACTTAATCATAAAAATATGTAATCTTCATTTATTTCACAATTACCACCACATCAAAAGGGTTCCATATAACACAAATGAATTGTAGTTGAAATAACTGTAAGGTGCAGACTATGCAAGAAGAAGTTCTTATGGAGACCCATTAACATTAGAGAAGATGAAAATAATGATATTAGAGAATGTTTGGAGCCTCTGAAAACTACAGCTACACCAAGCAAATACAATGCAACTCTTAGACATATTAATATAAAACCTCTAGCTAAGGACCTCTGTACCTTAATGTCATAAGAGATGAGAGAACATAATTGGGAATACTCTGTTATAAGCTACCTATACTACACATGAAGTAGTATCATCTCATTCTAAGGTGGACTTAGTTTAGGTAAAAATAAATAAATATTGAAAATCCCAAGGCAAATCCTAAGGTTTTTTGTTTTTTTTTTAATTTTTTTTTTAGTTGTTGATGGACTTTATAGGCTTTATTTTTTTTATGCGGTGCTGAGGATTGAACCCAGTGCCTCATGCATGCTAGGCAAGCACGTTACCACTGAGCCACAACCCCAGCCCTATCCTAAGTTTTTTTAAAAGGAAATATAAATACTATGCAGAAGAGAAATATAATCATACTGAAGGCTCAATTAAAACTGGAGAAGGTAGGAAAAAGAATGAAAAGGAAAACATGAAGAACAAACGCAACAAATAGGAAACCAATTACAAACATGGTAGACATTACTCCAACTATATAAACAATCATTTTCAATATGAATGGTGTAAACATAACAAATAAAAGTTATTATCTGAGTAGATAAAGAAGCAGAACTCAATTAAATGCTTTGCACAAGAAAGTCACTTGTAATATAAAGATTTAAATAGATTAAAATGTAATTATGGTGGAAAAATAAACCATTCTAACACTAATTGAAAAGAAAGCTACCTACATTTATTTTAGCCAAAGACAATTTAGAACAAGAAAAATTGTCATAGATAAAAAAGGACATTACATAATGATAATGAGGTCAATTCTCCAAAAAGACATAGCAATTATATTCATATAAAAGAACACAAAAATGAATGCTTGTGTGTGTTATCTTTCAGATTTTCCTATGTAATTACTTTTATTGGCACTCTTTATTTCTTCATAGGGTTTCAAGCTAATGTTTCTTGTTCTTTCATTTCAGCCTGAAGGACTCTCTTTAGAATTACTTGTAGTAGAGGTCTACTAGCAACAATTCAGGCACTTTTTGTTTATCTGGGAGGGTTTTATTCTACCATCATTTTAAAATGATATTTTGCTAAATTCCTGGCAATCTTTTTCTTCCTTCAGAACTGTTTGAATGTTCTTTGATTTCCTTCTGGATCCTGTGGAAGAAATCTAATTAATCTGATTAGAAGAAATCTAATCTCCTCACAGATCTCTTGTAGATGATGAATTGCTTTGTATTAGCTCCTTTTAAGGTTCTTTAGTTCATGTTCAACCATTTAATTATGATGTACCCAGGTGTGAATTCATTTAAGATTATAGAGCTTGAAATTCTTTTATGTTTCTCAAAGTTCTCATTAAGTTTTTGAAGTTGTTGGCCATCATCTCTTCAATTTTTCTCCTGTCTCCTTTCTCATCTCTCTTTGGAACTCCCATAATGTGTATGTTGGTACACTAGGTGATATTCCACAGTTTTTCAAAGCTCTGTTCATTTCTTCAGTTTTTACCCTATTTCTTAGTCTGGATTCTTTCTTTTGTCACTCCAGTCTGCTATTTAGCCCCTCTATTAAAATTTTATTTTTGGTTATTGTATTTTGAACTCCAGAATTTCCATTTTTCCCCTTATAGTCTATCTCTTTACTAGCATTATATATTTGATGAAATATATTGTTCTCATAGTTTCCTTTAGTTCTTTAGATAGTTTCCTTAAGTTATTTAAATGTATTTATAATAGCTACTTAAAAATCTTTGTTTAAGAAACCCAGGGTATAGGTTCTCACTGGAAGAGTTTTATTGACTATTTTTCCTGTGTATGGACCCTTTGTCTTTTTAATGTTTTTATTAGTGCATTATAGTTACACATATAGTGGGGGCCATTTCGATATAATCATACAAGCGTGGAATATAATTTGCTCCACATCAGTCCTCAGTACTCCCCCTTTCCCATTCCTTCTCCTTCCCCCATTCCCTTCTCTCTACTGTATTTTGTGTTTCCTAATTTCTTGTTAGAACTCAGACATTTTAAAATAATGTAACATGGTATCTAGAAATTACTTCCCTCTTTCACCCCAGAGTTTACTGTTGCTATGTTTTTCCTACTCTTTAGTGATTTTCCTGAACTGATTCTCAAAAGTCTGTATTCTTTTTTAGGTGTTCACATTTAAGTCTCTACTCATTTGGTTTTGTGATTGCATTGAGACTTTAAAATGTTGAACCATTAAGTTTCTTTGACTCTGACATTGGATTCTTTGTGCATGCTAGGGAATCCTGTCACCACTCTAGTGGTTTACATCTTTGCCTTAGCCTTTATTTATTGTTGATGAAGAATTTCAAGGGCAGCCAGAGGTAAGGGATTAATTAGGTCCATCTTAGATCTTTCTTGGGCATATGTGCTCTGCAGATGCACACTTTTTAAAAAAGATTCCTATAATTAGTATTTCATATTTTTTCCAAATATCCTTGGGCTTCTTAGTCTCCACCTTTTCCTTTTTTTTTAAATTTTTTATTGTGGGTTGTTCAAAACATTACAAATTTCTTGACATATCATATTCCACACTTTGATTCAAGTGGGTTATGAACTCCCACCTTCACCCCATACACAGATT
Organism: Marmota monax; assembly: GCF_021218885.2. Lineage (NCBI taxonomy): Eukaryota > Metazoa > Chordata > Mammalia > Rodentia > Sciuridae > Marmota > Marmota monax. The sequence continues at coordinate 2,120,922 of NW_026693937.1, read as the reverse complement.
GCAGAATCACATCAGTTACACATCCATTGATTTACATATTGCCATACTAGTGTCTGTTGTGCTCCGCTGCCTTTCCCATCCTCCACCCTCCCCCCTCCCCACCTCTCCCCTCCCCTCCTCTCCTCTCTCTCTACCCCCTCCACTGTATAACCCTGAGGGTCTCCTTCCATTACCATGCAATTTCCCTTCTCTCTCCCTTTCCCTCCCACCTCTCATCCCTGTTAAATGTTAATCTTCTTCTCCTGCTCTTCGTCCCTACTCTGATCTTAGTTACTCTCCTTATATCAAAGAAGACATTTGGCATTTGTTTTTTAGGGATCGGCTAGCTTCACTTAGCATAATCTGCTCTAATGCCATCCATTTCCCTGCAAATTCTATGATTTTGTCATTTTTTAATGCAGAGTAATACTCCATTGTGTATAAATGCCACATTTTTTTTATCCATTCGTCTATTGAAGGGCATCTAGGTTGGTTCCACAGTCTTGCTATTGTGAACTGTGCTGCTATGAACATCGATGTAGCAGTGTCCCTGTAGCATGCTCTTTTTAGGTCTTTAGGGAATAGACCAAGAAGGGGAATAGCTGGGTCAAATGGTGGCTCCATTCCCAGCTTTCCAAGAAATCTCCATACTGCTTTCCAAATTGGCTGCACCAATCTGCAGTCCCACCAGCAATGTACAAGTGTACCCTTTTCCCCACATCCTCGCCAGCACTTGTTGTTGTTTAACTTCATAATGGCTGCCAATCTTACTGGAGTGAGATGGTATCTTACGGTGGTTTTGATTTGCATTTCTCTGACAGCTAGAGATGTTGAGCATTTTTTCATGTACTTGTTGATTGACTGTATGTCCTCCTCTGAGAAGTGTCTGTTCAGGTCCTTGGCCCATTTGTTGATTGGGTTATTTGTTCTCTTATTGTCTAATTTTTTGAGTTCTTTGTATACTCTGGATATCAGGGCTCTATCTGAAGTGTGAGGAGTAAAGATTTGTTCCCAGGGTGTAGGCTCCCTATTTACCTCTCTTATTGTTTCTTTTGCTGAGAAAAAACTTTTTAGTTTGAGTAAGTCCCATTTGTTGATTCTAGTTATTCACTTTTGTGCTATGGGTGTCCTATTGAGGAATTTGGAGCCCAACCCCACTGACTGTAGATCGTAGCCAACTTTTTCTTCTATCAGACGGCGTGTCTCTGATTTGATATCAAGCTCCTTGATCCATTTTGAGTTAACTTTTGTGCATGGCGAGAGAAAGGGATTCAGTTTCATTTTGTTGCATATGGATTTCCAGTTTTCCCAGCACCATTTGTTGAAGATGCTATCCTTCCTCCATTGCATGCTTTTAGCCCCTTTATCAAATATAAGATAGTTGTAGTTTTGTGGATTGGTTTCTGTGTCCTCTATTCTGTACCATTGGTCCACCCGCCTGTTTTGGTACCAGTACCATGCTGTTTTTGTTACTATTGCTCTGTAGTATAGTTTGGAGTCTGGTATCGCTATACCGCCTGATTCACACTTCCTGCTTAGCATTGTTTTTGCTATTCTGGGTCTTTTGTTTTTCCATATGAATTTCATGATTGCTTTCTCTATTTCTATAAGAAATGCCGTTGGGATTTTGATTGGCATTGCATTAAACCTATAGAGAACTTTTGGTAATATCGCCATTTTGATGATGTTAGTTCTGCCTATCCATGAACAGGGTATATTTTTCCATCTTCTAAGATCTTCTTCTATTTCTCTCTTTAGGGTTCTGTAGTTTTCATTGTATAAGTCTTTCACCTCTTTTGTTAGGTTGATTCCCAAGTATTTTATTTTTTTTGAAGATATTTTGAATGGAGTGGTTGTCCTCATTTCCATTTCAGAGGATTTGTTGCTGATATACAGGAATGCCTTTGATTTATGCGTGTTGATTTTATATCCTGCCACTTTGCTGAATTCATTTATTAGCTCTAATAGTTTCTTTGTAGAGCCTTTTGGGTCTGCTAGGTATAGAATCATATCATCTGCAAATAGTTATAATTTAAGTTCTTCTTTTCCTATTTTGATGCCTTTAATTTCTTTCGTCTGTCTAATTGCTCTGGCCAGTGTTTCGAGAACTATGTTGAAGAGAAGTAGAGAGAGAGGGCATCCCTGTCTTGTTCCAGATTTTAGAGGGAATGCCTTCAGTTTTTCTCCATTCAGAATGATGCTAGCCTGAGGCTTAGCATAGATTGCTTTTACAATATTGATGTATGTTCCTGTTATCCCTAGTTTTTCTAGAGTTTTGAACATAAAGGGATGCTGTACTTTGTCGAATGCTTTTTCCGCATCTATCGAGATGATCATATGGTTCTTATTTTTAAGTCTATTGATGTGGTGAATAACATTTATTGATTTCCGTATATTGAACCAGCCTTGCATCCCAGGGATGAATCCTACTTGATCATGGTGTACAATTTTTTTGATATGTTTTTGTATCCGATTCACCAGAATTTTATTGAGGATTTTTGCATCTAGCTTCATTAGAGCTATTGGTCTGTAGTTTTCTTTCTTTGAAGTGTCTTTGTCTGGTTTAGGTATCAGGGTGATGTTGGCCTCATAGAATGAATTTGGAAGTTCTCCCTCTTTTTCTATTTCCTGAAGTAGCTTGAAAAGTATTGGTATTAGTTCTTCTTTAAAGGTTTTGTAAAATTCTGCTGTATACCCATCCGGTCCTGGGCTTTTCTTAGTTGGTAGTCTTTTTATGGTTTCTTCTATTTCCTCAATTGATATTGGTCTGTTTAGGTTTTCTATATCCTCCTGACTCAATCTGGGCAGATCATATGACTTAAGAAATTTATCGATGCCTTCACTATCTTCTAATTTATTGGAGTATAAGGATTCAAAATAGTTTTTGATTATCTTCTGTATTTCTGAAGTGTCTGTTGTGATATTGCCTTTTTCATCCCGTATGCTAGTAATTTGAGTTCTCTCTCTTCTTCTCTTCGCTAGCATCGCTAAGGGTCTATCGATTTTGTTTATTTTTTCAAAGAACCAACTTTTAGTTTTGTCAATTTTTTCAATTGTTTCTTTTGTTTCGATTTCATTAATTTCAGCTCTGATTTTAATTATTTCTTGCCTTCTACTTCTTTTGCTGTTGTTTTGCTCTTCTTTTTCAAGGATTTTGAGATGAAGTATGAGATCATTTATTTGTTGGTTTTTTCTTTTTTTAAGGAATGAACTCCAAGCAATGAATTTTCCTCTTAGAACTGCTTTCAATGTGTCCCATAGATTCCGATATGTTGTGTCTGTGTTTTCATTTATCTCTAAGAATTTTTTAATTTCCTCCTTGATGTCTTCTATAACCCATTGATCATTCAGTAACCTATTGTTCATTCTCCAAGTGATGTGTGCTTTTTCCTTCCTTCTTTTATCGTTGATTTTCAGTTTCATTCCATTATGATCAGATAAGATGCATGATATTATCTGTACTCCTTTATATTGTCTAAGAGTTGCCCTGTGACATAATATATGATCTATTTTTGAGAAGGATCCATGTGCTGCTGAGAAAAAAGTGTAACTGCTTGATGTTGGGTGGTATACTCTATATATGTCAATTAGGTCTAGGTTATTAATAGTGTTATTGAGTTCTATAGATTCCTTATTCAACTTTTGTTTGGAAGATCTGTCCAGTGGCGAGAGAGGTGTGTTGAAGTCTCCCATGATTATGGTATGGTGGTCTATTAGACTCTTGAACTTGAGAAGAGTTTGTTTGACGAACATAGCTGCACCATTGTTTGGGGCATAAATATTTATGATTGTTATGTCTTGTTGGTGTATGGTTCCCTTAAGCAGTATGTAGTGTCCCTCTTTATCCCTTTTGATTAACTTTGGCTTGAAATCTATTTTATTTGATATGATTTTGGACACTCCTGCTTGTTTCCCAAGTCCATATGAGTGATTTGATTTTTCCCAACCTTTCACCTTCAGCCTATGTATGTCTTTTCCTATCAAATGCATCTCCTGTAGGCAGCATATTGTTGGGTCTTGTTTTGTGATCCATTCTACTAGCCTGTGTCTCTTAATTGGTGAGTTTAAGCCATTAACATTTAGGGTTATTATTGAGATATGGGTTGTTCTTCCAGCCATATTTGTTTATTTCTGTTACTAAACATGGTTTGTTTTCCTCTTTGATTATTCCCCCCCCCCTTTACTGTCCTATCTCCCACTGATGGTTTTCATTGTTATTTTCCATTTCCTCTTCCTGTAATGCTTTGGCGAGGATGTTTTGAAGAGATGGTTTTCTAGCTGCGAATTCTTTAAACTTTTGTTTATCGTGGAAGGTTTTAATTTCATCTTCCATCCTGAAGCTTAATTTCGCTGGATACACAATTCTTGGTTGGAACCCATTTTCTTTCAGTGTTTGAAATATGTTATTCCAGGATCTTCTAGCTTTCAGAGTCTGTGTTGAAAGATCAGCTGTTATCCTGATTGGCTTACCCCTAAATGTAATCTGCTTCCTTTCTCTTGTAGCTTTTAAAATTCTCTCCTTATTCTGTATGTTGGGCATCTTCATTATAATGTGTCTAGGTGTGGATCTCTTATGATTTTGCACATTCGGCGTCCTGTAGGCTTCTAGGATTTGGGATTCTGTCTCATTCTTCAAGTCTGGGAAGTTTTCTCGTATTATTTCATTGAATAGACTGCTCATTCCTTTGGTTTGGAGCTCTGTACCTTCCTGTATCCCAATGACTCTTAAGTTTGGTCTCTTAATGTTATCCCATATTTCTTGGATATTCTGCTCATGGTTTCTTAACAGTCTTGCTGAGCTGTCTATGTTCTTTTCCAGTTGAAATACTTTATCTTCATTGTCTGATATTCTATCTTCTAAGTGTTCTACTCTGCTGGTAGTATTCTCCATTGAGTTTTTAAGTTGGTTTATTGCTTCCTGCATTTCTAGGATTTCTGTTTGTTTGTTTTTTATAACCTCTATCTCCCTGTATAGTTGATCCTTTGCTTCCTGGATTTGTTTGCGTAATTCATTGTCGAAGTGATCTTTCATTGTCTGATTTTGCTGTTTAATGTCTTCCTTGATACTCCAGATCATCTGAAGCATATATATCCTGAATTCTTTATCTGACATTCCATCTGATGCAGCTGTTACCTCTTCTAAAGTTGCGTTGACCTGCATTGCTTGTGGTCCTTTCTTTCCTTGTCTTTTCATACTGCTTGCGTATCTTTCCTGCAGGCGTGGGCGGCGGCTCTGCTCTCTCCTTATTCCAATTGGGGTGTCGTGGCTACCACGCCGGCAGGTCACTGGGCCTGTTCTGGGGGCTGGCGGCGGCTCTGTTCTGCCGCTACTCCAATTGGGGTGACAAGTGTACCACGCCGGCAGGCCACCGGGCCTGATCCGCCGGTCGGTTGCAGGTTTGCCTACCCTGCAGGCACGGGCGGCGGCTCTACTCTGCCCCTACTCCAAATGGGGTGACGTGTCTGTCGTACCAACAGGCCACTGGGCCTGTCCCACTGGTCGGTCGCAGATCTGCCCACCTTTCGGGCACGGGTGGAGGCTCTGCTCTGCCCCTACTCCAATTGGGGTGTCGTGACTACCCCGCCTGCAGGATGCTGGGCCTGTTCCTGGCACGGGCGGCGACTCTGCTCTGCCCCTACTCCAATTAGGGTGGTGTGTGTACCATGCCGGCAGGCTCCTGGGCCTGATCCGCTGGTCTGTTGCAGGTCTGCCTACCTTGGAGGCGCGGGCGGTGGATCTGCCCTGCCCCTCCTACCACGCCTGCGGACCCCTGGGCCTGATCTGCAGGTTGGTCACAGGTCTGCTCACCCTGCGGGCACTGGTGGCGGTTCCGCTCCGCCCCCACTCCAATTGGGGTCACGTGGCCACCACACCAGCAGGGCCTGATCCGGGCGTGGGAGAAGGATCTGCTCTGCCCCTACTCCAGTTAGGGTGACGTGTGTACCACCCTGGCAGGCCACTGGGCCTGACCCGCCAGGCTGTCACAGGTCTGTTTACCTTGCAAGCGCGAAGGGCGGCTCTGCCCTGCCCCTCCTACCACGCCCATGTACTACTGGGTCGTGGGTCTGCCCACCTTGCGGGTGCGGGTGGCGGCTCCGCTCCGCCCCCTCTCCAATTGGGGTCACGCGGTCACCACGCTGGCGAGCCGCTGGGCCTGCTCCGGGCACTGGCGGCGGCCCGGCTACTCCCCTCTGGCTCGACGACAAATTGAGGAGACTCGGGTGTCTGTGCCTCACCCCCCCTACCAGGAGACCAACTGTTTATGTCTCCGCTGGTATTGATTAAGTTCTCTCCTCCGCCACTTTCTGATGACATCAGATCTCTGCCATGTTGGTATCCTATGTGAATGGCAGCATTTCGTTCCCCTTGCCGGGCAACCAAAGCAACGGGTGAGTCCTGACCGGCCCTCAGCAGGACCCGGACTGAGAAGCAGTTTCCGCGGGCTCCTAGCCCCGGGCCAGGGAAGTTCCGGGAGCCGGAACTCGGCCGCTCCGTGCTTGGTGTAAGCTCCTATAAGGGTAGGCTCCAAGAAGCAATCCCCGCGGGCTCAGTTCCGGGAGCCGGAATTCGGCCGCTTCCATCTTTTCCTTTTAATGAGTTTTGTCATTCTCTTATTTGCCACATTGATATCCCTGCATCAGGTATCAGCAATTATAAAATTTTTTATGGTGATTATTTTTGAAAAATGTCCCAGGGAAAACGGTTGTTACCACTGAGGAAGCTCTATGTCAGTTTAAATAAGGATAAATTTTGTGAGTGGGTGGTTCCAGGGAGCTACTCAAAAACTCAATAATGATAATGGGGTTTGGGGAGCTTCAAATACAAAACTATTATTACTATATTTTGAATATTATCAGTGGGAATTTATTTTCCATCTTGCTATATAAGTACCTACATAATGCCAATGTAGCCTCTTGAAATGCAGGGCTTAATATATGTATTATTTGGCAATTTATAGAAAAAAAATTACCAACCCTGTTCTAAATAGTTAAGTTGACCAGTATTATATCAAATATCTCAAAATAATAGGTAAAGAATAATTTTAAGATAATTTGGCAAAGACAATCACCCTTATCTTAAATGATTATTAAAAGTTTTAAGTTTGGATTAAACGATAGTTGGAGAGCTGTGAAAAGCAGGGTGAATAAGGAATGCCCATATTGAGAGCAACTAACCCTAAATTATGTAATCCCATTTTTCCATTAAAACAAACAAACAGAAAAAAGAAACATAGAAAATAGAGGAATCAAAATAGAATAAAATGGTCATTAAGAATTTTGATACTGTTACTGTTAGACCTTTTCCCTGGAATCCTGAATGGAAGACAGTTCCATTGATAAAGTCAGTTGGAAGAGGTTGGGGAAAGACTTCACAGGACGTAATTTCTCTACTCTTTCTTAGAGTAAAAAGAGCTCAGACATTACTGGGAATCTATTCCCATAGATATTGTGATATGGGAAAAAAGGAATGATTGAAAAGCATTGCACTTACAAAAGAAACAGTCAAAAGCTTATTCCCAGGAGGACACATATTATTTATATTTGTATTAGCTCTTATACAGATGCCAGATTATTCTAGTGTAAGAGTTGTCTACAGTTTTGGATCTTCCACTTGGCCCACAAGGCCAATGAAGAGGGACATACAGGCACTTCTTCTGGCTGGGTGACTTACTGCTAGGCCATGAAGTGATTTTTTTTGCCTTTCTGTGAGACATAGCAAGAAAGTTCTGAGTCAAAAATCCCTGCAGATTTATCTCAGTGTTAGAGTGCTTGCCACGCATGCAATAGGCCCTGGGTTCCATCCCTAGTACTAAAGAAAACAAGCAAACAGAAAACCCTTACTTACCAACATACAAAAAGGTTTCATGACACAATCACTTATATCAAACATAAAATGAAATTATATTGCCAAAAGTTGTGTGTGTGCATGTGTGTTTGGTGCTGATTATTAAATTGTAGGAAAATTCCCACAAAGTTTCCAGAATCGTATTCATTGTCTCTCCACATCTCCCCATGGCTGCAACTAAAACAGCAATATTGGAAAGGAAATAAATAAATAAGTAAACCCATCCAAGAGTCCCATTTGGAGTTTTAAGAGATGTAGCATAATGTTTCTTTATGCTACAGTCCTCAGCTTCAAGAAATTCAGATTATAATGTCACCTATAGATTCACACATAAGGAAATCGGAGGACTTAATGAGCTTCGGTAACATAATTGCAAATTACAAGTAAACAGAACAGGAGAATCTTCTCTTCCTTACCCACTCTTATTCCAGTTTACCTTTAAAGAACTGACACATAGGGAACATCCAATTAAGAGACTCTTCCCTGCTTTATTAAGACTATCTCACCCTGTAAATCCTCTTCTACCTCCCACTAAAATACCCCAACTCTCACCTTTCATCCCTTAAGAACAGCCCAATCTTAATATTCTTGTTAGAGAACGCAAAACACAACCTTCCCCAGTCTCATCACAGATCCCTAATTCTAACTTTTCATCTTTAATCAAGGCATGTCAGATTTTTAAAATAGCCATCATGTAGCACACCAAGCAGAAGGAGGGTTCAACTCATGAGTGATCCCAAGTGGCCTCTGTCTCCATTATCCCCATTGCTCCTTGACAGGTCAAGGTGCTAGGTAAAATGTTATAACATTCAGGATACCCATATTCAACAGGCTTCTTCCCCCCAGTGATTGCTTCCAGATGGGAGGAAATCTTCAAAGTCCATGGCCCTCCACACATTATTAGGTCCTGCTAGTGCTTCCAAGAATCCGTAATCACCAGCACTCTATTTCATCTCCGTTTCAACATTTGGTCACAAGGATTTCAGAGAAGCTAAATTATATGGATGCAGAAAATTTCACAAATTACTTCTTGTTTCTAGAAAAAAAAATCCATATTGTTCATGTACCTTGGAATTATTTTTAATTTCCTCTGCAGAGTTTATACCCTTCCATCTGATACTCACCTCTCTCTCCCTCTTTTCTATATACACACAAGCACACATGCACACTCATGCCAGTAACATGGATACCATTTATTTTTCAGTCCTAATTTATTTTGGGGGATATTATTGTTAGTAATTTTCCAGGGCAAGCCTCTCACCCCACTGTGTAAGAAAAGCATTTATGTCATGTTGATCTCTGACCTGGGCCCAATCCCATAAAAGCTCGGAATATGTATCCATTCAATGAAAAGTATGGTGATTTTTCAGGTATTTTATGCTGTCATTCCTCATCTCCACAGCCCCCCTCCAAAAAAAAAAAAAAAAAAAAAAAGGAAAAAGAAAGAAAAAGCCTTTTGCCTAAGATTTGTATTTTTCTCATTGATGTATTATACAATTGACAGTATCATAGCAATAACTTAATTATTTATTTCCCATTCAGTTGTACAAAGAAGACCCTGTATCCTAAAACTGTTTATGGGGAGCGGGTGGGGATATCTTTCACTTAGATCAATCTGTATGTGTACTATGTAATTTGATATTTAGAAAGTGTTGGGGGAAAGTGTGGTGGAGTGTGGGAAGGAGCATCTAAAAAATACAACTTCATGCTGAAAATATTGGCTAAGGAAATGGTTCTCATGAGAGGTGAGACATGCTCTGAGCACCTGACTTTCCTGCCCAGGACACAGACTCTAGTCTTTACTAAAGTTGTCTGCTGCAAGGGTCATGTCTCATTTGTCCTCACATTGTAGAAAATCTCAAATGCAATATCCATAAAATGAGGGTCCATCTGGGAATGGGTAAAAAAGAGGGAAATTGCCTTTTTATCTTTTCTTTGCTCTTCTGTCTGGTAACAATTTAAGTTTGAGATACCTACCGGCAGATTTTCACAGAAAAATGTTCTGCAGAAAAGCTGTCAGTTTTTACTCATCAAAAATAAAGCAAAGCTTAATAGAGAGATGCTCCAGTGCAAACTACTTGGGTTTATCTATCCATTTCTGGAATCATCATCCCATTTCTGCCTTCACCTGGGCTGGGGCCACTCTGACCTTGGATCTAACTTTTAAGCAAGAGGATGGAGAAAATTTCTTTGTGGAAATTTTAAATTGTAAACATTGAGAACAGAGGCCATAGATTTGATAGACTCCATCTGTAAAGCAGCAGTTAAAGGCAAATGGAACACCATTCACAGCTGATTTACTTTACCCTAAAATGCATTTTCTGTTCTCCTATATAGACTGAAATAAGACTACATTGAATATACTGATATCCTGAATTTTCATAAACCTTTTTTTAAAAAAATACCATTTACAGATTTTTAAAAATTTTATCTGCTGTCTTTATTATTAGAGTTTATAATTTCTCAGTGACTCCATGAAGACCTCAAATATGCAGAGTCTGGAGAGATCAGAAATCAGAAGAAAGTTGAGGATTATAATTTACTAGAATGGATTGTCTTAAAACAAGACTTTGGCCACCTAGCTGTCCTCTTCTCCTTTGAACACCAGCAAAAGTAATTTATAAACAGCAAAGGAGTGGAAAGTTTTTCTGGACAAAGTGTGAAAGACTTTTCTGGGTATAATGTTTCAAGGGTTTTGTTCTTCCTGCCTCTTCTTCCCTCCCTGGGAGCTTTTCAAATCAGTATCTCATTTTGGAAATAGAGCAACCAGTTTTAGCCCTGAAAGTCTTACATCCCAGGAAATGCCCATCCCAAGCAAATCAGAACCCAAACAGTTGATCACCCCTAGGTGGTGGGTAGAGGGTTCCTTAGGTCCTTTTTCTCTAAGGTTTTTCCAGAAATCCACCAAGTGGGCTTGATGCCTTGGAAATAACCAGGCTCTTGTCAATGCATGGCATGTGCCTTGACATTTCATGGCAGGTTTTCTGCCATTTACCCAGGAAAGGGATATCAGCAAGGATAATGGTGAAGCTGAATGGAAGGCAGAGAGCTGGTCTGTGCTTTCCTTCTGTCATGGAAGAGGAAGCAAGCACAGAGGGCTTTTCCTGCAGAGAAGATGGATAGCATTCACTACCTTTCCAAGCTTATTCTATAGTCACTGGGTCCTGAAAGTTACTCAGAGCTGACAGAATCCTTTTTCAGGCTCATCTGTGTGTCTACAGCAGGGGGGTGAACTGTACAAAATTATCTGTTTAAAAAAAACTCTCAAGTTTACCTGTCTTGTAATGAATAAGTGGCAACTAGATGAAACTTAGAAAAATGAAATCATATTGTGATCTTAAAGATTAGGCTCAGATTCTGATATTTGACTATGTGTGTGTAAGTATACGATGATGTGGAATGGTGGGGGTGCAGACCTTGGAGCAGGATAGAGTGGGAAACACTGGTTATATAACATGCCCTTTTTTCCAAATTTTAGGTAAATTTTTTTCATAATACAAAAGGTGGTAGTCATTACTGGCAATAAATGAGGATTTGTAAGTCCAGTATGGACTGAATAGCCTTGTGGGTATATACTAAGTCATTAGAGAGAAGGCAACTATAGCTTTCCAAATACAAAATTCTCGGCACCATCAAAGTCACCCTGGGACTCCAGATTTTCCCTTCTTCCTTTGGTGGAAACTTGACCTTTACTTTCAAGAGAGAGCTATAATGAATTTGTCAAATATTAAACTAAGAAAGTCACTTAAACTCCTGAACACCCAGATACATTCCTCCTGTCCTTTCCAACACTTGGCCAGAGGACTTTCCTCCCTTTGCTCAGACTTTATGTAACTTATTAATTTTATAATTCAATCCTTGAATTAAAATATATATTGAATGAAAATATCTACATATCTATATCTCTATATAAATAAATATTATATATGATATTTTAAGGGATTTCAAGTGAAATAGGCATTAATTTAGGATTTCCTGACATCAAAAAAAATGAGGCTTGCAAAAAAGGAAAAGGAACTGTAGATACATTTTGAACTTTCTATTAGGTATGGTGAACAGCAGAGGATTTCAATCATCATCAGATATTTTTTTTCAGGAATAATCCAAGTATACAAAGTGGAGGAAATAATGACAGCATATTTTTTACTCTTGGAAATCATGCTGCCTGATCTGGCACTATGAAGCTTAATCAACTATCTTAATAGACCTTTAAAAGCAACATGATTTAATCCTATCGCATCAGGTGCCATAATTGGAAACCAAAGGCATATGATCCTTTTCTTATATTTTTCTTTACATGATAGGATTCTTTTTTTTTTAAAGAGACAGCGAGAGAGCGGTAGAGAGCGAGAATTTTTAATATTTATTTTTTAGTTTTTGGCGGACACAACATCTTTGTTTGTATGTGGTACTGAGGATCGAACCCAGGCCCCACGCATGCCAGGCAAGCGTGCTACCGCTTGAGCCACATCCCCAGCCCCTACATGATCGGATTCTTGCAGGGTAAGTTGCTGTGAACATGTAAGACCAGAATGGTTTCAGAAAAAAGAAATAGAGAAAAGAGCACATCTTCTTTGCTAGAGCACCTGCAAACATGAGCTCATAAGATATTGGCTTCATGTCTATCAAAACAACCCCCCAAAATGCAGGCATAAGGGGAAAAAAAATAGCTGCAGGTATCAATCATGTGTTGCACAGTGCATCCATCAGTAGACTGCTGAGAGAATTGTTCTCACCCAGGACACTTGACCTATCAAGTTCCAAAGGTGGAGGCCAAAGGCCGAACTCCAAGAATGTTTCAAGGTCTTTCTGACTGCTCCCAGGCAGAAGTACCACACTGTAGCTTGAGCAATGAGAAGCACATCTTGTGACCAGAGAACCACCCCTAGAACCATCTTCATCCTAAGCACATTCTTCTGAGAACCATCTCAGATAACTCCTATCACATTTTTAGTCAGCCTCTCTCACACACAAAGCCCCTCGCCCAAGAGACTTCTGTCAATGGTCAGGATGTGGCCTTTCCTTTTTTACCTGGATGGTGTTCTACAGCTACTTTTTCCTTCAATTGCATCAACTTTTACATTCTTTTCCTTGTTCTCAAGTTCTAAGACTGCTAAGACTCAGATTCACAGAGATGATTTTTGGTCTCTTTGGGAAGATATATTTCTGCAAGCATCATGCCATTTACAAAGCATATGGCAGAAGGGAACCTTAGATAAGGACGGTGACTGAAATTGCATTAAGTTTTGCTTTGGCAAGGACTTCAGATGGATGCCTTTAAGATGAAATGGGTCTCCTCCAGCCTTTTCTTTTATGCATGTCTCCAACAGGTGTTTCCTGTAAGGCATATATCTGTTTTCCATAACATCAGAATGAAGAAAGATGTTTGTGACAGCTTGTGTACATAGATCATGTTTTCATTATGATAGAATAGTGTACGGTGATTGATTTACTATTCTAAGTCAAGTTAGAGTGTTCTTGGGACATCATCTTCCATTTTCAAAATGGGCATTTAATTACCAGACCAAGGACTCTTCATCATAGGAGTAGGGGGAGGGTGGAGATTAAAAGAAATTGAAAAAAAGCTGAAGAAAGTAACAAGAAGGTAAGTAGTATTATTCCCCATGAACTCAAATGGAAAGAGTAGAGAAAAAGTAAGCCCTTTCAATGAAGATAAAATAGAAATTTCCAAAATGTTTTCAAAGTATCCAGGAAAGACCAACTTGGGAACATTATGTAAACACATATTTTCAGAAATCTGAGGGATAGTGTCTAAGAAGTTACTTGTGGAGAGAAAAAAGGTTCTATGAGTAATTCAGCCAGTTCTCCAAATCCTGTTAAAAAAATCAAAACCAGATTCAGGTCTAAGGTGTGTTTCCTTGTGAGACCCTTTCACAAGCTCAGCATAAAGGCACCACCATGGTTTTGTCTAGTACCATTCAGAGAGCCATGGGAGTTAAAATTCAGTACTGGGGCTCATGAATTATTGATATTTAAACCACCAATCATATTAATTCAAATGAACAAAGAATCCATTTTAGTCAAGCTGAACTTGAGGCTTATATTACATCTTCTGGATGGTTAAATGACTAGAACCTACTAACTCCACTACATTTATAAGTAGGTCTTAAGTGCAGAGGTAGACAAAGGAATTGATCAAGGTCTTGTCTGATCTCCTTAATAATTGCCCTCTGCTTTTCCAAACTTTTCTCTAGAGCTCCACCCTCCCTACTCAGGTTTTGCTGCTCAGGTTCCCCCTCCCTCCCATGACTTTTGGTCTGAAACTTCTATAACTTTGAATAAGCTCTTTTATCTGAAAAATTGTGACTATCTAGGCACTTTAGCGCTCACAAAAACTCCTAAAACTCCATCCAGCACAGATGACATTAGGTTGTATTTCTCCCAAGAGGTACAGGAAAATCTCACAGGAGAGTGATGTCATAAGCTACTGATTACCAGGGCTGAAGGTTTAGTGTCATTGATATGTCCCAAAAGGTACTTCAGCAATTAGTAACAAATATTTTTAAATAATTAAATCAATTAATCAAATGAATAAATAAATAAATAAGTAGATAAGTAAAAAGAGTTTTTGTTAGATAAATTTGTGAAGCACTGGATTATACAATTTTTAAAGGGTTTCTTCATTGTATGACTTTTGAGGACCTTTCATATGCTAAAGTGTAGAGTGAATCTCAAAAAGGGATTTTTTTTCCAAACTTCAGATACAGAAAACATTCCTCAAAACTTTTCCAACTACTGATAGAATATATGGTATATGATTAAGGGGAAAGGTATTTGTGTCAGTATAGAATGAACTTATGCTTACTTAGCAAGCAGGAAATCTCTGAGGGCTTAGCATGATGAAGGCTCCAACACAGGTCAAAGAGGCACAGATTCTACTCCCCGTAACCACTCATGCACCCAGGCTGATCTTCTCTATAGCAGGTTAGGACAGAGTCTGCAAAGTCACATGAGGGCTTTTCACTATCTCAGTCATCCTTTCTTACATTTCACTGGACAGAACTTGTCATGTGGCTCCATATAACTGCTCAGGAAGGAAAGGAGAATGGGGTATTGTGAACACTTGTGACTTTGATCTCAGCATTATATTCCTGAGCTGGTTTTACTATTTGTCAGCTCTTTCCTTTTATCTATAAAATAAGGGGGGAGGTCCTTAAAGTCTCCAGCAGAGATGGAAATGCTCACCAAATATGGCAATTGTTTCTCATGTCCCCCAGTCCCCTTAAAGTTAACAGGAACCATGTGACTGGTTCTGGCACCATGTGAGCAGAAACTATGTGTGTCACTTTGGCAAAAACAATTAAAAGCCTAGGCTTGGTTTTCCAGTTCTTTCCTCTTCTACTACACTAAGAAGGATGCATGTGGCCAAAAGATGGTAGAGCTTCTTGTTATCCCAAGGCTCTGAGTGACTGTGGGAAGCCAAGGCACCTGTTCCCCAGAATAAACTATACAGTACACTGAGAAATAGCCTGTGCTGTGTTTTGGCCCCTGAGATTTTGAGGTTGCTTATGCAACCTAAGCCTAGTTTTACCTAGCCTATCTGGGTCGATTCTATACCCTAAACTTTCTGACATTCTAGAGTTTTTTTTGTTGTTTTTTTTTTGTTTTTTTCCGTTCTCTAATAAGCACATATGCATGCCTTAACAGTTGAGTGGGATTTTCCAAGAGATCATCAAACTCTTTCAGTGGCTGAACATACTGCAAAGCAGTATTGTGCCTAACTTCAGTGTGGGGCTATCAGGTGGAGGCCTTTCCCAAGAGTAGATCAGGATCAGAGCAAAGCCTAGACAAATGCAGGGCAATAAGCGAAGCTGTAAAGAATGCAAAGTGCATTTAGCAAATTGGGAAATTTCAATAGGGACCCATGAGTAAAAAATACAGAAAGAAGACAGGAGAAAAACAGACTAAGGAAAAGGGCTACACATAATTCAATCTCTTACAACCTTTTAAATTCTTTATCAAGGTGCCAAAAACACCACTCATGATTTCTGCCAAGCAATAGTGGCATTATTATAGTAACAAATAAAAAAAAGGAAAAATAAAATAAAATAAAATAATATAAATCAAAAAAAAAAATAAGAATAGAAATAATACCTTCAAGGCATGTCTAATCTAAAGAGAGAGCTGGATTTTTTCCCCCTTTAGGAGTTAGTGTTTCTTCAGCCAAGAGGTAGTCTGGGCAGACTCTACTTTGGGCTCCAGGCTCTGATGAGTTTCACAACTTGGCTCTTTACACTGGAGCCCCAAATGGTCTCAAACTAACTTTTCATTCTCCATATTTAGGACTCTTCTAGGCAATACAGAACAAGAACCTGACAAACTTGATGGCTCGGGCATGTTTCACTGGTGCAAAGCAGTCCCCTTGGAAATGGTAACTTTGGTAGGTGATCTTGCACCACCTATCAAATAAAATAAACTATCTGTCAGGGAAAAGGATGTCATTCTTCTGATTATAAGCACCTGTCATTTTCCTTTGTAAATGGTGAATTTGCAAAATGAAATGATATGCAATATAATCCCTGAGACATTTGACAAAGACTGCGGGGATAATACGGTGGGATTTGAAACACTTCGATTTCTTCAACTGCACCTCCTGTTTTAACACTTTAGCTGACTCAATTATTTAGAATAATGCTCTTCTGAAACTTTGAGGTTTTTCCAGTAAATCTAATTCATTTAGATCCACCAGGAAAACCTACCGTTTACAAGGACTATGCAGTCATTCCTTTGTTTAAAATAAACAAACATCTCCCCCAAATTACTGGATTTGAAATGTTACTTTTAGAATACTTTTTTTTTTCTTGAAGCTGGCCCTGCTTCTATTACACACACTAGCCAAAATATGTATTTCTTATATATAACCTGGGCAAATTCTATTAGATATGGTTCTGTCCCTCCTGCTCCTCTCAAGGAGAAAAATTAATCAGTTTACTGAAATGCTAACAACCAAGTTGTAAGAAGCTTTGCATCCTAACCCAGGCTCTTACATCTGTTTTCTGGATCCCCATCTATTCCCATTATCCAGAGTTAAAAACTCAAGCATAATTTCAGGTTTTTTTTTTCTCTACAAAAGTAACTGATACGTTTAACTAATAAAAATGATTGTTTTCATCTGTATGAACCCTATATGATTTTCTTCTCTATGACTAATTTATAATTATAATTTTTTTTGTTCCTTTCCAAAAGTAGTTTAGTTTCTTTTTCCTTACTCACATTCACATAAACACAAACATCTTTGTGGCTCAGTGCCAATGTCCTGACAGAATATGTTCCAATTTCTGTAAAAGTATGATCAATCATTTAATCAGAAGTATCAAATTGTCATAGCTGTCATATCAACTGGAAGACTATTAGGGTTGCTGAAACACACCATTTTAGCAATTAGGTCTTATTCTAAACTATGCAAAATAAACATCCGTTGAGCAGGAAGCCAAACATGTTTGCAGTGGGAGGCAAATCTTTAGAAAGAAAGGTGAAGAAATCGAATTCTGATAAAGGCAGCCAAGAGACCAAGAAAGGGAAATAACATTTAATTAGAACATATTTATTAAGCACAAATTGCCAAAGACAGATATTTCCCTTATGATACTTGATATGGAATATAGGTCACTCAGAGCAACCACTGAGTCCTTTAAGTGTAGAAGGCCTTTTAGTTTTAGAAATGCTAAGGGTTTTAAAACTTGTATCTGTAAGGGAAAAGTTTCCAGACTACAAAATTCAAGAAGGCTTCAAACTTGGTTCTATTTGCAGAAGGATCAAGCAGAAATATTCAGTTTAAGCTACTTTGAACAAATAGTACATCCTCTTCTTCCCCCCAAAAGCCACCATCTTTCTTAATTGGGAGACAGTTTTGTGCTACAGTTTGTTAAAGAAATCGCCTCTCTAGCTGTGCCCATAAATGCATTCTGCCATGTATCTTGTTTCTAATTGTTTAGTTCTCCTCAGAAGAGTAATTGTTGGACTTCAGGCATGTTACATTAAATACCATTAGAGGCTTCATTATTCAAGTTAAAACTAATCAGATTAACTGCAGACAATTATTTAATAGATTTGGTTAAGATTCATATCACTCTCTAGCAAAGCTCTCCAGACAAATAGTTTTATTTCCCCTCACAAGGAGATCCCCTTAGAAAGAGAGTATTTCCCAGTATTTGCTAATCTGATCAACTTTAATTGGGGAGATGTCAGATGCTACTTATTTATCCTGTTAGACTTTGTCAAGCCCTGTTTTGTAGAAGTTTGTCATTTGACCTGAAAAACAACAGGCATAATAAAGAAAAAGAACAACATATCCATTTGAAATATTGTACATCTTTATGTGCCTAGGAATGTAGAACATGCTCACATGTGAAATTCAAATGCATTTAACTTGTTCTCTACCAGCTTCCCAATGTCCCAGTAACATTCAGATTGGATCCATAGTTACAAAACAACTGTTAATCGCTCAAGCACTATGCTTTCAATATGTTGTTTAATTCCCGCAACAAAATTAATGTTTATTTTTATGTTTTACCATTTGAAACATAAAGAAATTGAGGGTCAGAGAAGTTAAAGTGACTTGTTTATTCACATGGCTAGGGATAGAGCCAGAATACCTAGTCGAGTCTTCATGTTCACGTCCAGTGCACTTTGCATTCCATCTCAACACCATAGACGAGGCATCACCCATTCCCTGAAAGACTAGACAGATGCCTAAAATAAGTTTCCTACAGAAATATCAATTTTTCACTTACACTTGCTTTTATGAGTCTCTATGAAGGAGGAGCCCTAATCTCAATATATGTCCTACAAATTATATTATATTCATCTTAGAAACAGAAGTGATGTTAATAATTGACGTGTTTAGGATCAAATGGCTTTTTTGTAAACTTTCTTTTGGGTGCTTGGCATGATGAATTTCCTTGACTCAGGAAAGTTTATTGAATCAGTTCCATGTATTAGGTTGAGCCATATGAAATGGCCAATACTCAACCATTCTTGACCTGCAAAAATGCAATTCCATGTGGTTCAAACAACTGTATGAAAAACCACTGAATGACTCAACATATTATAAACTTAATATAATTTTCAGGGCTCTCCAGCAGACTTAAGCTTGACAATGGAATTTGGAATATCTCAGCTTTTCACAATCAGACTATAGCACATATGAGGCTAAACACAAATAATAAAAATTAAGAAATATTTTCCCTATTTGACCCAGTGGTTTTACATTTTGAAAACTAATGTTGATCTGAGTTTTACTTGATTCACTCTAGGTTGATAGGAAACTTAAAGAAGAAAAAGGTGAAATAAGAAGTAATTTCACAGAAAAGACACAAATTATAATTGCACCACTTAAGCCTAAATTGCATTTTTATAAGCAATTTTCAAAACTCTATTAACTTTACGAAGGTACCACTGTGGATGTACCTAGACAAGTCAGGATGAGAGTAGGTGTCCTCCTTGAGGGACTCTTATCTTGTTTATGAAATGACTCAATTTTGGTGTGCTTATCCTTAGAAACGATCTGAAAAGTCAAAACATGATTTTCGGAACCACATCATAGCGTGCATATTTGGAGATGCCCACACAGCCCTGATGGGGCTTCGGAACTTTGTGATGCCCCTAAGAGCTAGCAACTATACCCGGCAGGAGCTGAAAGACATTGTGTTCCTTGGGTCTCTGGATTACATGCAAAAAGAATGGCGATTTCTCCGGAATTTCCCCCAGATATATATTCTGCCTGTAAGTATCATATAAGGAATAATAAATATTTATAATGATATTAATACTAGAATTAATAACACAACAGTTTGCAATTGTATTCTGCATACCAAGGGCCAGAACTGTTCTAATTATTTTTAACTGTATTAGTTCATTTAATCTTCGAAATGACCCTAGGGGATAGATATTAATGATGTTGAACTTCAAGTATGGAAAGAATAACTAACTTGCTGAAGATAACACAGCAATTTAAAAAAATAAAATTTATATGTAGACATCATGGTTCCCGGGTTTTTGCTCAAACTACCATATTTTATGGTCTTTATACAAAGAAGAGTTTCTCTGCATTTCTGAGATTGACTCTTAATGGCCAAACCTAAGCCAATAGTCTTTGCACTCTTTCTCATCTTTTGTGGAGACATCTCATATGGAACACACTGTGCTACACGGTCCCGTATAAGTGTAAGAAATGTTGGAATTGGGTTTACATTTTTGAGATATAGATTTTCTGTAATTTGAATATTCTTCCAAAACTCATGTTAAAATCTAGTTGCCATTGTAACAGTTTTGATAGGTGGGACCTTAAATTGATGATTATGTTAGTAAGGTTCTGTCCCATGAATGGATTAAGTCTGTTGTCATGGGTGTGGGATTAGTTATTGTGAGCATATGTTCCTAATTAAAGATGAAGTTTGGCTCCATCCTCTCTTGTGGGTGTGTGAACTCTTGCCATTTGATGCCCTCCACCATGATATGATGCAGCAAGAAGGGCTTCACTGGATATAGGTCTTCCATCTTGGATTTACCGTATTCTATAATTATGAGAATTGTCTTTATAAGTTACCCAGTCTATGGTATTGTGTTGTAGCATCAGAAAACAGTCTAAGACAAGATCCATTTAGACAGGATGCTTATGTGGTATTGTAGTTCCAATCTATTTCATTACTCTCATGGGTTTTATCCAAATGTATGCTGCCATTTCCCTAGATAAAAAGCATTCCAAAGCATTTGGAATTTTTCTAAAATAATGTTGGCAATATGTAAACAATATTTTTCAAACTTCAAAAAGCTTTCTCTCAAAAATCAAATTACATTTGCTCTGTTAAAAAAGACATCACAGGGGCAGGGGTTGTGGCTCAGTGGTAAAGCATTCATCTAGCACTTGCGAGGCCCTGGGTTCCATTCTCAGCACTACATAAAAATAAATGAATTGAAGGTGTTGTGTCCAACTACAACTAAAAAAATAAACATCTTTAACAAAAAAGACATCACAAAGTTCTCTGTTCCACCTCCCTTGCTTCAGTTCATATGATGAAGAAAAGAAAATGACTAAAAGTCTCATATTCAGCTAGAATTAGGTATTACCAATATTAGATTCCATGTTTCCTGAAGGTAGATAGAACTAGATCATTCCCTATTTATCCACTTAAGGAAAGACGTAACTGCCATGTTGCTGGTTAACCCAGAGCATACATATAGGCTGGGTTACTAGCAAGATTGCAACCATGCAAAATTTTCATTCAGATCCATAACCTCTCCTTTCTCTGAATGTTTTCTCACTATTGTCACCCATACACTACTTCTTTTCTCCGACTTAAGTCATGTAAATGAATTCTTGCTTTCTCCGCACTGCCTGCTTTTATCTCATCCAAACTTGCTCTCTGGGAAGGTCTTTGAAATCTATTCACAACAAGGTATTAATGATTAACATAAATATGTCAGATATGAAGTAAATAAGTATTTAGATCAAGCCAGTAGATGCTGGAGATATTTGAGTGTGAAAATCACATCACCTACAAAGACCCACCACCATGAGCCATGATATCAAATCCTTTCATCTGAAAAGTTCCTTCTCAATCTGGTTTTCTCTCATCAGGGATCTGCACTCTATCCTGCAGACCTACAGGCACTCAACATAGAGAAATGTTCCATGTGTGCTATCTTAGCACCCTCATCTAAGCCATCAAGCAGCCAGACTCTGGTAGACACAGAGACCATCATGGCCACTCTCAATATCGGATCACTGCGGATTGTCACCTCTACTGAGAAACATTCAACAAAAGGTCAGAATAGCACTCCTGATAGGAAGAGGCTAGGAAAGATGAAATAAGGACAGAAAACTAACTCCTCTCTGAAATACTTTCATTATGAAATACAAGAGAGGTTGGTTTAGATATCCTCAAAGATTCCTTTCAACTCTGACAATACTGTAATAGGAGTAGCCTACAATTATTTTCTCTGAAATTCTAAGTCAAATGAAGACCAATATCCATCTTCTAAAAAAATTCATGTAACACTGTTTTCCCATTTTAAGAAAAGAAATCACAGAATTTTAAATGCTATTATTTTTGTTGTTATTAATCTAATATCAGTGAACCTAGAAATTGGCATGTTATAATTAATAACAGTATCATTATTAATTATTTTTCACTGAATCTATAGATATTCAAGGTACAACTCTTAGTTTCATGGTTGAGAAAAGGAATTGTAATTATCTTTTACTCTTCAAGATGCTTCAATGTATTAATTTCAGGAAATTATCTTAAATGTCCTTTATACACTGTCCCATTTCAGAATCAGATTGGAAAGAAATAGTAAGAGAACAGAGGGGATCTCTTTAGGGTGGAGATCATGTATTTTCCTCTGTGGATTCCTCCTAGCACCCTTACAATTACTATCATTTAGTAGATGCTTAAAAAATGCATATTGAATTGCAGTAAATAAGCTAGGGGGCTGGACCAAAATGTGACTGAGATTAATCCCCACCACAAAGCTGTGATTTTCCTTCTTCCCACTAACTGGGAAAAGTCCTGCACCTTAGTATCTCTCCAAAAATTGACCACCACTCAACTGAATGTGAAAGTACTATTACTGCAGAATATTCTATATCTAAAAGAGACTTACAATTCAAGAAATAAAAATAAAACCTGATTGAAATCACTTCAAGATGAGACACTGGGTCCTCAGGCTACATTGCTGCTGACCACAGCTAATCCACCTTGTCTGGAGTCAGAAATATCAATGACAGTGTAAGGCTCTCCATGATTATGGCTGTGGATAAAAATGTTCACAACTGGGAAACCAAAAGAACCCCCCCCACCACCTCCCAGGTACTACTGTTAGTCAGGAACATAAAAGGTTTGGGGGACAAAGGAATAAAGGGACAATCTAAACTTTGGTAGCTGAACAGAGCTGGCTACACATCCCCACTAAGCAATCAAATCCAGCTCAAGATTTCACATTCAGAGTTTTAAGGTGTTTTTTTTTTGAGAATAGATCTAATAAAAGAGTACCACATGAATATCAAAGTGTCATACACAGCTCAAGTGAGGAGATGTGAGTCTTTCTTCTTTTGAAAGAATCAGAAGATCTATAAACGGGCTATTGTGTTGTGCCACAGGATTCCTTAGCTTAGCAATTAGAGTCACTCCTCATATTCACACATGATGTGTGTGTGTGTTTGTGTGTGTGCATGTGTGGTTGGGTGCATGCATGTGCATGCATACTTGCAAGTGGATAGAGAAGATGTGTTTGAAGGCAATATCATGCATATAGAAATTAAAATGTGCACACTATGTAAACTTGATGTAAACTGACACCATCATAAGTTATCTTGTTAATGGGCTAGATGAATAGTCCTTCCTATTATTATTTTTTAACCTCACTTCCTCTATGTGCTAGAAAAGCATTAACTTGTGATCCTAATTCTGGTTTCCCTATATTTAGTGATTTTCACATATTTATTTATTCACTCATTCAACAAAAATATGTAGATTTTGTGTGATGGGTCAGGTACTTTGTTACAGTCTAGAAAGTAGCCCTTAAGGTACCAATTGACTGGTTTGGTAGAAGGAGATAGAGGAAAGAGTGGGATAGGAATAGAAAGAGGAAGAAACAAGGAAGGAATGTCAAAGTATTTGAAAGATCATAAGGTGTGAGCAGGCAATTTCCCCAAAGATAAAAAGAAAAGTACCTTGTAGGCCTTGCACCATTCCTTATATAAATGGGATTTTACCCATCAGAGGGATGATAAATTTGGGTCTACATAGACTCTAGCAACCTACCTGGCAAAGGTCATCAAGTCTGTTTATCTGGTAGTAAGCCATCAGTGAAGTTTTAGTATGAGCACATTTTGAGGAGACACATGAATAATTACTCAGGAATTTCACCAATTTCTGTAGCATCATAAGAGTCCGTCTGGAGTTTGAATGTAGAAATTTCTAATCCTCAGAGAAGCCTCTTAATCAGTCTTGCCTTTCCACATTAATAATCCTCTTGCACCATATTGATTGAAGAGGTGTAAACTCTCCTCCAAGCATTGAAAATATGAAGGATTGTGCAATCCCTCCTCACTGAGTACCTCGAGGGGTGTTTTCTTTCCCTTTCCTTCAGTCAGTGGTTCTCAGCCAAGGGCAGTTTTCCCTCTGACAGTGTATGGTGACAGCTTTGATTGTCACAACAAAAGGGATACTTCCAGTATTTAGTTGGCAGAGGACAAAAATGCTACTGAACCGTTTCCAACTCAGAAGGATAGCTCCATATGATAAAGAAATGTCATCAGTACTACGATTGAGAAACCTTGTCCCAGCATATTTGGTGAGCCTTTTTGTGAGGTCATTGGGCTTGTCCACATCTTCACACCATGACAAACTCACATATGAAGTTAAGTTAGGACAGAGATTCATATAGCATGTTAGGGGAGAACAGAGTAAGAACTCTGCAAAGGTTCCTAAGAACACCAGGCTTCCTGGACATCTTCATGGCAAACCCAAAGGTTTTTCAGTAATGCTCTAATTATTGCCCTGTCATGTCACAAGAACAGGTTGGCAAACCTAGGTACTGAACTAAATAATCTGTGGCATAATCTAAACATATAACGGTAATTAAGTCTGACAACTTAATACGCGACTGAAATTTAAATGTACAGTAGTAATCTACAATTAAGCAATCTTTTGTAATAGCACCCTGCCAACCTGGAAGATTTCAGGTATAATACGATGTACTATTAGGCAGCAAAAATATTGACATTAGTAAAATATACTCAGGCTATGATCTGACGCTTATTCAAATTAACCATCGCTCTATAAGGGAGACAGAGTTGAGGTGGAAATTCCGTTGCTGTCCTTCAATCAACTTTGGAAACAGATGTTTTATGCAGTCACCTTAGCTAAAGTGGATGTTTCTGCACACACAGAGCATTCTACTCCAAGTAGAATTCCCAAGTCCTCTCAGCAGGGAACTGGAGTGAGAAAGTAGGATTCAAAGGAGGGTTTCCCCACTGAGATGTTTCCCCTTTGAGGGAAACTGATCCCAATATTTTACTAAGGCCAGCTACACGTTGCATACCTAATAGAGGGACAAAGTAGGTACTCTGAGAAGGACATGAGCTTTGAAATGGGTGCTGATCAGGAAACCCCACCCATCAGTTACAAGCCAGTGACAGGGGACAAGGTATGCAAACCCTGAGTTTCTCCTTATTCTCCTGGAGGATCTAGTCACACTCCATTCGCAGAGTTGATGTGACGGTCACGTAATTCTCTTTTCACCTGGCAGTGTCTACTGTTCACAGCCACCAGAGGGATCCTTTACAAATATTTATCAGATAATCTCAGTTCCCTGCTTTAAACTGTAATGTTGGCCAGTAGTAATTATACAAAAATTATATAGGGTCTTGTGGGCTGATGGGGAGTTTGAATTTCCTCCTAATTCATCCTGTTCATGCTGGACCTTTCCTACCTTAGGTCTCTTATTCCATTCCCTCTGCCTGAAAAGGGCTGTTTCTTATTCCTCAGGATTATGTTCTGGTGTCAAAGATGCCTCCCTTTGAGCCCCAACTGGAGTCACCTCCCCAACCTTCTTTATTAGTCTCTAAAGTCTGTAGGGGTTTTATAGGCATGACTATCTGGAAAAAAAAATTATGTTTGCAACATGTGACATGTAGCTGGGTCAGGGACTGTTCTTAGTCCTCGAGTGAAGTAGATGATTTAAGTGTTTGTAGAAGGGAAGGAGGGAGGGAATGAGGGAAGGAAGGAGAAGGAAGAAAGGAAAGAAGGAAGGGAAGAAGAGAAGGAGGGAAGGAAGGAAAAAAGAATGGAAGAAGGGAGGCAGGAAGGGGAGGGAGGGAGGGAGGGAGGGAGGGATAAAGCAGATAAAGCATCTTGTGCATCCCGAGAATAAGGTAGAATTCCAATTCCCTCAAGTATTCCTGCATTATAAAAATCTCAGAGACTTTTTTCAGTCCATCAACTGTAAGATTTATCTCTAGCCACCAATATAAATTTTCCTCTTAAAAAACTGTGGATCCAGTTAGCCCTCTAGGCTCCCATTTCTTCACCTACAACTAAAGGACTTTAGGAAATTCCTGAGGTCACTGCTGGTTCTAAATGCCAAGTGCATTGGGTTAATTATGGGAGCTTCTATATCCATGACTATATCAATGACTCAGAATATTAGTGGATGTCAGAGATATATTCAGCTGCACTGTGCATTGACAAGAAGTGTCTCTTTTACTGAACACTTCTTGGGGAGATGGAGGATATGATGATAAATACTGTAGTACATAGATTTCCATCTGGGGGAAAAAATCTCCCTTTGGATTTCATCTTTTCTCCTGTCTCAATTTCAGTGGCTGGATTCTCTTGTCCTACGTCTGTTCTCAGAAGGCCTCGATGACATGCCCATCTCCATTCACTCCCTATCCCACCTTCCCTACCTCCCCTCTCCCTTATGGATCACCTAGCTCAGTTCAATAAAAGACCCTATTATTTTTTATTCCCAAAGCAATGGAGAATCTTAATCAAAAGCAGACTTTGAATTTTTACAATATTTTTTGTCTGTTACATAGCATCCTCAGAAAAGTTCAAGAATAGGGATCAACAGTTTTGAGGCCTCACTTTTGATGCGGTAGTTAACATTTTATTTATTTATTTATTTATTTATTTATTTATTTATTTATTGTGCCAGGGATTGAACCCAGGGCCTTGTGCATGCAAGGCAAGCACACTACCCACTAATTAACTTAAAAAAAATTTACCCTCATTTCCCATAGCTTTGTCTCCTTTATACTTTTTCCTTTAACTTGGAGACTAGTATTCTCATATCATGCTTTTTAAAGACTCTTCAAAGTTCACTACATGAGGAAACCATGTTCCAGGCAGGTGCTGTATGTCATCCCTCTTCTAGAGTGGAGGCTCACACCAGATTGAAGTGTCTTATCTCCTAAGGCAAAAGGAAAATTGTTTATAGACTGAGCACAGCAGTCAAGATCCCCAGGTGGTACCTCCCCCAGTCAGCTCTGCTGTGCAGAAGGAAGACATACACAAGTGCCTCTACCCAGAGAAGATCTCAAAGAAAATGATACCAGGAAACAAAATTCATTTGCCATGTGTCCAAAAACACTGATGGAGCAGCACTGCAACGTTGTGAATGGTTTCCTAAAAGTTCTATAAGTAAATCAATGTGGCTTGAGGAACTGACTGAGTTATTACCCAGCACCATCACATCATGGAGGATAATCATATCTTAATTATGATGTCAATAAGCAACTCCAAAGAGAGCTTTGACATTTTTTGCAATCCAGTCAAAGTGTTCAAAGTGTTGTTTAGAAAATATGCACATAAATGTACACACACATACATATTACCCCTCTCAAAAGGAGATGCCGAGGAGACCTAAATATAATTGGCTATCTTCATCTGATGGATCCACCACACCTGGGATTATACCCAAACACAGATGGGAAGTATTTGGAAAAAAACTCTTGAGACTTGTGCAGACCTGTTTCTCCACTAGTCTCTAAACAATACGATATAATATTTAGGTGCGTAGCATTTGCATAGTGTTAGGTATTATAGGTAATCTGGAGATAAAAGATATGGGAGAATGTAGATAGGTTATATGCAAACACTATATAACTTTATAAGAAGTGTTTTGAAAAGAAAATAAAAGAAGGGATTTGAGTAATCAAGGGTTTCGGGGTTTATGGTGTTTCCCAGAACCAATTCTCTACAGAAAAGGTACAACTGTAATATACTCTTTTTTCTAAGTATAGGAAAAGATTTGGGATTTGAGCTTGAGAGCAAATTTGTTAAGATAAAACATCAATTCACATTGTGTTCTTATAAATCCTTGTCAAGGTTTGCAAGCAATTTTATTTACATTTGTGCTCTCTTCTTGTTGTTGTTGTTGTTGTTATTGTCTCTGTCTACAGAAGTGTGTTTGCTTGACTTCAGAGACTATTGTGGGAAATCAAAATACCGACGAATCCCCACCCTCACTGAACTGAGTAAGTTGGGTTTCAAGGGCAAAATTCAAAGCAGAAATCTTTTTTTTTTTAAATTTTTTATTGTGGGTTGTTCAAAACATTACAAATTTCTTGACATATCATATTCCACACTTTGATTCAAGTGGGTTATGAACTCCCACCTTCACCCCATACACAGATTGCAGAATCACATCAGTTACACATCCATTGATTTACATATTGCCATACTAGTGTCTGTTGTGCTCCGCTGCCTTTCCCATCCTCCACCCTCCCCCCTCCCCACCTCTCCCCTCCCCTCCCCTCCTCTCTCTCTACCCCCTCCACTGTATAACCCTGAGGGTCTCCTTCCATTACCATGCAATTTCCCTTCTCTCTCCCTTTCCCTCCCACCTCTCATCCCTGTTAAATGTTAATCTTCTTCTCCTGCTCTTTGTCCCTACTCTGATCTTAGTTACTCTCCTTATATCAAAGAAGACATTTGGCATTTGTTTTTTAGGGATCGGCTAGCTTCACTTAGCATAATCTGCTCTAATGCCATCCATTTCCCTGCAAATTCTATGATTTTGTCATTTTTTAATGCAGAGTAATACTCCATTGTGTATAAATGCCACATTTTTTTTATCCATTCGTCTATTGAAGGGCATCTAGGTTGGTTCCACAGTCTTGCTATTGTGAATTGTGCTACTATGAACATCGATGTAGCAGTGTCCCTGTAGCATGTTCTTTTTAGGTCTTTAGGGAATAGACCGAGAAGGGGAATAGCTGGGTCAAATGGTGGCTCCATTCCCAGCTTTCCAAGAAATCTCCATACTGCTTTCCAAATTGGCTGCACCAATCTGCAGTCCCACCAGCAATGTACAAGTGTACCCTTTTCCCCACATCCTCGCCAGCACTTGTTGTTGTTTGACTTCATAATGGCTGCCAATCTTACTGGAGTGAGATGGTATCTTACGGTGGTTTTGATTTGCATTTCTCTGACAGCTAGAGATGTTGAGCATTTTTTCATGTACTTGTTGATTGACTGTATGTCCTCCTCTGAGAAGTGTCTGTTCAGGTCCTTGGCCCATTTGTTGATTGGGTTGTTTGTTCTCTTATTGTCTAATTTTTTGAGTTCTTTTTATACTCTGGATATTAGGGCTCTATCTGAAGTGTGAGGAATAAAGATTTGTTCCCAGGGTGTAGGCTCTTTATGATGCATAATTGATGTCCCAAGGTTCTTTTTAGAATCCACAGTCTAAGGACTGAGGAATCAGAATGGGACCTAAAGAGCTTTAAGTGCTTGGCTTAATGTCATGGTGGGTTTTTACCTGACTGCTGACTTCATCTTGAGGAGCCTATTCTATCTTGGTGTCAGGGAGCAGGAATAATATCTGACTTCTCCATTCTCCTGGATAACAAGAGAGGGAGGGAGACCAGTAACCAGCTCAGTCTTATTCAAAGGGAGGGGACATGAACTTGAAGATTGCTAGATCTCCTTGTAACTGTGTCTACCCATCATGAGACTTTTCCCCATGACTATCTACCCATCGTAGGCAGATGAAGCATTCAAGCTGCAGACTTTGAAGAGGTGCTCATTCCTGAGGTCATTAAATTTTAACTCCCAAATATCTCCTTTGCATCATCTGAATCCCAATCCTCTGTGATGTGCTTCTAATATGGAAACACACCTTGGAAAAATTACAAAATAAGCTGTAATCTCTCATCAACATCTCATGGAAAATGAACATGTATAAAACTTTCTAAGATATAAGGAGCTCTCAAGCAGGAAGCAGTGGGGTGAGGGTGGGCAGGAAAGGAGGTTTGGGTGCATTTGGAAGGTGTTGATGAAATACTGTGGGACATGCTGAGATTCATTACTGAGAAGAACTGAGGAGAAGGGGAAAAACAAAGAGGAAAATGATGTCTTATTAACATAAATTGAGCCAACTCAAAGAAGCTCTCTTAAGCTGGTCCTAGGCATGTGATTTGACTGATTCTATGATATAACAAAGTGTTTAATAGGCATTTTGTGATTTAGAACACCTAAGCCTGGTGGGACATTGGCCAAATTACATGAACAGATCTCTTAGTCCTAAGAATAAAGTAGGGGGACTTGGAGAAGAATCAGTAGTCCCCCTTTGCCACCATGGGAGCTGGAATCAAAGTGCAGCAGGTGAGAAACACCTAGTCACCTGGATCCTGGGCCTATAAATTAAGCTTTGAGCACATCAGATCCATAGGTCCCAAACTGGTACCTGCCAGCCTATTTATAAACATCTTGAGACTGTCAGCTGCAGTTTTTATTCATGTATTTTTTCTTCCCATTTTGAACTATCTTTAACTCCCTGTGTGTAAATATACTAGATTCATGAATTAGAAGACTTTTAAGTTAAAGTGGCTCAGAGATTAGATGGCTTCTTGCTAGTCCATAGGTACATCTGGTCACTCTCCAGGGACTCACAGATTTTGTTCATCCAAGTATTTTCTGGCTCCAGGCAGACCTCATCAAATTAGCCTAACAAGTCACCTGCCAGCTCACTCAATTTCTTGTTTCTTTGTCTGTGTGGAAAGGGTCATACTGACATGGGAGCTGCAGGACTGACGGTTAGCACTTTAGTACAGAAGGTACAAGGGCCTGCAAGAAAACAGCTAGGAAATGTGAGGACACTGGTTTAGAATGACACAGTGAAGTCTGGACAAAGGCTCATGGGTTATATGTATATCCTGAGGATTGGCACTGCAAGGAGAGGGAAGAGGGAGTATAGGAGATGTGGGTTGGTATTAGTCATGCCCTGCTCATCTTTTATAAAAATATAGCTGTTCTCAGAAGAAAATGATTCACTAATACCACCAGTCTGACACTTCCCCCTAACTTACTGAGAAATAATTTAAAGAATTAAGGAATAATCCAATCTCAGTAAAGAATGTATTCTGGATTGTATGTCCAGTGAATTTGCTTTGATCTGTAATGTCAAGAACTATAATGTCTAAGATTTTATCCTACTTGCAGTCTAACAAGTTAACCTGCCACTGTCTCATGGACGCTGGTAGAACATAAAACCTCTAGGTCAGAGACAAAAAAAAAAGTTTGTTACTTACAAAAATAACAGTAGCCAGGGTATCATCATTTTTGTGATGGTTGCCAAAGTTCTGTTTACCACAGAATGACATTAAGAGGTCCAAATGATACCTCCTACATCCACAGTGGATTGTTGTACAAAAGAGGAGCCTGAGTTTTGGAAAACAGAATCTTTTCCAATTGTATAGAAAGTAGCAGCTCTATCTTCAAAGCTTCTTTCTATTCAAATGTTTTTGAAGCAATAGTCCAGGAACAAAGGCAGCCAGCCCTCTGTTCTCCCCAACAGCAGCCAGTTGTATGGACTACAGACTCTGCTTACAGGAGTCTTAAGTTGTAGCCTCAGGTTATTTTGGTACTGCTGTACTGGCCTCATTAAGAAGGTTCTCTATTCAAAGCATGGTCCACACATGTGCAGCACTTAGGTGCTTGGTGGATGTGTAGATACTCAGACCCCACCCTGGACTGAGGAAATCAGAATCTGCATTGTAATAAGATTGCCAAGAAATTCTTGTGCACAGTAAATTTCAAGAAGCACTGCTTTAACTCACTCTGGGCTCAATTAACTCTAGGAACCTACATAAACACCATGTCATATAAAATGCAATGTGCCCGCCCTCCCTTTGTCCTGATGGGAAATAGCATCTCTACCTGGGTACTGCCTTTCTATCTGGACTACATGGGTAGCCAGATGTTCCTTGTTTATACCTGTTTCCCCAATGAAATTGTTCCCAGTGCCTCCTTTAGATAAGGGTGACCCCAGGACACTTCCCTGGTCAAACTGAACCTGGGGTAAAAGAATGTTCCTTTGATGGTGAAGTACTCAAGAGAGACTCGTGTTTTTAGGAGAGGACAATATTTGGAAAGGAAAAAAAAAAACAATGTAGCGAGTTAAGGGTAGAAGCCACAGAGACTCAAACATTAAGACACAAATCCTTTGATGAGCGATCACCCTTGGCCTTCCTCACACGGAAACCCTTGTCTTCTTGTCTGCCTGCCTTTCCCTTTTGCCTCTCTTGCCTTGCAGAAAATCCTTCCAACATCCACTTTATTGAGCAGATTGATGGACTAGAAGGGAACTTCACGGGAACAAGCCTGCATCTGAGCGCTTCCTTTTCCACAGGCGCTGTCTTCTCTGGCAACTTCTTGGATTCCCTCCTGGCCACAGTAAGTCCATTTAAGCCAAGAAGTCCCCCAAACCTCTTGGAGAGAGGTGAGTGGGTGGATTAAGGTTTGAGAACATCACAATTCACAATTCCGATTTCTCTTTGATTAAAAAAAAATTGCACATACATTATTTCATCTCTCCTCATAACTGCTTGAGGAGAGAAGCAAAATTTTGAGATTATCAAGATTATAAACTTGAGGCCCTGGGACTGTAACATTTGATGCTAACCCTTCAGCTTTAAGTGCATATCCACAGACCAGGGCCTTTGGTTTCAGAACCTCATGGATACTACCTTCTCTTCTCTCTACAATTTCCCAACAGCTCTTTCAGAAGTTAGCCCTAAGAGATTCATGGGTTTCAAGGAAAAAGGTTTGGCATTAGGTAGTATGAATTTTACTCAGAGTTAAGTCAAATCTTCTTCCACCATTGTCCCTCTTGTGTGATGCATTTCTGAGTACATGGTCACTGTTTAGTTTTCAGCAGCTCTTTAGCCATAAGAGAGTCACCTAGCATTCATTACAGGATTTCCATAAATAGAATCCACTTGTCATTAAATACTTATCAAACTCCTACACTGTGCAGGGATACAGCAGTGACAAAACAGACCAAACTCCATCTATGTGCAGCTTGCACTCACAGAAGAGATCGACATGACCATCAATAAGTAATGTACAAGGGATGCCAATCACAAAGACTAAGGAAAGATGAGATAGGAAATGTAGGGTTTGGGGAAGTAGTGGCAGATTTCAGTATGTGACCAGGGAAGGCAGCAATGCTGTTCAAGCTCTGGAGGAGAGGAGGATGCACACCACTCAGATCCTTGGGGAAGAAACTATACAGGCAGAGGCCAGGAGGCAGCTGCCCAGACAGTTGAAGGAATTGCAATTTGATTAAGAAATACAGGATCTGTGTGTGGCCATTTAAATTGACTTCAAAAACACCTGAAAGGAAATACACATGTTCCACTACCACAGAGTTTTCCTCCTAAGATTTTTCAGGAGAAGGATTACAAAAAGGTCCAAAGTCCAATATGCACTTGCTTAAAGGAACAAGACTCTGAGTACAGTTTGAATGTACTCAGAATGTACTTCTGGAATGCTGTGTAGAAGAGGCACCATTCTGGAATAGTATGCTTGTCTCAAAGCAGTTTGCACATTTAGGGGAATGTGACCAGGACATATATGTTCCTCTCCTGGCATCAAGGAAGGTAATATGTGGCCCTTGACTCTGCCTTTCTTAGCCATGGAAGGGTCTCGTGAACCCTAGGGAACTCTCAAACAGATACCACTGCTTCAGGAATAGTTTAACATTAAACAATTTTGTGGGTTATCAAGTTTCTAAAGGGTTAAATAACATACAGCCCCCGACTGAGCCAGAGAGGGATGCATTGGAGGGAATCAAGTCAGGTTACTTTTCTGAGAAGGTGACTCTGTCAGACAGAGTGTTGTATCACTGTCTGCCACTGATATGTCAATTAACTTGCCTGGAATTAATGACTGGAGTGTCAGGCAGAAGGTGACTTCTGATGAACTTGACCTGTCGGCAGGAGGCATTTTAGATGGGTTTAAGCTCCCAGTTCTTTTCAGAAACTCTTAAGTGGCAGGAAGCTTCATGCCTTAAATTAAACTTGAGACTTAATTAAACTCCACTGCTCCACTGGGCCACACAGGCAGAATAAAGCCACAGATTCTATTTAGAGTTAGTCAGAAGGCAGTGTCTTGGTGTTTTATACCTCTATAACAAAATACTGGAGATCAGGCCATTTATAAACAATAGAAGTTTATTTGGCTCACAGTTCTGAAGACTGGGCAGTCCAAGGGCATGGTGCAGTCATCTGTGTGGCATTTGGTGAGGTTCTTTCTGTTGTGTCATCGAATGGTGGGAGGCAAGAAGGCAATAGAGCACATGCAAAAGATAGAGAGGAGAGGGCCAAACTCATTTTTGTTATCAAGAGCCCACTACTGTAATAACTAATCCACCCCAACAATAATGGCATTAATCCATTTATGATCTCATAACCTGATCATGTCTTAAAAGTCTCACCACTTAACAGTGTTTAGTGTGGAGTGTTTCCAACATATGCTTTGAGCAGGGAGTATATTGAACGGTGGCAGGCAGAATAGATAATGAAGAGTTGGAAGAGTAGAAATAAAGGAAATGAACATACAACATAAGCCAGCATAGGAAACACAAACTTGATAATTAAGTCTTGAGCCAGGTGTTGGCGCCTAGGCTTATCGCTGACTACCATAACGCACCATGAGCGTGACCTTGACCTTGGGCAGTCAAGATGAGAAGATGATCCCTTGTTAGAAAACAAAATGAGCTACATAAAATCTCAGAAGTCTTTTCTTGGGCTAGATGGTGAAGTCCATGAGAGAGAGACAAAGTCAAGTAAGTGTGCCCTATATAGGAAGTTGTCACATGAGGTTACAAGCCACGCTGGACCATTAGCTAGCCCTTAAAGTGTCCTGATAAGTGTGTAATTTAGGACTGGCTCTTGGTCAGCTGTCTATGCAATGGGGATGGCAATGGAGCACCAGGGCAGAAGGCACCACTTATGTCAAGGAGGCTCACAGGGATAGTGAACCTCTAAATACCTATCTGGTAGCCTTCTATTCTAGCTATTACATGTATCTTTAATGATGTATGGCACAGCAAAATGAACACACTGTGGTAATGCTGAAATGCTGAGCTAAACCAGACTACCGAACATAATCAGTGAGTGCTGTCCTCTCTTGTTTTCCTTTCCTTGGATGATGTCTATCCAACCATTCACACAGAAAGAAAAACAAACCTAAGGATCAGGCTGGAGTTGTCCCTGAGCCTCCAATGTCACAGGCTCCTCCCCTCTGGGTACCATTTGATCTTGGCTGGTCTCTGGATCTTACCACCTGGTCACATGGAAATAGCCTCAGAGAAAAAAGAGAACATTCACCATCATCTACTGGAAATACCAGAACACTCAGGTGTTCTCAAATCCTACACTTTATTTTCCTTACATAACAGAGCATCTCCTGGCTGAGGTTTGGGAGGAAGCAAAGACATCATTCTTCCCATATAGTTAGGATGTCAGCTATGGGCTCCATGGCCATCATCCCCTCTAACACAGACTCATGGCAGACATCAACAAGAACCACAACCCTTCTCTCCTAGATCATACCTGCAAATCTTTCCCACGATAGACCTCTATTCGACTAATTCTCATAAATTCTGTTGTTGAGATGTTATCAATAACAATAGCAATATCAGTCATAGGAAGAGTAGTATCTTTCAAGCATTTCTCTTGTGCCAAAGACCTTGCTAAAGCATATTGTATTACCTTGTTGATTCTCCTGTCAACCCAATTAAGGAAATACTATTCTTAGATTTATTTTATAGATAAAGACTCTGAGGCTTAGAGGGGTATAATCTGTCAAAGGCCATATCACTGACAAATAAAAAAGTCCTAAGTGGGAGGCAAGATTCAACCATTCCATCTATTTTTTTTTTCATTCCTTTTATACCATAATGTCCCTGCCCCTAGAATATCTTAGGGGTTAGGCTCTTCCAACCTGATGCCAACCTCAATGTACCGAGAGATCGGGCCCCATGGCTATACAATCAGTGGGTATAATTAAACTAAAACTGTTTGTTTCCCAGATGCCCACACTAACAGGAGAGCAAAGCTAAGAGATGTCTTCAGAATAGACTCTCTCAGGAAAAGGGGGCTCACACTTCAACAAGCAAACCGTGAAATAAGAGAAGAACACCAGCCTCAACTTCAATCTTGGTGAAATATTTCCCACATGATGTTTATGGGACTGCTTCCTTCCTATATGTACTTGGAAAACTTCATTGTGACTTTCCTTCTTTCCCTCCCAATCATCCTTATAAATTCTAAGGAGAATGAATATGCAAGTCCCAGGATGCAGCAAAGCCCACAGTAATGTGTTATGAAGTAGTCGCCACTTAGAAATAATGAAGTCTTATATTTTCACACAAGTTTAAAATCTCTACATTGTGATGGATATTATATATTTTCACTGAAATATAATGGGTTTTTATCTCCAAATCTCCAACTGATACTGTTGATACTGTTGATGATATTCCCTGGTATACTACCTAAACTCCTGTCCCATTTAGAAGAATTTGTCTATACATAATTCAGATTTGCTTTTAAATCTTTATCAGTTCAGTGCTATGAAAACTAAAATATGGAAAGACCAGTCAGGCCTATGTGCAAGAATCCTACATAGCTTTACAACTAAAGAGTCTCATAAATAGACAAGAACTTAGGGAACACTTTTCCTGTACTTGTGAGAAAACTGAAGCCCACAGAAGTTAGATGAAATTCTCAAGGTCTCTCAGCTGGTTAGTTGCAATTTTCCAACCATAGAGCCTCACTTGGAGTTGAAAGTTATTTCCCAAAAGATGTTTGATCTTAAGGCCTTTGGAAAAATCTCAGAATAAAGAACAGCAGATGGCTAGGATATTAGTACGTATATTATTAGGTAATATTCCAGATTATGAAAGAGACCTCATGTTTTATTGCAGTTAAAAGCTTAAACAACTTGGGCTGCAACATTTTCTAACATTGGAAACTCAATGTTAGAAATTCTAGTATTCTAGTACATGCTATTACATTAGAATTGCATTCCAAAGTCCAAAAAATATTTCAAACACATTTTAACTTTGAAATTTTCTCGAGAAGGAAAAGAAAGAAAGCAAGCAAAGGAGGAAGAAAAGATGGAAGGGAGGGAAAGAAGAGAAGAGAGGAGAAGAGAGGAGAGGGGAGGGGAGAGGAGGGAAGGGGGGAGAAAAAAAAGTGAAGTTGAGAACGGTCAATAGCAAAAAACTCCAAATAAGAATAAGGAGATGAACTCACAGTATAAGGGTGACATATAAATCCCATTATTTTCCCCAATTTAGAATTGCAATCCTTTTGATGTCAAAACTGAAGAAATGATGTATTCAAAGGCTAAGACTCTCAGTTAAATATGTAAAGCACACGTTTCCCTAGAGCCATCAACAGCAGGATAACCCAAGAATTTACACCTTTTCTTTCATCAGAGGAGAATTATTCTAACAGTATTATGTTTGATCACTCACACTATGGCCACATGTGCTTAAACGGATTGTGGCTCAACCTGGATTTACATCCTCCATTTCCTCCTGGATGTCAGGGGGCTGATTCCAAAAGCACCTTTCTGGGTGCTAGTGGGATGGAACAAAGAGAAGAAATGCAAGTAGATTCTCCCAGTCCAAGGACTAGAGTGAAGACATCTTTTAATCCAGAAACTATGTTAAGAGTTACATTGATTTTTCTCTTAATCCATATAACTTATGTTATTTCTTAAGTCAACCTGTACCAGCTACCTCTACATTTTACTAGTAATATTGGTTTGTTAAAACTCTCCTGCCTATTTTAGACAGTAAATACCCTTACATTCCATAAACACCTGCCCCATCCAAAACAAGTACTTCTGAAGATGATGTTAAGTAGATTAAGGCCATCCTCTGAGAAAGCACATAATTTCAAGGAAGGATTTTTCTGTTCTGAAAATCAGCAGTGTCAGAATCTCTAGGGTGTTCTTTAAATTCTCTCTCCCACTTCCATTCATCAATTCTGATTCAGGAGATCTGGTATCTCATAAATCTGCGCTTGTTAGTGTAACTCCAGATAATCCAGGTACATGAAAACCAGTAATAAACGGAATAGAAATTAGTAATAGGTAGATTTCATTAAATCCTTCAAACAATGATAGAAGGTAGGTATTGTCATGTCAACTTTAAAGGAAAAAAAATGCATAAATTGCCCAAAAGTACTTGTCAAGGGTGTGACAATACAAGATTCAAACTCAGGCCTATTTCATATAAACAATTAACTAAAAAATACAGAAGAAGGAAAATAGAGTAAAAGCTAGAGGTCATGGGATCCTAAAGAGAAATAAGCTTCATTCTGATGAGGAGGCCCAAGCTGGTAAGAGATGAACAAGGTGTCTAAAAGCAAAACCGGGAGAGAAGAAAAGAATCGGTCAAGCCGCTACAGACTGACTAGTATGTGCATTGCAGTGAATAGTTAATGAAGGTGAGCCAGGAAAGGGAGGGGATATCAGATCACAAGGGCTTTGAAGACCATAATAAGGTATCTAAGTTTGAGGAAGCAGATGGCATGATCTGATTCATGATTGCAAATGAGAAGAAAACCAAGTTGGGAAAACTAGTACAAAGGTCCCTTTAGAAATTCAGGCTTCAGTCGGGTATGGTAGTGCATGCCTATAATCCCAGCACTCAGGAGGCTGAGGGAGGAGGATCACTTGAGTCCAGGAGTTCTGGGCCAGCATAGGCAACACAGCAAGACCCTGTCTCAAAAATTACCACAAACCTCATCATTCACCATCATCATCACACAGGCTTCAGAAGAAGAGTACCTGAGTTTGGCTATAGAGAAAATGAATGATAAAAATTCTAGGCTAATAACAGTCACTTATATTATTTATTATAAAAATTATTGCTTTCCTATAATTATTTTTTCTGTAATACTTATTTCTTCAGGAATAAATGTATAATATCGATTTTTTTAAAAAAAGATGGAAAGTTAAGAATGACATTTGCAAATATGTTCTTGCCTAGGCTACAGATTGTGGTAGGAATTGTGGAGAAAGGGAGTTCATGAAAATGTCTAGGACTATTTAGACTCAATCTTGTTTCAAAATAATTAGACTCACGTCATCATCTTGTTTCATTTTGATGTTAGTCATTCTAAAACCCCATACATTTACTTATCCAGAACCTATAATTTCTGAAATGTATAATAATAGTCATGGGAAATCCAAATATTAGTAAGACCTAAGTCAACGTCTGTCCTCAAGTCAGTCACAATCAAAAGGAGTATAAGTAGGCTCACATCCAAAAAATAGCCCAAGTATAGATGACAATAGTATCAGAAGTCCCCTAGGAGAAAGTCTGTAGGGTGTTCCACTAAATACACATTTTTAAAATATATATGTTGCTGATAATTACGGTATCTGTGGCTTAACGTACTCCTCTGGTCATCTGTGAAAGAAAGAAATCCTTGGTATCTATATCATTACCCACTTTCTCCTCCTTCTACAGCATAAGCTCCAAGGAAACAGGATCATGGTCCAGGTTGTTTTCTCTCAGTTGTACCTAACCCAGTCTCCTATCCAAAGTGGTTTTGATAATAATAATCACAAGAGAAGTTCTCTGCACTATCTGGTCCATGTCAAACAGTGACGTCCACTAGATCTCCAGGTCTAAACAACTCCACCATTTACATGCTGGCTGCTCTAACATTACACATGAATTGTCCTTGCCCCCCAGGCCTTCTACAACTACCATGTCCTGGAATTACTTCAGATGCTGGTGACAGGAGGAGTAAGCTCTCAGATGGAACAACATTTGGATAAGGAGAAGTTCACTGGGTTGACCGACAGCTACTCTACGTATTCGTCTGGAAGAATGCGGTGTAAACTGGGGCTTCTGTCCTTAGAGCAAACGATTTTATCAGACATTCAAGTGAGTCTACTCTTATCATACTAGATTCTCTCACTTCCTGAACACTCTGAGTTTCTGAAAATTGTGTTGGCTGTTTGGGTTTATAGATGGTCTACCACACAGAAATAATAATAGCAGTAATAAAATTAATACAATCTTATATTCATAGATTGTTTTACAACTCAGTGCATTTTCTTGTTATGTTTTTGTAGCAATACCAGGAAATAGACAGTGGAGTGGGTTAGTGATCATGAGAGTGGACTTCTGGCAAAAGAACTAGTTTAGCCCATTTACCTTCTCTTTTGCAAATGTGCTGTCTTGCCCTTCTACCTTCTGCCATGGGGTGACACAGCAAGAAGAGCTTTGCTAGATGTGGGGCCCCTTGACTTTGAACATCTCTTCCTCTGGATTGTAAGAAATAAATCTTAGATCTTTATAACTTATTCTGTTACTGTAGCATAAAATGGGCAAGAATACCTAATAACTTTGTACCTTGACAAGGTTATTACTGATAATTATAATACTTAAAGCTTACTAAGTATTTTCCCTGTGCCTGACTCCTTCAGATTTTTTCACTTAATCTGTCCAACGATTTGTACAGTAGGCATCATCATTAATTTCATTTAACAGATCAGAAAACTGAGGTTTTCAGAAGCAAGGGCTTACCTGAGGCCACCATATTGTTCAACAATGTCAGAGCAGGGTTCCATCTCAGGAATACTGTCCCAGAGTCTGACCATTCTTCCAGTAACCACAATGCTAAAGAAATCTGATCAGGTCAGCTGACATCAGGCAGAATGCTCTGTGATTAAGTCAAAGAATCACAGTGGGCTAACCAGTAGAAAATGCTTGACTTTTCTTAATCCAGGTTGCTGCTGAATGACCAATTATAGCAAAGGGAGGCGATAAGAATTCTGGCAAATTCTAGTGGCGCATCTAGGCATCAGAGTAGAGTGCAGACTGGACATGAATAATCTACTGATCAGTGTGTTGCTTTTTTGTTTGTTTATTGTTTTTTGATGCCAAAGATCAAACCTAGGAGCACTTAACCACTGAGTCACATCCCTAGTCCTTTTTTATTTTTAATTTGAATAAAGAGTCTCAATAAGTTGCTTAGGGCCTGGCTAAATTATTATGGTTAGCTTTGAACTTGCA
Source organism: Marmota monax (assembly GCF_021218885.2). Taxonomy (NCBI): domain Eukaryota; kingdom Metazoa; phylum Chordata; class Mammalia; order Rodentia; family Sciuridae; genus Marmota; species Marmota monax. Next base: position 2,080,232 of record NW_026693937.1, on the reverse strand, counting down.
ATCCTCCTGTCTCAGTCTCCTGAGCCACTGGGATTCTAGGCATGGGCCACAACTCCAAGCGCTGGTTTGGTTTTGATTAATATTGTTATCCACCTGTCCAGTGTTATTGTTAGAGGCAGACCTTGACAAGGAAACATCTTTTTCTGGTTCAGTGGACATCAGAAAAAATTGCTCCCTTCACAAGGAGCATGGTGTTCCAGGACTCCTTGCCCAGTGTGTCTCAACATATGCTACCAAAAAGGGCACATCCTATGCTCTTTGCATTTGAAGTCCAGGTACAAACAACTTTCCAAACACTCCCACAGTATTGTCTGATCTTGTGCATTTCTGTGGACCCGGGTGCCTCATCTGCAGTTGACTAGTGAGTGATTTTATGCAGCTGGCAACCTCCTGCTGGTATCAGAGAAATAATAGATTGGTCTGCCCATGTGTCTTACCTTCACTCACTTTGCTCTTTTCTTAAGAAATCGTAGAACTGAGCAGACTGTTTTCTTTTGCCCTTTCTGAACCTATTTGTCCTATCTGCTGCTGCTTTTGAACTCATTGTCTATTTGTGATAAGTTTGTTGGCCAGAGACCAAATGTAAGAAGTGTGCTTAAGATTGTGATCTCAGTAAGAGTGGGATGAGATGACTCCCTGGAGGTCATCTAACATCCCAATCATGGACTAACTCAAAAACTGAATTTGGAACCCATTGCTCATTGTTAATTCTCAATGATGGTCACCAAATAGGAAAAGTAATAAGAATACACACGTACCACACGCATCCGAGGCTCTCAGAAGAACTTGAATGACAAAAAGAAAAGCAAATCACACAGATTAGTATCTCAAAACTAATCATCAGTTACTATAATTACCAAGTCACTAAACACTATTATCATAAATATATTAGGAAATGTCTTTCAGGTCTTCTAAAGTTGGACCGCAAAAAAAAAAAAAAAAGGAAAATAACATTTGAATAAGTGCTTGTTATTGCTTGATGAATGTGCCCAGCAGACACGTTTTTCTCTCTCTCTCTTTTTTTTTTCACAGCCAAGAACCACCTTTGGACAACTATTCTGTGGCTCATTATATTGTCTTGGAATCTTATGTGTTGGCTTATACCGCATGATAGATGAAGAGGCGCGCAACCCAGAACATAAAAGGGGAGTGTGCTAATTTGAAAAGTGCTGGCCATCCACCCAAGCAGGAGAACCAAAGCTACTTTATATGTGAAAGAGAACTCCATAGCTCAGAGTCCACAGTTATTATGGAAAGATGCTGGTAAATCATGATGTAGGAAGAAAGAAGAATAGTGTAAACAATAGGAATGCTGATGGTTAACGCCTTCTAAGGAGGATGGTGTTTGTGTCCCCAGTGAAAACTGAAATATGCAGACCTAAATTTTAAATAAGTTCTTTTGCAACCTAACTTCCATCCACGATTGTACAACTTTCTAAAGCTAAAGACATTGTCTGCATTGGAAAGATTTACTTGTTTTTTGCTGGACTCATTTTGTAAATATTTATTGAGTGCTTCTTTCCAGCCACTGTGCTTTGTGCTTATAAATCAGGGATGCACTTTGTTCATATTTCAACTTTATTAACTGGAGATCCTTCTGCCAGGAGTGTGGAAGAGAGAGGAAATGTATATAGAGGATATAAGAAAAGAAGATACCATCTAGAGACAATACAATTGTTTAGGCCCTAGATAAGATTCTCACAGTAGAATGCACAGTAGTCAATAAAGAAGGAGGAATTAAAAATGATGGAGTGGAAATAGACAATTGAAACCCATTCTAGGAGAAAAGAGAAAGAAACAAAATTATTAATGTGAATGGTCTCAAGTAAAAGAAAAAAGTCCCTGTAATTTCTCTATTAATAAGAGAAAAGGAGAAAAATAACAGATTCTTAGGAAGACCTATAATATATCTAGGTGTGAGGTATACTTTTGGGGATTTTTATTTAGTACTAAGATTTCTCAGTTCATAGGCATTGCTGAGAAAGAAAATAAAAGTAATTCAGGGAATTGAAGAAAGGTAAGACTTGAACTACTAAGAAGAATGCAATGAGGTTTAACCATGAAGCAATGCTAGACTGTAAAGAGAAAAGACAGTAACACTGGAAATCCTGAAAAAGTTAGAGTAGATATACCCAGAGGAAGGAAATGAGAGAGAAGGAATGATGGGGTGTTGTGGTTGGAGAGTGACTTACTGAAGCTTAAGATTTTTGACAGGCAATGACAATATCCAGCATGTGGCCCTGAAAATGGTTTGGAGATAAACTATCATTCGGTAGTAGAAATCATAGAAATGTGTCTGGATGACAGAGCTGTAAACCACAGAGATACTACAAGCACATAAGATGATAGTGGCTCTGAGGTTTGGGGGGAAAAATTATATACCAAGTGCCAAAGACCTAAATGAAGGTCTACAGATGGCACTGAGGAATCAGTGGGGAGGTTAATATAACTTTACAGAACTCACCGTGAAGTAAGTGCGTGAGGTGTGAGGTTATGGAAGCAATACTGAGAAGCATACTTGATTCTGGCATGCTCTTTCTCTGCTTGAACTCTAATCCCTGGCCCCAACACCTCAGGAAAACCTGTAGAACATGGTAATTGAGAAAATATGCAGTTTATACTTGAGAGGATCTCAAGGAAGGAAATGGCACTCCTGTTTTAAATGATATATGTGCTTAGGGTAAATCTTGTTTAAAATAAAATAGAGGTTACAGTATTTTCAATGGAAAGATAATAATGGATAAATTATTCAGTAAAGGAAAGTCAATCATGCATTGAGGTCCATGTTTAGGAGAGAAGTAACCATTTGGGACAGCAGTGAAGAAATACAGGGTGAAAGTCATAAGAGGTTATCCTCTCTGTTCTGTCGTGAACACTAGGTATTAATTAACTTATTTATTAAGGATTTGCTATGTATCTGATATTTTGCTAAGACAGCTTGCTTCCCTACAAAGTCTTCCTATGCAAATACAGACTTTGAATTTTCCTTAAGATTCATTGACATTCACTATTTGCTTACCAGTCAAGGTTTCAAATAGAACTTTGTGTGAAACCTGTTTGCATGAGTACTAGCTTATGGTAGGCCTAAGCCAGGATGGAAATATCTGGAATACCTGTTATCTTCCAATTTGACAGAGCCTGGCTCGGTGTTCAATTTTGTACTTACTGAATTCATTAGTGTAGTGCATGTTCAAAGAAGTTAAACCTGGAGTTAGGAAGTCCTTAGAGATCAGCAAACCAAACCACAGTCTTATTCCTTTCCCACTAAAGCAGTGAGAACAGCAAACCCCAAAAAGGGAGATTTTATTCCTAAGGTCCCCAATCCCTCCTCTAAGACTTCCTCTATTCGGTGTCCCAGAGATCTTTATTATCAATCAGAAACCAATGAAGCAAAGCAAAACAAAAGCAGTTCCTCTTTTGACCCAGCAAAATGATGTCTTTATTTTGTTCATTGCCTATAACCATTCTGTCCTAGCCACAGAAGCTCAGAATTCATCTTTGACTTTCCTTATAGGTTTGTGATTACCCGACCAGCCAATGACCTTAATTTGCTGCCTTCAGACCTTGTGTTTTGTGCCATCCCTTTCAGCACTGTCTGTGAAAAAAAGGATGGTGATTCATTTCAACCAATACATGAAGTTGAAAATATCGTATCAAGAGAATCATCGATGAATGCAAACCTAAGTTATCCTACTGCGGTTGACCCAGTGAGTGAGAGTACGCCACAGAAATTGTTTAGTTCAGTCCAATCTATGGAGGTAAAACCTTCTTTCTTTTCTGAAACTCAATAAGCAACGCCTAGTTTGAGTTTTAGGCTCTCAACCGACGCAAAGGCAAATGAAAATGTGAAAGAAAATGAAAAGGAAAACATGAAGGAAACCCTGAAGGAGAATGTGCCTTAGTGTCCAAGCTAAACTGGACCCATTGATATTCTCCACAAACTTCTAATCTGATACTAACAAGTCATCTCCAAGATGATGACTTTGTACAAAGAAAATAAAAATGGAAGCATGCCACTTTTGTGCCCATGGCTTGCTAGGTGGTTGACCAGCAAGCCACACTGTTTTGGAAGAGACCAAAATCTAATCTTGTCCCACTGGATCTGGTGTGATAAATAAAGAGATATATGATAAATGCTATTAAGAGAAATTCAATGGTCTATTTCCTTGGAGCAAAAAATGGGCTAGTTTGGGTTGCATTTAAAGAAGTCATCCAGGTAGAGAGATGCGGATTGAAATTGGAATTAATTTGTTTGTAACTAAGCCTTACGTATGTACTGGTACATAATAGGTATATAATAAGAATGACTATTAAAGCATCTTGGAATGGGATGCCTGGGTAAAGTCAATTAGATTGAAATAGGTAGACTTTCAAATTCCCTAACTCAGAAATAGAGACATTATTGCATGAAAAGTTTAAAGCATTTCCCCATAGTTCATGTTCTAAAATAAACCAATCCACTGCTCTTAAGCTTCTCTTCAATCAAGCCATTTCCCCTAGGTATTACTCTATTAACACAATAAGCAAAAGTTCAGCACATCTAAGAAATATTCACTACCAGTTGATAGTCTTGGAATGATGAGTTTGGTAAACAAAGCTTTCTTGCAAAGGGAAGAAGAAAGGGAATAATGAACTATATTTCTCATAAACTATTTTACATGATGTTTACTATATCCCTTAAATATTAGCATATTTGAGGATTTTGTCTCATTACCTTTGTTTTTACAAGGAAGAAAGTATGTCACACGTCACCAAATAAAATGGAACACACCCAGTTAAATTTGAATTTTAGATAAACAACAAATAATTTATAAGTATGTCCAAGCTATTCACTTAGCTAATCAGCAATCAAATCAACATTCAAATGGTTTGACTTGAGCACTTGGAGACATTATGCCTTCAAATGTACAAATAAAAGAAACAGAACAAACTAAAATAAAAACAAGGTCATTCATCCATAGAAAAAAAAATGCATTAGTTAAGCCTTGGCTGTAGCAAAATCAACTCAATCTATATAGAAAAGAGAGTAATTGTCAGGAAACAAGGAAATCCTTTTCCTTCCTTCCTTTCTTCCTCCTTTTTTTCTTAACTTCTAATTCCCTTTCTTCCTTTCTTATTTTCTTTTTTATTTTCTCCTTCCTTTATTCCCTCCCTCCCATTTCCTCTTTCTTTCTTCACTTCTTTCTTTCTTTCAAGGGTGCCTACATCTTCATCCTACTCTCCTTTTATCCTTTCTTTGTTTTTTCATATACATAGCACAATCTAGTTTCCTGTAATTTGAAATGTATCCGTAGAGTAATGCACACTTAACCGACTGTCTTTGAATCTCCAATAATAATTTCTGAAAGTATATGATGGCCTCAGCTTTGGCCCCTCCAGTCCAAATGCTAACACCTGAGGAGCAGGGTGCCTCTAAAGAGAGGATTGTCCTCATGAAAGGGAGGATGGCTTGTGGCCAAGGAAGACATGGCACTAAAGTCTACAACAAAGATAGCATTATTCCCCTTGCCCATTTTATACCATGGGCATTAAATATACAAAGCAGGTTTAGCAACAGCAAAATATTCCTAACAAAGAAACTGCGGTTTAGCCCTATGGATATTCAAGATCCACAAACCACTGCTATACATATATTGACCAATTTGCTTAGCACCCCGGCTTCAGTTCTCCTGAGTAAAAACCTCCATGTGATTACATTTCAACAGAGTAGACCAATTCAAAACATAAATACTTTGTTTTTTTTTTATAATTCATAGGAATAAGTTCCAGAAATCTAGCTAAAGTAATATTAAGGTATAGCCAATGTGTGAACATTCATATTACCACTCTTGATACATAAAATCATCAGGGTACCCCTAAACTCATTTGTCAAATGATTCCATACTCCAGAACCAAATTATTCACCTATAAATGACATTTTAATATGACTCATACCATCAGATCCTTTGGCAATGTAGTGGATATTTAATTCATAGTAATTATTTAACACTCATTAAGAGTAGAATCAATATGAAGACAAGGGTAAAAAGACAACAAACACATGCTACAATATTTAAAGCTTACAAATACATGCTACAATATTTAAAAATTGTTGAGGCTTTGGCATTGTCAAAACTGGATGAAAGCTACATAGTCCTTACTCAGAAAAAATTTATGTATGTGTATAGTCCACAAAATTTATTACTTAAATAGAAGGCAGGTCATGGATCCACCTATAGTCTATATCCTTGATAAAGATTTTCGTTAACCAGAAGGAAGGTCACCAGAAAGAACAGGGCAGGGGAGTCAAGAGACTTGAGTATTTTTTTAAACATCTCATTAATCATTTTTTTAAACTATTGGTAAATTATTAAACCATTCTTGGCTACTTTCTACAAATCAGGGCACACAGTAATTCATTAGGAAAAAAAAAGGAAACTTAGAGTTTTTTTTTTAAATGTGATAAGACTTTGGTCAAAAAATTAAATCAGAATAGTCATTTGGAAGTTATCCTCATAAATGAGTCAGGAGAGAAATTATTTTACTGTTTGTAAAAGGAGTATGTAACACTAGAAGATTAAGAACACTGCTTCCATATTTATTTATTGAATTTGTATATTCCCTACCACCATACATCAGGCAGGGTACTAGATGCTGAGGAAAAAGTAGTGACCAGGGAGTCAAAAGAAGTAGATGAGAACCAGGACCCTAATTAACCATCAACTACTGGGAGGGGCCACCTCATCTGTGAAAGACTCACTAGATTGCTTTCACTGACCCAAGAAAGGAGCAAGGAGATTTATCTTCACTTAGGAATGTGGGTCCAAAAAATACCAATCATGAGGAATCTCCAAGCTCATGTCATGAGCTGGTGAAGTATCCACATTTATATCATGTTATGGAAGGAGTTTAAAACTGCATAAATAATGTGAGGAAAATCTGATTGCAAACCAGCAACATTCTTGAGGTAACTAGTTGAAATAAATCTTTGAAGGAAATATTTCTACAACTCAGGACATACAGGACTCCATCAAGAAAAAAAGAAAAGTAAGTTCAAAACTTCAAAAAAATGAACAATAATCTCATAGTAGAAAAAGTAAATAAATTAGAAATGACATGAGAAAGTCATGATTCTCATAAGTGAGAGATGGAAGATAAATCAAACTAGGTTAGCATGACCCCAGACTTTGGATATTAGAACAATCTGAAAAAGACCATAAAATTGCTGTATTTAATATGATGAAATTATTTTAGAATATGATTACAAGTCATAATGAAAGAAGAGGTAACTGTGAAAAAATGAACAGGTAGACTTGAAAAGAACCAAAATTCCAGAAATAATTAAATTAAAAATTAAATTTACAAATTGAGCAATAAATTAGATAAATATAAAGAATGTAGCTAAAATTCATGTTGAAGAGCGAATGGAAAATATGAATGAGAGGTTAAGAGACAATAGATGGAAAAATATGAAAATGTACAATATACAAATCATTCATTTCCACAAAGGCAGAATAAGAAAAATGAAAAAAATCTTATACAATTTAGAATTAATAAATGACAAGAATTCTATGATTTAAGAAGTCTAATGAATTATCAGCAGGAAAATTAAAACAAATTTACATGTATGTATATCTATATCCATACCTAGAAAAGATAGCAGTTTTTTTCTAAGGAGATTGTTACTGAGAAATTGAAGGAGAAAAAAGATAATGGACTAGCAACATCAAAAATAATAGGGGTGGGGTTGGGGCTGGGGCCCAGTGGTAGAGCACTTGCCTAGTATGTGCAAGGCACTGGGTTCAATCCTTAGCACCATATTAAAAAAATATAAAGCCATGCTATCTATCTACAACTACAAAAAAAGTTTAAAAAAATAAAGGAGATACAAAAGTATACTATACTACCTATGTTGCCACTCAAGAGGGGAAGACATAAATGATTACCATTTTAATGACTGAGAACACATAACTTAGAGACCTTTATTGAAAGAACTAATAAAAAATATATTTCAGTAGGAAGAGAATGAACTTTAAAAGATGGAGTAATACTTAAGAAACTATGATGAGAAAATAATTGAAACTTATTATAAACATACATCAGTTATAGTAATAATGGTAATAACTTGGGAAGAGTTAAAAGTAAATTAGCACTAACAAAGAAATAAGAGAGGATATGAGAGAGATGATCAAGTAAAATTCTAAAATTGTAGCATTTTTCAGAAGGAGCATAGAGATAATAATTGACTTTAACATCAAACAAATCACATAAACATTTAGATAATAAACCAGAAAAACAGGATATGACTTCTATATCAGCTGAGAGAAGCTAATCAGAAAAAAAGATGAAAATAGAATTTAAAAACAGTAACAATTTAGAATTTTTTTTAAAATTAATGAATTACATGTAGAAAACAAAATTTAAAAGATAGTGGTAATTGTGAACATATGACATTAAACAGATGTAAATGAGTTAATCTTGTTAGGTAAAGGACAGATTTTCAGATTATACTTTTAAAACAGATATATACTAGTTATAGCAGAAAATAGGATTCAGAAAATGTAAAACTGAAAATAAGTAAAAAGATATGCTAGAAAAATATGGACATTTGGGTTGTTTCTATTTGGGGGCTATTATCAATAATGTTGCTTGTGTAGACTAGGGTACAAGTTTTTGTGAGAACATTCAAGGATTGTGAATTGTTATGCACATGTAAAGGCCTTGCAGTACATAAAACAAAAGCAGTTCACAATCATTGAGCAAACCACAATCCTAGAGAAGGACTTTAACATACTTTTCTGATAAACAAATAAATCAAACAGAAAGATATTAGCATATATAGAGATAATGTGAACCACATAGTTAACTGGATTGAACTAATGGATGGAACTACAAATAAAAATAAATGTACATATAATCACTAATCCAGCAAATAGCAACAAGTTTTCCCAACACATTTATATCTTAATTTTCCTATAGTCATCATGAAAATCAAACTGTATGAATCAATAATATCATACCAACCACATTGCAATAAAATTAAAACTTGGTAACAAACACTCAGACCTCAACAAACAAAATTTAACACATTTAAAGTAAATAATAAAAAATCTAAACCCCATTGGTCAAATTTAAAACTTCATGGGATATTACTAACTTTTGAGATGTCAATTATAATGCAAAGATAATATATTAAAATTTATGGTGTATGTCTTTAATGATATTGAAAAAACTGGATATCCACTTGCAAAAGAATAAATTTTGACCCTATACCATATACAAAAATTAACTCAAATGGATTAAAGATCTAAGTCCCGAAAAGTCAATGCTCCTGAAAGAAAACAAAGAAAGAACTTTGTGACATTGGATTTGGCAAAATATTGAACATGTCACCAAAAGTATAAACAATAGAAACAAAATAAACAAAAGGAGCTATACAAACTCAAAAGCTTCTCTACAGCAAGGTAAACAATCAACAGAGTAAAAAGGCAACCTAAAGAATTGGAGAAAATATTTACAAATTATTTATCAGATAAGGGATTAATATATAAATTATATAAAAACTCCTATAACTTGGAAACAAAAAGCCTGATCAATCCAATTTAAAAATGAGCAAAAAACCCTTGACTAGACATCTCTCTGTACCCCTCCCTCTCTCTATACACACACACACACACACACACACACACGGATGTCTAATACACATAGGAAAGTTAGTCAACATAACTAGTCAACAGGGAATTGCAAGTCTAAAACAGAAGCTATCACCTCTCTAACTAGGATAGGAGAAGATATTAAAAACAAAAAGCAAAAAGAAACAGAAAATAATAAATGTTGGCAAAACTGTAGAGGAACTAGAATAGAACCATTTTGCACTGTTGGTTGGAATGTAAAATGGTATAGTCATTATGGAAAACAATAAAATTAAAAAATAGAATCTCCATATAATCCTGTACTTTCGCTTCTCAGTATTTATACTCCCAAAATTGAAAATAGGATCTTGAAAGGGTATTTGCACAAGCTTGTTGTACCAGTTTTATTCACAGAAGCCACAAAGTGGAACCAACCAAAATGTTCATCGACAAACAAATGGAAAAATATATTGTGATATATGATATATGCATATGAAAATATTATTCAGATTCCTTAAGGAAGCAAATCTTGTCCTACACCAAGACACAGTGAACTATGAGGATACTATGTGGAGTGAAATAATCCAGCTACAAAAAAAAAATGCTTATTTCACTTACATAACATTTCCCAAATTGTCCAACAACCAACTCTTAGAAACAGAGAGAAAGTGGTGGTTGTCAGTAGCTGAGGGGAAGGAAGAAAAGCGGAGTTGTTCAATGGGTATAGAATTTCAGTTTTTTTGCAAGATGAGAAAGTTCTCAAGATCTGTTGAACAACAATGTGTATCTAGTTGACACTATTGTACAATGAAGAAAAAAAGCCAATAAAATGGTAAATTTCTTGTTATGTATTTTTGATCACAATAAAAATTTGGGGGTATGTATAATTAGTAGAAAGAAATGGATTTATATTCTTATCATACTTATGTGGCAATAGGCAAAACATTAAAAATTGATGAACTAATTGCTCAACTTAGTAAATTGGAAAATAATAGTAAATTGGTATAAATCTAAAGACATTTTGCATCAGTTTTTATATTTTCTAATTACTTGAGTAGAAAAGGAAACCAGAGCATAAATTATATACAGGTCAACTTTGCAGCTGGGCATAGTGGCACATGCTTGTAATCACAGCAATTTGGGAGGCTGAGACAGACGGATTGCAGATTTGAGGCCAGGCTTGGCAGTTTAGCAAGACCTTGCCAAACAAGCAAACAAACAAACAAACAAACAAACAAAAAGAATCAGCTTTACTCAGTATCTATTTGCTATTTTGAGAAATAGCAAAAATGCCCTTTATTAAATGAACTTTTTTTCAGGTAGCCTATGAGAATGACAGAGCAGTATTTGAACAGCACTGAGAAATAGAACAACTAGGTTAAGATGAAAAGGCTGGAGACAATGTAAAAATCTCTAAAATCCACCATTATGAATGCAATCCTCGAACGTGCAGCACCAATATTACCTGAAATTGGACCCCATCCCAGACCTATTGAATCAAAACTTGCATTTTATAAAGTTCCGTGGGTGATTCATACACTAAAGCTTGGGAAGCATGTTTATGTATGCATGCTTTTAATATACATGCTACATATGTGACATATGCATGCCACATATTACATATGTGCATATAAATGGGAGTATATATGTGTGTTGCCTATGGGTCATGTATTGCATATATGCTTACACATAAGTGTTTCATGTGTTGAACATGCATGTCATATTAGAGGTGTGCATACACATGTGTATGTATTATGTGTGTGTTGTATATGTCATATATTACCCATACACATGCATATGTATATATACATACATACAGTTATGCACATATAAATACACATCATATAATATACATTTAGGTATAGTGGTTTCTGAAAAATTAAAAAGAGCTGGAGGTTTGGTTTTAATAAAAAAAAAAAACACCTCTTCAGATATCGTGCTATTAGTATGTTATGTTTTATTTAAGACTTACAGTCTAATCCAAACACCTCTAATTAATTATAAAATCCTCAAGCTGGGTAAAACTGTAAAGGAGTATGGGAGACTGGAGTCGCAAGGTTGGTGTATGTTTTCCTACAGGAATATTTTTTCTTTCAGGACAAAGTAATAAAAAACCCAACCTCTGAATGTTATCTTCCTTGAGTTTCTTGATTTGCATGCACAGGGAGTACTGGAAAGTGAGAAGGAAAGGAGACAGCAGCGAAAGGAAGCCAGGGCTGTTGGGGACTGCAGAGAGAGGGAGAAAGGGCCCTAACACTAATTAGGTTTGAAAGACTACAGGATGCGTCCAGCCACTGCGTGCTGAGAAGAAAGCAACCTGAGCTGCTGAATGCAAGTTCAGACTACACTCACCACCAGCCCCCTGGGGACGTCACAAGGTAAACCTGATCCTGATCATCTCTGTCATTTACAATCATTATCAGGCAGGCTGCTCCTGTAATTTTACTGGGGAGCCAATTAACAGATCCCTGACGCTAGGGGGGATATGTCCCAGACCTCCACCTGTTTTTTTGAAAAGGAAAAATCGGGCAGCATTTGTACTGCTGTCTTCTGATGGGCCTCTTCTAAAGGCAGAAGAAGAAGAGGATTTCATACAAGACAGTCACTCCTCAGGTCAGACAAGCAGTTGAAGTCCATCATTTCGCTCCCTTAATTTTATCTTTTCACTAGCAACCTAAATTAGCTTCCAGATAGCCCAGCAAGCCTTGTTTCCTTCTTTTCTAAGCTATGGAAATGCTGACCAGTTCTCTTACTCTAGCTTGCCTTCCAGGAATGTCTGTGCAGTATTTCATCTTAGAAGAACTTGGGAAAAGATGGGCTAATGCACTAAGAAGGTACTGAAGAAGGGCCGCTCACATTGATTGCTCAATCCCACCTATTTTCCCCTTTTTGTACCCTTCTCTTGCCTTTCTGTCACAGTAAATTTTTTTAATCAGTTGTTTGCATTCCCTGTTTTATGTCTACATCTGTTCCCTTTTTAGACCACCCCAAACTGGCAATAAAATTTCATTATTCTACCAAAAATACTCTTTCTGAGAGTATCAATAGCATTTATATAGCATTTGTATCACTCAGGATTTATATATCATTTATATCACTCAGATTTGGGTAGTATTTGTACTTGAAGACTTAGCAGGATTGAGTACCATTGATCCTCTCCATGCTGAAAATCCTCCTCTTCTCTGATTATGCATTCTCACATTGCTTTCAGCTCTCCTTTTCTACAACATGATTAGGTATTAGCATTGCTCAAAGGTTGATTATGGACCCTCCTTTTTTTTTTAACTTGCAGGGATAATTTAATGCATTAGAATGCTTTTTATTACTGTAACAAAACACCTCAGATAACCATCTTGAAGAGAGGAAAGGTTTATTTTGGCTCAGTGTGTTGGAGGTTTCAGTCCACAGTCAGTTGACCCTGCTGCGTTTGGGCCTGTGGTGAAGACAGATCGTGGTGGGAGTTTGTGGAAGAAGAAGCTGCTTAGCTCATGCAGCCCTGGAGTAAAGGGATAAAAGAAGAGGAGGGACTAGAGTCACTAAATCTATTTCAAAGGGATAGTCCCAATGACTAACTTCCTCTCATCAGGTCCCACCTCTTAAAAATTTCATCATCTCCCAATAACCACAGGTTGGGGACCAAACATTTAGCACACAGGCCTCTGGGGAACATTCAAGTTCCAAACTATAACATTTAATGATTGAGATAAATAAGGAAAACTGGTCAGTGACAGTGTGTAACTTAAATTCAAAGGACAAGGGCTACTTGTCCAGTCATTATTGTCATATAAGAAGGTGGGCCTAGTGTTACTAGATATTTATTTTTAAAGAGAAACTGGAAACCCTGATTATGCTTTAAAATTTTTGTCTATATCTCTGATAGAGTAGTGGAAGCCGACCAACTCTCACCCTAAGAAAAAAAAATTAGAACTGGGTAAAATACTTTAAATTGAAGTAATCAGAGAGCAACAAAGTCAGTATGAACTTGAAAGGCTAAGATGCAAGAGAAACGAGAAACGCGGATGGAGGTGAACCTGCCATTCTCTGCTGTTTTTCCCTGAAGGCATTGGCCAATTAGTAAGTGGTTCTGGACAAGACATCAAGTCGAATCTTAAGGCTCAGAGTTTTCAGCAGTCTCATGGGGATAGGATGGAAAAAAAAAATCAGAGTTAAGGGCTATCACAGTAGTCAGGTATTGAGGGGAATAGGTTGTAGAAAAAAGAGAATTGGAAAACAGTGAGCATGACTTTCTGTGTTGTTTCTCCCGCCCCCAAGGAAATGGTAGAAAATACAAGTGAAGATACAAATTCATAGTAAATTTATTAAGTGAAAGATGCACATCTTAATCTCTTAGGTAAATATTAAGAGATTAATAAAATGAAATCAAAACTATGAAAAAGCCAAACTGGGGGGGGGGGGGGTGGAGAGGACTTTATTGATGAAAAAGAAATCAAAATACAAAAAGAAAGAAGAAAAAGGAAAAGCTAATCATAATCAAGGAGCAAGATGGTAGCTTTTTAAAATAAAAATGGGCTAATATTTTTTGTTGAAGTTCAAAGGCTGAAACTCTGGGACAGTAACCACCTACTTGAGTGCTGGTAAAACTCACTAGAAGCAAATATCCTTGAGATACCACCCACTGAGGAGCTGGTCAAATTCCCTAGAAAACTCCCTTTTGAATTAAGTAGAATTCTAATAGGTACCACCACACCTACTTTTGTCGTGGCATTGGTTTCTGAAGATCATTCATGGATGGCTATTTCTGATTTTGGTGGGGAGGGGAAATTCCAGCAGCTTCCACTGAGCCCTTTTTACCATGGTGTAACTCTCTAGCTCAGTGTGGATTCTGGCAATTCCTAAGCATTCCTTTTCTAACTATATGTGCAGGAACTGTGGAAAGTAAAAGTGAAGGAGAGTCCACCTACCAGCTGGGCCAATGAGAGCTAGTCTCTGGCTAAGCCTCCCTCTATTATCTTATCACTGTCTCACTTTCACTGGGGGACCACCATGGCACTCACTCGGGGCCTTTAGGAATTAGGACCAAACCTACCAAATGCACTTTAAGAGGTTTGTTTTCATAGATTCTTTAGTTTATAACCATTTTAATTTGGAGGAATAAAATGTTAGAAATTCTACAGGAAACAAGTATGATAGCCCAAGCATCAGTGATTATTTCTGGCATTTAGTACTATTTCAAATTTTTGTTTAAATACAATATTACAGATAAAATTTTATATTTTATTGGACCCTGAACACAATCCCATTCAGTCTTCGCTCATATTATTAGTGTTTTCTAGAGGTAAACATTACCCTAAATTTAATATGTTTCCTTCTAGCTTATTTTTATATTTCTACATGTATGTATATATTTATAACTTATGCAAAGATATCAAAGTTCTGACACCCTGTGGGCTATGGCCACTCCCAATGTCTCTTCATCTCAAATCTGGGGCTTTGTTGTATTTTCTCTCAATCCTAGAGCTACCATGGCTTTATATACCAATATACTTTTCTTCACTTTTATTTGAAATCTTTTGTGTTTGTGTTGGGGGAGGGTATCTATTTAAACTGTATCTAAAAAACATCCTATAGTTTAGAGTTGTTTATTCAACCTAAAAATTTTTACTTTTTGAGTAAATAGTACCACCTATTTCTGCATACTTTTTATATGGCTTTATCACATATAAATATGTACCCTGAAATTATTTTTTCCTTCCTTTTGCTGGTTTTTAAACTCTGTTATATTCCTTGAGGTGTTTTTTTCTCAATATTATGTTTCTAAGACAAATTTTTGGTGTTGTGGTACTTCTACTTCATTCCTGTCAATTGCTGTATAGTATTCCCCTGGCTCAGTATAACACAACTAACCATTTTTGTGTCTATGGACATTTGAATTTTTGTTTTGTTCATCATTTTAAATAATTCTACACATTTCTAAACATGTATATATGTGCAACAGTGTCAAAATAATATATAAACGGGAATATAAAAATGTATTTTCTCTATCATAGAGTATGTGAATTGCCATCAATCCATTTTTCCCCTCTGCATGCTTTAAACAATTTGTATTTGTCACTAATTTTGAGTAACTTCATTATGATATCTCTTGGTATAGTTTTCTTCATATATCTTATAACTGGTGATTCACTGAGCCTCCTGGACAGGCAGGCACACTTTTCTGTCCATTTAGAAAAACTCATCTTTATGTCTTCATTTTTCCCTTCTCTCACTTCAGGGGCTTTAATAATCAATATCTAATTTCCCTCAAAAAATATTTTGTAGCTTTTCATATACAAATCATATACATATTAATCCCTCTATATTTCATAACTTTCCAATGTAATGCTAATTGGTACTTCTAAAATTTTTAATTATTCAATATCTCTTGCTAGCATATGATACTATTGTATATTAACCTTGTGACCTTTCAAACTCATTTATTAGTTATAGTAACATTTTCCAGATTTCTTGGAATATTTTGCATAGATTTTTATGTCATAGATATTAAAGTCTGCTTTAGGTCTTCCTTTCTATTTATTATGTCTCTTCTTTCTTTATTGTTGTGGTTGATATCTCCAATACAGTATGGAAAATCAGTAGTGCTGTTATTTATTTTTGATCTTAGTAACCTAAAGATCCGTTACATTCTCCTCAGAGTTTCATGAATTCTCATGGGAAGTCTGCTATAATTCTTTTATTTATTCCTCGATATATTATTTTTTTTCTCTGGCTGTCTTCATAAATTTCTTTTTATCTTTAAATTTCAGCAGTTAGCTCTGATGTGTCTAGGTTTATGGGAGTAGAGTTTTCTTTTTCATGGTATATATTTCATAGACCTGCAAGCATGCTATACGTATTGTATTTGTTCTTTGTTGTCTAATCAAATTTCCAAATATTTAGGCCATTATCTCTTAAAATATTCTTTTTGTTTGTTTGTTTGTTTTTTGGTACCAGGATTAAACTCAGGAGCACCCCATCAATGAGCCACATCCCCAGCCATATTTTGTATTTTATTTAGAAACAGGTTCTCACTGAGTTGCTTAGCACATTGCTTTTACCAAGGCTGGCTTTGAACTTGCTATCATCTTGCCTCAGCCTCCAGAGCCTCTGGAATTACAAGAATGCATCACCACACCCAGCTTCTTCAAATATTCTTTTGTTCTACTTTCTCTCTATTTTCCTTCTGGTATCCAATGCATTCATTAGTCATCAAATATCCTCACACAACTCGGATACTCTCTTATTTTTGTTTGTATATTTTAAAAATTAAAACATTTTTCTCATTATTTCATTTTGAATAATTCTTTAGGCTCTTTTAATTTTTTGTTCATTCCCTCACATATACAAAATTTTGATAAACATCATTGAAATTATTCATCATTAATATTAGGTAGCTACTATTGCCTTGACCTCTCCTCCTTTCTATGCTTTGCCAAAGATAAGAATATTGATGTGTGCCGTCTTTTCCCAGAGGGTCATTTCAAACTTTGGAATTCAGTTCTTCAGATTGCCTTGAAAACTAAGCTCTAAAAATGATTGCAGCTGTTGGATTTTTGTTTTTATGTTGAAGCTGATATTTTTCTTATGGCTTTCTAAATTCTAAGATTAAGCATTTATGGTTTTGATATGAGGTATTCTCCAAAAGCTCATGGGTGAGACAATGCAAGAATATTCAGAGATAAAATGATCACATTATGAGAGCTGCAACCAAACTGATGGATTAATCACTTGATTCGATTAACTGGGTTATAGCTATAGGCAGGTAGGGTATGGCTGGAGGAAGTAGGTAATTGGGGGCATATCTTTGGGATATATATTTTGTCACTGGTAAGCAGAGAACTCCACCTCCTTCTGTCAGTCTCTGAGCTGTTTTTCTCTGCCACACCCTCTCACCATGATGTTCTGCCTCACCTTGGGCCCAGAGCACTGGAGTTGACCAAGAAAGGACTAACCCTAGTTGGGTATTTTGGTTACAGAAATGCAAAGCTGACTAAAATAAAGCACAAATCTTGTGGAACTTTAATAAACCATTGAAATTAAACATAATTTGTATAATTGTTTTATAAAGGCAACATTTATTTGTACTAACCAGAAGTATAATATTTTATATATGTACCACGCCATCTTTTTATTTTTGTTCTGGTAAGAACAGGAGCATAAGATCTACCTTCTAAATAAAATTTTAAATATACACTATAGTCTTGCTAATTATAGGCACAATATCATACCACAGATCTCTAGAACTTGGTCATCTTGCATAACTGAAACTATATACCCATTAAGTAGTGATTCCCCATTTCTTCCTACCCCTAACTCTTGACAACCATAGTTCTACTCTCTGCTTCTACATGTTTTAATAGTTCTATAGTTCTTGTAAATATTATCAGTAGTGTTTGTTCTTCTGTTACTGAATTATGTTACATGGCATAATTCCTTCAGTATTCATCTGTATTATCACATTTGGCAAGACTTCTTTGTTTTGTAAAACTGAAAAATATTTCATTGTGTGTATATGCCACATGTTCTTTATCCATCATCTGTCAGTGGATGTTTAGACTGTACATCTTGCCTATCATGAATAATGTTTGCATTAAACATGAGCGTCCAAATATCTTCTTGAGATCTTATTTTCCATTCTTTTAGATAGACATCCAGAGTGGAATTGCTGGATCATGTAGTAATTCTATTTTAAATTTTTTTTAGGAAACTCTTCTTTCTTTTCCATAGCAGCTGCACTATTTTACATTCTCACAAATACTGGATGAGGGTTTCCGTTCCTCTACATCCACACCAACACTTGCTAGCTTTGATTTGGGGCTTACATAGTAGTCATTCTAACATGTGCAAGTGACATATCATGGTAATTTTTATCTGCATTTCCCTGATGTTTAGTTGTGTTGAACATTTTTCCTGTACTTTTGATAATTTTTATATCTCCTGTGGAAAATGGTCTAAGTCCTATGTTTATTTTGAAAATGGGTTATTTGATTGTTTGATGTCTGCTTGACTAATGAGTTGAAGAGTTTCTTATATACTTTGGAAAATAACCTCTTTTCAGATATATGGTTTGTAAATATGTTCTGACATTCAACAGGTTGTATTTTTGTTTTGTTGATTGTTTGCTGTGCTAAAACTTTTTAGTTTGATCTCATCCCATTTGTCTAGTTTTACTTCTGTTGTTTGAACTTTCTGGTCATATTCAAGAAATCATTGCCAAATGTAATATCATGAAGATTTTTCCTCATGTTTTCTTCTAAAAGTTTTGTATTTTCAGGCCTTATATTTAAGTCTATGCTCTACTCAAGTTTATATTTGTTTATGATGTAAAGTAAGGATAAAACTTCATTCTTTGAATGTAGAGGAACCGATCTTTTCCTTTGCAGAATAGGAAAAAATATTTGCATGACATATATCTGATAAGAGATAAATATATATGGAACTAAAAAAAAAAAAAAACCTCAATAGCATAAACCAACCAATCAATCCAATTTAACCAATGGATTAAAAATCCGAATAGACTTTTATTTTAAAAAAAGACATATAAAAGGGCAACATATATACAAAAAATGCTCAACATCCCTAAACATTGGTGAAATTCAAATCAAAATTACAGACACCACCTTATCCCAGTTAGAACCACTATTATCCAGAAAAAAAAGAAAAAGAAAAAATGTAGCAAATACTGGCAAGGATAAGGAAAAAGAGGAAGTCTTGCACAGTTTGTGGGAATATAAATTAGTACAGCCATAGTTGAATACAGTATAGAAGTTTCTCAAAACACCAAACATCAAACTATCACATGATCCAACATTCCCACTACTGGGTATATAATCAAAGTTAATTAAATCAGTATGTCAAAGAGACCTGCATTCTCATATTTACTGCAGCACTATTCACAGTATCCAGGGTGTGGAATAAAGCTAAATGTCCATAAATGGACAAATTGACTAAGAAAATTAGATATAAATGCACAAAGGGATGTTCATCCATACAAAAGTATGGCTGTCATGTGTGACAATGTGCATGGACCTGGAGCATATTGTATTGAGTGAAATGTCAGGCACAGAAAGAAAAACACCATATGATCTCACTCACAGTTAGAATCTAACAAAGTTGATCTCATAGAAGTTGAGAGTAGAAGAGCTGTTGCCAGAGACTGGGGAGAGTGGGGATTGAGAGTGTGGGGAGAGTTTGGTTAATAGATCTAACAAATAGGAAGAATAAGTTATGGTACTCTATGGCACAGTAGGAAGAATAGAGTTAATCATAATTTCAAAGGAGAGGGGATTATTATTAATTGATCTCAAAGGAGAGAGGATTTTCAATGAACTCACCATAAAAAACATAAAAGTTTAAAGTGATGTGTAGGCTAATGACCCTGAGTTGATTATTATCCAATATGTACATAAACCAAAACTCCACATTGTGCTTCATACATATATACAAATATTATTCATTGATCCAAAAGAAAAAATAGTTAAAATAAGTAAGTAAATAAATCTTCTTTTTATTTCTTCAACCATCTCTACTTGCATTTTCTTGATTGTTGATATTTTATTTTGAGCTTCCTCAATCTTCTTAGCTAGTGGAACCATACAGATCTTAGCCTGTAGATCAAAACCTCTGTATCCATCAATTATCTGTTTTTTACTCAAATGTTAGTGGGTACTCACTACCTTGGAATCACTTCAATACCACCACAAACTCTTCTCCCTCCAAACACACACACACACACACACACATACCTCTCATAATCAGTGCAAAATCTCAAGGTCGGATTTCTACCTTCCAATAGAAGCTTTACCATAGAGAGTCCACAGTCCATCTAGGTCAGAGCCATCCTTTTAGGCTTTTCACCATG
This sequence comes from Marmota monax, assembly GCF_021218885.2. Taxonomy (NCBI): domain Eukaryota; kingdom Metazoa; phylum Chordata; class Mammalia; order Rodentia; family Sciuridae; genus Marmota; species Marmota monax. The sequence goes on along the minus strand of NW_026693937.1, from coordinate 2,059,763 downwards.
TGAGCCCAGCAAAGCTCTGCCTCTGTGGCCCCAACATATAAATGTGTGTTTATTTCTCCTTTTCTGGGAGTGCTCTTTAGAGAACTCTTATGCCCCTTGTGCAGCCAGAGATTCCTCAAAGCACATTTTCTGTGCAGGCTAAATTTATTCTTCAATGAAATAGCCCTGCAGAATATCTATCAACCATAATGAAAATAAAATAAAAGGAAAAGTTCTAGCTTAATTTGATGAGAAACCAACTGAGATATTTACATGAGTAACTTTGAAAAACTCTGGCCATACACAATACTAAGTTGGCATATGTGGATGCCATTAAACTCAGTTATCCTTGAATTTCAAAACTACCAGGCATTTGGGTGGGTGGGGATGCCAGATACCTGGAAATCTGGGGAGAAATCAGAAAGGAAAAAAACAAAACAGTAGCATTTTGATGCTGGGTGCCCTTGGCAGGAATAGTGGCAAACTTGCTTAATTTCTATGGCATATACAATTTATATTATTAAACTGATGGTTTCCCTCTATTATTCTGTGTGTGTGTGTGTCTGTCTGTCTGTCTGTCTGTCCCATATTACTGGAACTTTCCTTTTGCCTTTCTTAAAAGGTGACCCAAAGTAATCTATTACACAACCAAACAAGTTAGACCTATATTCCTACAATCCTACTATCTAGATCCCACAGGTTGTTGGTCTCTCCACAGTGGCTTGAGGGGAATTAGTACAAGAAGAGAAAATTAGTCTGTTTGTGACCAGGACAAGGCCAAGCCTTGGTATTAATCCACATTTTCCTGTCTTCATTGCAGTAAGAACTATTCTATTATTTTGAACAGCAAAGTCTAATTGCCCTCATAGTTTAACAGTTCTTCAGGGTGGTACATTGATTTTACACATGGATTGTACCTGTGCTTAGTGCTTAAATCTTTTGTAACAACCTCCAGACAAGGACATCAGCTTACTCAGAGTCACATAATGGGACATGGGCCCATGCGCCCAGTGTCACATAGACTAATGATTAAAATCTGCTTCCACCCAATGATTACTCTACTGGAAAATAAGAAAACAGAATGCACAGATTTTTGAGAGCTAGCAATACTGACTGTGAGGTTGCTCTTACTCACATCAAATACAAAGCAGGCAATTACTCTCTCAGCTGTCGCAAATGTCTGAAATTCTTAAGTTTTGCTTTCATAGTAAACCTAGAAAATGCATACTCAATAATCCCTGGGCTGTTTCTGAGAGGTCTTACAGGTTTGGTCAGGGACAGAAAAAATAATTTAAAAAAAAAAAAAAAAAACCTTCAACTGGGAATCTCTGTAGTTGGGGATTTGATTGACCTTCTCCTTTAGTCCACAAGGCAATCCACTGAAATGGGTGCGTCTTTCTAAAACTGTATATCAAGTGCTGAGTTGTCTGCCTGTGGCATTTGAAATCACAGAACTAAGCAGAAGCGCTATGTAAAACATGTAGATTATAGACACCAACAACTCCAACTGAGTGCTACTGCTATAGAAGTGACAGAGCCTTGATCAGAAGCCAGTTCCAGTGGTCAGACACTGCCAGTGGTTTCATGTGGTTTAATTCTGGATCAGGTTAGGAGGCGAGGCCCTTTGGTACAGTGGAAGGAGAGTTGGGGTCATTTAAGGTAATGGCTTATTTATCAACTAGCATAGAAGTACAGTCATCCCACAGTATCCAGAGGGATTGGCTCCAGGACCCACAGCATCTGCCAACACCTTCCATGCTCAAGTTCCATTTATAAAATGGCATGATATTTACATACAACCTACAGACATCCTCCCATATACTTTAAGTCGTCTCTAGGTTACTTACAATGCCTTGTACAATATAAACACTATGTAAACATTTGTTATACTGTATTAAGTAATAATGACAGGAGAAAAGTCTGTGTTCAAAACAGAGGCAGGGTTTTTAAAATTTTTTAAATTTGCTTCAATTAGTTATACATGAGAGTAGAATGCATTTATGCACTTTGATATATCATACATAGATGGGGTATAATTTTTCACTTTTCTGAGTGTACATGTTCCAGAATCACATTGGTCATGCAGTCATATTTGTACATAAAGTAATAATGTCTGTTTTGTTCTACTATCCTTCCTATCCCCACATCCTCTCCCTTCCCTTCACTCCCCTATACCTAATTCAAGGTAACTCTATTCTTCTCTAGTCCCCCCCCACAACACATTGTGAATTAGCATCCACATTTTAGAGAACACATTCAGTTTAGTTTTTTGGAACTGGCTTACTTTGCTTAGCATGATATTCTGCAACTCCATCTGTTTACAGGAAAATGCCATAATTTCATTCTTCTTCAAAGCTGATTAGTATTCCATTGGAATATATATATATATATATATATATATATATATATATATATATATATCACATTTTATTTATCCATTCACCTATTGAAGGACACCTATGTTGGTCACATAGTTTAGCTATTATAAATTGAGCTGCTATAAACATTGATGTGGCTGCATCACTGTAGTATGCTGATTTTAAGTCCTTTGTGTATAAACTGAGGAATGGGATAGCTGTGTCATATGGTGGTTCCATTCCAAGTTTTCTGAGGAATCTCCACACTGCTTTCCACAGTGGTTGTACCAATTTGCTGTCCCATTAGCAAAGTATAAGTGAAGCTTTTTCCCCACATCCTCACCAACATTTATTGTTGCCTATATTCTTGATGATTGCCAGTCTGACTAGAATGAAATAAAATCTTAGTGTAGTTTTTATTTGCATTTCTCTAATTGCAGAGATATTTAACTTTTTTATATATTTGTTGATTGAATGTATTTCTTCTTCTGTGAAGTGTCTGTTCAGTTTCTTAGCACATTAATTGATTGAGTTATTTGTTTCTTTTTTGGGGGGATAAGTCTTGAGTTCTTTATATATCCTAGAGATTAATACTTTATCTGAGGTGCATGTGGTAAAGATTTTCTCCCAATCTGTAGGCTTTCTCCTCACATTATTGATTGTTTCCTTTGATGAGAAGAAGCTTTTTAGTTTGAATCCATCTGTTTTCTTGATTCTTGATTTTACTTCTTGTGCTTTAGAGGTCTTGTTCAGGAAGTCAGATCCTAGGCCAACATGGTGAAGACCAGGGCCTACTTTTTCTTCTATTAGGCACAGGGTCTTTGTTCTAGTGTCCAAGTCTTTGATCCACTTTGAGTTGATTTTTGTGCAGGGTGAGAGATAGAGGTTTAATTGAATTTTGCTACATTAGATTTCCGATTTTGCCAGCACCATTTGTTGAATAGGCTATCTTTTCTCCAGTGAATGTTTTTGGCATCTTTGTCTAGTAGGAGATAACTGGATTTGTGTGAGTTTGTCTCTGTGTCTTCTATTCTGTACCATTAGTCTACATGTCTGTTTTGGTGCCAATATCATGCCGTTTTTGTTACTATGGTTCTGTAGTATAGTTTAAGTCTAGTATTGTGATGCCTCCTCCCTCACTTTTCTTGCTAAGGATTGCTAAGACTATTCTGGGTCTCTTATTTTTCCAAATAAATTTCATGACTACCTTTTCTTTTTCTTTGAAGAATGTCATTGGGATTTAATAGGAATTGCATTAAATCTGTATAACACTTTCAGTAGTATGGCCATTTTGACAGTATTAATTCTGCCTATCCATGAGCATGGGACATCTTTCCATCTTCTGAGGTTTCTTCAATTTCTTTCTTTAGTATTCTATAGTTTGCATTTTAGAGGTCTTTCACCTCTTTTGTTAGATTTATTCCCAGTTATTTTATATTTTAGGCTATTGTGAATGGGGTAGTCTTCAGTGTATTCATTATTGATATATAGGAATGCCTTTGATTTATGGGTGTTGATTTTATATCCTTATATTTGCTGAATTCATTTATTAATTCTAGAAGTTTTCTAGTGAAAATTTTTGGATCTTCTAAATATAGAATCATGTCATCAGCAAGTAATGATAGTTTGAGTTCTTCTTTACCTATTTGTATCCCTTTAATTTCTATCTTCTGTTTAATTGCTCTGGCTAGAGTCTCAAAGATGATATTGAATAGAAGTGGTGAAAGAGAACATCCTTGTCTTGTTCCAGTTTTTAGAAGGAATGCTTTCAATTTTTCTCCATTTAGAATGATACTGGCCTTGGGTTTAACATATATAGATTCATGATGTTGAAGTATGTTCCTACTATCCCTAGTTTTTCTAGTGTTTTGAACATGAAGCAGTGCTGTATTTTGTCAAATGTTTTTTTCTGCATTTATTGAGATGATCATATGAGTCTTGTTTTTAAATCTATTAATATGATGAATTATGTTTATTGATTTCTGTTTGTTGAACCAACCCTGCATCCCTGGGATGAGTCCCACTTGATCATGGTTCACTATCTTTTTAATATATTTCTGCATGTGATTTGTCAGAATTTTATTGAGAATTTTTGCATCTATGCTCATCAAGGATATTGGTTTCAAGTTTTCTTTATTTGATGTGTCTTTGTCTTGTTTTGGTATCAGAGTGATATTAGCCTCATAGTATGAGTTTGGAAGGGTTCTTTCCTTTTCTATTTCATGGAATACTTTGAAGAGTATTGATATTAATTTTTCTTTGAAAGTCTTGTAGAACTTGTCTAGTCCTGGGCTTTTCTTTGTTGATAGACATTTCATGACATTTTCTATTTCATTACTTGAAATTAATCTGTTTAAATTGTGTATGACCTCTTCATTCAGTTTGGGTGGGTCATTTGTCTCCAGAAATTTGTTGATGTCTTTGATATTTTATATTTTATTGAAGTATAAATTTTCAAAATAGTTTCTAATTATCTTCTGTATTTCAGACACATCCATTGTGATATTTCCTTCTTCATCTCATATTTTGGTAATTTGTGTTTTCATTTTCTCTTTGTTAGCATGGCTAGGGGTTCATCTATTTTGTTTATTTTTTCAAAGAACCAACTTTTTGTTTTGCCAATTTTTAAAATTGTTTCTTTTGTTCTGATTTCATTGATTTAAGCTATTGTTTTAATTATTTCCTGTCTTCTACTGCTTTTGGTGTTGATTTGTTCTTCCTTTCCTAGAGCTTTGAAATGTACTGTTAGTTCATTTATTTGTTGACTTTTTATTCTTTTAATGAATTTGCTCAATGTAATAAATTTCCCTCTTAGTACTGCCTTCATAGTGTCCCATAGATTTTGATATATTGTATCGGTGTTCTCATTTACCTCTATGAATTGTTTTCCATCCTTGATTTCTTCTACCTTCTATTCATCATTCAATAGTGTATAATATATCTCTATTTGTTAGAGTAGTTAGTTTTATTTTATCATTGATTTTGGATTTCATTTCATTGTGATCTGATAGAATGCAGGGTATTATCCTGTTTTGTTGTTGTTGTTGTTGTTGTTGTTGTTGTTGTTTTATTTACTAAGAGTTGCTTTGTGGCATAAGATATGGTCTATTTTGGAGAAGGAGCCATGTGCTGCTGAGAAGACAAATGCAGTTGTTTTTTTTTTTTAATGTTCTCACTTTGTAGTTGGTTGAATCTGTGGATGTGGAACCTGAAGCTATCAACTGTATTTTAAATGATATGTCAACAAGTATTGCCAAAAATTCATACCAGTCTCATTATCAGTTCAGATCCTAATAAATCTAAGGTGTTTTGCTATTCATTTAGAGGAAAATTTTCCATTCTGTTAGGGACTAGATGTGTTCTTTAAGAGGCTTTTCTAGAAATTCCCACTAATTTTCAAATGAAACATTTGATATATTATGTAAATGAGATTATTTTGAAAGTTCTTCTAATACATTTTTTCCAATCAAAATGATTATTAGTTGATGACTTATTTCCTTACCTCTTACCTTACCTTATTTATTTTTCCCCAGCTCACTCCAGTTGGTCTTTCTATAAAATGACTCATAGACACAATTCTTGTCAATGTCACCAGTGACCTTCATGTTATTCAGTAGAGGGGTTACTATCTGTTCTCATTTCACTTGACTGCTTGGCAACACTTTACACACATGATCATTGTCCTCTGGGGGTGGGGGGGAAACTTTCTTCACTTTTGTAACACCCCAAACTCTTGATTTTCTTTCTTTCCCATTGGTCACAACTTCACAGGCATATTGAACAGATTCTGTTATCTACCTTTTAGCTTTTGAATGTTCCAGAGCTCAGAGCTAGGATATCTCTTCTCCGTGTTTATTATCTTCCTTAATAACCTCATTCAAGTCCATAAATTTAAATACCTTCTTGGTGTGGACAACTTCCAAATTCATATATCTGGCCTTTACATCTCTCCTGAGTCTTCTGTTTCCACCAACTTTAATATTGTGATGTCTAATAGCATCTGAAATTCAATTCAACCAAGAAAGAACAATTGGTTCCACACTTCCTCTGTCCCAACTCTGTCTTACTCCATTGTTATACATGGGCATTAACTCAACCTGCATATACCCTATTGCTCAATGTTCATGGAGGAAGACCTTGAGGTCCCCTGTACTGAGGTTCATATGCAGGGATATGAATATGGACCACTCGGCTTTTGCTTCTAAAACATATCCTGGTTTAGTCCACTCATTTTCTCTCTGCTGATTACTACATCTTTGCTCATTTTAGTTCATTGTTTCACAACTAGACTATTCTCCCAGCCTCCTAACAGGTCTTGTTTTAACTGAATTTTAGTAATATTTTGTAAAAGACTCATATGTACCATTTGTGACATAGAATAGTTAACTTTGCAAATATTATATATTAAATAGTTATTAGTCAAATGGATAAATATGAGATTTTTATACCAAAGGAAATTTTTTTTGTAATTTTTCAGAATCTCACTTAACTAATTCACAAGTACAAATATAAAGTCTTTGTCAGAACATATATCCTGAAGTTTTATACCAGTAAAGACAAGAACAAAAACAGTTCAGAATAAGAGCAGCTCATTATTTTATCAAAGATACACAGTGTTTGGGCATCTTCCCCCACTGGATTCTGATCCAGGACTCAGAGGAAATCTTTCTAGCCTGCTGCCAAGGCATTAGTCCTCCAAGTTTAAAAAGAATTATTCTCTTAATATTCTTCAGAAGGTATGCCTCTTTTTAATCCACGTGTTTACAGCAAACTATTAAAAGTTCCACAGTTAATAGAATTTACTACTTTTCTTAAGTCATCCCATCATTCTCAAAGCCTATTTTCACAGCACTGTCATTTTATTCTTGCCTTTTAATAACCCCAAAGCCAAAAAACCAAATCCTATACCATTAGATAAAAAGTTATATTCCTAATGAGGTGATAGGAAAATGACAGTTACCAATCATGTGTGAAATGCAAAGAAAGTAGAAGGTTCAATGGCAGAGAGGCTTGGGCTCCATCCTTGGCTCTGTTGATCCGTGAGCATGAGTTTGCAGAAGTAGTCTAACTTCTCCTTATCCCATTTTCATGTCTCAGAAAGGTTGCTGATAACCCTCTGTTACCAGATGTTTGTGAGGTGTAGATGTGTTTTTCCTGGGACAGTACACAGAGGTGAAGTGCAGGCCCAGTGCCTGGAGCCAGTTGACTCCTGCAAACTGCTCTGGGTCTTCCCTCCAATGGTTCTGTTTTGGTTGCTGTCAATCAAATGTTACTGGTCACTATTATAGTGTCCAGTGGCAAGGACCTTCAGGATCTCTTCACAAGATGCAGACACTGTGGAAACATGAGAACGGGGGGGAGTCCTAAGACATCTGTCAAACATCTCACTCAAAGTCAGTTCAGCTACCTGAGCTGACAGCAGCCACACTGGAGATAATCAATAAAGATTTCAGAATGAATTAATGAATAAAGATGGGTGTTCTTCTCCATCAATTGCCTATTAGAAATACTTAATCACATTTTTCATTGTTTTATTGCAGTTTATAGACAAAAAAAAAAAACAACCTCTTGGACTTGAAAGACGGCACTAAAGAAATGCTGCAGTGTACAGAGTGACTAGAAAGCAGACGGAGGGAGGGGAGAGAAGTTGTGGGTTAAGGGACAGCAGAGATTTGATTCTGAAGAGAAAATCCTTACTGGGTCAAGGCAGCTTTTGCATAATTCTATTATCACAAGAAGAGAAGAAATAATCATATTAGGTGTGTGCTATCCTGCTTGATGTGGCTTGTCTTACCTTACTTTTTGAAGTCATACAGGTTTAAATGCTTTGTGTGAGTGAGTTGTTCAGAAGATGCCAATCAATAAGGCAGGTGCTGCCAGAGCAAAGCAGGGAAGTTTTTGATGTTGACAATGACATACATTCTTGTGCAGAAAGCAGTAATCCATTTGGACACAGTTATGAAAAAGTTTCATGTGTACTGCTTTATCAAACAGAGGCAGTGTCTTTCTGAAAGGTTGCCTCCAGACAAGGCAACCGCGGGACCACAGCATGGCAGGGGAGCAGCCTGGAATAACAGCAGCCCTTTATCTTGTCTCTCTCCATTGGATGAAAAAGTGGGCATTCACATGAGCAGCTGCATAAGGTTATTAAGAGTTACAAAGGAATTGTAAATTGTAAATTATGTTAATATTTTATAGGCATGGTCTCCTTTATCCACATAACAACCAAGTCCCTACACCCCATTTTACAGGTGAACATAAGCAAGTAGAGTCTAATTCAAAACTAATAATTTACAAATGTAAATTATTAAAATAATTATTAAAAATGTTCCGGGCACCCTGCCGGGCGGCTTGGAAAGCTGAGACAGGAGGATCATGAGTTAGCAACAAGGAGGCACTAAGTAATTCAGTGAGACCCTGTCTCTAAATAAAATGCAAAATAGAGCTGGGGATGTGGCTCAGGAGTGGTCGAGTGCCCCTGAATTCAAGCCCTGGTACCAAAAGAAAGAAAAAGAAAATGTGATACACTTAGGAATTTCATCTAGCAGGAAAAAAAAAGAAGTAAATCCTGCCATTTGCAATAACACTGATGAATGTGGAGATTATGCTAAGGTAATTAAGTCAGGCAAAGAAAGATAAATACTCTATGATCTCACTTATAGGTGGAATCTAGAAAGTCGACCTCACAGAAGCAGAGTATAGAACACTAGCTAGCTGGAGTTGGGGAACACAGGGGCAAGTGGGGAGATGTCACTCAAAGGATATAAACTCTCAGTTCTGACACAAATGAGTTCTGAGGATCTAAAGTACAGCATGGGTGCTGATGGATATGTTAACTTGCAGGTCGTAATCATCATACAATGTATACATCAAATCATCATGCTGTATGTCTTAAATATAAAATCTTTATTTGTCAATTAAATATTTTAAAAAGCTAGTAACCTAGATTAGATCTTCCAGAAGATAGAACTGAGCGCTTCCAAATATGCCCTTACACAGAGAACACTGACTTGCCAGGTATGCATTAAGCAGTCTTTATTATCAGCTGTCACCTCCCCTGGACTATGTGGGAAGGAAGAGGAGCTTTCTAGCAGTGATAGGATTTTACTCTAACCCCTGCAGGCAGGGCCAGCACGTGCTGATCATAGAAGTTCAAGTGTTGGCCAACAAGAAACTGGGAGTTCACTTTTTCCCATCATAAGAGGGATCTACAGCACAGGGCAGAGTATAGTCCTGTTATGTGTATACATGTGTTCAGAGAAAAACTGCAAAATCATTTTATGGGGCCACAGGAATTTTCATCATGGCTTTTATCCAGGGCAGCCAGGAAACTCAAGTCAGGCACATTTGTGCAGATAACCTACAGTTCCTCGCAAATCACAAAGTGTTTGCAGCTCCACCACTGAACTATCACAATATCATGTCCTCTTTCTGAATCATAAGCTCTACAGGCTCCAATTGGTTTAGGCAAAAGTTTGGTGAGCAAAGGTAATCTCAGTTTTTCAATATGATTAAGATTTAGAGTATTGCAGAGTATAGTAAAAGAATCAGAACTGGGCAAAATATGGAGGACTTTGCATTTTAGGCTAATGATTTCTGGCTTCGTTCTACATGTTTTAAACTATGTTCTAGTTGCTTGAGGAATCTTGCATTCAAAGAAGCACTTGTTGCAGCTATAGTCAAGGTATATAGTACATGCAGTCAAGGTATATAGTACCTGCAGCTATTACAGCTCCTCATATTTATGGCAAACATTACTAATTAATCATAGCACTGAATTTCCTAAAGGCAATTCAAAAATCAGCAGCTGGAGCCCTCTGGACATCTGTTAACCTCTGATCAGTTTTTATAAGATGCCTATTCACCATTCCTAGATCATGAAATCTCTTATGTACCAGAGATAAGGAGAGTCTCTCTGGTTGAGATCCAAGAATGGTTGAAGAGGTGAGGACACTGGTGTGCTGGAACAGGCTTGCACCAACTTGTGGGAGCCATCTGTGTATCTTTCTTCCAAAATCCAAGGTCAATAGGTATTCTAAACAGAAAGTCTGGGTTCAAATCTGGAAGTCATTTGGCCAAGTCTAATGTAGCTTGAAATTGGCTATAGTGGGAGTATCTGTGCCATGGAAATCAGCATTCTCTACAAGTAAGGATTTTGTGAGTTTTTTCATTTGTTTCACTTTTGAGACTCAGTTAGCACAGCACTGAATGAGGGGAAGGTGGCAAGAAAAAGTCTACAATTCATGGTTCTTAATTACCCTCTGTGTTAGTCAGATTTTCTCACTGTAACAAACACTTGAGATAATCAACTTATGAAGGAAAAAGGGTTATTTTGGCTCACAGTTTTAGAGGTTTCAATCTAGGATTGGTTGGTCCCATTGCTTTGAGCCTCTAGTGGCATATCATGGCAGGAGTATGTGTAGAGCAAAACTGTTCACTTGACCAAAGAGCAGAGTAAAAGAGAGAGGGGAAGAGATTGGGTCCCACAACCCCTTCAAGGGCACACCACCAGTGACTTAAGACCTCCCACTAGGCCCCACTTCTTAAAGTTTCTATCACCTTTTAATAATGCCAAGCTGTGGACCAAGCCTTTAATACGTGGGGTTTTGATGGACATTTTAGATCAAAACTATATCACTCCTCACTGAGGCGATTCAAATGGTCAGCCAAACCTCTTCTCCACATGTGAATCATTGCAGGCAGTGGTCAGTCCCAGAAGTTTTTGTGTGTACTTTTGTTTCAAATCAGATTTGGACTTTAGAAAAGCAACCCTGGCTGCAATGTATTAGATAGACTGAAAGGGTGTCACATCAGAAATGCTATCAGAGGCAAGGATATCAGATGGTAATCAAATTGCCTTTGTCCAAATAAAAGATGATGAGACCTGAACTAAGGCCAGAACAGTAGGAAGGTGAATGAAGAGAGGACAGATGTAATCGAAGATTAGAAAAATAGAGTTGACAGGACTTATTGATTAATTGGGTGTCAGGGTAAGAAAAGAAAAAGGTAGATGATAACCTCCAAGTTTCAGATGATATTGTCATTCATCAAGACAGGGTATACAGAAGGAGTGGCAGATTGTGGGGAAAAATTGCTGACTTAAGTTCAGAGCAAGTTGAGATGCATGAATGGCAGGTAGATACGGCTGAGGCTCAGAGATGTAGGCTGGACCAAAGAGCATTTTGAAAGTCATGAGATGGTAAGAAATTGAGAGCAGGTAATTAGAAGAGATCCTGCATTGTGAAGAGACCTAAAGGAGAAACACACATAGAAAAAACAATATTTGAGGGTTGCGTCACAAAATAAATTTTAATAAAAGGACAGGAGTGGGAATGGTCAGTGAAGGAAGAAGAGACCTGGAAGATAAGCAAGGAAAAGAGAGAATTAGATGGCAATCAATGTAAAATAATGGATCATGGTCTAGAAGGATAAAGTTGAGGGGAAATAAAAGCAGATTAGGTTTAGCTGTGAGAAGTTTACTAAGACCTTTGCCAGAGTGGTTTCTGTGGATGGTGGGGAGAGAAAGGGCCTATGGGTATTTAGGGAACAAAGGGAGAAGGTGGACAGAAGAGAAAACAGAAGCAAGGATTGCAGGTTTAAAGGTAAGAAAAAGAAGAAAGGTACAGAGTCAAGACATAACATTTATTTTTACAAGGACAACTTGATCATAATTTTATGACATAAGAAGCACCAGTTAAGATGAAGACGTTGATTTGCAAAGGAGAAAGAGAATCACTGGTACAGTGTGCTCCAAGAGGAGACGAGAGCATTGATCAAGGGCACAACTAGAGGGGAAGCCCTTAAACAAGAGAAATAAGAGCACTTCCTTCACGATCAGAGAGAGGGAGTGAGAATAAATGCAAATATGGATATCTTTTCAATGGTTGGAAATTGAGGAAGGTTAAGTGTGATGTTCCATTTGTTCTTGAAGTTTGAAAAAGTTTGACAGGAATAGCAGAAGTTGAAATAAGTATGTGGGAATAGAAGACAGCATAATACCCTGCTTTAAACCTATGCTATATTTTAATGCCTTAATACACACACATGATTTTATTGCACTGTCATTTTTGTACATTCTGTGCCCCCTTAGTCACTGCACTACCATAGTCATAATAGCACAGCTCACACCCCATTACTATTGCTCATTTATTTAGGGGAGGAACGGTGCCTCTAGCCTAGCAGAGCACCTGAAATGTAATGGCTGATTAGTGAATGTCTGTTGAATGGATGAATGAGTGAGTAAATGACTAGATGCCTGAATTAGTCCAGTCTCTCCAACTAAACCGTTAACTCCAGAGTGCAGATTGTGTCTTCAAATTGGTTACTCAGCATGTTTGGTACATAGGAGCTACACAATCAGGATGCATTAAAATAAATTGTGCCGCTTACAGACAAAATGTTGATATAAAAATCAAGAAATGCATTCCAAGGGAGAAGACATGAGATGAGATGAGATGAGATGAGAAGAGATGGGATGGAATGAGAGAGGTATTGACTTCAAAACTAGCTAATCCCATTGAAGAAAATACAACCATCTTTCTCTTCCCAGTGGTTTGTGTGATGGGTTGATTGAAATTTTAGGAAAAGTATCCTTTGAACATCCTGGTGCCTAGTGTTTTCCACTTCTTACAGGAGTAGGCAGATTATGCAAAGGGATTACCAGTGTTTCACACTGAATTTATTCTCCGGTTTCTTAGAAATTGGTTAATTACTATGGTCTAGAGTCGAAGGCCCAGATAAAGTAGCCAGTGGTTGTTGGCTGTTGCCCACTTTGTGGTTTTCCTCCTTCTAAAGCTGCTGCCCCCGCTGCCACACCTCCCTCTGCAGTGGTGAGAGAGAGAGAAGCCCTCAGGCAGGCAGTGAAAAGCAGCTCCTCTCCTCCCTGCTTTGAAATGTCCCACAACAAATGATAGTGGCAGGGAAATGTCTTAATCCAGCATGTTGTTTAGCATAATTGATGTTCAGATGCAGCGTTGGTAGAAACAAGCCCAGTTAATTGGTCTCTCAACCTACATTAGCTCTTGCATTGCAGCCAATTAGGCAGGGGCCAGAGGGCCCTCTGCTCTGCCATTAGAGCCCTCCACGCTGAGGCAGGGAAGGTGCAGCAGTTAGGTAGCAGAGCTGGCATAAATGACTTTGATGAGCCGTGTGCAGCTGCACCACAGCCGGAGCCATCTGTCCAGTTAGGAGTGTGAGCCCTTCAACAACCAATCTGAAAGGTGAAAAAAGAAAGGTGATGTTCAGAAGACAGAAATCTGGGCCCTCCCCAAGGGATGGAGTGCTACAGGCATCTTTGAAGATGATAGATTTGAAGGGTATAAACCTAGCACTGGTCCTACATCAATATTCTTAATGAACTAAGAATCCATCATTGTTGGAAACGCCTTGGAAAATTTTTTTTTTCTTTTTAGCACTAGGGACTGAACCCAGATATACCTCACCACTGAGCTACATCCCTAGTCCTTTTTATTTTTTATTTTAAGGCAGGGTCTCATTAAATTGCTGAGGTTGGCCTCAAACTTGCAATCTTCCTGCCTCAGCCTCCTGAGCTGCTGGGATTATAGGTATGCGCTACTGTTTCCAAAAGGAAGGGCATATTTTAAGGAGACACTATAGAGCCTTTACTGCCCAAAGATCCCCAGACCAGCAGCATCGCCATCATCTGGTGGGTTGTTAGGAATGCAGACCCTTAGGCCCACTGTTGACTTCCTGAATCAGAATCTATAGTTTAACAAGATCCCCAGGTGTTTCATATGCCCATTAAATCTGAGAAGTGGCGCTCTAGGCCAGGGGTCATCAGACACCTTTTATTGGAAAGCATCCATGTCCATTCATTTGCCTATTGATCATGGCAGCTTTCTCTCTACAATTGCAGAGCTGAGCAGTTGAAGGGGCAACCTAATGGCTCATAAGCCAAAAATACTTACTCTCCAGCCTTTTACAAAAACTGTTTGCTGACCCCTACTCTGGGCCACACTGATGAGGATGGCAGAAATTTCTTTAAGAAACTGTGTGACTAATGTGTCTGTGGGTTCTCTGAGAGCAGCTAGAGCCAGATATTTAAACAATATTGTTGTCCTGATATTTTTATGGACATTATGGACTTGTGGAACGATATGTGTTAGGTGATAATAATGTTGATTCTAGGGACTTGGAAGTTGCAAAATTTTGTACTTCCTGATCCCATGACTGAGTCTAATTGTTTGAAGGATCCTTTTCCTTCCTCTTTCACAGAGACTAAAGGAAAAAAATGATAAACTGGATTAGTCCTGAATTAGTCCAGTCTCTCCAACTAAACCGTTAACTCCAGAGTGCAGATTGTGTCTTCAAATTGGTTACTCAGCATGTTTGGTACATAGGAGCTACACAATCAGGATGCATTAAAATAAATTGTGCCGCTTACAGACAAAATGTTGATATAAAAATCAAGAAATGCATTCCAAGGGAGAAGACATGAGATGAGATGAGATGAGATGAGAAGAGATGGGACGGAATAATAAAACAATAAAACAATCACTAATTTTCTAAAAGTGCATCCTTGAGAGCATATTCATTGTCACTAGAAATATTAACTTTTCCAAATATACCAAGAACTTGCTTTGACTTTGTTGCCAAACTTTGGGGATAATTTTATACCTAACAAATTACTCAAAGAGACCACTTTCTTTGCTGCTGTTTTTCACCAGCATGAAATGTTAGCGAGCCACAAGCTCTCTTAAAACAGGTTCAGCTGCTCTGTTTTATATATAGCAAAAGGACTGTTAAAAATACCCATTGCTGGGTGCATCCCATGAAGACAGCTTAACTCGTCGGTGACTAATAGTGAGGAAGGCGCTTGCTAAACCAACATGTCTGAATTGCTGAAATATTTTGATAGGAGATCCTGGCTTGGAGCTTCTAGATCTGCACTTAAAAGAAGTATTAAGGAAGCTTCTCATTATGTCTTTGAAACTCTTGGAGTTTCTCCAAGCTTTTGCTACCCGAGTGTGTCTCTGTCCTTCTGTCTCTCCCTCTTACACACACACACACACACACACACACACACACACCATCAACAAAAGCCAGGCTGCAGCCTCAGACTCCAGACGCATGCATCAATCATAATTGCAGCTCTGCCAGCAGTCATGTAACTGCTTAAAGACCTCAACAGCCTTCTGGCACTTAAAGGGGAAAAAAAAAAAAAAAACATCTAATTAATCACAGGTGAAACAGCTTGGACCGTCTCCAAAAGCCCCTGAATTTACTGCCAAGCTTTGATGCTAATTTTCTTTCTAAGTAACCCCCTAAAGAAATTTACGATTAGGTAATTAAAGTAATGAATAAAGAGATACTTAGGTGGAGGGAAATGAGGAGAGGGAAAAAGTCTATATTTCCACCCTGTAATAAACGCATCTGGGTATGCATCATTTGTGAACCCCAACTTAAAGGTCCCCAAGTGACTTTTTCCTGAAGAATATTTTAAAGATCAATATTTGAAAGACCAAAATCAGGCATATAAATGAAGTTGGGAGCATGTCATTCTGCTAGGGCCTCCAAGACAGGCGAGGGAATATGCCTTCAACCAGATACTTACTCTTGACTTTTTTTTTTTTTAATGTCACAGCTTATGTCCTATGGGAAGCTTGTTGGTTTCTCCTGTGAGCTGATTCGCTGGCATTACTGGGTTTGATTTAGAACTCACCTCTCTCTCCTGTTTCCCCAGGTTCCTCCTGGGATAGATTCTAGATTTCTGGTTTTAATTGACTGGAGAGAAATTGTTTCATTCTTTTGTCCTTAAAATTGGAAGTGTTCAGTAGGGAGGACTTTAGATTTTATAATTTCAGCCCAGACCTTCCCTCCCTGACACTTAACATAGGAACACTACAGGAATGGGGGACGCCAGCTAATTGGTTACTTTAAGTTACAGAATTATACAGAAATGTTCTGTGTTTAAATAATGAATCAAACAAGTTTCTGCTAAACTTCTAAGTGCCTAGATCGTCAACCCATGTTGGCAACTCATGCCAGCAACTATTTTGTCTGTCTTAATAAATATAGTGTAATAAGTACAATGTTTTTTTGAATAATCTAGAATCTTGAATTTTTTGAGTGAAAAGCGCTTTACTCTGATTTATATCAACACTGCACAATAGTTTGTACAAAGATAGAGCAGATCCGTATTTTGTCTCTTTACCATGTCTAATAGAGTGTGAGTGCTTACTGTTTATTATTTATTGGTGGTTTATGTAAAGAATGTATGAGACAATTGAGGATGTAGTTCAGCGATTAGAGCACTTGCTTAGTATGTATGAGGCCCTGGGTTTTCCACCCCTAAAACAAGAAGGAGGAGGAGAAAGAGAAAAAAGAGGAGGAGGAATAGCAGATTGCAGTAAATCATCACTGTCTCAAAAATATCCTGGAAATTTATTATTGTTCTTTTTTTTTCTTTTTCTCCTTCTTCTTCACTAAGCTACTCTATGAATTTACATATATATATTTGTCCTCTACTGAAAGAAATAGGGTAAAGATCATAAATGACTGATTTTGGTCTTTCAAATATTGATCTTTAAAATATTCTTCAGGAGAAAGTCACTTGGGGACCTTTAAGTTGGGATTCACAAATGATGCTTTATAATGAGATAGGTAATTTTATAGTTTAGTACTTATTTTTGGACTGAGGATACTGAGCCTCAGAGAGGTAAAATGATTTGGCAAGGATACACAGCCACCTAAAGGTAATAGGCTTGGAAACCAGATATGCCTGCACTTGTAAACAGTTCCTGCTACATACCAGCTGGGGACCTTGAGAAACTACTTGCTTTCTGAGTTTCTTATTCTGACCTATAAAATTAAACAATAATATTCTTGAGGTGAAGATTAAATGCACTAATATAATAAAATGCTTAGCACCATACCTGGAACATGGTATATGACAAAAATATTTATCTCTTAATTCTATTTATTTTAAATTTTCTTGGGACTAGGGATGTGGCTAACTGGTAAAGCACTTGCCTGGCATGCTTGAGGCCCTGGGCTTGATCCCAAACACTGCAAAAATAAATAAACAACAAACAAATGTTGAAAAATAAAAATCTTAGATTTAGTTGTAATTTAATTTTTTGGTGGATTTTATTAATTATTCATAGTTTCTTACTGCTTTCCAAAGAAGGTGGATCCATAGTCAAGGGCAATTCTTTGGTTGCTCACAGACATGTGGATGCAGCCAGAACTCAATTGCTCTGCAGAAGAAAAAGCCACATATTTCAGAGGCCTCTAAATCAGTGCTTCATTATCCTCCTATGTAACAGAATTATATGAGTTTTGAATTTATTCCTAATTAAGGACTAAAAGAGCCTGTCCCCAGGAAAAGCAATTTCAAGACATGAGTGAGCCCCAGTGAAGAGGTAGTATATGGTATGATGTGAGATGTTCCCCAAAAGATCATGTGTAAGACAATGCAAGAAGGTTTAGAAAAGAAATGGTGGATTATGAGAGCCTTAACTGAACCAGTATGTTAATCACCTGATAGGGATTAGCTGGGTAATAACTGTAGGCAGGTAGGGTGTGGCTGGAGGAGGTGGGTTAATGGGGGCATGCACTTGGGGTTTAGATGTTGTCCATGAGGGGGCGCTCTCCCTCCCTCCGTCCCTCCGTCCCTCCCTCTCTTTATCCCTTGTCCCTCCTTTCTCTCTCCCCTCTCCCCCCCCTTTCCC
Source organism: Marmota monax (assembly GCF_021218885.2). Lineage (NCBI taxonomy): Eukaryota > Metazoa > Chordata > Mammalia > Rodentia > Sciuridae > Marmota > Marmota monax. The sequence continues at coordinate 2,041,735 of NW_026693937.1, read as the reverse complement.
TCTTTCCCTCTCTCTTCTTCCCTATGTGATGCCCTGAGCCACTTTCCTCCAGCACATTCCCATACTGTTCCTCCATAATGTTCTACCTCACCTCCAACCTCCAGGAATGGAGCAGGCTGTCTACAGACTAAGACCTCTAAAACTGTGAGCCTCCGAATAAACTTTTATTCCTCTAAGACTGTTCTTGTCAGGTCTTTCAGTCATTGTAGAAAAAAAAAAAAAACCTGACTAAATCAGGTGGGGAACAGGAAGAGGAGTCATTTAAGGATCAGGAAGACCTCCCAGTCCTCCTGAGTGAGGAGGTCATCATCCACTCACCCCTAATCTCTGTTTTACTTCCCAGTCTCAAGGACCCCAAGGCTTGGCTCCTCTCTGAGTCTTTATCAAAAAGCTGAGAGAAGTTGGAGAGTCCTGCCAAATAGGAATTAAAAATGACAAAACCACTGATTAGATCTGAGGTGACAAGAATGAGAAATAAAAGCCATTAGAGCCCATTTGCAATGTGCCCTCAGCAAGTCTAGTTTCAAGGTGCTCCTCCAAAGATTATTAATGACATGACAGTGTTTTCCGTGCAGGAATCTGATATGTGAAATAACACTGGTGTACACACACTGCATTGTAGATGGTAAGAGGGACCTGCCCTCATTTATTTAGTTTTACAGATTTGAAGAGACACCCTAATTCGGCTGTCAGGGTGAGTGCCAGTGTTAAGCATCCAGCCCTTGGAGGAACAGATTTCCACAGTAAGTAGTTTTCTTTGATAGTAAGGGTCAGCAAAGGGTTTGGCCCAGGGGCTAAACCTGGCCTTTCACCTAAAGTTTGTACAGTCAGCAAGCAAAGAATGCTATTACATTTTTAAATTATTAAACAAATTAAAATAAGACTAGTTTGTCACCCATGGAAATGTGATAAAATTCAGATACCAAAGTCCGTAAGTTAAGTTTTATTGGAGGACAGTCATTCATATTCATTCGTTTATATACTGTCTCTGACTGCTTTTCCACTACAATGGCAGAATTCAGCAGTAGAAACACCAGAAAGCCTAAATCATTCAGAAAATGTATGCCAACCCCTGTTCTGGAGAATCCCTCAGCGAAACTATTAACATTTTTTTTTTTTTGCAAAAAGGAAAGTACTTGCAACTGAAAAATTATTAAAAGGGTTTTCTCTAGAAAACTATAGCCTTATTTTAGACTCACAGGATGGAAATCAATATATCTGCTACTCCCTGGAGACAAAACACCTAATCCCCAAAGCAGTAAGTTCCAGGTTTTTGTAAGAAGTCTCTAAAGTTAAGGTCCACCAGGTTCCAACTGCCATTCAGACCCAGGACAAGTCAGCAGTCAATCCCCAAAAGCAATGCAAATATCTTATTCTTTCAGAAGTCATTACTGGCTATTGATCAGCAATCCCCCGTCATTGGTCCTCTCACATTTTACCTTCATCAGTAGAGAAAAGGATGAGTCCAGAAATCACATAAACCCTAATTATTTTTATATCCATCTGAGTCATTCATTCCTAGCTCATTTCTATGCCTAGACCTATTTATAAAATTTAATAAATGTGATTTTAATTCCTTTCTGCATCACTCCCTCCATCCAAAAAACAAGTATGGCCCTCAACTGGCACCACCAGTTGTATCTAAGATATTCATCATCCTAGGATATCAGATTGCTTACAGTCATTGTCCACTAAGTTTTTATTATTTTTTTTTACAAACTAGAGAAAATGCATCTTAAGATGAAGAACAATATTGCTGTTGTTTGGACAACAGAATGGATGAGGATTGACAGTGAACAGGAACAGCCACATCACCCTAAGGGCCTCAAACATCAACCCTCATGAGACTAATCATGAAGTCATTCACCAAAGACATGTTCAGGAGTGCTCTTAGGTGCCATTACCAATGGGCTTAGCCAGCAGGACTGATGCACATACACACTCAAAAGTAATGCAGAGGAGAAGAAAAAGGATCAAGGAAAAGGTCTAATAGCAAACAAAGAAGCCCTAAAGGGGAAAGGAGTACACACCTTGGGCAATTTATGGACAAGGGAGGACTAGAGTTGAGCAAGAAAGAGGGGTCAGATTGCACTATTCAGAATCGGGTATTAATGGATTTGGGGTTTTTTATTTTGTTTTGTTTTTTTTGTTTTGGTACCACGAATCGAACTCAGGGGCATTTCATCATTGAATCACATCCCCAGCCCTTTTTTATATTTTGTTTAGAGACAGGGTCTCACTGAGTTGCTTAGGACTTTGCTAAGTTGTTTAGGCTGACTTTGAACTTCTATTCCTCCTGCCTCAGCCTCCCTATCCACTGGGACTACAGATGTGTGTCACCACACCTGGCATTAATGGAGTTTTATGGTGAAAATAAACAAACTCTTAACACATGCATTACAATTGTGTTCTATTGGAGTAGAGCTATAATAACACAATACTTTAGGTATTTATATGCAGCATACATTAATATCTCATAGGACTAGAGGATGAGAAGTTCAAGATAAGGTTCTAGCAGAAGGTAAAGGCCCTGTCCTCAGGAATGGTGCAACCTTGTGGCATCCTCACATGGAAAAAGGGACAAGAAGGCTGGAAGAGCCAACTCACTCCCTCAATCTGTTTTTAGGACACATATCCTATCCATAAACATGAAGCTCTCATGACCTATTCATCTCCTAGAGGCCTGACCTCTTAATACTATCATGTTGACCATTAAGTTTCAATACATGAATTTCAGGGGACACATTCAGATGACACCAAATAAGATAGTGGCAGAGCTGATCTTTTGCCATTCCAATTGAATTCTCTTTCAAAATAATAGAGTGGACAAAGAACCTTTATCCAGTCTCTCAGTTGCTTAAAGTAGAAAGGTTATAATTAATGGCTTTCCAAACACAGAATTCCACTTGGGTAGGCCTATCTTTAATGAGTTGGAAGAAGGAAAATAATAAGGATTTGAATCCTACTCTTTTGTCAGAGGAGATAAAATTTAGGCAATCTTACTCTTGGACTGATGAGACCACAGAGCTTCAGTTTTTAAAACTCTTTTGTAGGATAAATAATCTCTAGAATGAATTAAAGAATTGTAGGTCAAGTGCTACCCAAAAGATTCCTAAGCCAAACACTGGGGTGAGATCATAGACACAACATTTTGCCCATTAATCTTTAAGGGATCTCTCCCATAAGCCTTTGCAGTTATATTTTTATTCTTTTTTCCATAGGGTAGAATCTATTATCCATGGATGTTGAGATTTCTTTCTATCAAACACAAAAGAAAAAGAACTTATTTGGGGATATTGACCTCATAAAGGTAGAGGAGAGAAAAACTATACCTTTAATTGAAATGACTTCAAAGGCTCTTTTTGTGTGTGTCTAAATTTCACTCTTTTAAAAATGCATTCCTGAATTATAAAGAGGTGCCATCACATCAATTGGAGAGGGACTGTGAGACACTCAAGTTAATGGTCTTGCAAAAAAGTAGGTTGTGGAGAAATCTGACAGAAATGGTGTCTGAAAGCAACAACTGTGACATAATATCCTACTCACAAATAATATTGCAATCAATACAAAGCATTGTAAGGAAAGGGTGACCCAGTGGCTAAGACACTCCTCTCTAAGCACTACCTGCCACTGTCTCTCTCTTGGGAGTGGCCAATAGGTAAAATATTAGAGGTTGAAATTTCACATCAACAAGTCACCGTCCCCAGGTGCCCAGTACAGGTTTGCATACATTATCCAATTCCTGTCCTTTGAGAAAAGCATGGGACTATTCATGTCAGCAGGTTATGCTCAGTGCTTTGGGGTAAATTTTCTAATAATTGAGACCCCTCCCAACCCTTCTACCTGATCACTAGCTAATAGAAGGGCAGCTTCACCAGAGGTTGGCAGCAAACACATTGTTCTGCTTGCTGCCTTCCAAACAGCTGGAATGAATCTTTCAAGAGGCACAAAACCACCTTGAGCCCAGAAAAATATCAACAATTGAGGTGAGAACAATTGCTCTACTTAGGCGTCAATGTATATTTCCATATAGAGAGGGCAGATCCTGCTCCATCATGCAGTCATGAATGTAGCGTGTTGTATAGGATAACCATCCTTCAGGAAAAAAGAACAAAATGCTCTAATTGGCAGTGTGCGATTGTTATAATTAAAAGCCTCTTTAACTTGGAACAAAGTTTATTCCTGGAGAGGAAACGGTGGCTGGGAGTCGCACCCAGCAGTGTCAGCAGGCTTGAACTCGCCTTTCTCCCTCCTTGATTCTGACAGTCACAGGAAGCCTGAAACCCCTTTGACACTCACCGCAGCGATGACAGATCCTCCCAGAAGACTCGACAGCAGCAAACAAATGCATTGTTCTCCTTGTCAGCCCACTATTGAAAGGTGATCCACAGCCCAGCTGCAATTGGCCTCATTTGTTGGTGTTAGCAAGTGTGAGGCTGAAAGCTCATTAGAAAAGCGAAAGCTGAGAACAAGTTCCTCAAATCAGGCTGCAGAATCAGGGACCTGTCAGCAAGCTCTGAGAGAGGAACCCACCCTCCACCTTCTGCTGGTGATGGAGGCCCCTCGTCCCTTCCTGCACTCCTTCCCTGTCTCACCTTGCACAACCCATCTCCAAAAAATGGCATCACAGGTGTTTTTGGTCAGGGACTTTGATTTCAGTTGGTTAGTTTTCTTTTCATCACTAAATACTGCCTCTCTGTGGATCAGGAAACGCACTGGCTAGGTCTTTTAGGAGCTCTTGGGACATGTGCCCTTTTCTGGCATAAGTGTCACTCTGTCATCCTAGTGCTCTTGAAGTATTACCCACCTCCTCGGCATTACACATACATGGTAAAATGCACGGCAGTTGATTAAACCTTTATGTGTTGGTCTATCTTTATTAAACTACGGACTCCTTAAAAATAGGGGCTTTGAGGGTAGCGTGGGTAGTAGGGAGCACAGTCTTTGGGTTCGAGCTAGTGCCATCTATGGTCAAGGTCAACTCTTAAATCCTTCTATAACTCAATTTCTCACTCACATAAGAAAGGAAAGAAGAGAGTGTTAGGGGCCTTTGTCCTTAATTCCTAACTCCTGGTACCTCAGAAGGGGTACTTAACTTCAAAGAAGTTATTAAAATTATGTGTCATTAGAGTAGGTCCTGATCTTATATAACTGATGTCCTTATTAAAAAGAGGATAAGCACAGAGGAAAGGCAATGGGAAGTCACAAGAAGAAGGCAGCATCTCCAAGCTAAGGAGAGAGGTTCAAAAGATACTAGCCCTGCTCACCTTGATCTTGGACTTCAGCTTCCAGAACTCTATGGAAATGAATTTCTATCGTTTGGCCCTGCTCAACTATGGAACTTTGGTATGGCAGACCTAGCTAACTATGACAGGAAGGTCTGACTAGAGCTAACAACCTGGGGTCCTGGTTTACAACTATGAATATCATACTCATTTTGAGACGGTGCTAGAAGGTGTGGCCCTTCTAGGGAAAATGCACATACACACAGAAGTTTGCAATCCATTTGAGGTCTCAATGCCTGGCTATGATTCCTGATGTCCTAAGTCCTCTGGAAGCTTGTTGATCATTTAGAAACGAAAGAAAACACAAGGGTCAAGTGGTAATGAGACTTTTCCAAGAAAACAGGCCCTTCACAACCTGGTCAGAAGAAAGAGTTAAAATTTGGGGAAAACGAATGTCACTGTCATTTCAATTCACATTCCCTGAAAGTGACTTCAGCCCTTTGTTTTAGGGAAAAGAAAAAAAATGATTTTCAGGTTGTTGTTTTTTTTCAAACTATCTTTTCAGACATCAGAAGGAAGACCCCCTCAGGACATTTTCTCTATGTTAGCAGACCTATTTAAAAACAAAAAGAAATGAGCCGAACTTTATATGCTATGATATTCAGAGATATATTTCTTTTCTACCCAGATCTAAAGAATGAAAGTAGTTGGCCATCCCATTTTATTTACAAGAGAATGGGATATGATGGGCAAGGAATGGGGTGACTTGGGTTCTAGTTCTAAAAATATTCAGCCATTCAAAGACACAGAGAGTTTAGTTAGAAAGTTTTAAGTAAATCTTGACATAAGTTAACCTTTATTTTTTCCACCCTGTTCACCCACCCATAATCTAAAACAGCAATACTACCAGTGGTGGCCATTTCAGCTCTAATCTGCTCTCTGTAGTCTCTCCTTTCTCCATCTCCTTCTCTCCCATTTCTCCATTATGTAAATTCAGCAGGTTGAAAAGATCTCGATGGTCCCTTCCAACTAAAAATTCTATGATTTTATGATTCTCTGAGTCCCAGTGCTGTGGTAGCTCTAATTTCAAGCTTGTCTTTAATTCTTTGCTTTGCTTCACAGAGCAAGAGAACAGCTTATGTTGCAAAATGCATCCCAGAGAGTTGCACCCCAGAGACCATGAACAGGGCAGACGCAGGCAGCAGCTAATGCAGAGCACAGCAGCTTGACCAGGGGACGGGTGTGTGCATGCGGGGGAGTCTTGTTATTGATTGTGGAAACCCTTGCTTAGCAATGTAGCTGTGCTGGCAATTACAGGGCGGAGGTAGTGTGAAGTGGTGAGGGGAGTTTGTTCTGAGAGAGTTCTTCCAGGGGTTTCTCCCCAGTTTAGCTCTGTGGGACAACTGAGAGAGCTGACAGAGAGCCAAGGATAAACTTTAAAGGGAACAAGTCAGCTTCCTTACCTATCTAACTTTGGAAGAAAATCCACAGTAATATCAATGTTTTGAGAAAGAAAACATTGGCCAGTACTGCAATACTGGAAGGGAGCTTTCCTTGCCATGCAGTGGAATTCCATTGATTTACCCTTTCACTTCCTGTAACAGGTCTTTTCAGACAATCCTTTCAGACAGAACTCGGGATAAGTAATTATAATTTAAAGCACTTCAATAAGAATTCTATGAGATAAAATTGGCAAATGAAACAGACGTTTTCCTACGCTAGTCCAAAGAGACAAGGGTGTGACAGCAGAATGGACAGAAAGATGACAGGGTTAAGATCTGGCTTTGCTTTTAGTACTTAGTAAGACCTTGTAACCAATCCTCTTTGCCATACTTCTGCTAACATTAAAGCAGAGTGGAAGTTGTTATTTTAATAGCAGTTTTAGGGTGAGTCAGAGGTGGCAGAAGAATTTCCTTTCAAAAGGAAAATGAACTGCCCTCTTTGGGAACTTGAGCTTTATCCTTGGCTCTGATGGATATTCTCCTTGAAGGCCTTTCTCCATGGAGTGGACTGGGTCAAGAGTGTTCTGGTCACAATAGCAAATGACATTTTCAAATTTCCTAAGCCAAACCCCAGTGCCACCAATAAAAGCATCCATAAGAGGTATCACTCACTAGAACTACCAAAGAGTAATTACTTTTTAAAAAATATCTCCAGAGAGTATTCAAAATGTAGTGAAACACATTGGTCAGACTTCCATGAGGCTAATACAAAAATAATTGCAACGATAGCAGGGTATAAATATACTATTTATAACTATTATGGACATATGTAAATCCATGTTGTAGAGACATGGTGGGTAATAGAATTATGGTTGATTTTTGGCATCTTTTCTATGTATTTCTTTATTTTCCATGTTGTTGGCAATGAGCATATATTTTTCCCCTTTGGAAGGGACCTGCAATGACATAATGGCAAAGCATTTTTATCTTCCTACTTAAAAACAAAATTAAGCCAGGCTCAGTAGCACACACTTATAATCCTAGTGGCTCTAGAGGCTAAAGGAGGAGAATTGCCAAGTTCAAAGTCAGCCTCAGCAACTGGGCAAGGACCTAAGCAACTTAGCAAGAACTTATCTCAAATAATAATAATAATAATAATAATAATAATAATAATAATAAAAGAAGGGTTTGGGATGTGGTTCTGTGATTGAATGCCCCTGGGTTCAATCCCTGGTACACCCTCCCCCCAAAAACATTAAGAACATTCAAAAAGAAGGAGCATGCATGCACAGACACACACAGGCACATATATGTACATGCAAACAAAATTTAAAAACATACATCTGAGAGAGGAAGCTTGCTTTGTATGCCTAATTTTTTAAACCTTCTTTGTGCAGGTGGATAAAAAACCAAGAGCTCCACCTCCCAGGCAACTAATGGATATTTTTTTCTTTTATTCCACACTTTTCTGATCATTTTACTCATTCTTTGGGTTAAGGGAAGAGGGAAAAGTAGACAGAGGATAAAGTTCACAACAATTCCCGGGCCTGCTTCAAGTGGAAAGAAGGTGCACACATGTCCAGTTCTTCCTGAAAGCCGGCCCTGTTCTCTGTGCCTTGCTGCAGACACATGAGTGATTTATTGCTCACAATGTCTCTGAGTTTGTAATAAAGTTTTCAGCAGCTCTTTTTAGCTGCTGTAACCTCTGCCCCTGAAATCTCTCTCCCCCTCCCCCTCTCTCTGTCTGTCTGTCTCTTTCCTCTCTCCTTCTCTCTCCTCTGACTTCACTTTGTTCTTTTTTTCACATAATGTCAACTCATAAAGCTTTCATCAAGTCAACCAGGTGGAAAAATTCCTTTGCTGAAAGATGCATTCATCCAGGCCTGGGTGGTGAAGAGGCATTGGGCAGGAGAGGGACATGCCAGACAAGGTGAGAAAGGGAAGAAAGTGTTCACTGGTTCACAGCTGGGAAAAGCTTTGAGCCTGGGGAGGGAGGTGAGTGCAAGCTTTACAGGGGCGTGCCCCCTAGATGAAAGGTCCCTCCACATGCCCTGGCTGCCAACATCCACAGAAGCTGATGAATCTGTCACTACAGGATTGGGGGATGTAATTCAAATTCATAATATCTATATTCAAAGAAGTAGAGCTTTGGACCTAGCAATGATGCTAAGAAGGCTTAAGGAAGCCAGGCACTCTCTAACGTTACACACCAGCCTCTTGTGGGCAGGTTGACTTTCCTCCCTCCTCCCATAATCCACTCAACCTTTTTCTACCTCCAGCTCTGCTACATCCTGCCATGATCACCCCTGCCACCACACCCCATACTGTGCCGCAGGATCTTCAGCACACCCACCTAATATCATCCTAGAGCTATGTGAGAAGTAAAAGGGTTGCTACAAGTACTTGAAGAAAGGCCAGAGGGATCAAGACTACAAGGAGCAGTATAATAAGATTTGTGATGCTTTATATTTCTCAAGGACTAGAGCCACTGCACAGAAGTTTAAGATTTGGAGAAAGGCTAACTGTGGCCAGATGTCCTGTTTTTGTTTTTGTTTTTGTTTTTGTTTTTCCTTAATTTGACAGATAACTCCCTAAATTCTCAGGATCCTAGTGAAAGTCTCATGATAAATCAAGGGTTTCCAGTGCTCCCAAGAAACACCTGGATGTCAACTTCACCCTTCTAGAAGCCTCCAGTCTCTGAATTCTGACTCTTTCTTCCTTTATTCATTATACTTGATAGAATACTTACCCTTATGTAGCAAATTAACTTCATTTGAGAATCATACTGTAAATCAGAGAGCAAGAATACAACACCAAGAGACACAGTTTGCATTAATGAGCTTCAAAACTGTGGTCTTGCTCCCCTTTCCTCAAACCATAGTGGGATGTCCAAAACTAACATACTAACACAACATTACTGATTTTATCAGTATTTTCTTTCTTTTTTTATTTCAGCAGTTCAAATTAAATGTGTAGTTGTGTAGTCATTAGTGTTTGCTTGTTTTCATATAATTCCTGCTTGGGGGCTGCTTAATCTATAAATTGATATATTTTATAAAGGTACAATCTGTAAATTGATACATTTTATCTAACTTGACAAAATTTTTACTTTACTTTCTTCGATTTTTTTCTTTTGAACCATTCTCTCTCTCCTTTCCCTCTGGCTCCTCAATTTTGTTGGACCTCTTGATATTGGTCCACACATGACTTAAGTTTTGTTTTATTTTATTACTCTATTCTTCAGTTTGGAAATTTCCCCTTGACTTCAAATTCTGACTTCAAATTCACTGACAATTTTGTTATCTCCAATCTGTTGTTAAGCCACTTCAGTGAATTTTTTAAGATAACTTTTCATTATAGATAGATTCCTACCTACCTACATACATACCTCCATCAATACATACATCTCCTTATGGACCTATGGAAATTTATTTCAAATTTTTAGTTTATAATTCAATACTACTTTATTTTGCTGCTTAAATTATTCCTGCTTTGGCCACTAGGAGGTGTGTGTGTGTGTGTGTGTGTGTGTGTGTGTGTGAGAGAGAGAGAGAGAGAGAGAGAGAGAGAGAGAGAGAGAGACTGACCACATCCTTACTTTATGGTAATATAAGACACTGAAGGCTTATCTTCCATTTTCCCTGATTTAGCTGTAGAATTATCCATTTATCCAAAGAGCTCTAGATTGATCTTTTTTTCTTTCTTTCTTTTCTTCTTTCTTTCTCCTTTCCTATCTTGCTTTCTTGCTTTCAGATGATATTTTAAAATCAAGATCTGGGTGCTACCTGTGCTTCCTACTATTTGGTTTATTTTTAAATTTCAGATATTTATTTTTTTAGGTTTAGAATCCCATTTGTCTCTTTCATAGTTTATATTTCTCAATTGAACTATCATATTTGTTCATTTACTATGAGCATACTGCTGTTTTAAAATTATTTTATGAAATTTCCAACCCAAGATCTTAGGGTTGGTTTCTACTGATTGCTTTTTGTAAAATTCTTAAATATGAGTCACGTTTTTCTATCTTCATGTTTAATAATTGTAGGCTTCATGGTAAATGTGAGTGATGTGTTATAGAGAATGTGAGCACTGTTATATTTTTTCATCCTCCAAAAGTCCTGACTTGTTTGTTTCAGTGGGTAGTTAATAGGACTCAACCTCCAAACTCTCTTTCTCTAAGTGAACAACAGCTGATATCTCTGCCCAGTTCATTTAGACTTAAATACTTGGAGTTTGCCCTGCAAGTGTGTAGTTCAGTGATCAACCAGATTTGGGGGCATTTTTATACAGAATCGTACATCTCCTTCTCAACTCTACACTCACCCCCTTTCTAGTTGCTACAGTCACTTCTGTGGTACCTTGGTCAGCAAACCTATAGGTTTCTATCAGAGATGTAGCCACTCTACATGGAAGCAAACTAAGAATCAGGCTCTGGTCAAAGAGCCTTAAAAAACAAAACAAAACAAAACAGGAAATTCTCTTCTGCCAAATGTTGATCCTTGCTTTAGTTTCTGGGTTTAGTCATTTTTAAGTGCTTTTGGGTAGTTGTTTTCAACTTGTTTGCTTTTGTACTCTGTCCAGAATTGATAGTTGTTACCTGTGAAACAGTTATTAATCCAAAAGAAGCTAAAAGAAACAAATTTTGCTACTGATTTTAATGGTAGGAAAAATGTTCACTTATCCTATTACTGTCACCTTTGAGTTGTCTATAGAACACTTTTTAAACTTTTTAGAAAGAAAATTTTATACCATATGTATTCAATAAAACAGAATTTCATCAAGAACTAATTTTTGACATTTATAAATTTCCTAGGGAACACATTGTATTCATGACCCTGTCACTCTTCATCTACCACCAGAAAGGAGACAATCCAGTCAGAGAAATAAATTGGCCACAACAGTTAAAATGATATGATAACAAACACTGAGATCAGGAAGAGGTCTTAATGGGCAGATTTTGTTCAGGAAGTCTTCCTAGAGGAGGAAAATATTGAGCTTATCTTGAAGGAAGTGGAAATAGGATTTTCTAGGAGGGTAATAAAAATATGAACCAACAGCACCATTTGGTTTAGGGATGAGAAGTTAGGCTGAAGCAGAGAGTTCAAGTGTGGAAATAATGAGCTATAATGTTCAAACAGTTGATCAGAAGATCAGGATTCCAAAGAAAAGTTATTTTAATTCCATTTTCTTAGAGGGATAGAGGGATGGAATTAAGATGCAGTGTATACAGATCATGTGTGTGGTGGGCTCGTGGTAAGATGTATGATAGAAGTAACATGAGGTTTTGCTTTTGGCTATGTTCTGATGAAACAACCATAAAATATGTCAAGCAGCCCACACACCATCTGTTGTGGTTGGGGTCTCTACCTAAATGGCAAATATGTGTGGAAGAGGAAGGTTTTAGAAAGGCATCTGGAACCACACTGAAACTACCTAGAAAGGAAATTTCATCTTTGCCTGCTCCTCACTCTCTTAAGGCTCTTCTATTATTGTGTTTCTGGAAAAGAAGAGTCAGATGATCCTACCAAAAAGGACAGGCTGGAAATGATCCAAGGAGATGAGTGGACTCTAAGCTCCAGGAGATCAGTATTCACCCATCTGTGTGGTCCAATACTCAAGAACTTACGTCTACCAACTAGTGGACACTGAGTGAATATGGACCTAGGAATGACAGTCAATGAATCTGATCACACAAGCTAATTGCATGCTTTTCTTTATGTGTGTTTTCCCCCACCACCTCTCTTTTTGGAGGAGGAAGTCATTCAAAACTATTTCAGCCTATGATTTTAGACTTAAAAATTAATTAAAAGTGAGCAACAGTGGTGGCAATAAAATTGGTGAAAAGTTTTCAAGGAAAAGATAAATCTTGGGGCTGGGGATTGGCTCAAGCGGTAGCATGCTCACCTGGCATGCTCTGGGCACTGGGTTCGATCCTCAGCACCACATAAAAATTTAAAAAAAATAAAAGATGTTGTGTCCACCGAAAACTAAAAAATAAATATTAAAAAATTCTCTCTCTCTCTCTCTCTTTAAAAAAAAAAGATAAATCTTCAGAGTCACAAATTTAAATTTCAGGTGAGAATCTCTTCATACTGTTACTCAATGTTCTTAAATATGGAATCTCTGGATTTGTTTATATTGAGGAAGGTGGAAAATTCTCCAAAGGGTAAATCAAAATATTTGTTCATTTTACAAATATGCTATCACTTTAAAGTTGGTACCATTATTTGCATGTTAAATACAAGGAAAACAAGACACAGAGAAGTTTAATACTTTGCCTGAAGACACACAACTAGTGGGTTTATGAACCAGAATTGAAAACGAGGTAACTTTCAACTATACCATCAATTGGCACTAAGCACTTGATTCAGTTGCTGGCTAATTTGTCAGGTTAATGATGAAGGGAGAATTCACCCCACAGAGTGATGGTGAAAAGAACATATCAATGAGGTAGCTCCACAATGGGGCAGACAAAGGGCTAAAGGTGAGACTAACAGCATCAAAATGCTTCCTTCTCTTGACACAGCCCCCAATAAACAGTCAAGAGTAGAATCTGGCTGAACAATGAAATCTGGACCAACTTCTCTTGAATCATCCCTTATCATGGGCAAAACAAAAACTGTAAAGAGATCTTCATCTGTCCTAATAAGAAAATTACTAGGGCTGGGGATGTGGCTCAAGCGGTAACACGCTCGCCTGGCATGTGCGGGGCGCTGGGTTCGATCCTCAGCACCACATAAAAATAAAATAAAGATGTTGTGTCCACCAAAAACTGAAAAATAAATACTAAAAAATTCTCTCTCTCTCTCTCTCTCTCTCTCTCTCTCTCTCAATCTAAAAAAAAGAAAGAAAGAAAGAAAGAAAATTACTATATCCTTCTCATGGAAGTTCTACATTTTCTAGTATTTCTTTCTTCTTCACATGGGTCCCCCAGCATTCAAAACTAAAATTAAGGGTAAAGCCCATTCTAGAAAATCACTGAAAATCCAGAATTCACCTCCACTTGATTTATTTCACTAGAATAGACCCATCAAGGGAAGAGGCTGTTGACTTTTGTCCTGGTTAATTAACTATTCAACCAAACCATGTGAAGACTTACCATATCCCAAATATTTATACTAGGCAACTAGGACATAGGTATTAAGAAGACAGTTCTTACCCTAAACGAGCTCATAGTGCAACTGTCTGATCTAAAATAAGTAGCTTCACTTAGGCTCAATTTACTGATCTATAAAACAGAACAATTCTCATCCCTTTTTCAAGACTACACATTCCCATTGGTGTCAATGTGGCCTGTGCTGCATTACAGTATGCAAAGTGACCTATGTAAAAATTATTTTTACCTTTTATACACTGCTTCATTTAGCAGTCAATAAGCTAAATCTAAACTATATGGATAAATTAGGCAATTTTCTACCAAATGCTCTGAATTTCTATGAGACCAATAACAGAGTAATATGAAATTTCCTCCTTTTCTTAAAAAGAGGCTAAATCCTTACAGTAGAGGTACAAGAAAGGTATTGTTTTACAGATATAGTAAGGATTACATTATTTAGAATTATGTATGTGAGCAACAAGGGCCCAGAAAAGACTAACTCAAATAAAATGCCAATTGTTTTTCTCTCTGATGTAAAAGAAGTTATAAGTAGATAAGTTCAAGACTTCTACAGTAGTTATGAAATTGTCAGATGGAAGCCAGCTCCTTCCTCCTCCTAGTTGCACCAACCAGAAGGTATGGTTTTGTTCATCTGATCCAAAGCAGTTTCCATAAATGCAGCCAACACGCTTATTTCTGAGTAGCAGGACAGACAAAGAAAGTTAGAAAAACTTGATCAATCTGCTTGCATCTCACTAGTTAAAACTGAGGCACAGCCATGCATGCTTAGCTGCAAGAGAGGCCAGGAAATTTAATTTTTAGTCAGGGAATAAAGTGTCTAGCTTAAAGTAAAATTGTCTTTGAGAGAGAAATTGGAACATATATTTTTAAGGCATTTAGCAGCTTTTAATACAGGAACCTCAGAAAGATACTTATAAGTATTCATTGACAACTCCTACAGGTGTGCCTCCTTTCGAAGAGCTAACACCTGCTGTAGTTCAGGAGAGCCCCAACTCTAGTCAGTGGTTTCAAACTTCATCTAGAGGACTTGAGAAAACAGGTTGCTCAACACCAGACCTAGAGTTTCTTGTTCAGTAGGTCTGAGAGGGACCCAGATCATTTGCATTCTGATAAGTTCCCAGGTGGTAGTGGTGATGCTGCTGATTTGGGAAGCACACCTGAGAATTACTGCTCCAAGCAAGTGGAATGAAAGGAAAAAGGAGGAAAGCAAGAGACTGTATTAAAGCTGAGTGGGCAAAAAGGTCAGAATTAACAGAAATAATAATATCAAGTCATAGGACAGACACACTGTAAGTCAGGACTGCTAACTTATCTATTAAATCAAAGAAGCAGTCTCTTAATGTTTCAGAACGTTCCAGGACATAACATAACCCAGATGCTATTGCTCAAGAGATCCTGGGTGTGACTGTGACCTGACCTGCTTGACATGCCTTTTTGGAATCAACAACAACCACACATTATTTCTCCAAGTTGCTGAAATCTGATTTCTTCCTTACTTCTGTCATATCCACAGCCCCATTGGAATTGCCAGCCTGTGGCCTGCCTAGGATATTTGGCTCAGGTTTTCCCTGGAGGGCAGAATGCTGACACAGAAAGAGCCATAATCAGCTTCTGCTCTCTCAGTCTCAGGAAATCAGTCACCTGGGAGTCCCTGGTTTCCTTGTCATCTCTCCAGAGCCCCCTAATCATGACAACTTCATTTATGAGACTGTCAGTGGTGATAAGCCAGCAACTTCTAACCATCCATCAAGAAGGACAACAACATTCTCTGGTTGGGTGGAGTGGTTTACTTTATCATTGGAGTCTTGCTTTTCTATTTGTTCCCTTATGTTTTATATCCTACAACATAAATTCATTCATGACTATGGACCCTTGACTTTGATCATACCTACTTGGTACTCGCTGTCTGTATACTCTAACAGTTTGTGGATATTCTGTCTCCTTCAGCCAACATGATTACACAGCATACCCAAAGCATTCAGCACAGTGCCTGACATCTAGGCCATCCAACAATGCTGGAGGGTTGACATTGAGCCTGGGTTTTGTCAGCAGACCTTGAGGTTCTCTACTCGTTCCCCTGCTGAAAGCTCTAGGTGCTATCTCCACCTGCAAGCATGACCAGCCATAGATATGGTCAACTTCTCTTTGCCCTTACCCTTATCTGGAAAAAAGACTGCCCCAAACACTGGGAGCATATTGACAGAATGCCAAGCCCAAATGCAGGCCTTGGGCAGAGACAGAGAGGAAAGGGGAAGAATATAAATTACTAAAGATTTTCATTCCAATAAGAATAGCAGGTGTCTGAACTCTACTGAAGGGACCCCAAAGCCAGCAGCAATTGCAAGGATCAATCATGACCTAACAAGTCATTGAGGGTTTAGAGTGAACTTGGCCCACACTGTTGTCCTGGGCGTGTTGGTGCTGCAGTAGAACACAGAACTAGACTGAGCATCCTCAATCCCTCTCTCATGACGTGGTGAATTGGCACCACCCTCCCAGTGCTGCCCCATCAAGGACCCAGTGAAAATAATTTATGGAGAGATCTTTCAGGAGGATGAAAAGATTAGGAAAATTTTATGCTCTAACAAACTTACTTATTCTTTCTTCTCCCTGTATGTATGTATGTATTTATGTGTTGGCATTAGAACTCTAATGCTCAGCCAGAAAGCACCAACAAATGAGGATCTGAAATCACTCATTCCTCAGGTGCCGGACTGTCTATGGAAAATGAAATTGATCTCTTTTAAAGATTTGATTGGGCTAAGGAAGATGGCTCTCCAAGCTGAGTTCATCTGCCCTAATCAGCTGCATTTTTTTTTCTAGTCTCATTTAACTTTCTTGCCACAGAGATAAAATGAGTGTAGACAATACAAAAGGGATGGAGCCATGAAGCAGTAGAAGGAATTAGAGGGCTCCTGAGTGAAGAGGTAATCTGACTCACTGTTGACACTGCTGTTGAAAGTATTTAAATAGCTGACCTACTGATAACCTTTAAATTTGAGATTTTACAGAAAATTTTAAAACCAAATAAACTTTGAACCAATAAAAATGATTTTGTAATTCTAAACTAATCTAGGAGGTCAGACTAGGAAAATGTTGGGCAGGGACCATTATTGGGGAGGGAGCTCAAAAGACAGATTTTGTTTTTCCTATTTAAAAGCCAGTTGTTTTATACTAAAAAATGTATGGTAACCTGTTATGTGAAAATACTGGACAATAAAAGTATACTTGGAGGCAGATAGCGTATAGAGCAGAGGAAAATATTGTATTTGTATGTAATATATCAAATAATGATGTATAATGTTGGAAAGGGAAAGATTGACATGGAGTATGATGATTTCATTGGGTAAGGGAGACGGGTCTAGAGTCCTATGATATGTAAAATTCAGATAGACAGAAGGGAAGCAGTTATTATTCTAGGGAAAGAAAAGTCTTGAAATTGGATAAAAGGAGAGGGAGCACAATGGAGATTACTGTATAGCTTCTAAGTTAAGTGATGGAGAGAATCAAGTGGTGGAAGGGTAATGTTAAGTGGATATTAACAAAATCTCACTTCTTACACTGACCAAAAGAAACAAGGAGAAACAAAATAGAGAAAAGTATCACTACCTGACCTAGGGAATAGTCATTATTTTATTTTGTTTTTATTTATTATTTACTTTTTATTTTATTATATATGACAGCAGAATGCATTACAATTCATATTACACACACAGAGCACAATTTTTCGTATCTCTGTATACAAAGTATATTTACACCATTCATGTCTTCATACATGTACTTAGGGTAATGTGTCCATCTCATTCCACCATCTTTTCTACCCCCATGCCCTCTCCCTTCCCCTCCCACCCCTTCACCCTATTTAGATTTTGTCTAATCCTTCCATGCTCCCCCTCCCAACCACACTATGAATCAGCTTCCTTATATCAGAGAAAACATTCGGCATTTGGTTTTTGGGGACTGGCTAAATTCACTTAGCATTATCTTCTCTAACTCCATCCATTCACCTGAAAATGCCATGATTTTATTCTCTTTTATTACTGAATGGCCATTATTTTATATCACTAACCCTGAGAAATATGTACAAAATATGATTTGGTCCAAATTGAAATGAATCATCAAAAGCTAACAACCTATCCCCATTTCCTGAGAGATCTATATTGTTATGGGAATATGAAGAAATTCTATATAATATTTTTTAAAAGATTATAATCTCAAATTTAATAAAGATTAAGTCCAGATATATGAACAGGGTATAGGATAAAAAGCAAATGCCATACCTTGCCTTCCCTTCCTCACCAAGGAAAGAATATATTTCCCTACTAGGGCAGGGAGAGAAATTACATACTAATACATTTTTTTTCTCTAACATGAATTTTTAATGGTGGCACAAGATGACTCAGTAAGACAAATTTTTCCTAATAAAAAAGTTCTGAGGTAGAAACATCCCTATTATATTTGTCTATACTATTATGGAAAGATCAAATTTTTATTCCAAGTTCCTTTGTTACCCTGAAGTGAGCTCTTGACCCATTGCGTACTGGAGAACAGATTTGATCATTCCAATCCATCATTCAGAGTCCAGATAAAATTTAAAGAGAAGATTAAAATATCATACAAGCAAACTGAAAATGGCAAATAGCAAACTTGGAAAGAGTTTCTGCTATTAAAAAGTGATGAGCAAGAACATAGAGCAAGCAAGCAAATGCAAGACAGGCTAAATTCTGCAATGGAAAAGGCACACATGAAAATGCATGGAAGTTGTAAATTTTAAATGAAATTCATTCTCTAGAATAAAATTTAATAAGAAAAATTAAGAGGGCATCACAATCTCAGGATATTAAAGAACATGGGCCCTAGGAAAAAATCAAAAGAAGGAAATAATTAGAAAACAGAGTTTTTAAAGAGAGAATTTTGAGAAAATATAAAATGCTTTAATGTGATAATGCCAGTGCATTAAGTAACACAAGATACAGCAAGATCAGAATTCACAATACAACAATAGAATCAAGGACATAAATATAGGCTTGAAAAAAAAGAGAAAAGAAAAGAAAGGAAGAAAGAGAGAGAGAGAGAGAGAGAGAGAGAGAGAGAGAGAGACTGACTCCAGACTCTGTAGAAAAACCACAAAATACCAAAAACAGTGATACTTGTAGAGAATAGGTAGAAAACATGTATATGTGAAATAAGGGGGCTTTAAGAAAAAAAAACAGAACAAATATTATAGAATGAGTAGGAAGACACAAAATAAAAGAAAATATCCCTAAAGTTAATGGAGCTTTCAATTGATCCACTGAATTTACCAAAATTCCAATAAGATTTAAGATATACCCTATGAATCTTCCAAATTTCAAAAATAAAGAGAAAAAGTGCTATCATCACTAAGGAAAAATAACTTACAATGGGAAACAAGCAGGGTGATCTCAAAATATTTCAGAAGGAAATGGCATGATATCCAGAGTTTGAAGAGATGGCAAAGGTGAAACAAAGGTTTTATATCTAGCCAAGCTGAGTATGTGTTTCATGTGTGTTAACAATGGAAACATAAATTCAAAGACTGAAGCATAGCACCCCTTGAAAAATTCACTTGAGAATAGTCTAAACTAAAAATTTAGTTAAAGTACAGAGGTCATAAATAAAGAATATTCCAGCAAAGGTAATGTTGAACATTTATATAAACACAGAATTGAACCCAAGAAATTTTGCTAATTATGTTGAAAAAAATAAACATTTAATTGTTTAAAGGCAAGGTATGTAATAGAGAAAGTAATAACTGAAACATAATTTAATGTAGTAATAAAAAATTTACTAGAAATCCACACAAGACTACACCAACAAAACCCAAACTGTGAAGTCTAAATGACATAATTTCTTCATCAATAATAGAAAAAAAATCACCATTAGTTACTTTCTCAATTTTCAAGTAATAATTGCAAGTTTTGGTGCATTTGTTAAACACATCCAATATTCACAACCAGAAGAAAGTTGCCCAACAGGAATTGTAAACACAGCAAAAAACACAGAGGCAAGTATGGAGCTCGTGGCAACTGTAAAATATGTTAACAAAAAAGTTAAAAAAAGAAGAAACATAACACAAGAGAGAAAGCATACAAAATAAGATGGCAGAATATAATACCAAATATATATTTTATAAACAAAAGTAAGTTGCTAATTTACCTATTCGTGAAGAAACTATTAGATTGGGGTTTGTAGTGAACAGGCTTTGCCATTAACATAGATCACACATGATTGTGTCTTTCTACAATCTCAGAATTTACCAAACACTCATGGGTCACCCAAAAGTCAAACATAGGTTCCTTTACTCTGATCTTCACTACTAATATCTCAAGTCACATATAGCAATTTACTTGTGTGTGTGTGTGTGTGTGTGCCTGCACATGTGCACTATAGAAAGGCTTAAGGCAGCCACAGGAGTCTGGGGGGCTGAACTGAGAGCTAAAGCAAAGAGCAGATAGGAATGCAAAGAGTCACTGTAGATAAGATTTTTGAACCAGCTGAAGACTGAAGAACTTGTTCAGGGTGCAGAGCTGTCAAAGTGCAGGAACTTATTCCAGGCTGTGGTCCAGACAGACAAACGGCAGTTTCAGAATGTCAGCTTGGAGTGTCAGCTTGAGAGGTCAGTTTGCAGTGAATTGTGTGGGTGGTTGTCCCAGGCAGAAAGAACCATGCTGAAGTCCAAGGATAGAGGATCAGAGGTTTGCTGCCGTGGTTATGTTCCCAGGCAAGGCTTGGGATGAGTGACCAGGTGATGATGGGGTCACTGTGCCACCATGTCCAGTCTTGGGGTGCTCCTTCTTTCAAGGACCTCAGGTGACAGACAGGGTTGCTTCATTCAATGGACAAGTGTGTTCAATAAACAAACTCATGGGTCTGATTTTTCTTATGTAAGTCTAATATGCCCATGCACTCATGTGCTTCTGAATACTTTTATCAGTTTACATGTGGCCATTTTTATCATCACAATTAATTTATTAGTTTGTGCCTTATGGTTATTCTAGGCAGATGGTGGTTGTTGACTCGTACAAACAAGATATAGATTCATTCTACCTCAGCATTTGTACTCAAAATGGAGTAACTCATGGTGAACTACTGCTTTATAAAACGGAGTTACTCAGGGTTAGGCAAGTCTGAAAACTACACTTTAATATGTCATATAGTTAGCACAGCATGTCACATAGCCAGCTCTTTTAGAAAAAGAAAACTCCAGTCTACAAAAAAAATACCTATAAAGTTCATTAAGACTGAAATTCAAATGATAAACCAACACATGGCAAATAAATGAAAGTACTGTTTCCAATGTACTGCCTACTGACCTAGCTGAATTTCTACTCCGCCCTAATCTTGTTTATCTTTGAGAACAAAATGCCTGAAGGCCAAATTTCCTCTTCAGGTGGGATTCACCAAGCCCCTTGGATCTGAGATGACTGCCAGAAAACACCAAAACATCTAATTTCATTACACAATCAAATTATCCTATACCAAGTGTTCAACCTACCAGCCACCATGACAGGAAGCACCAGACCATAAAAAGTGGAAGAAGATGGTTGAGTTCTGGGAAAATACATGAAATCCTCCCTTTTGTTAGATGATCCCTCCCTCTCATTCATTTTAACCTACATCCATGACTTCTCCATCCCAATAGGTTAAGGAATTGATTTGCAGGCCCAGACTTTCCCTTCTCCCTTCTCTGATCAGTGAATAAACTTATGCTACTAGCACTAACCTTTGGTTTTTTTTTTTGGCTTCTCAACACTGACCAGAAAGAGATCTCTGCAGAGGCAGGTTGTTTCTTCACCCTACAAATGGAGGGTAGAGTTTGTGAGAAACAGAATAATAAAGCGATATATGACTAATGTACAAGGAACTGTGGTTTCAGAAGCTGTCTTACAACTTTAAATTCCAAACTAAAGGATTAAAGGGGACAAAGAGAAGGCAATTATATAGATGAAGATGTATCACTTAATAAACTTACAACTCTATTGTTTGTATCGAATAGAATAGAACTAAAATATATAAAATAAAAACGTTTAAAATGCAATGAAAGTTTTACAGAAACACTCTAGGAGTAGAAAACTTCAATATTGTTCATAATTAAGTTTAAAAAGCCTTTCATATTTAAAATAAAATTTACTTGTTTTGAATTTTATAATCAACAAAGGTGTGATGTATATTGTATCATTTCAAACACTATATAACAAACTTCCATATATGGAAAACAAAATATACATATTTTTCATGTGTAAAACCTAGTTGTTTTTTTTTTTTAAGTGCAGAAAACGTAGAGTTGGGTGGTACGTCCCAGGTGTATACATAATGTATACCCAGCTACTCAGGAGGCTGAGGCAGGAGGATCCCAAGTTTGAGACCAGCCTGGGCAACTTAGTGAGATCCTGCCTCAAAATAAAAAAGGGCTTGGATGTACTCAGTGGTAGAGTACCCCTAGGTTCAATACCCAGAACCACACACATACAAAATGTAGCATATGAAAATGTAAAAATGTAGAAAATGTAAAACATTTCAAAATTTAAATTCCCAAAATTACTCAAAACCTTTTAACTACAAAGAGAAACAATAAAACTACAATAATTGATAAACTAAAATATTTCTAACTCTAATTAAAAATCTAAGGTCACAGAATATCAAATCATAATTAAAACATATTAAATAACAATAAAGCACAGCTTTATGATCAAACCTACTGAATGAAAACATAATTGCACTCAGAGGAAGATTCAAAGCCTTAAACAACATCATTACTAAATAAAAACTGGTATAAACCATATTTTATTCAAAAAGAAGAAGTAAACAAATTTAAGAAAAATACACAAAATAAATTATAGTTTTGTTTAATCCAAAAAGTAAAACAAATCCACTAACTACCAACAAATTAAAAAATGCAAATACATAATACTAGAAGTGATACAGGGTATATTTCCAGATTTAGTAAAACTTAAATAACTTTCATAATGTATACATGCTACTGAAACCTCACACAGTACCCTATAAATATGTACCAATTTTATGCTTTTATGTATCAGTAAAAACATAAATTTAATTTATAGTTTAAAAAATTATAAAAATTAAACAAAAGCTTGACTTGATACTTATACTAGTAAAATTATAAATTGGGTAGGTAAAAATATTTTAAAGAAAAAATACACATTACAAAAATCCACCCAACAAAAGTAAGGAAATTTAAATTAATGAATAACCACTGGGGGGTAAAAAAAAATCAAGAGTACTGAAAAAACAAAAATAAGCCCCCATACCCCCCCAAAAAAAAGACAAAGTTCAGATGGTTCCAAACATGATTCATAGGGGCTGAGTAGTTTTTGAATGAAATACCTAATTCTGGAAAAATGAGGATTCTTCCCAATGTTTTCCTGAGGCCGTCACCCTGGGAATAGCCTGGACTCATGGCCAGCCAAATCAGAAATAAATTTTAAGACCTTTATTTTTCTAAGCAGAATGAGGAGCCAGAAGAAGGTGGACAGTTAAATAAAACATCAGTTCACACCTATTAAAAGCAGTGGAGGCAGTTTCCGTGCCAAATTGGCTTGAAGAAATCGTGTGGCAGGTATGCTTTTAATGAAGATCATTTCTCCACCTTCCTGTTTAAATTTGACTTCTCTGGCAGACTTGGGCTTCC
This sequence comes from Marmota monax, assembly GCF_021218885.2. Taxonomy (NCBI): domain Eukaryota; kingdom Metazoa; phylum Chordata; class Mammalia; order Rodentia; family Sciuridae; genus Marmota; species Marmota monax. The sequence continues at coordinate 2,018,281 of NW_026693937.1, read as the reverse complement.
TTGGCATGGAGGAAATCTGCTTAACTACCACCATCTCAACCGTGAACCAGACAGAGCTGGATCCCTTTACCACTTGGGCAGTTTGGCTTCTGACGTGAACAGGAATAACAGGGTTGTTTCCAACCGAAGACCTCAAGAGAGAGTATCCAGCAGGAAAAGAGGGGCTGCTGTGCATGGCTGGATGGGCCACGTGACATTGGTGGCAGAAGCTGTGCCCACCCTAAGCCTAAACTGAATTATAAATGATAGCCCCTTGGCAGATTCTGGCAGCTAGAAAGACAGTCTTTGTAAACATCTTCACGCTGAGTGCAAGCACTTCTAGAGCTGGAAGCCTGGCTGAGGCCTAGAACCTCTGCTCAGCTTGAGAACAGGCCAAGGCTGCAGTCTTAGCCTCTAAGGCTCTCCATATCTAACCACACTTGTCTTACAGATTACATAAAAATTTCATGGCCATTTCATTGTTTTCCAAATAGGTTCAAAATTATATCAGACTGTGGAATATCTCACAAGGCCTTAATCCAGGCAGACAAGTGTTTGCTGAGCATGTCTGTATTACTTTCCTATTGTGGCTGTAACAAATTACCCAAATTTGAGAGGTTTAGAATAAAACACACATTTTTTAATCATACACTTTAGGAGTTCATGAGACCAAATTGAGTCATATGGGCTGAAATCAAGGTGTTGGCAGAGCCGTTTTTCTTCTGGATGTTCGAGAGGAGAATTCATGTCCTGCCTTTTCCATCTCCTAGAAGCTGCCTGTGTGCATTGGTGCACAGCCCCTTCCTTCATCATTAAAAGCACATTGTTCCAACCTCTGCTTCCATTGTCACATCTCTTCCCCTCATGCTGAACCTTTTAGAGGGACCCTAATGACTATTGGGCTCAACTAAAAAATATAGAATAGTCTTCCCTTCTCTGGATCCTTAATAATCACATCTGCAAAACTCTTTTGCTATGTAATTTGTCCTCAAATAATAGGGATTAGGACCTGGACATCACTGGGAGGTGGTTTTCTATCTACTAAAATATCCTCTATGGACATTGTATGTGGTATCTGTTCTCTTAGGCACACACCTTGGCCAATACAATTCAACAAGGCAAGAACTGACACAAGTTTATGTGTGATCAAGATCTAATGAAAAAAAAAGGTGGGGAGGGGGTGTCAAAGGAGAAGAGAACATCTTGTTTGGGAGTGTCAAATTTCTTGTTTGGGACATTTTGTCTAATGAGGTAGCACAGAGGAAAGGAGGAGTTGAGGAGTTGAACTGGATATTGAAGGATGAGGGAGAAGTTTGCTTCCCTGGGTCCTAAAGGAAATCTTTATGGAGAGTTGTCAGTTAAAAATACAAAATATCAGTACTTTCAACACACTCCATGTGAAAGCATCTCCAGAAGTGCAAACAGCAAATAATTGTCCACTTACAGAGAAAGAAATCAGAGAGCTTAGTTTTAGTCATGCCCCTTACACTCCAACCTACACCCTTCCTAAATGCCTAAAGAAATCTATGTCCTTCAGAGTGCTCTGGGAGAAATTGGGTCAAGTTATGCCCACTAGAACCTCTCTCCAATTCCTCTATCCAACTGACCGTCGAATATGGTAGCTAATATATGTGGCTGTTGAGCACTTGAAGTGTGACTCGTGTGACTGAGGAAATGAAATTTTAATTTAATTTCATCTTAATTGATTTAAATGTAAATGCAAATAGCCACATATGGCTAGTGGCCACTGTGGTGCACAGCACAGTTTCAGATATTCAAGCTGCATAAGGACAGCAGCCCCGATTTATTCAGCCTTATATCCCCAGTGCTATTGCAGTGCTTGCTGCATGTTTTGCAATCAGTAAACGCTTCCTACTTGATTGAATGGAGAAAAGAGAGAAGAAATTATTAAATTGGAATGATCCCATAGCACTAAAATGGAAAAATAATAATTCCTTGCTTGAATTCTGTCTCTACCTCTTAGTAGTTGTACAACTTTTGGCAAGATACAATTTCAAGTGATAATAAATAATAGTAATAATTGCGAACATGAGTGAAATATTCAGTGTGTGAAATTCTTTATGAGAATTAGTGGTTTGATTCTTCTAACAAGTCCATTTGTTGGTTGAGGAAAGTGAGACTATGGAGAGATTAAGTCAATGATTTCAAATTGATGGTCATGACCCATTGCTACGTAGAAAATCAACTAAGTTGGTCCCTATCAGCCTATGTATGTATGCATATATAACACATACATGTATGTGTATGTACTTATATATCATTCCTATCTATATATGTACTAATTATGTACTATATGCATATGATTAATTATTGTAAAGGGTTTAAATCCACTGGATTAAGTAACTTTGTCAAGGTTGTTCTGCTAGCTATGATGAGTTGTCATTTGTACCAAGCTATCTGACTTCAAGCCTTATATCTTAACTGGTGTACTCTTCAATGATGTATGATTTGATAAGAAATGCATTTACATTTAAAAGAACTGAATTACATATAAATCTTAAGGATCTCACCCATCCATAAGGTATGGAATATTCATGTGCTCCCTCTCTCTCTCTTACTTTGAGTAATGCCTAATACCTTTTAGATTTAGTCTATTGTCTTTGGCTAAGGACCAAGGAAAATTGATCCTAATTTAAATGTCTATAAATCAACCTAAACTATTCCATTTTGGCAGAGGTTATTAGGATTCACCAACAAGTGCATTTTTTTCCTATGCATACTGGATACACCACTGGTGTCTTCATTAATCTTAAAGTTAAGTAGGGCCAGGTATTGAGTTCTGGCCAAGGTGGTGTGGATAAGAACATTGAGTACCATTTCGAGGACTAACCACTAAAATCCCCCACATTGTCGAACAGGCTCATCAACAGGCTGAATGGATAGAATAAAATGGAAGATTTAGAAGCCTAAAGGATGGCAAAGCCCAGAAAGAAGCCTTGGCCTAAATGTTGGTGTGGAACACAGCCCACTCTCCTCTTCTTTCACCCTGGTTTGGACTCCAGTATGAGAAACAGCACTTTGTTGTATTATGCCTGCAGAGATGTGTTAGTTATTCCAGCTGCTAACCCATCCTAATATATTCCTTCAGTTGGTGAGACACATAAAAGAAACAAATCTGATGTGTCTTTCTACTTCCAGCCCATCTCCACTGTCATACTAGTAAAGGAGGAAGACTACAATAACGACCATTAACTCCTGGGGTCAGGAGCAGGTAAGAAGTCTATCTGATAGCTCACCCCAATTGTTCAGGCCATCAGAAGAGAAGGGCAATGAGTATTCAATCATCTTAACACCATGACCTTCAATTTGCATAGTAATTTTCAATCTCTAAAAAGTGTTTTTTAATACATTATTTCACTTGATTACATTGAACAGAAAGAAGTATCCCCATTCTGCTGATGAAGAAACTGAGGTTTAAATATCATAATATTTACTAGAGATTTCACATGTACATTAAGAGCAAGGCCTATGATTCACAGTTATATTTGCAAATTCTAAACCCAGTGACTTTCTGGGGAGGAGATAAAGATGCAGCTCATGTCATGAAGTCCGGCTTCAGGATCATCTATATGATGCAAGCTCAAGCTCCCTGATACTTGCAAGAAGAAAACCCTAAATTACATCATAGTTTTTCTTGCTTTTCAAAGTATTCACAGAACTATCATTTCATATGATTCTCATAATAGCCCTGGGAGGCATCAAGGCTGATATTATTATCCCCATTTTACAAATGAGGATTCTAAGGTTTAGAAAGACCAAATAATTTTTCCTAGGTACATAACTTGTCACTGAGAGAATAATAGAACCCAGGTCTCCTGACCCCCAGGTCTAAATTATTGCTAGATGGTATTTCTTTGCTACCCCTTATCTTAGAGAACATCTTGTCTAGAAATGATATAGTTCCTCACCAGCCAAAGTTTTGTTTTCTGGGACTCAATAGCTTTGTATGAACTGAACATTTTTCTCACTTTATTTCTAATGCATTTAGCTCAGGGGAAATCAATAATTTTAAAGAAGATGGAAATGTTCCTTAAGCTACTAGTTGTTTCTTTTCTTAATCTTTCTTGATGTTCATCATCTGGGACCAAGGAACATTTCTGTTTAGTGCTGCAGCCTTTGATATGGATGGGATGATGTTGCTATGGAGAGTTGTCATTGCTTAGGGAGGGCTAAAGAGGGGAGAGATCAAGAAAAGAGGGACACACATCACAGCCCATTGGGAAAAACCCAAAGGCTCTGATTTTTCACATTGGAATCTAACAGTTGTTTGGCAAGAAAAGAAGAAAAACAAGCAAGAGACAGAGGGTGGCCTCCTATAAGGCACAAGGTCATTCTGTTGCCTCGGGGATCAGAGAAGACCTAAGATAATTTGGGGGACAGAAAACCTCTCGGTGATATAACTGAAGAAGAAATGGACATGCCACACTAAAAGAAGTGATGACAGGAGGTGTGAATAAGGCAGGACAAGCAGAGAGCATGCTGGTTGAGTGCTGGCCATCACCATCTCCTAATCCCCAGAACCTGCAAATATTGCCTCATATGGCAAATGAGATGATTCAGTTAAGGATCTTGAGCTATTCTGGGTAATTGGGGTGGGCCCCAAATGCAATCACATATATAAGAGAGAGGAAGAGGCCCTTCTGAGACCCATGTTCACAGGAGTAGACAGATATGCATCAGGCCAAAGATGCCAACAGCCACCAGAAGGTGGAAGAAACAAGGAAGGGTTCCCCACTAGAGCCTCTGCAAGAAGAATGTCCCTTGACTTCTAACTTCTGGCCTTTAGAACTGTGATAGAATAAATTTCTGTTTTAAGCCACCAAAGTTGTAGTGATTTGTACTGCAGCTCTAGGAAACTAATATAGATGGGTTACATCAGCATTTTGAACCAAGAATCAAAAGTCTGCAAAGAGGAAAACCCCAGAGATCCAACCCTGGCTTCTATCCAGACTGCATAGGTAGCAAGAGCCTCCAGTATGCAAGACCACAAAGACAGCAGACTTATATTAGTTGGCTCAGAAGAAATTTCAAAATTGAGTTTACTGTGAAATTGAAATGGGAAGCAGAGTGATTCTAGGTTACTTTGGAGAATAAGACAGTTGATAGACCAGTGAGTAACCACCAGGGCTTTGTAGGCAATGAAAATAATGCAGTCATGATCTCTACAGCTCTCCCCTCAAAATACACACACAGACCCTTCCCCCTGTCATAATAAAACTCTTATACACACAGCCCTTGATGTTCCATTCTGTGGGCAGGGGAGAAGTCCAGGAATTTGAAAAGTCAGATTTGCAGAAAAAGAATTTGAAATAATGTTACCCAAAGTGTATAAGGAAGGTTTGCACGTAATTGTTTATTTAGCACAATAAGATCAAAGTTTATTAATAGGAATAAAAATGTTATTTTATGCAGGCACAATGAAGGTTTTTTTGTTTGTTTTGCTTTGTTTCTTTTGCAATAAACTCATCCTTACAGAATGAGATGTAACTAATTTTTTAGACATTCTGGGTGTTTTAGTCAACTTTTTCACTGCTGTGACTAAAAGGACCCAACCAGAACAGCTGCAGAGGAGGAAAGGTTTATTTAGGGTCTCACAGTTTCAGAAGTTTTAGTCTATAGAAGACCGGCTCCATTCTTTAGGGCTTCAGGTGAGGCTAAACATCATGGTAAAGCATGTGGCAGAGAGAAGCAGCTCCCATGAGATCAGGAAGCAGAGAGATTCCACTCACCAAATTCAAAATATATACCCAATAGCCCCGCCCCCAATGAACCACTTCCTCCAGCCACATTCCACCTGCCTCCAGTTACCACCCAGTTAATCCCATCAGGGATTAATTCACTGATTATGTTAAGAATATAACCTAAACATTTATCCTCCAAACATTGCATTGTCTCACATGTGAGCTTTTGGGAGACTCCACATCTAAACCATATCACTGGGGATAGGGAACTGCAACTTAGAGAAGACTTTCTCCATTTGTCCTACCTACCCCATGTCTACCTGACAAGGACATGGAACTTCATTTTCCCACTTTTGAGTAAGCAAACTAGGCTGGAGAGGAAAGACACTCGAGTTACAGTAAACAATAGAAACAGGACAATTTACACCTCAACTGTTGAGATTTGATGCATCATAAAGGAGGAGTAGTATATCAGAAAATGAGAGTGGGAAGAAGGGATTTGTGGGGCAAAGTTTAAGAGATATAGAGGATGCAATCTCCTTTCGGGGGAGGGGGAGCACTCCTGGAACATCCTCTGGAAGCTCAGGACATGTCTGTGTAAGGCACTTGATGATCTGCCCAGGAGGCCTGGCTGTTTCCTAACTCCTGGTCCAGTCTCAGGCCTGCTTCTATGGCACCCAAGCCTATTACTAGAGCCTCTAAGTGAAAAATCTCTTGAGTCTTCTGCAGAGTCATGGTGTGTGTGTGTGTGTGTGTGTGTGTGTGTGTGTGTGTCTCCTTTGCAGAGGAGTGACCAAATTAGTGCTGGAACATCGAGAGTGTTAACCCCTCCACAGACTATAGAATGGGGGATGGGGTGAGAAGGAATGAGAGGAGGAACATCTATCCACAATAGACAATCCAGTGGGAAAGCCCATAAAGTTGATGTTTCCAACTTCTTAGAAAATAACCTAAAAAGAGTAGTTATACAGATTACATACAACTTAAAATAATCATTAAATCCCATCACACTTTACCATGCCCCTTGGGAGCACTGTAATCAAACAGCTAGAATCCCAGCTCCAGTACTCAGCTGTGTATCTTTAGGAAAGTTACTTAATCTCTCTGAGTCCCATTTTCCTCTTTTAGGAAAAGAGCCAGTGAGGACTCCACATAATTTCAGAACTAAACAAATGACCAATGTCATTTGCTTAAAATAAAGTCACCATGTCAACACTGAATCCCTTTGAAAGCAATACTAACTTCAATATACCTTGGAATCCAGCTGGTATCCCAGATGACCTTCTTTAAATGGGGAACTCAGAATTGACTCTGTTATTTTTAATCATCAGCAGCAATTACTCCTTCCAAATATCTTGCTTCTGATGCAGATTTGAACTGCTATGGTCACCTCCTAAACCAGACTACATGGAACATATTTTTCTTACTATTGAGAAATCCTTGATTTAAAACTGGACTGTCAATCCTTCCATTTGTTGTCTTTTACATTCATGGAAATCCTACTAATCATTCATAGCAATTTGCTCTTATTACCAGGGGTTGGAACAGAATAGTCAAAAACTCCTGTCTGGAACTCTCAGAAATAAAAGGAACAGGGAAAGTGAGATAACTCAGAGCCCAGAATTTTCCTTGTGGCTGCTCCCACTGCCTCTTCCTCAAGCTTCCTTGCTGCTAAGGACACAGGCAGAGTTAACAGGCCACAGTGGGCCTCCAGCCTGTTTTCTGCCATGAAGAGAGAAACACAACAAGATCACCAGTCCTTGCTGACTGTCCCTTTCCATTTCATTAAGTCAGTGGAAAAAAAAAACTATTTTTTCTTTTAATTTTAATATTGTCAATTGCAATAAACTCAACTAAGTTACACCAGCAGACTGCCTTCTGTTTGTTCGAGGAAATTAAGTTGTAGTCTTTCAAAACCTGCCTTAACTAGATATTTGGTTTTTGGAATAAGACTAACAGCCTCTCACTACACTAATGAATTCTGCTGGCTGCTAAAGGTCTGGCGTGGATGCTGAGCTCGTGGGGCTATTTGATTCATTTAATATAAGTGTCTCCTAATACCATATATAAACAAAAGGACAAACACCTTCTCAGGCATGGGAAGTACTTAATGGCATCTGACAAGATAGTCATAGCAAGTTTGTTGACATACTTAACCAGAGACCCAATTATATTTATACAAACATGCAGTTGAGACTTAAGTGTTTCTCAAACAGTTGAGATGAGTAAAACTTTATTATGTTGGGGCTCAGTTTTGAAATACTATGAGGAGAAGGCAGCCAGACACCAAAGAATACGGGTCTTGTTTTCAGGGATTCCCTGGTCTCTTCCTGGGAGTTCCTGATTCAAGGGTAGCATCTGGGTTGTTGGCCTTGCCAGGATGGCAGCCATGGCTTGGTGTCCTAGTCATGTCTGGGTCAGAATGACAAGAGGAACATAACCATTGCTCTCAACATTTGTCATTCCCAGGTTGGGAGAAACAAGGAAAGGTAGAGTAATCTGAATTCAATCCACAAAGCCACAGGCTTAAACCCAAGAAAAGAACAGTGGGAGCATGTTGGCTGGTAGGACTTCACAATTCTTTTCTGAAATGACCTTCTGACCCTTGCTTCAAAGTTCTGGAATTCAAAGGTAGTCATCTGAGACAGAGTGATTGACAAACTCCTTAATCCAACTGGCAGGTGATGATTAGATTCTGGGTTGTTTCTCATTCTGATTCTCATTGCTTCCAGCTCTACTGCAAATCTTAGCAGTCGTCTTTGACCCCTTCCACTTCTAACGCTCCTCCTCCAAAGTGTTCCGAGTAGCTATCTCTCTGCCAGAGCATCCTTCCCCCTGTATTCTTCCCCCAAACAACTCTGCTGACCCAACACCAAGAATTTCCTTGCCCACCTTCTGCCCATCTGAGTGAAGTACTATTCCATCTCCTGTATGTCAGTCTTCAATTTTAAGTTTACCTGTTGGTATTGCCCACTCCAACGTGAGTTTTACAAGGAAACCTGGAAGCTTAGAAACCATGCCTACATTGTCCCCTGCTAGATCTCTGGTTCCTTGCAAGATTTATGGCATATACTTACTACATATTTGCAGTCTAACTGGGTAACAGAGAAGCCATCTATCTAGAAGTATGTGTGTGTTTGTGGCCAGTGGTGGGAGTTAGGAAGAAATAAGACTGCAAATCAAACTACTGATGGTTTTATTCCCTGAGCACAGGCCATCTCTCATAATAGGTTGTTGAACATTTGAAATATAAAAGTTAAAACAGTTCTCACGTTGTTTTAACTGTTCCTAAAAAATAAGACTTGGGTCAGCATGCCTCCAACCCCTATAACTTCTTCAATAATTAGGTTTACCCATCGCAGCTGTCTCGGCTCAGGGTATCCATCCTAACACTCCACAGCAGCCCTCCCTCCATGCTCCGGTTGTTTCCTCTGTCCAGTTAGCTTGATTTGCTCATTAGGCTCAGCTCCTGCATCTTGGACGTAGGCTCTATTCTTTGGCTTGGGCTGAACAGGCAAGATTTTCCCTTCATCAGGCTAATGAAGTAAGAGTCTTATGTCATCATTAGTGCTGGTGTTAATCCAAGCAGAACTAATATTGGTGTTGTTCCAAGTGGAATTAGTCAAGCCCAGCCCCCAACAAGCCAGATGTTAGTCAGGCATTTCTTACCGATGTTAATGAATAATTCCCTTGAGTTCTACAAACAGCTGAGTCCACCAAATGAACTTCAGGGACCTAGAAGAAAACTGTCTGCCTAATTGAGATTTGTCCTAGGCAGCTACCCAGGCCTTAGAACTTCTGAACTGAAAGCAACAGCAAGTTCCTTTTTCAGATAGTAAAAGACTCCACTACTTCCCACTGTCCAAAGAGATGGCCACTTTGGGCCAGCCAACAGGCCCAAGGGTTTCCTAGTAAGTTTTCCTTTGAAAATCTCTCTCTTCTTCTGTGTCTGTCTCAATAATTTAGTTCGTAAGTTGTGCATTTATTTCCTCTACTGGACTGTGATAGTAAGGATTGTCTTCCCATATCTGTCTCTGGCACCTGGTACAGAAACCACTTAACTGTTCTCTGGACATAAATAATGATAGAACCTCTTTCTGAGATGGTCTGCTTCATCTTCCAGCTTCACATGGCTTTTCTCTCCCTCTCCATCAAGTAAAATTTATCAGCTCTAGTCTTTCCATTTGTACTTGATCACTGCTCTCATAGGAATATGATAATAAGAATAGAAACCATTTATAGTAAGGGCCAGACACTGGGCTAAGACATTTGCATGCATTTTTCAACGACCAGTGAAAGCAGTATAGCAGGACTTTTAAATGAATGTCCAAGGATTGGAAGCAGGATAGAGAGGAGTTCAAATGCTTAGCATCGGCCCAGAGAAGATCAAAATGATAATCAGGGCCAGCTGTTGACAGAGCAGTCCAGTCCACAAGCAATCAGTTCACCTGTTCAACAGGAAGTCACCCACCTACCCTGAAAAAAAAAAAAAATGGGACAGATGTCTAGAATTTTCTTTCTAAGCCAAAAAAAAAAAAAAAATCCCCATAGTTCAAGAATTTACAAAGGATAAGCTTAAAATATTATGGGGGAAATAGAATAGGGAGGACAAGGAGAATAAATGAAATCCTTTTAGAGAATTTTCAGGTTTGCTAAAATAATGAAGACAATTCACTAAAGAGACTATCAAAAGACAATTTGCAGATGTTTAATTATGACTATTGGCAGCTCTACAGTTGAATTCCATTACTCCAGCCTCCCGCCATGTTAGAATGTCTTCGGGCTCTCCACTCCCTCTCAGTTACAGTGAGATGCATATAAATGTGTTTTAATTAGTGTCTTTTAATATGGATACCAAGAGGATTTGCCCTCCTGTGGCTCTTCCTCTATCCAGATGTTCAAATCTTGTCTGAGATGACTCAGAGTTATTGGCTGCCTCTTCCTGGGCTCCTCCCTTCTCCCAGTCCCACCATGAACCTAGAGATGAAGCAGAACTTGGACTCCTGTAATGGAAAAAGTGAAGCTTTATCAGCCACCCTCCCCTGCATGCTGGAGCACCGTTCCCCCAGTGACTCCACACAGTACACAGGCAAACATTGACCTCACCCTGACCTTTCCCTTCCTCAAGTCTCAGCTCCCACCTTGCAAAGAGCACAAGAATGTATCCCAAAGCCAAGTTTGGTTTTGTCTTAAAGCAGCACTGCAAATATCTTTATTCTCCTAGTATCTCTTCCATTTTATGTCCTTTCTCTCTTCAGCCTACAGTTTCCTTTTCTTCCAATTGTCCTTGTTAAGAGTGACTCCAATTTTCAGTATACTCAACCTGAAGGACTCAGTTGGAGATAAACCATCTGGAAGTAAAGCCATTTATACTAGTATTTTCTTAAAGAACATTTGTGTTGGGGAGAGTTACAACTAAAGGTTCTTTCCCTGGGTCAATGCCCAGTGGTTTCCAAATGCCAGACTATGGCAATAATAATACATCCACTTATTGCCATTCCTGTGCTCCAAGCACTATACTGAGCTGGACTCTTCTCATGTAAGATCTATAATTGAATGATCCTATAAAGAAACATGATCATCTCCCATGTTCTTAATGAAGAAACTGAGGCTCATTGATGTTAATTGACTTGTCCTAAAGTTATACCATTGGATGAGTTAACTCCTCCTCACTGTGTGAAGCAACAGTTCATGCAGGTGTCCCTGGAGGAGCTAACCCCAAACTTCTGCAGGAATCTCTGAGAGTAGTATCCCTCCTGAAAAAGCAAGATTTTTCTCCTGGAGCCATGGAGGACTATGCCCCATAGTCACTCTATGTTCACCTCATATCACTCCTGCTCTATGTGACCTAAAGAGTAACACAGGAGATATTCTCTGTTAGAGAAAAATGCCTTATTTTGAAAATCTCCATTGTGTCTTTAGTTTTTATACTTATAACCAGGTCATTCTCTTTTATCAGCTCTTTCAATCTTCTAGTTTCAAATTGAAACATAGCCCATGATGCTATATGACACTTTATAAAAATAAGTGAAAGACCAAGGTATTCTTTGAAAAGAATGGTTTCTCAAATAGGCATAGAAAACTAAAGACATTGTTAAAACGCTAGAAGAAAATTGTGTTTCTTTTAAGACCATGAATCCTTCAAATTCAAGATATTCTTTGGGCATCTATATGGGCCAGCATGTTTGTCATGTAATTTACATGTCATTACACTTAATCTTCCCAAATGCTAAGGAGTAATTATGATTATCTTTATGTTATTGCTAAGAACACTGAGGCTTGCTAATGAATTCGGTAGCTCAGAAAGTCTAAATCCTTGTCACAAAAGCATAATAACTCCTTCCTGAGAGAATTGTTTGATGGCAATGCTTGTTCCTCTTAGCTTGGTGGCTCTTCCTCTATCCAGATGTTCAAATCTTGTCTGAGATGGTCTTAACTTCTTGATTGGCCAACTGTTGGTCCAATGCCTGGTACCCCAGGGTCTTGAGGTGTCTGTCAAACCTGTTCATTCCTGAAAGGAGCACATGCCCCCATCCTAAATGAGCAAGTTAAGAAACAATTATTGGTGTTAGACCACAGTCCTGGTCTAAACTATCCTCTTAAAACTAAATCTAAGCTGGGTTTGGTGGCACACACCTGTAATCCAGAGGCTTAGGAGGCTGAGGCAGAAGGATAACAAGTTCAAAGCCAGCCTCAGCAACTTAGAGAGACTCTGTCTGTAAATTAAAATATATATGGCTGGGAATGTGGCTCAGTGGTTAAACACCTCTGGGATCAATCCCTAATACCAAACAAACAAAAAGGAAAACTAAATCTAACTCCAACTTGAAATAAGTCTATCTCACAGGCTCTTTTGCCATCCTCTGCCACACCAGATATGGAATCTTAGATGTTACAAAGTTTCCACTAACCTCCCTGTGATCCTCCAAGGTCAAGGTTTAGAACTGGCAACACCTAGGGTGATTCTGGCAAAAACAGAGGTAAGGGGCAGAACCCCTGCACACCTCCTTCCAGGAGAGGAGGAAGAGTCAGGGAGAAGATGATAGCTGGTGTTTGGGCTAAGAATTGATGCTGAGCCCACTTGAGATGAGAATTGGTCCCCTCCAAGGTTCATGAACAAGGGCTGGGCTTTGCTGCCTTGCTAGGGAATATAGTTAGCACTGCAGCCGCTCAGAGAGAGGGACTTTCAGGGAGAAGGAAGAAGGCGCCAGCATGGCAAGGATAGAAATTGAGAATAAACCAAGGACTAGAGGCTTTTTTATGTTATTAATTTAAAGCAAATGATGCATTCTGGCTGTCAGGCCCCAAAGCAGATGTCTGTGGAAGTGTAAGGTCGTTCAAGAGCATAGAGTTCTAAATGAAGGTTATAAATATGCAATGTTGTAATCTCTTAGTTATATCCTTATCCTTTCCCTCCTGCGTCCTACTCTAGGTCACAGGAATGATAGAATTTGAGCAATTTGTGCATATATTTCTTATTCCTATATGTCTCTACGTCTTTCTTTACCCCAAACTCTTATTCTCACCAGTGCATATCCATAGACCCATCCTGGTGTTTTAATCAACCTGATTGGGTCCATTGCTTATATGTGTTCTTTAATACTTAATATGTACTACATAATATCATTACCAGTTGTATTTATGAAGTTCCAGTTTCAGGCAATGCTCTAGTTATGAAAACAATAATTTAAACTTTTTCCATGTATAGATGTGTAAACACATTCCCCAATCCTCAAATGTATTTTCCATTTGCATCTCTTCTCAGCAAAAATCCAAACATTCATCTCAATAAAATGACTAACATATGCTGAATTTCAAAGCCCCAGAGATCCCTCGTCTATCCAGACACAAGAGAGTCACAACCAAATACACCTACAACAGCTCATCATCCATAGTCCACCTCTGTCCACCAAATCACTGGACCCAAATGCCCTCAGTTCCCTCTCTTGTCTCTGCAGACTGTCAACTCGCCAGGCTCCTCTGATCTCTGCTCTCCTTTTCCTCCAAATTAAATTTCAACTTTTTTTTGTAAACCCCTGTGAAAATGACAAGCCAGTGCCAGAGCTGTCTTTTAATACACAAAAGCATAAATAATGCCATCCATCAGGACTGTCACTCAGAAAGATAGATTGCTAGTTGTCCAGACCCCCGAATGACACCAAAGCCAAAGTTAGAAAGTGTCTCTTTTCTTTTCTTTAGTCTCTCTCTCACTCACATGCTCGTTCACTCTCGCTCTTTTTTTATTTGCTGGACTGCTTGATTCTGATTAATGGTCCTGTCAGGGTGGGATTCCACTTGCTTGGATAATGAGTCAAGAATGTATTCCCTGTCACAGTCACAGCAGATGTCAGGGGCAGAAGGGCTCAGGGATGCCAGAAACAATATACAGTTTCTTCCTAGTCCCCTGACAGGCCAATATGCTGCACAAGGTCTAATTTATGTAGACAAAATGCAGGCGGGGCTGCAGCAACCAGAAAACTGCCCCAGAAAGCCCCTGCTAAGATGTAGCTTGCAGGCAGGGCCCATTGGGCAGGGCAGCCAGACGCAGACTGGTAATGAACATCAGCAGCAAACTCTATAGTGCTGCCTGCAAAGGCCTGGACACATTGAGAGGCCCGGGACCCCTTTGACTTCATTAAACTGCACTTTATATCATTATGGGAAGAAATCAAACAGGGCAGAGGGCTTCTGTTTCCTTTAATGGCTTGATTAGGTTATTCACTGCTGGGCTTGGCCATTATCATACTGGAGCCACTGAAGGCTGCTGAGAAGTGTCAGTTGCTCCAGCCAGATGCCCTCTTGGGTTTGACTGGACTAATTTGATCTCAGAAGTTTGTGCACCAGCAAGACTGTCATAACTCCCCAATCATTCCACCAGTGCTCCAGGAGACAGAGCTGCTCCTCAGCCAAATCTTGGACACTTGGTCTCAGCCCAAAGGTGGACATGCTTGTAAACAATCAACCTGTCCACATAGATTTTGCACATATGCACACATTTCTTTTTTGAGAAAAATCTCTTGGGCTGTTTCATGAGTTATGACATTAGAGCAGTATGTATTTCCCTTAGAAATTAAAATATGACCACATTCCCTTGACAAACCACTCGAGCAGTTAAATGCTAAAGACACACTGGAATCGGATAAATCAAATATAGGCGGGGTGGGCTGTCAAATCACCCAGATTGGAAAGATAAAATTCTTGTGTTTACTAACTCCATTTTAATCTTAACCATGTCACAAGAATCTTTCATTAAAAAAAAAAAAAAAAAAACTTCAAAGAAATGCTAAAACCCCATGCTTCATGTATCAAGGCTCTTTCCTTGGCTTCTAGACTTCCTTTCTGTGGGTACAGTGGACTCTTATAATAGGGTCTCTGGCTTCATGTCTTGAGTTTGTGTCCTGCTTGTTAAAAGGCAGCAAACAACATGATTACATGACTGGGCTTCAAAGACTAATCCAAATGTCACAAGTTCAGTTGACTTTTCTTTCTAATGGTGTTTTCCTTGTTTTATTAGCATGCTTTTCTCCTTTGCAATAATAATAATAATAATAATAATAATAATAATAACAATAATATTAATAATAATATTAAAAGAATGTTGCCATTATGGAAACCAGTATAATATCTTGGAAAGGGAGTAGATTCTAGAGGTTCAGGCTGGTGTTTGAACAAGGATCTGCCTAGCACCAGGTTCAAGGCTTTGGGCAAATCACCTAAACTCTCTGAGCTTTGTTTCTTTGAACTGTGAAATATGGCTGACATTAGCTATCTGGAGGCATTTGAGATTGTGCATACACAGGGCAGAATATGTGGTAGGCTTTGTATAAGCATTTTCTGAAAACAAGGAAGCAAATATATGGTAGTCGTTTTGTAATAAATTTGTTCCACTTCCTAACATTGTATCATGAAAAAAACTCCTAAGGCAGCTATGACCATATTAAAAAAAGAAATTAAAATGGTCCCCCTCTAGTCATTGCCTATTTTAACTAAGTTCAGATATGCCAATCTTTTTCTTTCTTGCTTTCATATATTTATACAAGTTAAAAATGATATTCACAGCATTTTCTAAATTTTTACAAAGAATTAAAAAAAATGCACTTACACTTTGCCATGTACCTGTGCAGACAGGAGACTGACCCCAACAGTAGTGGAGGAAGATATCAAAGAACAAACGGAGCTGGGGGGAAGTCATGGAGAGCTAAAAGGATTTTTCCAGACAATTTAAGATGCACCAGTCTTGAGTAGGTCAGTAGCAGTCTACCTTACTCAAATCCTCTAAAACCCATCCCAATTCCACACACATTCCTCAACTTCTGCCTGTAAGCCTGCAAATTTAACCCTGTTCTTTCCTGATCCTATGTGCTTGCTGGGCTCTCCTAACTCCATTCTCATGCATCTTACCACTAAGTGGTCATTTGAGGTATTCACAAGAGATAGCAATAGGAAAATGAATCAGAAACTACCTACTGAAGTTGTTTGTCTCCACTAAGTTGAAAAGATGTACTGTTTAATGAGAAAAAAAGTAAGTTACAGAAAATAATATGTCATAAAATCCAACTTACATTAAACATGTGCATATTTAAATTCATTTAATTTCTGTAAGGACACATAAGAGATTTAATAGAGTTCTCTTCTGGTTAGTTACCTCCACAGGGCTGAAATTTTTATTATAACTATGTGTTACTTTTACATTAAAAAGTAAGTTCAAAACACCATTAAAGAAAAAAGTAGGGAGGTCAAATAAAGCGAGCAAATTTCCTGAAGATCCTCTAGTTTAAAACTCCAAACAGTTTGGGGATGTGGCTCAGTGGTAGAGTGCTTGCCTAGCATGTGTGAGGCCCTAAGTTCAATCCCCACTATGCCAGATAATTATTTTTAAATTAAAAATAAGTAAATAAAATGATAAAACACTGGCATTTGTTGAATGATCTAGAATTTACTAGGGAATCATCAAGCCAAAGCAAGTATCACAACATAAAAGAACCCCACTTTATGAAAATTCATTGTCAAGAACTCAAACATCAGGCATCCCTCCAGAAAGAAGAAACTCCCCAAAGAACCTAGCTCTACTGTAGCACTGAAGGAAGGTCAGAAAGCAGGAAAGAGAGCTGACGGTAGACAAAGGCAGCCATGTACAATAGTACTGCATGCCAAGGAGGGGTCAGAAAACAGGGAGGTGTGCAAAGCTTACAATTAGAAGAGGATTTCCATGTTACAAATGGTTCTTTCAATCTCAAGCTCCCGCAATATGTATATGCATTTGTATGCATCACAAAAGAGCTGGAACAGAGAAGGAAAATTAACATTTGCAAGGTTTTGGGGCCATGTTACCACATGGTGAAAAATCACATAGGTAGGTTGGCAAGCAGTGCCCGCTTCCTCCAAAAATAAGCAATGAGAAGCAGTTTAGGGGCAACTTGTGGTAAGTAATTTATTGTATAAAATGAGGAAAATTTGCACCAGCTTGATCTTCGAACATGCCTATTTTGGTTTGTCTAAGTAGAGGTCATTCATCACAGACTACAAAAATCCCAGAGCTGAGGCACTAAGCAAGGTCACCAGAGAGATGCCAGGGTGAGCATATTGGAACAAAAACTGAGAACAGTGAAACGGAAAATTAATTTTAAGTCCCAGTTTCTGTTTCCAAAGGCCTGCCTGTTGCAGGGTATGGGAAAGAGTGGTGTGGAAACTGGCCCTGGCTGATCTTATGGCCCTATCTAAAGTAGGTTAAATGCCCTGGGATAGCTCATGTGGCAACTCATATAGTTATTGGAAACAGTGACTTTATTGTTTGCAAAGGATTAAGAATTATAGGAATGAAGAATATTTGTTTTTAAGCCAGCTCTCTCTAGACAGTTTCTAAAATGTCTCTACAAAGTCCTAATGAGGTGAAGAGCTGGAGTCAATAACTGATCCATCTCTGGCCATACACACACATATATAGTGATCCACTTATCCACAGTTTTGCTTTTTGCAGTTTCAGTTACCCAGGGCCAACCATTGCCCAAAAACTTTAAATGGAAAATTCCAGAAAATAAGCAATTCATAATTTTTAAAGTTGGCCATTCTGAGTAGCATGTTGCAATCTCACGTGGTCTTGCTCTGTCCCTCCTGGAGTATGAATCATCTCTTCATCCAGTGCATCCATTCTGTATAAACTACCCACCCGTTAAGCAGTTGGCAGCAGTCTTAATTATTTAAGTAACCCTTATTTTTCTAAATAAATTATTTCAAAGCACAAGAGCAGGACTGTTGATAATTCAGATACACCAAAGAGAATCCATAAAGTGTTTTCTTTAAGAAATGTTATATACAATAAGAAAATCTTATATACAATAAGATATTTTGAAAGAGTAGTATCTATACTACATTAATTTTACTACAGTATTTTGTTATAACTGCTCTACTTTATTATTACTTATTTTTGTTAATCTCTTACTAATTTATAAATTAAACTTTATCATAGGTATGAATGCATAGAAAAACATGTAGTGTATACAGGCTTTAGTACTATTTATGGTTTCAGGTATCTAGCGGGGGTCTTGGAATGAATCTCCTGTAGATAAGAGGATTCTACTTTATGGTTCCTGTCTCCATTTCAACATTCAAATTTTCCTACCAACCTGAACTCTTTGAATTTTCTCTTTCATCTTAGTAAGTCACACATCCAGCCTTCTAAATCAGCTCAGATCCAGTCTCTGCCTTTGTTATGTAAGATGCCTCAATTCCATTTTGGGAAGCAGGGTGTAAAATATGGAGCCATCTCAGGAGCCTTATCTCGCTGTCATCCTCAACATCCATATTGTCTTCAGATGCACATATCAGAGCTCATGAACTTTCTCCCTTTCCACTACACCGCACTCATTCAAAATTTCATTCTTTCACATCTTGACTACTGCTCTAACTTTTTAACACCCTCTATAATCCACCTCCACAGATGACAATATAACTTCCCTGCTTATGGCCCTTCCTAGTTATAAGGTAGGATCAAGAAGATCAAACTCCTTAACCTAGTACACAAAGACCTCCAAAATCATATTTCAATCCACCCTTCCTATATTACATTATACCTTCTCTGCATAGAATCCTATGTCATTCCGTCCAATTGCATTATTCATATTGGTTTTTCATGAGTGTCTTTTTCACCTATTCAGGTTTTCCTCATATCCATGGACTTGTACTCATTCTTTTGGAAGCAGCTTCAACATCACTTCCTTTGTAAAGACTTCCATTGCCTCAACCCAACCCCTGCTGCAGCAGAGTGGATTTTGGGCTTTCCTATATTCCTGTAGGACTTCAAAATCCTTCCACCCTGTATTGTTATCTGGCTGTGGGATGATTTGTCCTGATAGACTGTAGAGAGACCCCATGGGGACCTTTTCCAACCACCTTATCCCCAGTCCCTGAAATCATTGTCTGAAATATGGAAGGTTCTCAATATTTTTTTAAGTAAAGGATGAATGAATGATAATAATATATCCGATGACTACATTTACCCCCAAGGTCTCCACAAGCATGCCAGTGGTCCTCCATCTATCATTATTGCCCAAACCTGCAAGAGAAATTCACCTGATTCTCAGATAGCACTGCCTCTTTCTCTTCATCTCTGCACAGGACTCTCATCAAGTTCAGGGTTGGCTTCAGTCTAGCAAAATAAATAGGCCTCCACTTCAACACAACACAGCCAGCTAATTTATATGGGAAGGAGATTCCAGGCCTCCTGCTCCTTGGAGGAAGCAGAAAGAACAGGATGGAGAGTTCCAACATGAGTCACTGCCTCCCTGGAACATCAGGGCCTTCTGCTCCTTTCACAAAGGTTTATGTTCTAAGTCATTAAGGTTTTCTGCCAAAACACAACGTGTTTCTCTTTAAAGGCCCTTGTTCCCACTCAGAAGTTTCTTAATCAGAAACAGTGACTAACTGTTAAACTCAAAATAAAGAAAATAAAATTAAATATCCCAATTGCTTTTTGCTGATTTGGGCTTTGGTTTCATTTTATTATTTTCTTTACAAGGCTTAGGCTTATGGTGGAACTCCCCAGTGGCCCACTCCCCATTCTGTTGTGAGGGAGAGAGGCAATGTCCAACATAATGTTTGAATTACAGTTTCTTGAAACCATGTGCAAACATGGATGAATAGAAATACAGAGTGCCAATTATTAAAACTAGCCTTTATGGCCTGTGGTGAGGAGATGGCTGGGGACTCCTACCTGCATAGGTCTTGTGGCAGCTCCAGAGCCAAAGAGATGATGGTTCAGATTGTAACAGCAAGATCCTGCCAACTTATGCCTCTTTAAATGGACCTCAGCTGCTCTTCCTGCACGTGAAAGGGCCTTGTAGCAGTCTGCCTCCTGATCCAGCCATGGAAGCATCAACAAGGATTAGAGTAACTGGAATCATTAAGGTTAGAACTAGGGAGAAACTAGTTCATTTAGACACATTGAACACAGAGTGGGTCTCAAAGAGACTTTGAACCCAAAAGGAGATAAAAAATGACTCAATGCCATCTTGACCTTGCAGGTGGGGGGAAGGCATGAGGGAACAGAGTAGGTTAAAGACTAAAATCTAGCACAGTTTCTGGTGCAAGATAAACAATAAAACTTCATCAAATACCATTAATGGTGTTCACAGGGAGTAAAACAACCCACTCGTTGTACTGTCCTTCTTTCAATTCCCACAAAGAAAGTCTGAATTTATTTATATTATATTAAAATAATTCTAAAAACTTACAGAAGTTGTAAGAACTGTACAAAAGGTCTCCTCAAACCTTTACCCAGATTGCTCTTCTTGTTGTTATTTTTTGGTTTTAGTGCTGCAGATTCACTTCAAGACCTTGCACATACATAGCACACACTCTACCACTGGGCTGCACCCCCAGCCCCAGATTCATCAATTTTAATGTTGCCATATTTGTGTTCTCTGTCAACCTGTGTACACACGTATATTTTTTTTCTTTTTTAAACATTTTTCTAATCTGGTCTTTTTAGATATACATGACAGTAGAGAGTATTTTGACATATTAGACATACACGGAGCATAACTTAGTCTAATTAGGATCCCATTCTTGACACTGTACATGATGCCCACACATACCTTTTTTTCTGAACAATTTTTTTGAGTAGTTTTCTTTGTGGCTGTTTCCCCTTATTACTTCAATGTATATTTTGTAAACACAGGAATCTTCTAGTTATCAAATCTAGGAAATTTAACACTTATACAATACTTCTATAAAATCCACAAAATTCATTTTTAACTACTGCCCATTGTCTTAATGATGTCCTTGATGGCCTTTTTCCCATACAGGACCCAATCAAGGGTCACATATTGCACTTGATTGTCATGCCCCTTTAGTCCACTAATCTGTCCAGTTCCTCAGCCTTTCTTTGTCTTTCATGAACGTGACATTGTTGCAGAGTGCAGGCCAGTTCTTTTACAGAGTGACCCTCATTTTGGATTTACTGATGTTTTCACTCAAGTAGACCCTAGCTCTGTCCGTTCAGCTGAATCCCTGCCTGAGGGATGCTGTGCTCTTCCCAGGGTACCACATCTGGAAGCTCTGTAAGTCTATTTGCCCTTTATTAATGATGTTAATTATGACCTTTGACTTCTCTGCTGTAGAATTGCTAATTTCCTTTTGTAATTAGTAAGAATATACAAGGTGTACTTTCAGACGTGTATGTAGACTACTCTCTGTCAATCCCCACAATGGATTTAGGATATATTTTTGACTTTCCTTTTATTGGATTATAATTTATTGCTGCCTTTACTTACTTTAATGTTCAAATTCTTCGAGATTTGGCTAGAAGAACCTCTTCAAGCTCCCCTTTGTCTTTTAGCATGTGCCTGCTGCCCCCTTGTTAAAGTCCTTTCTATCTTTTTGACAATACAAGTAGTCCCAGACATCTCTTCTGTCTTGCCCTATCCCTACCATCAGCCTTTCTCCAAGGAGTCTTGGTTCCTTTAAGTGAAGAGTAGTATTCAGAAAACAAGATCTGTTTGGTCTCTGTTGCTCTGAGAATGCCATTATTTTAAGGGTCTATTGGCAAACAGAATTAGTAAATATACATGATTGAAATCATTCACTTGTAGTGATAAATACATCTAGTCCAAAATAATTCTTCAATGATATTTCTGAATTTTTTCTGTTTCATGTTTATGTCTTCCTACCTTACAGTGGGAATACAAGCTCACAAAACAAATAAGAACAATGTATCTATTCATTTGCTCAATAGGACAATAGACAAACCAAAATAGTTTTAAATTGGCTGTATCCCTATGCTTACAAAAACAATGACTGTGAAAAGTTCAAGGTAAGTTTGCATTATTTTTCTTCAGATGAGGGTACATATAGTCACAACAGTTTGTTGAAAAGTTACATGGAATAAAACGTTCCCTTCAGTGTGGTGGGATAAAAGGTTCCCTTCAGTGTGGTGGTAGAATTCCATTGAAATAAAGTGCTGCCTATTTCTGGTTGCAAGTAGTTTTAGAGCTTTCTCCCATCCTCTTTGGTGTCATTTATTTATTTATTTATTTAGGTACTTGGGATGGAATCCAGGGGTGCTTTAACACTGAGTTCTATACTCCCAGACCTGCATTTTAAAAAATTTATCATGAGGCAAATTAATCAATTTTTTACATCTTGATTTTGAATTATAATAATAAAACCTTTCCTTGAAACTAGGTGAAAGAGGAATTCAGTTATTAAAAATACCTATATAATTTAACTTTTACATAAACATCTCTGATACTTTTGAAGTTATTTTTATGTGTGATGTGAGAAATGGATCAATTTTTCCTTGTCTAAATGGCTATCCAATTCAAGGCCAATTACTAAAAAGTCTGTATTAGGCTCAATGATTTGATATGCCGACTTTGTCATACAGTCATGAATGGCATAACAATGTCTTGGTCAATGACATACTGTATATATGATGGTGGTTCCATAAGATTATATTGCTTCATTATGTGATATCCATCTTGTGTAAACACACTCTGTGATGTTCACACAATGATGAAGGCACCTAATGACACATTTCAGAATGCATCCCTATTGTTAAGCAATGCATATTTGTACTAAATCTCTAGATGCACCCAAGTTTATTATTTTCTTTCTTTTGCATGCCATTTCTCTTTGTGTCTATTCACATGCTTGTACAATAATAATATATAGAAATCTTGCATTATCTTTTAATTTCTAGAAGATTAGTCATCTTCATAGATCTTTGTTCTGTTGTTTCCTAATAATTTTTATGTATATTTTCCACAAGAACTTTAATATTAGCTCCAGAAAAGCAACATCTTGATATTTGTATTGGAAAAACTATTTTCATGATGATGTTGAGCTATTCTAGGCAAAAACAAGGGACATATTTCCATTTACTTACACTTAAAGTCTAGATTTGGATTATGCATACGTGTAAAACTTCACCTTCATTTTCTTTTTTTACTGCTCCTCCCCTTTTTATTTTGCTCTTATTTTAAAATAAAACCATCCAAAACAAAAGCAAAGTTAAGAATATTTTAAGGCAAGCATCTTATATCCTGGCCTGAAAATAAAACTTTTTCAGCCACCCCAAAACCCCTCTATGTTCTCCATCTCAGTCACAACTCCTACCTTCCCATAAGAAGAGCTGCTATGTTGGAATTTATACTAATCGAAATTTACACTAATCATGTCCTTGATTTTCTTTATGTTCAATCACCATATAATTATCCTTTCACGTAAAGTTTAATCTTATCAATGAAAAAAGTTTTATAATGTGTCTCTTCATTATCAGTTAACATACTGATCTCTCCTCTATCCTTTTTTTTTCTGTATAGTTCATTTGTTAAAGAATCTGGGCTATTAAACCTGAAGAGTTTTTATAGTCTGTGTTTTGCCAACTGCAAACTCAGGATGCATTTCATTATTGTATTTCCTCTAAATTAACAGCTGGATCCAAAGGACTGATCAGGTTGAGGGTTCATTCTTTTGGCAAGATTATAGCTGATGTTGCATTATGTCATTAGGAATAGAATGTTTAGTATTCCTTTCATTATATTTATATCTATATCTATATAGATAGATATAGATATGTACACACACATACATATATATGTGTATATGTATGTGTGTATGTGTGTGTGTGTGTGTGTATATATATATACAGAGAGAGAGAGAGAGAGAGAGAGAGAGAGAGAGAGAATCTGGTGCTTAATGTCCCATTCTTTGTTTAATATTACTGTAATCATTTTGAATATCCAAAATTCAATCTCTAGTGCTATAGTTTGGGTGTAGATTGAGTGTGCATCCGAGGCTTCATGTATTGAAATTTAGTCCTCATTTTGAGGAATTAAGAGGGTGAGACTACATCTGACTGTGCTGTTTAGAGCTGGGGCCTTTGGGAAGTGATCAGATCAGATTAAGACTGTAAAGTGGAGCCCTCTTGGTTAAATCTTAGTGGTTTTATAAGAAGAGGGAGAGAGACATACAGACATGCATGGTTTCTGTATTTTGTCATGTGATGCTCTGTGACACCTGGGGACTGTGTCAGCAAGAAAGTCATTGCCAGATAAGATAAGGACCCTAGACCTTGCACCCCCAGCACCATGAACCAAAATACATCTCATTTCTTTATAAAGTAATCTGTTTCAGGTTTATCATTATAGTAATGAACTAATACATCCAATATATCCCTTAGGAAGATAGAAAATAGGGATTATTATATGCAGCATTTGCATCTTTTGTAAGGATCAGAAGTCAGCTCTCCTCTCTTCCAGTTATTCTTATACCCACCTCCATTTCCATCCACATGTAGTAAAACATGTTTGAAAGCGTAATGCAAACTGCTTCAGTCAGTTTTCTGTCATTGTGACAAAATACCTGAGATAATCAACTAATAAGGAGGAAAGTCTTATTTTGGCTCATAGTTTTGGAGGCTTCAGACCTTTCTCAGATAGGTTGCTGCTTTGAGGCCTGTGGTAAGGCGTTCATCAGGGCAGGGAACACACTCTAGAGTAAGCCTATTCACCTCAAGGTGACCAGGAAAAAGAGAGAATAGGAAGGAGTTGGAATGTCAATATCCCTTCAAGGGCACATCCATGATAAACTAACTTCCTCCCACTAGACCCTGCTTCCTAAGGGTCCCACTACTTCCCAATAGCACCACAGGCTGGTGAACAACCCTTTAATACATGGGCTTTTGTGGGACATTTAAAATCCAAACTATAGCACAGGTATATCAGGATTCATAGAAATTCCATTGTCCTGCCCAGGGACCATTAGATCTATTTTAAAATTCCCTAAAACCCTGAGCTTGAAGTCCAGTCATCCTATTGCCAAAAAAATATATCTGAGAATGATGAAGAAATTAGCTTCAGCTCAGCCCAGCCCAGGCTCCAGGCCACCACCTCTGAGTATGAATCTGAGTGAGTCCCTAGCTTGAGCTCATGACTAATGTGTGCTGAAATAGCATATTGTAAAGACCAGCCCCATCTCAGCTTGTGTGCAAATCAGAAATGCCAGAGAATTTTTCCATAGTCTTCCATAATGTTCATTATAAAAGAGTCCCCAGATGGCAGATGGCTATTAGCTCACTGTGACCTATATAAATGTCAAACGTAAAACTATTGCCCCAGCAAAAAAAAAAAATCTCAAAATAAATAACAACAGGGGGGATGAGATTCCGTTGTCATCAGTATTTACAGTTTATGCATTTGTGTTCTTCCCTTCTCCAGCCAGCTCAGAAATGCTTTCATCCCACTGGGGAATTCAATTAGCAACAGCAAAACAGGAAGTGGAGTCCCACAAGACCAACTCACACAGATGAAGAATGACTACCCTTAAAAGGCAAGGCAGTGGCTAGGAAGGATGGAATGGCTTTGGGGTATTGCTTAGTCCACATTTTGAAGATTTATTTCATATCTGTGTTCTCATGACCAGGCTTACTAAGACAAAAGAAAGGTTGGCTTCTCTAGCCTCAGACCTGGATAACCCTGAGCAGGAGCATGCTTTACCATTAAAGAGAAGCCAAATCTCAAGAGACATAGAAGTTATTTTTCGCATGGGGCTCGGAGAATCAACTTCTTCCTCATTTGAATTTCTCAGAGACTCTGCCTGCCAATTGCCAGCACTACAGAGAGCGGCACTCCACTGTGATCGTGTGTATGTGTGTGCACGCATGTGTATGTGGTGTGTATATACACACAATTTATATATACATATATATATATATACATATCTTTACATAAGAGTGTATATATAGAGAGTTCTCTTTTGAAAATACCATAGTTTCTAGCACAACACATTTTAAATCTGGTTCTCCAGATGAACAACTGGAACAATCTTCAGTCAATCTGTTCAGTGAACTAAAATCAGCTTGCATTGTCTTGTTGATTTCATAGTATAATGACTATGTTTGAATATTTTTCTCTTGCATTTCTGAAGATAGAGATGGTTCTAGGAAGCTAAGTTGGAAATACTCCCCAGAGCTAAGGAGAAGGAGTCATCAGGAAGCAACTGAATAAGCAGAGTGATCTACAAGTTCCAAGAGAGGGTGACCATATAATTTGCCTTCCAGAATGGGGAATTCTGAGAGTGAGGGGTGGTGCTATTAATAATTTCACCAAGGCGATGGACATAAACCAGGCGTGTCTGGGGCATATCTAGAGGTGAGGTCACGGTACTCAAAGATAATTTATAAACACTATGACAATCTTATTTAAACAATGCATATATTTGTGGAATTAAAGTGTTCACTGTACGAAATAACTAAAGCAGGAAGCCATCAGTATGTGGTGTAGAGAACTTTGTAATTTGACAGCACTTTGTTTTAAAACTGGCTCTTTTTTCCTAACTAGCAATGTGACCTTAAGCCTATAATTTCTCATTTGGAAAGCAAGAATAAAGTACCTTGAAAAGCTGTAGTCAGAATTAAACAAGATAAAAAAATGTGAAGTGTCTAACACATTGCCTGAGTAGAACAGTCACATAATAATTTGTATTTCTCATTCTTAAGAATATGCAGATCCTACTTCAAATCTGCTTCATCCTATTATTCCTTGGTTTTAAATCAATATCTACTAAAAAAAAATACATTGGAAATTAACTTTCCACAAAGCCTTTGCTCAGAACTAATAGCTGGCCAAGTGCAGTGGGGCTATCCATATATTTTTGTGAGTCTTATTGTGAAATGGAAGTCTTTCATCCAAGTATTGTTTTTCTTTTTACTTTAGAAAAACCATGAGGTTATACAAATAACACCTGGGCTATGCTGCCAAGCCAAGGCTTAAATTGGAAGCAGAGGTGCCCATTTCTAAAGAAATCTTGTAGTTCAGGCAAAGTGTCCAGTGTAAACCATGGGCCATGGACCACATGGTACATCTGTTAATGTGGGTTCATTTCTAGCTTATTGAGACTGGGTGGTATCCCACATATATCTTTCAAATGTTGCATAATATAAAGGTTTTGTAGCATCAAGTCAATGTAAACGATTTCATTTAACTTCAAAAACCTCGCAAATGGCACAGGAATCCCAAACAGCAGGTGGCTCATCTTCCTTCAATGCCAGGCTGCCTCCAGTTCCTGTATCCCCAGTTCAAAGAATGTACTGGGGTGAAAGGGATTGGAGACAATCCTGTGGGATACTTTGTTAGGGAATAGACAGATGAGAACGGTGGGAACACGAGGTTAAGAGAATAATTCTATAAAATTGGCCCACTGCGCTGATTCCCACATGCTTTCTTTGCCAAGAAGCAATTTACCTGCAGCCTTGCCTGGCCTAAGTGGACAGGATATGTCACATTTCTCAGCAAACTACCTGTTCACTGCAGAAAAAATGCAGGCCCAAAATAATATTGATAAGAGGAATTCAAGTTACCCTGAAGGGGAAGATTTTTGTGACTAGATCCTAAAACTCTAGAAGGTAAGGATAGTTCCTCGTAACTATAAAATCTGTAAGAACATATGGTCAAGAATATAAATAGAACCGATCAGCACGGGCCAAGGTGACCTAGAGTTTCCATGACAGTAGGGATTTGAAAGTCTGATGTCACTCTGCTATCCATCAAAAGTCAAGAGGTAGACCTGGGCAGGACTCTCTGAGAATTTTTCTGAGATCCCCAATAAAACTGGAGTGCAGGAGAGGTACTCCCTTGAGAGTGAGCCCTTTCCCTTTTCCTAGCCCTTCAATAAACGTATTTCTGTTACCCAGCAACATGTCTGAAATCTTTCTGACTTGATTGCAAGAACTGGGGCTTAACGGGAGACCTCTCAGTTTCTTGGAAGTCCCCAACTCTGTAACATTTTTTGTATATATCTCTCATAAACGCAAACATGCAACTGTTATACTGGACTCACATTGCAAAACAATGCTCACACCATAGGTAAACCTAGAGAAAATTTTAGTCCCGAGGGTCTTATTGCTAAAGTTGAGCTCACAGTTTAAATAGTACTCACATTTTGGAATGAGTCTCGAAATTAATAGGCATTCATTTACCATTTAGTAAATGTTTACTAAGAACCCATGGCATGCCAGCCTTATGGTAGCAAGAGAAAATGACTCAGTCTGGGCATTCACGAAACTTAATGATTTAGGAGAGGAAGCAGAAATTAATTATAGTATTCCAAGTATTACTTTAATGGGATTATGAAAATTAAATTGAAGCACAGACAAGATGCTTCTAGACAGATCTGGAAATAAAGAGAAGGTTACAAAAAGGAAGCGGCATTTTGAGCTGGAATTTAAGGTGAGGGTTGCAAAGAGGTCACGCTCTGGGAAGAGGGGACATATGCAAAGCATGAGGCTAGGGAGAGGGTGGTGGGCTGACATGACAGGCATCACAGAAGCTCATGTTTTGTAGGGATGGGAAGAGCCAAGGCTGGATGTGGAGGGAGGACCTGTCACCAGAACTGCTCTCCGCTTTGTCAAGGTGTGCAGGAGTTTATCTCATAGACTCAGTCTCCAAACAGTGCTCTGGTTTGGTGCCACAACTCCATGAGAAACTCCTGTCTGCTCTCCATTGAGGACCTGTCCTTCATCTAGCCACATCTCACCCCTTTCTCTGCTGCCCTCCTGATCAGGTTGCACCATCACTCACCATGAATGTGTGCAGAGCTTCACCTGAATTCTCTCTTAGCTTCCACCTTTGCCTCCCATAGCTTAATGTCAATACACCTGTTTTACATTTAAAATCTAAATGATGTCATGTTGATCTTCTGCTCAAAACAACTTCAGGACAGGTTTATCCAAGTCTACAATGGCCTGCCATGTCTACTGTGACCCAACCCCACTGGCCCTGTACCTCCACAATCTCACATTCTGCCCCTGACCTCTCCCGACTCAACTCCAATCACCCTGGTCTCCAGGCTTCGAGACCTCAGAGCTTTGGTGTTTCCATTTCCTAGGAAAAAGGAGCTCTTCACCAGTGTGTCCGTGCCCCTGTGTCTCTTCCTTCAGGTAAGTCTGTGACCTAATCCCACACTGTTAGAGAGGTCTTCCTTGACCTCCTTATTTTAAGTGACAAACCCACTCCACCCAAGTTTTTCATAATCTTTACCATGATTATTACCATGTGACACAATGTACCTTTTTAAAAAATATATTTTTAGTTGTCAATAGGCTTTTATTATTTAAATGTGATGCTGAGAATCAAACCCAGTTCCTCATGCATGTGAAGCAAGCGCTCTTCTACTGAGCTACAACTTCAGCCTAAAGTGTACCTTTTTTTTTTTTGGATGTAGAGCAGGCCAAGGGAAGGACAGCTACACAAACCATTCTCAGCTCCTGGCTCAAGCAATAGCATGGACTGTGAGGTGATGAAGACAGGCAGGGGCAGATGGGAGAACTCAGTGGGAAGGCCTGGGGCACATCTAAGCAGTTGAACACAGGGGTCTAGAGTTCAAGATAGAAGTAGAGCCACTAACATTTAGGAAGTAGAGGAAGCATGGCCTGGAGTAAAAGATTTCAAAGAAAGTGTGTGAAGTGAAGAAAATGGATCACAGGTCAATGGCAAGTGCAAAAAAGTGCACCTGTCCTGCATGTGCACCGCCTGACAGGCCTGTTTTGATCCTGGCCACACAATCTGGTAGCTGTGGCACTCTGTTCAATTTAGGAAACTCTTCAGAACCTTGGCTTTCTCATCTGCCAAATAGAGTTGATAACACTTACCCCTTAAGGTAGCTAGCTGTAAAACTTAAATGGATGGTAATGTTCAGTGCTTAGAACATAGAAAGCATTTGCTACATGAGAACTATGAGTCTTATTGTTTGTCTTAATTATATCAGATCAAATGAGGCCAAAGCGTCAGCACGTCACATAGGAAGAACAGAGTCATCAAACTTAAGGAAGAGCAGGGCCCAGTGGCACATGCCTGTAATCGCAGCAGCTCAGGGGGCTGAGGCAGGAGGATAGAAAGTTCAAAGCCAGCCTCAGCAATTTATCAAAGCCCTAAGCAACTTAGCAAGACCCTGTCTCTAAATAAAATATTTAAAAGGGCTGGGGATGTGGCTCAGTGGTGAAACACCCCTGGGTTCAATTCTTAATACAAACTTACACACACACACACACACACACACACACACGCACACACACACACCAAAAAAAAAAAAAAGAAAAATAGGAAGAGAGAGTTACAAGAAAAGAGGAATGAGGGGCCAACAGCAAGAAATGCTCATATCAATCCAAGCAAAACTTCAAAAGTGCTGGTTAATTTATTGATGAAAATTTTTGGTGACTTCACCAAAAACAGTACAAAGGAAGGAATGAGCAAAAAAAGTCAGGGGGATGAAAAGGGTAAGGACTGAAGGAAATGAGTCATCTAGTCCTTGTTTAAACTCAGGCTTGACTTTTCTCTATCTGTGTGATCTTGGGAAAATTACTTAACCTCACTGTGCTTTAATGCCCTTATCTATAAAGTGGAAATAAGCAACTACTCATGGCAGGATCTGGTCAATGATAGGTAATCAATTAACTGCTAATTCTTTCCTTATTGCCTCTTGCTTTTTCCCTGATTTTGAAAATGCAAAACAGATTCACCCATCGTATTTGATGGCACCTGCAAACTATTCAGCAAAAAGAAGCTTTGATAGTATCAAGAAAAGGCATGTGGAAAGGAAGTGTCAAATAATGATAATTTAATTCACATATGGATTCAAATAATTATGAAAAATCATCATAACACCTCAATGTTTTATTTTCTCTTTCCTGAGACAAGATTTCCTCACTCACTGGGTACTCTCACATTATCCAAATTAATCACACAAGGATTGGATAACCCCTGAAATGCATGTTCTTTGCATCCTTCATCAGTTAAACTGACTTAACATGCTCACAGCCTTTGCTCAAATTTAACTCCCTTTGACTTCAAAGGAACCAGTTGTGAGTCTGACTATAAGTTGCTATTTTGCCCTAATGAGGAAGTATTTATAAGTTTCTGGGCCCTGCTATTAAATGACCAGCCTGCTATATTTCTTGCTCAAATGACCTCATTTTCTTAGAGCCAGAAAGGGCTCCATGGCCTCCCTTCCCTTCCTAAGCATCCTGCTCTAGGGAGCTAACAGGAAAAAAATGAGAAGCACCATTTCCTCAACTCCACAGCAAAATCTCAGCATATTCATTTCCTGCCCAGCCTCCCTCTGGGGAAAAGCAGAGCTCTTTGGTCTTCTACTGGTGAGGACAGAGCTAACATGACCCAGAAGAAACGCAATAAAGGCTTTCCCCTCTTGTTATTCTGGTGTGCCTACTCTTCCCTTCAATGTCTATTTGCACGATCATAAATTCTGAACTCAGGAGGATAACCCCAGCCAAAGTCTACATGTGCCGGATACCAGAATGTAAGCTGCATATGTTGTGAGAAGCTGTTAAATGGAACCAGTGAATGAAAACATGGCCAGATGGACATTTAGGTCTCTGGATTTCCTCTGCTCTGTAAACCAAGGCCTCTCTTCTCAATTCTAACTTTCCAATATCCATAAATAAAAGCCATTTGGGCTACCAGATCCTCTTGAACATACAGGACCAGCCTTGGTTCCAGAGTGAAAAGTCAGGCTCTGCTCATATTGGCGTGAACAGTGACACATTGAAGAGAGTGCTGCAAATTTCCACCCCTCCCAGGCCCACCCCACTGCTTTCCCCTGTCCAGCCCTGTCTCCTTCCCATGGGAAGCTGACCCAGCAGATGGGCACACTGGTTCAGCCAGGATGAATCCAGTCCATAGAGTTAGTTCAATAACAATGTGAGCCCCCTTTCAGCTAGTGAGGTAGAAACTCACTTGAGTTCTTCAGCCTTTCTGTCCCCTACCTTCCTGGGGTGGCATCCAAATTCAAGGCAATTAAGCAGTGCCACATCATGAAGGGAAGACATCTGAAACTAGGTGTCCTCTAGATGGAGGAGGGTCCACTTATGTGCATATCTTCCCTCCTCATCCTGGGCCACTGGTCTATGAAAGGAGATGCTAAGCCATCTGTCCCCATCCATATGGCCCCTTTAGCTCCAGCCCCATTCTCTTAGCTTCCCTTGAGCTATGATGTTTGTGATTTCTTCTGCTATTTCTAGGCCTTTCTGGGTTCTAGGAATTTCTGTAGAAATTATCTTTCTGGACCTATGTTACCTCCTCTCCCAAGAAGCAGAGCCCAGACACTTTGTGACCTACTAGCTTCTATATTCTGGTTACTTTTCCCCAGAGCCCAGTGTTCAGCTTTGCAGTTATTGCAAAATGCCACTCTGTGGTTCAGTAAGAGTTTCGCTCGAGAGAGAAGGAAAAATTACACTCCTGCAGGCCAAATGTAGATCTCTAATAGAGTCGGTAGTTTAAGTTTCTGAGGTGCTCTTCTTAGAAATCATCATATCTCGTGCCATTCTCTTTTGCAACACAGGGTCTGAAGCTGATCCATGTGTGCACACATATATCACTTCAGGCCAAGAGAACTAAGGTATGCCTAATGCTCTGAGTGTAAGGTATTAGTTTCCATTGTTTAGAGATAGGAGACTTTGAAAGCTGATATTCCCTGAACATTTCACAAAACTAGAAAACAATGGAAACATAATCATAGTGGTAATTTAAAATATTTCATTTGATATGAAATATAGATCTTAATGTATTATTATTTTATCTCAGGAATATGTCAGGCAGGTCAGAAAGCCAGTGTACATAAACACACATACAGAGAGGGAAAAGTAGAGAGACATCTGGCTTCTGAATATTGGGGTTCATAAAAACAAATACTGGATGCATATTCTGTATATGTCAGAAAGCTAAAAAGGCTCCTCAAGGGCTTCACCATGCACAGCCCCAGATAACTGCTGTCACCAAGAACCCAGAGATCACAGAAAAGTGACATCTGTGCATACCATTATCACTTTAGCATAAAATTTTCTCACCGTTATGTTCCCTCCTCTCTTGAGGTTACTCCTACTCCACTCATTCTTTTTCGATCAAGTCACTAAGAAGCAATTAAAACCTTGATATAGCAGGAATAGGAGTGAAAGAAAGCAAAAGAAGTTCATTGAGAGATCTGAAAAGACTGGAAAAAAATTTAAGGAAAATAAAAAACACTTATAATCTCACAATTTACAGTTATCTGCTCCTAATATGATGGAGTGTGTTCTTCCCATTTCATGTCTGAATGTGCATATTTATTTGTTTTCCTATTTATTTAACAAGACTAGAATCACAGTGTAGTTTCCTGCCTTGCATGCTTAGCATTTGTCTTGTACACTATGCACAAGAGATAATCTTCAAGAGATTATTTTAATGTATGCTTGGCATATTTGCCTTCATAAAAAAAATCTGTGCATTTGGGTTACTTACGAAGTTCAACTGTTATTAAGAGTACTATAATAATACTATGATGATCATCCTCATGCAGAGCCTTAATTACCTCCATTTGAAAAACACCAAAACAGTGAAAAAGTTAATACACTTTGAGCAATTTGATATGTCACCAAATTGCACTCTAAAAACACTTTACCAATAGTCTATCAGCCAATCCCTTACAAACACTGGTTTAATTATCTTTAACCTCTACATAAATAAAAATACTGCATAATAATTTTAAATTTTCCTGACTACCAGTTCTGTTTAGTAGGCTATGTATTGACCCCCCAATTCTATCAGGCTCTAATTGCTGAAACTGGTCAATGTTGCCTTATTTTGAAAATTTGCAGGCACAATTATTAAGGATTTTAAGATGAAGAGATTATCCTGGATTATGTGGGCAAATCCTAAATTGGAACACAGGTACCCTTTATAACAGAGGTAGAAAAAGGTCAGACCCATAGAAGAAAAGGAAGTGTGGCCACAGAGACAGAGACCGAAGTGACGTGACAATAGCTAAGGAATACCTGCAACTGCTAGAATCCAGAGAAGTAGAATGTGCTCTCCTTTAAGGCCGCTAGCAGGCAGGCATCTCTGCCTACACCTTGATGTTGGCCCAATGAAAATGGCTTTTAACTTGGACTCTAGAACTATAAGAATAAACTTTTGTTTATTTAAGCAACCAAGTTTGTGGTAATTTGTCACACATCCATAGCAAACTAATATATGAGGTTTAGCCAATCTTTATATATTTATTGACCACTATATTTCTTCCTGTGTTTGAAAATTCCTGTTTTTAAGATTCTTACTTATTTTTCTGATGAAATTTATATTTTTCTTCTGAATTTTTCAAGTACATTTATAGTTTTATAGTTTTACATTTACTCATTTGTATTTATGCATTTATAGCTTTATCTCAGTGGTGCAAATACTTCTCAATTCCCAATAAATCTTTTAAATTGATTTGTAATTTTAGGATGAATATAGGTTTTTAATTGTTTTATGTTTTAAAATCCTTCAATATGTTCCTCTGTAATTTCTTACCTTACTTTTATGTGAGGTAAGATGGATGGCTACCTACATTGTCTTCTGAGTCATTAGTTGTTTTATTTTTTTTATGTGTATCGATTTCATTCGTCTACTATTTCTTTTGGCAAATGATATGAGGCAGATATGTAGCTGTTTTTTTCCAATCGTTAGCCAATTGTTCCAGCACTATGTATTCAATAGTAATCCTTCTTCACTGATTTAAAGTAGTATTTTTATCACTTGATTAATGGTATGCTATAGTGTGTTCCAAGAGTTTTTTATTCTGTTCCAATATCATCCCTCCTTAATTATAGCAGCTATACAAAATCTTCTAAAATCCAGAAACATAAGTCTCCATATGTATTGTTCTTTTCAAATGTTCCATAAAACCTTCCAGATGAACTTTCTGATTACTTCATAAAAGTAGAAAAAAAGAAAATACTCTTAGAATTTTGACAGGAATTATATTAAATTCATTGTGTGGCTCCCAAACCTAAGCAACTGGGATCTACTCACACATTTAAAACATTAGTATTTTCAAATATGACCATGGGTTTTTTTCAACTCTAGTAGGGAGGTAGGCCTAGGCCTAGACAGGGAGAATGACTTTTATATCCCAGATTTCATCAGATGTGCCTGGTTATCATTTTCATTCATTGCTTTCAGCATTCTGTGAATCTCTCAAGAAATTCTAACATTTCTCTTTTCCATAGTCTCTTGTGTAATATCCACTGTGAATGTGTTGGATATCCTAGGTCAAGTATTTTCACAGTTCTCTCACCACCTCCACCAACCATTTTCTCCTTTGAGTTCTGAGAGAATTTCTAGGATTTTCCTTCATTATCACTGATTCTACTTGTCATCAGTACCCATTTGCCTGTTCACTGATACTTTGAGATTTTAAATTCTGTGCTTGCTTTTTTTAATATTTATTTTTTGTACCTGTACACAATAACTTTTATTTATTTTTATGTGGTGCTGAGGATCGAACCCAGGGCTTGCATATGCGAGGTGAGCGCTCTACCGCTGAGCCATAACCCCAGCCTGTGTACTTGCTTTTATTTTTTTATTTATTTTTTAGTCTTTCATGGTTTCATATTGTTAGCTCTCTATGATAGTACTAAAAGTTCACAAATACAGTATCTGCTTAAGTATATATATTAGAATATATACTTAATAGAGCATATATATTAGAAATGTTCAGCAATTTCCCCATTTATTGTAGCGGTTTGAGTTTTATAGAAAAAATCTTATTCAGATTCTATGGTTTCTTTTTAAACAGCAGAATATTTCTGTGCTATTTTTTCTCCATTTTCATATTTTAAAAATAGGTTATACATACTTGTCAAGAGTTGAAGATAATGAAGTATTAAGATTTGACATGGTTTCTATCATAGAGTTTGTGTCCTTCCCTCCAAAAGCACCCACACACACACACTCACTTGCACAAAAATTTCAGTACCCCCTCCCAAAAGAAAAATGTATCCAAAAGATTTTTCTCATGTTCAACTCTAATAGTGCAAGGATTCACCAGCATTAGAGGAATATGGAGGTAGCCAGGCTAACATATTCACATTTACTTGGTCTACTTTAAGATGTAGTGAGTTAGTAACAAATAGTTGGGGACTGTTCTCCATTCTCTGTAATTTGTGCTAGGATCAAGAACTGGCATTAGCCACCTGCTCAAGGCAGCCTCTAGAGCCTGACTGGTATAAGGACAATCCTGTAGAATGAGAATGTATTCCCAGGCCATCCCATGGTATGTCCAAACTCAATTCTCCACTGCTCAGAACCTTTGGTGAGTGGAGGATTGGAGAGATTTGATGAGGGCACTTTGGCTTACTTCCTTGACAAACTTCACTCACATGCAGGAAAATGCATACATATCTTGACAGTCAGATACAGTAGATTTCTACTACATTTTATCCCATCAACCTTTCTCCAAGTTTCTAAAGCTTGTTTAGCACCACTCTCTAGTTTCCAAAGCAGAAGAAACCCTATTACTAGCTATATAGGTAATTTTTGCAGGACTCAAGAGGCAAGAAATTACATGCATGTGCTTAAGTTTCTATCTTTCTTTGAAAGCTTGAAAGTCATTTTAGAAATTGTAAAACACTATATAATCTATCTCTGTCAATATTGACATCATCCTGAATGTCTTCCAGGTTTTAAATTGGCATACTTTTGACTCCTCTTTCCTCCCCATCTTAAAGCAGTCCCCAAGCTTTGAAGCAGTATCTACAGATCAATTTCCTGTTTTTACATCCATTATAACTAACCTAGACTAACCCCTTTTCTCTGGTGAACATTTATGTTCTAATTCTAAACTTTATGTTCTCCAGCCCTGATTCTCTACCCTACTATGCTGTTCTCTATGCCCTGAACTTCATCTCCCTAAAACATCTCAAAAAAACTACAGTGATTCACATTTTCAACTGCATACAATTCAAATGCTTTTATATTTCTGTCTGGTTTCTTCATGTGTAAATGATCGTATTTCAATCACTCTCTGTCACAGATCATCCTCACCTCCCAGCAGCATAGCTGGAATAGCAATGTTCAATTTCAATTCCAAGCTATGACCAGGCTCCATAGTTTGCTTGGGATGCCCTGTTGATTTCACTGTGTTACACTGTAAGTGCCTGGAAAGCACAGGCATGTTTATTTATCTTCAAAAGCCTCCCTCACCTAACACTGCACCTAGGTCATAGCTTCAAACAAATGTTTATTATCATACTGATTTCTCTTTCATATCTTTTCTAGTACATGATACTGTAATCTGTGACATCTATTACAAATACTCAAGGTTTATCCATTGATCCAGCTTCTGCTTTTTATAATTATTTTTTAAGTTTATCTTTGAGACACAATGTAGATCAATATTTCATAAATGTTTTATTGATGGTGAAAATAAAGTATAGTCTCTGTTGGATAGAAAGATCAATATATACACATTTACACATATAGACTTATTAATTATATTATTCAGGACTTACATAACTTGTTTATGTTTTTTATTTGAGCTATGAAAGATTAGAGATGTGTGTTGGAATCTTCCACTACCATTGTAATTCTGTTCATTTCATTTCTCCCTCATTTTCTAAAATGCTTTTCTTTCTCTGTTTCAAGAATATCTGTGTCAATTAGGTTTCAACCAGATAAGCACAACAACTGTGAGTTATATATTACATGTAGATACTATGTCAGGTTATATATATATTATATAATATAATATATATATTAATTATATATTATATGTAGATACTATGTCATGTTATCTATAGTTATATCTATATGGATATGGCTTGTTTTTGTTTTCCTTTTCTAATTCTCCAGATAAGTTTCAATCAGATAAGAAGAACAACTGTAAATTGCCATCAAATATCATATAATTTGGGGATAAGCTGGGAAGTACTTGTCTAAGAAGAAGATTTGCGGGGGACAAGGGAAGTCGCTTTGAGAAGCCTCGTATGACCAGTCATTAGAGGAAGACCAAGGAGAGAATAAAGTTATGAAATAAATATATAGGTCCATAGCCAAGTGTCTATCTATGGGCCAATTGGAAAGAAGTTGGACATGGAGTAGGAAACTAGAATAAAGAACTAGACATAGAATTGAAGAATCCAAAGTCAAGCTGGAACTTTCTGGCCTCTATCAATCTATTACTACAGCTAGCTACATTAGCCTAATTCCCAAATCTCATGCAAGTATGGCTTTTGGCCATCACCAACTCAGAAGGAGACTCTAGGAAATGTGAAACACATTAACAACCAAAAAACTCAGCATAGTCTAACCTCTTATCAGTATGGCACTTATACACACACCTCTTAGCTATATTTAGTTTCCAAATCAAGATACCATAAAAATCATGCTTAATATAGTGTGATGCAAACAAGCTTTATTAATCCATAAGCAATTCTTTTTTCCAGAAAGACCATCAAAGCCACCAAGTTCCATGTCATTTTTTCCATTTGGGGCTGATTCTAGTGAAATACAAGATTAAGGAAATATAAGGAGATAAAAAGTCAACCATGATTAGCATGTCTTATGTTCAGTATTAGAGAATTAGAGAAGGAAAACAAACACAAACCATATCCATATAGATATAACTATATATAACATGACATATTATCTACATGTAATATATAACTATTTAAGAATAATTCATACACGGCTACATAGAGCTATATATAGCTATATATTTTATATATGTATGTGTATATGTGTATATATAAGTCTATATACAAAAACATTCATATCCATATAAGAAAAATTATCTCCTTCATTATATCACTGTTGGCTAGTGCTTATAACTTGTTTCTTCCTCTACTCATTCCATTTCTCTTTACTTCAGTCAGTCGTGTTTCCTAGTTGAACTCAAATATGTATTATGCAAAAAAATGTATTATGCAAACCAAGATGCTTTTGAAAGTGAAAGTTCAATGAATAATTATGAAGGGGAAAATTGGTATAAACCTGGATTGAATTGGGCTAACCAAGAAACACAGTCACTGTCTTAGTCGGTTTTGTGTTGCTATAACAAAATAACATAGACTGAGTAATTGGTAATCAACTTAAATTTATTGACTCTCAGTTCCAGAAGTTGAGAAATCCAAGTTCAAGATTCCAGCACCTGGTGAGGATGTTCTTGCTGTGTCATTTCATGGTAGAAGACACAAGGGCAAGATAGGGCAAGGGCAAGCAAGAGGGGGCAAGATTTGCCCTTTTATCATGCATTTTTCCCACTCACAAGAGTGGAGCCTTTCTGGCCTAATTACCTTTCAAATGTCCCACTTCTTAGTACTTTAAAAAAGCAATCAAATCTCAACATGAGTTTTAGAGGGGACAGACATTCAAATCATAGTAGTATCCACATAGGGAAGGGAGCAGTTGCCTAACTTTTCTGCATCTTTGGAGTTTTTTTTTTTTTCTAATGTAAACATTTAGGAACAGGAAAGACAACAACAATTCCCATTGTCTTGTCTTTTTACTTTTCATTTGTCCAAATAATGTGACTGTCTTGTCTGTCTGACCAATGTGCTTTCAAACTCCCAAGAGCCAAAGACATGTCATACTCATCTGTCTATACCAACAGGGCTTAAGACAGAAACTGATGCATTTGTTGAATTAGCAAATATAACTTCTGAATTCCTTATTTGTCTTTCACACTGTATTACATATCTTTTTCTATTAGTCAGACGTATCTAATAGTCATGGATTCTGGAGCTAGAAAACAAACATCTTCTATGACAATTAGGAGGATTACATAAAAGGAATTCTTTCTAATTATCAAAAATATGAGGACATAAGTTAATTCATTTTAACTTCATAAGAACTTTACTTGGAAAGATTGTCCTATATCCATCTTGCAGAAAAATCCAACAACTTGTTGGGAATTTCACAAATTTTTAATGGCAAAGGTAATCCTAGATGCCAGGAATTTTAATTGCTATCCCTGTTCTCAGCCCATACCACACACTGCTTTTCCAATGAGTCACATTTCCATCACCACTGAGCAGCACAGGCAAGAGTTGGATTTCTTACTGCAGACAACAAACTCTGCCTGATTCCCTTTTTCATTTTCTCCTCCAGCCCTGGCTCCTTCTCATTCTATACTGCCTGTTTTCTATGATTGAAATTTGAAAGCATGTTACTGTTAATCTAGGAGTGATTAAAGAGTTTCATTTCTCGGAAGAGTCAGTACTCATCAGCAGCTATGATGAATGAGCCCCTAACATCCCCTGATCCCATTATATTGTGATTAATTGTGCCAGTTTAAGTCAATAATTCATTTGTTAAAAATAGGCCTGCAAAGTATCATTTGTCTCATGGGCGATATCAGAATAAAAAAAATCATTTGATACTTCTCATTAAATTAGTGTTGGAAGTTATATTGAAAAGCCCTGTTCATCAAATACTTATTGCTGGCTTATTTGATAAGAAGTTGTATTTGTCTAAAATTATATCTGCTAACTGTCATAATGGTCTTCATTTTCCCTGTGTTAATAAAGGAATAAAAAGTCTAAATACGTGCATGACTGGAGAAAGGATGGGGCTTAAAACTAAAATTACACTAATTCCTAAAAGTATTTTTGAGAAAATATGTGTAAATAATATTGTGGTTTTCACAGCATTTTAAAAAATGTAATAGCAAGTGAGAATAAAACCAAAGAGGGTATCTTCTTCCTGGACTCAGGTTCTGTCCCTGAAGATGCCCAGTTGGTTTCCTGAGAGACGGATTTTTCCAATGGCTTCCTATCTAAAAATTATTATAAATTTTGCATTTGACCTCATTGAACCAGTAAGATACTTTTTGCTGTAAGTGACTCTATCCGGATATAAAAATGAAGAGCAGCTCCACAGCAAATGATAATGGCCACCATCCTATGAGACATAGGATTAATGTCTTAATATTTCCAAAGCAAGATCAGAGTGCTTTTTCAATTCTCCTGAAACACCTAGATATATGGATGAGGAGAGGATGACACATGACATGTTTAGATGCTTTTGAAGATCAACTGTTTCCTTGCAACTTTGGGGTGGTTGGGACTGGGATGGGCAAAGGCATACTGAACTGGGAGGACTGTAATCCAATAGGTCAGGGTAATGAGGGTGTGAGGCCTGACCAAGTGCCACACACGTTTTGAGAACTAATACAAAAGATGAAGAATAGGGAAAAGAGAAGTAGGCGGAAAGGAGAGAAGGTGACAATATACAAATAGTGGAAAGGAAAGAATGAAAGAACAGAGAAAATTGGATTTGGCATAGCAGGAGTAGCAGCCCAGCTATTTAAGCATAAGACGTCAAGAGTTTTTAAATTTCAAAATCAACCTCCCCTTCCCCCAAGTCTTCTTACTAAGCTGGAAATGATCTCAAGAGGATAGATGTTTAAAATAATCCTTAGGGAACACAAATGTACAGTCCAATTTGAAGAGGAAAGAGGAATGCTTAGATACTTAAAAAAAAAAAAAATTCTCAGAGCTGCCTGGTTAGGAGGTGCTGGCTGGCTCATGCTAAATGATGACCCAAGTCACATTAGATGATAAAAAATGAAATCACCATGAAGATGATAAAGTGCTGTACAAATATAAAGGGTTACATATATATATGTGTGTTAAGTCAGGGGAAAATACAACTTTATGAAAGAAATTATTGAAACCCTTTCTCATTGGAGAGGAGGCGCTAAGCGTCTCTTAGGCTCTCAGGACTGATCTTATCATATAAAAATAGTACTAGTCTACTATTGAGCCAAATCAAACTCAGAAAATGTCGGTGATATTTTCTTTGATGCTTCAGAAGAGAGCAGGGATTCCAAAGTAGAGAACAAAAAAGGAAAGTGAAGAAAGTTTTAGAGTAATGATAAAAGAGTCCCCAATCAAAGAATGAGATGTTTCTGAAAACCTCCTTGTGGCTGGAAGGCTGAAAGCATGGCTGCAGGTTGTCCACTATTGTGCTATAGAGTAATGCCCCTAGTTTCACACCAAACATTACACATTCAATTGCACCCTATAGCACTGGCTAATGCTGCTTAATAGATGAACAAGGAAGGGAATGGCCACATAGTGGGAAAAGGACCACAGGTCCAGTGTGCCTTACTAAATGTTTGGTATGAAAATTGTTCCAAATTTCAGGGTGGTTTTTTTTTTGGATTTGAGCATATTTGCATGTAAATAATTTTTAGATTTCTAGAAGATTTCTAGAAGACAAGATCCAAATCTAAACATGAAGTTCACGTATGGTTCATAAGTACCTTTACACATAGCCTGAAGGTAATTTTACTTTTTTAATTAATTTTTAAATTTATATATGACAGTGGAATGCATTACAATTCTTATTACACTTATAGAGCACAATTTTTCATATCTCTGATTGTATACAAAGTATTTGCACACCAATTTGTGTCTTCATACATGTATTTGGATAATGATGTTCGTCACATTCCACCATCACTTCTAATCCCCTCCCTTCCCCTCCCATCCCTCTGCCCTATCTAGAGTTCATCTAGTCCTCCCATGCTCCCTCTCCCTACCTCATATGAATCAACCTCCTTATATCAGAGAAAACATTCAGCATTTGGTTTCTTGGGATTGAATAATTCCACTTCGCATTATCTTCTCTAACTCCATCCATTTACCTGCAAATGCCATATTTTTATCCTCTTATATTGCTGAGTAATATTCCATTGTGTATATATGCCACATTTTTTATCTATGCATCTATTGAAGGTCATCTAGGTTGCAATATGGAAAGCAGTATGGAGATTTCTTGGAAAATTGGGAATAGAACCATCATTTGACCCAGCTATCCCTCTCCTTGGTCTATATTCAAAGGCTTAAAAACAGCATACTTCAGGGACACAACCACATCAATATTTATAGCAGCACAATAGGTAAACTGTGGAACCAACATAGATGGCCTTCCATAGATGGACAAATTTTAAAAAGCTGAAGGTAATTTTATAAGATATAAATTTTATGATATATTTTGATTATAATTTTACATAATTTTGTTCATAAGACTTGGGGTGTAGCTCAGGGTATCATGCATGAAACCCTGGGTTCATTCCCCAATGTCAAATACTAATACTGCTTACTAATAATTATCTTATGCATGAAGCAAAGTTTCATGATGTGGAATTTTCTACTTGTGGTATCATGTTGGTGCTCAGCAAGTTTCAGATTTTGGAACTGTGTTAGTCAAATTTCCAGCATGGAGACAAAATATCTGAGATAATCAACTTTAAAGGGGAAAGGTTTCTTTTGGCTCATGGTTTTATAGATTTCAATTGATGGTTGCTTGGCCCTGTTGCTTTGGGCTTGTGGTGACAGTACTTCATGGCAGGAGTGCGTGGTAAAGGAGGATTGTTCACCTCAAGGTGTCTGGGAAGCAAAGAAAGAGACAGGAAGAGTCTAGGATCCCAGAATCCCTTTCAAGACACACCCACAAATGACCTAACTTCCTCCCATTAGGCTCCACCTTTTAAAGGTTCCACTACCTCTCAGTAGTGCCACAGACTGGGGAGCGAGTCTTTAACACATGACACTTTGAGGGCACTCCAGATAACAAGAGAAAACTATACTTGGAGCATTTTAGACTTTCTGCTTAAGGATCCTCAACCTCAACAGCAGTTTCAGGAAGTTAAAGAGAAAGTAGAGGACAAGCCAACAATGACTGATTCCAGACCAGGAACTTAGTGTAAAGGGTGTTGGAACAAATCAAGCCAGTACTTCCCCTTTAATCCTGTAAACTTCTGGATTCTTTAAAAATATTTGTACAAGTGCTGCAATGCTCATGAGTAATTCATAGGTAAGCTTTTATTGCCTTCAAACATGGGATTTATGCAAGAAAATATTTTACTTC
Organism: Marmota monax; assembly: GCF_021218885.2. Lineage (NCBI taxonomy): Eukaryota > Metazoa > Chordata > Mammalia > Rodentia > Sciuridae > Marmota > Marmota monax. The sequence goes on along the minus strand of NW_026693937.1, from coordinate 1,974,420 downwards.
TTTGATTTGAAATTCTTTTCAAGTGGTCACAGCAGTGGGATATGCTATCAGAGGAACCCAGAATCTGCCTTTCTTGTGTTCACCTCTTTCTCAGGCATTTTGGTAGCCACCTCTTCTCTTAACCAACAGTTTCTTCTAAGGATTACAATTTATACTTACTTTAACTACATTTCAGCCATTTTGATGGTTTGACAGAGGTTGAAAGCACTGCTAGTAATTTGTATTTACCTTCTCCAATTTAAGCCCCAGGCATGGAACAGTTAATGCCTGAATTAACAATGCTGCTTGCATCACCCACCAGGGAAAAAGATGCTATAATTCTTAATAGGTCTCAGAAATGCCATTGATCTATCTTATTCTCAATATTTCTTGAAAAAGGTCTGTAACTTCAGTTTTATTGTTTCCCTTGTAGAGTAATCGAATTTGAGCAAAATGTAACATCAGATTTTTCTAAATAAGAACAAAACATTTTAGAATGTGGAAGCTAAAAGGAAGTTTGAAAACCATTAGTAAAAGTCCTTTTATTTTTGAGATGTGAAATTTGAAGCTCATAAATACGAAGCAATTTTACTAACAGATTTTTCTGATGTCATCACTAAGATCATAATACACAAATCTCATTCATTCACCAATAAATATCTATTAAAGAAATACCACATTCCAGATCCTTTATGAACATTGACTTGTTTAAAAAAGAAGAAAAGAAAAGAAAAACATAGTCTCTCAACTCAAGTTGTTTATAGATAGGGGACAAATACATAAAGAACTGCACTTTCAGAAATATAATTTTCAATTATGTAAATTTTAGTAATATAATTTGCCCAGTGAATAGAGGAAGAAAGGAGAACACTGTGTAAATTAGATGACTCCTGACCCCTGTACCATAATAAAGATAGTGTGTTTTTTAACACAACAGTAGCTGGTGCCTTATTCACATTCTAAACCTCTTACAGATGTTTGTATCCACAACTTCTAAATAAATACTTGTGTTTTAAATAAAATACCACACTTTGGAGGGCTATGCTGATGGTGTGTTGATGGCACCATGACTCTTTTCAGAGGGACGAAAGGAGTTAGCAATAATAGCTGCATTCTCCAGACCATAAAGGTATCTGTTGGCTCACAGCCCCAGAGCAAAGTGCTCAAAGAAAACATCAGTTAATTGGATCCTAAGCTCAGGTACTTCTGTAACGTGGTAAGGATGGAATGGGAGGATTGGACATCAGATGCCACTTCTTTTTAAGGCAGTGCAGGCTAATATTACACAGAAACTCAGCCATGCCTATACAGCAAATCTAAGTGCTTAAATCTCTCTATCAGTCCTGGATTCCTTTTGCATATAATTGGCACCACAATGGTTCTGTGGGGCCTGGCAGATATTTCACACCTCCTAAATCAGACTACCCGGGATCTGCCCAAGCAGGCACTCTCATTTTGAACAGTGGCCTCATTGTCTAGAAAGGATCTGCCTGTGTATTGACTGAAGGCTTTGAAAACAGATCATCTCCTTCTCCGACCCCACCAAGAAACCAGAATGCAGAAGATCTCAAACCAAAGATGAATCACCACTCAAGAGAGGTTACTGAATAATTTTTATGATGAATAGGCCAATTTCATATGCCAAAAATTGGGCCATGGGAATGCACTGATCTGAAGGCACAGAAAAAGATGTGTGGTCGCTTATCTGCTGTGAGGAGATGGTGATCTTGGTCATGGCTACCTGGTCAATCTGCTGGAGACATCCAGCCAAAGAGCCTTAGCTCTTGGGTTAGTCCCAATCTGAGGTTTCTTAGATGTTTCTTGAAATTATAGATCACATTAGCCCATAGGTTATTTTCAACAAATCTCAAGTGCAAAGAAATGTAAAGATAATTGTCATAATTAGAGCAGGAAGTAGATGTGTGGGTGAAGTGGTCCAGTTCTTTCCTCTCATCAAAACAATCATTTCCCGTGTGGCTAAGATCTGGAGAAGTAATAGCACATGATATTACAGAGTGTTCACTCTCTGTAGGACCACTCATGCATCACCCTTTTAAAATTAGTGATGGAAGAGCTTACAATTATACTTTCAGAGTAATTAAAGGATAACTTTGCACTTTTCATCTGGATGCCTCGCAGGAGATCTGAGACATTTGATGGTGGCACTGTTCAATCTACTTCTTGAATTGAGGGATGTTCTTCGATGTGGCTATCTCTACTTTCAGTGGGGAAAAGTCTATACATCTGAAAATATCTGAAGGGATTCTGAATTCTCATGGCCTTGGGTATATAGTGTCTCCCATTTTTTCCATTGATATCATCTAGCCTTGCACTGTCACTTTATAAATTAAAAAAAAAAACTGAAGCTGAGAAGAGCAACCTTCAAAGGTGGCAGAGACAAAGCTAGAATGATAATCCAGGCCTCCAGTCCAAAGCTTTTCATTTATGACAGTGATTCATTTAGGGGCATTCATCTAGGATCAATAGCCAGCTCTACATTCAACAGAGTTGGTAGTAGAAAGCTTAACAACAAAGGAAAATGAACAATGGAGGAAAATGTTGGTGATAGCCTTCTACCCCTCATTTAACTTGGAGCAGATGTATTGCGGTCTTGCAGAAGCTCCATGAAGTCAGCCTATTACTTGGAAATGACAGGGAGAGGGAAGTAGAGTTATGTGTGTGTGAGTGTGTGCCTGTGCCCTGGTGCACTGGGAGAAGAATAGGCAGACCTGGAGGCACACAGAAACCACAAGAGGGGCCTAATTCTCCTAGATTTTGATATTCTCAGTTTCCCATGAAGCTTATGGGCAGAGAGAACTTTGTGTGTTTACTTTCCAGTGGGCTATTTTATTGCTTTCCTGTTTTTCTCCTCTTCTATTTATTCAGGTTGGGTCCTTACTTGGGAGGTGAGGGTGAAAGGAAATCCAGAGCCATGTGGTGGGACTTTGGTGCCTCCTCTGAGATTTCCAGGACAGGGTGAGACATCTTCCTGTTTGCCAAGCTTTCCACCAATGCTCTTGAGCAGGGAGTTAGCTACTGCTCTAATGTCCCAAACAGTCAGACTAATACCTATTAATACCTATTACCTCTGAGTTAAAGAACGAGCAGTGCCTTCCCCAAAGGTGGTGCAGGAGAATAAACACTTTGAAAACTTAACCTGGGAAGAATGGTATGATTGCTCCTTTGACATAGTTTGACAATTGACAAAGCAAGGAAGTCTCATATGAGCTTGCCTTTGTATTTTTCCACTTGTGCAAAACATGCCACCAGCTTTTCATGGTTGTCTAGAGTACCTGGTCTTTATTGCATTAATGAGAATAACTTGGGCACCTTCTTGTAAGCCATGACATTTGGAAAAGGAACTAATAAGTATTGAATATCTTTCAAATGCCCAGCTCTGGTGGTCAACAGTGGCCTGACACTTTGAATACATTACTTCATTTCATTCTCATAGAAATTCTGTGAGTCAATAGCTGAGACTCAGAGCCATGGCTTGAATCTGTGTTTGTTCATCTGTACATTCTGTGCCAATAAAATGCCATACTTTTTAACTTCAGTGACACAGCAAGAAGTGTGAGTGTGAATGTCCAGTGTCACCACACATACACACACACACACACACACACACACTAGAAAGGTGACCTATGGCAAATCATTTTAATCTCCACTCATATCAATTTCCTCAGAAAATAATGAGGATAATTGCACTGGCAAGTACCTACCTTGTGGGATGGTTTTGAAACCCAAATGAAATATTTGAAATGAAAATGTTCAGTGAACCATGCATTATGCAAATATAGACTACTAATAGGATGGTGTTTGGGGTTTTATTTTAATACATGTGAGAATTTTAGACACATATGAACTAATTATAAGTTGAACATTTGCAAGTCCATAGAATAGAATCAAAGACTTCCTCCTGGTAAGAATGCTGCTGCCATGAATCCTATGCTATCTCCTCCTGTGACAAGTATTTCATGTATCCATGCTGCTCTACATCTGTGGGCCACACTTCAGCCACATCTGATATTCCTTTTCTATGAAGTACTTTAAACTATTCCTTATCCTGCAGTAAAGTTAATGAATCATACAACCTACCTATGTTTATATTTTTTAAAAAAAATCATATAACATGCTATTTTTTATGTCAAGGAGAAATCCAAGGAAAGTGCTATGCCTTTGATATGGTTTGAAGGTGTTTCCCAACCCTCCATGTGCTAGTAGTGTAGTAGTTATCCTTCTATTGTAATTTTCAAACAAATCAACCCACCCATCAAAGAATTATCCCATTTCATATATCCAGTAGGATGTTTGAAAAAAAGCCCTGGGCCCAGTCCACTAACTGCCAATCATGATCATGATCAAAAACACTCTGATGAACTCCCAGCTCCCCCTCTCCATGCCTCTCCATTCCCACTCCACATTGAGAATCAATGCTGTACAAGTTTTTTCATGCTTCAGGCATTCACCCTGCTGTTTGGGTTCAGCTTCTCTCCTCAGCCTATCCCAGTTGGGTCTTTCCTGTTTTCTTGTTCTTTCACTCTCTGTCTCTTATAATTTGACGCTTCAACCTAACCAAACACCTCTTGCTCTCTTTACCTAACTTCTTTAGCCTGGCACACTGGGTTCACTTTCAACCATTCTGTGCCCAACTCAGAGCCCTAGTGGCTTTCCAAAAGGAATCAGCAAGATGTAGACCTAGTCTGAGCACTAGAAAGCAGTGTGGGAGACACTTTGTTCAACCCTCATTTTATAGGTGATCAAAGATGGGAGAAAACTTGCCTGCAGGCTCAAAACTAGGTAGTGGCAGTTTCAGGACAAAAACCTGAGTAGCTTTCATACCCCTGTACCATGTTCTGTCTTGATCGATAAATCAAACAACAAGCACTTATTAATGTCAAGTGCAAGGCAATTTGTTAGGAATGCCTTGAACTTCCCAAATTTAGGGTACAATTGGAGAGATAGGAAATGGGAAGGAGAAGCAATGATTCCATTTAACAAAGCGCACATCTTGGGTTGCTGTTTCCTTCCAGACTTCGTACTATGTGTTTCAGGAGAAGTGAAAAGCAGCAGCAGCTTCATGTGTACTTCCTGCAGAGCACCCAGACTGACAATGAGGTAAGACCTCGGCACAACCATATAAGGCAGAAGGAAATGTGTGCCACAGAATACAAATACTTTACTTGGGACAAGAGAATCAGGGAAAACTGCACGGTGGTACCTGCAGTGAATCTTGAAGGAATGGTGGCCCTTTGTCAGGTGAAGAAGAAACCTACTGGGGAAATTCATAAACAAAGGCCCAGAAAGAGAAAAAAAAAAGAAAAAAGAAAAAAACAAGGCGTGCTTTAGGAATCAACAGTTCAGTTTGAGTGGAGCACAAGGAATTTCTAAAGGAATTTAACCAGGCAAAGTCACCTCGGCTACAATTAGGAATTTCTTGAAAGTCAAACTCAAAACTAGCTCTTAAATCTGGGCAATGAGTGCATTATATTATTATTGTCCACTTTCTTGACTTCCCTTCCTAAACCTTGTATGTTCTCAAAGCCAGGCACCACCTAGGCTCATTTATATCTCTGCTTCTTCTCTTCTTCTGAATTATTTGCTAGATTACATTTTTTCATTTTGATAAAATGGGGATGAAGTGATGTATACTACATCCAGACCCAGCCTCTAAAGCTCAAATATCCTTTCTTTTGCTTCCTCTTCTGCCAACTGAATGCAAAGTCTCCAGGGGAGGTCCCCAGAGCCCTAACGGATGATGAAGCACCAGATGGAAGAGCTGGTCCTCAAAATTGTAAAGCACACTGACCATTGACTCAAATCTGCACCAGGCTATGACTCCACTATGCTGGAATCGTGTATTAGAGCATTTAGCTAATAACTCTGTGTGAGTGACATTGTCTTACTTTATCTAAGACATCTAAACTTTATCTAAGTTTCCATGTACAGGGCCTTGTACAAACTAAGTAGGATTTTATTGAATCAATGATTGGAATCATGAGCACAGTTGATGTTAGAGAGGAACATGCAAATGATAGTATAAAGACAGAACTTACTGGATTGAAGAGAATCTAGAGGTGACAAGATTCCTTAGGCCACATTTTTTTTTAGCTTTTGTCTTTTTAATAGCAGCCATGCTAACAGGTGTGAGGTGATACCTCCTTATGATTTTGATGATTAGTCATATTGAGCATTGTTTCATATACCAATTGTCAAAAGCAAGGAGAAGGTATGGTCTCAGAAAATCTAAGAATTCAAAACCTTGAACTCCTGTTATAAAGGAAGTCTTAATGATGATAATAATAAAAAGAAGTATCCATCCATTATCTTACTAAATCGTTACAATGCTCTAGTGATACTGTTATTATCCCATTCTACAGATGATTAAACTGAGGAACAAGGTGGATAAGCCATTTGCTCAGAGGCACATGGTTAATAAATGGCAGGCCTAGGCCTTAAAGCTAGACCCAAGAACTCCAGAGAATTTCAAGCCACACTGCCGGAGATGACCATCACTGCTGCCCAGGTGAATAGCTCTGTGGAGGGAAGACAAAGCTCCCTGAGGATCCGGAGCTTGAGTAGAGTTGGGAGGATAACCAGTTTTGACGTTGGAATTCCTAGGACTTTAGCAAGGGAAGGAAGGCTGTGAATCAGACACTGGGTGGCTAAAGAAAGCAAGAGTTATAAACAATGGTACACACGTCCCAATACCGGCCAGGTTGTTGGGTAACAGTCACCAAACAAAAGTAATAAATGGTGGGGAGACTAGACATGCCAATTTCACCTTACCTTCTATGCAGTCAAGGGAAAGGGATAACAGAATCAGAGAATGGTACACTGGAAAGGGTTGCAAGAGAAATAGTATATTCAAATGAAAGCTGGGGGCTCACCTAATGGAAGAATGTGCAAAGAATTCTTTGAGGAGATCTATGAGAGTTTAAAAAAAAATAAAGGCCCCAAGGAATAGGTATACATGTTCCAGTTATATAAAAGACAAGAGATGAAGGTTCTTTGGAAAAGGATGGATATAAAGGCAAATGTGAAAGGAGGATACAATTTGGGGTTAAATAATGTGTCAGCTTTGCAATCTGTGGCCAAAGACCCAATAAGAAAATCTTGAAGGAGGAAAGGTTCATTGTGGCTCATGGTTTCAGAGGTTCAGTTCATGGTCAGCCAGCTCTATGTTCTGGGCCTGGGGTGACACAGAACATCATGGTGGAGGATGTGGCAGAGGAAAGCAGCTCAGAACATGACAGCTAGGAAGTAGAGAGAGCTCCACTCACCAGGGACAAAATATAAACCCCCAAAGCATGTCCCCAGTAGCCTACTTCCTCCTGCCACACCCTGCCCACCTGCAGCTATGACCCAGTTAATCCAATCAAGTGTGTGGATCCACTGATTAGGTTATAGTTGTAGTGATCGTATCACTTCACTTCTGAACATTCTTGCATTATCTCACTCACACATGAGCTTTTGGGGGACACCGCTCATCAAACCAGAAAAAAAAGACCATAGTTTTAATGATAGGGGATTGGGAAAAAGATGTTGAGGGAGGGACTGATGAGCATTCATAGAAGAGGAAGCACAGGCAGGAATCCAAGAATGTAGGAACTGTTGGTTTTTTCATGATGACCACCAGGGGGCGCTGCAGCCCATTCCTCCTCTTGCAACGTGGAGTTTTAGGAGCACAGGTACTGGAGGTAGAGACCAGTTCAAATCCTGGATTTACTGACCAGGTGTAGCACTTGAATAAGCCCCTTCATCTTTCTGTTCAGTGGAGATAGTGAAACGGAGATAACGATAGTCATGAGGATTAAATGAGATACTATGTGGGCTCTTTCGGGACTCTTTCCAGTTCAGCCATGTGGCTCATGAGGTAAAAGCAGAGGGAAGCAGCCTCCAATTTTCATTTTCAAAAAGCACTCATAGAGATGAAGGCCAGAATCAGGACAGATCCAAGGCTTTTTAACACTTTGAATAAAATTTCTTTCCTTTAAGGTGCAATTTCTCCTTTCCTTGCCTCTTCTACCCAGTAGAGTGGCGAGCTGTTGGAAGTGGGATGGGCTCTGGAGAACACGATTCAGGGGGCTCAGCAGTCTCACGGCTGAGGGGACTTGTGGCTTACCTGTGGTCCATGCCTGCAGTGGGGACCTGCGCCTGGAGAAGGGTGGGCTGTGCAGGAACCAGAAACTCACCTCCATTCTCCCTTTCAGTTTCTAGAAACATCTCTCATTGCACATCTCAGATTTTGAGTGTGGCTGTCTCCACTTGGACTTGAGATAGGAATAATGTCTTTGGTACCGCCAGCAAGACCCGGTGAAGCAGCAGGTCGCTTCCTTGAAGTAACTACTTACAGCAATGGTGTTTTTATGCCGTTCTGGGCCTCCTCATTATCATTTTATTACTTTTCTCTCTTCTGCACCCTGAGGACTTTCTTTGGAATAAACCTAAGACCAGTTACTTGAGAAATAAAATGTGTTTTTCATTAAAACCCTATTTTGGCCTCTCTAGTCCTAATGAGGCATTTCCTGTTTGGTCTAATTGAGTTTCAAGTTATCAATGATACTGCTTCTCTACGAGGAGGCAAAACATATGACATCCTTGTGTCCTTCAAGTAAAAGCCCTCCTACCACCAGCATGACAGGAAACTTCCCTTTGGGAAGGTTTAAGGAAAATATAAAAGGGAAGTTAGCTTCAAATCTTTCATAGTCTTGGATAGGTATTTTTCTGGGATGATGGGATTGAGAGGGTACCTCTATGGAGAAGGAGGTGGTTTAGATGAAATAAGAGGAAACGCTGTGGACCAAGATACTACAAGGATATTGTGGCCTATTGGCCTGCCCCAAATGGAGACATCTCTAATTTATTCCAAGAGCTAACATAGTTCTCAACAAAGAATGTGTAATTGGTACATTCCTAAGCAAGCAGTCTCCATTGGTATTCCTGTCTAGCAAGTAGGCAGCCATGGTTAACACACACACCAATCATACAAAATCCCTGACTACCTGAGTAGAGATTTTTAATTCTAGCTTTTATTGTGTGTCATATTGGAGATAGAACTCCAACAGGCCAGGCAAACACTCTACCACTGAGTTATATTCCCAGCCAAACAGAGAGAACTTTTATATCTGATGCCAGTTTCTCACACCAGAGGCTTGATTTATATGGTATGGGGTGGGATCAGGTCACTGGAGACTTCTAGAACTCTCCAGAGAATTCAGACATTCTAGAGATTGTCCTATTCAGTGACTCCTAGCCACTTGGCCATCTATGACATCTACAAAGCTAACTAAGCTACAATTAATAAAAGTTAAATTATTAAAATTAACATAAAAATTTCAATGCCTGAGTTTTCCTAGCTATAGGTAAGTACTATATAGCCCTGGGAGACCAGTGGCTACTGTGTTGCAGAGGTCAGACAAAGAACATTGTCATTACCCTGAAAAGTCCAATACATAGAGATGCTTTAGAGCATCAAAATGCCACAGTCAAAACCCTTCAGCTCTTCCACTGACCCCTAAGGATTTCCTTCTCAGAGTCTGGTTGCATCTCCCTCTTTCTGAGCTATAAACCTCATGGCATAAGTCAGTCACTTGGGACCCTGTTGCCACAGGCTCCTGGGCTCCAGAAAGTGATGATAATCCTGAACTGCATGACAGGGGCTTTGCATTTGTCACCACATTGTAAAAGATGGTGTTCAGAGATGTTCAGAGATTCCCTGACTGGCCTCAGCTAGCAAATGGCAGAGTTAGGATTTTTAATCAGCTTTGTTTTCACCAAAACTCAGGGACTTTAACTCAGCCTAATCACTCCACTTCTGGGATGAGGAGCTACCTTGGAACCTTCCCTTCCAAAAGGAAAGGCCATACAATGTTCTTTGATGACAGGGTTTCCTTATGGGCCACTCCTCCCACTCAGCACATTCTGACCCCTTAACTGTGACCACCTTCGAGGTCACCCACAGCCAAACAATTACACAAACTCATCCCAGTAAGCTTGCCCAGCAGTGGCCTGAGGAATAAAGGAGGGGGGTTGTCCTTTGCTTTGTTAAGGGGTGCTTCTGAGTGCCTGATAGACTCGCTGACAGGGTTCTTCTGATGGAAGCCACTGAATGAACCTCAGGAGCAATATCTCCTATAGAAACACAAAGAAGGGAACAGCTTGTGCAGTGGAACAAGAGCTCAGTCATCTTAAGATCAGAGCTTCCAGGAGAAAGGTGCAGGTTTGGGGTTCCCGTGGTGTCCTGTTGCTGGAGGCGCATTAGTTTATTTTGTAAATTTTAAGTACCTGGGGGGAAACACCTGGGCTCTATTTGGCTGCCATTGCCTTGATCTAAACTTACAAATGTGTGCAATCATGAACAACTTTCTGTGTGTGTGTGTGTGTGTGCGCGTGCACCTGTGTGGTATGAAGGAAAAAGATCAAGGAAAGAGGAAATGGGAGCTAAGAATATTTCTAAACAGAACAAATGTTCACATTTCATTATTTTCAATGGTGCTCTCACAAGCCATCATACAGGGTAAAAAGCAATATGCAGGGGTAAATTTGGAGTAAATTGATACTGGTCTAGAATATGAAGAGCTCATATCATGATGGGCTCAGACCACTGGCCCATAGGCATGGATTTTGTCCAATATTTTCCATGTTGTCCTCTTTACTAGCCATGCAAATTCAGGTGGCCCTATTTTAGTGTGTCCTGTTTTCCAGTCTGAAGAGATGCTTAAACTGTAAATCCTGGGCCAATAAATCTTCCAGGGATCCCAAAACAAAGAAAATGGCTTCAGAGCATCCTGGGCCTTGGCCCCAGACCAGCCAGGGTTTCCTCTATTAGACACACAAAAATCTACTCCTCCCCTCCACATAGTCTCATGAATCATGCATGATATTTTTTTGTTTTAATGTCAGAATTATAATTCATAGTACTTTTTTATATAAATTGGGGCCTTTTATCTTAATAATGCTCTTATCCTGTCTGTGTTTTGGTGGTGGTGATTTTATTCTAATGGACTGATATGGCCACAACCATGATATAAATAGATAAAAGCACTTGGTTAATTTCCTCAATTCTGCAAAAAAACAGGACACCAGCAAGAGCAAATTTTTGATGAAGAGACATTGTATCCACTTAGGCCACAAGCCAACGTCTTTATAAAAGCATAAATCAAAATCTAAATCCCAAATTTAAGATCTTTTGCTAATGGTATGATTTTACCTGCTTCCCTAGATGGAAGCCTTGGACCATGAGGTCAGCATTTGGTGAAGCTAGATATCTCTTTGACGAGGATAACCCAGAGGCTCTGGAACAACCAGAAAGGAATGATGAGGCCCACTCTGCGTGGGGGTATACACACACAAACCTAGAACCCCATTTCAGTTGATGAGGTAACAGGCAACTTCTGGCTATTTTCCACCTCCCAGTAGCCTTCTTCCTCCTTGTTCTTGATCCCCACTGCCTCAGACTGCTCCTGAGCCTGATAAAACAAAAGACTCTGCCATCTGCTGCAAGACAGAGAAATGCCAAGAGCCTGCTGCCATGTCCACTCCATGGGAAGCTCAGGGTACTGTTTGGGTTGTGTGTGCTTCTGGTCAAAAGTGAAGAGATTTCTTAGTACCTTACCAGGAAGGATGGGGCAAATGGGAGCCAAAGCTATCTGAGGCTATTGGCATCACCAATTGGGGGAGACTTTCTGATTATAATGCCAGTTGTGCAGGGAACAGGCAAATCACACATTGATGATCAGATCTGATTTTTTTCTGAAGTGGTCTGATTAGTTCTCTTGTTTTAACAACCCAATCAGATAAACTGGGTGGCAATGCATTGATTTTATAGCACTGGGATTGCTGGGATCAATCTGAATAAAACTATTTAGTGCCATGTATGAACACCGCTGAATTCAGATAAGTGGGATGAATTCCTTCCTTTAAGCTCTTGAGTAATAGAAAATAAAACTACTTAGATGCTGTCTCTATTCAGGAGATTATGTACAGAAGCCTAAACCCTGGTTTCAATTCAGTCCTAACTCCCTACCTCCCTAAACGGAATTCAACCTTATTTCCTGGTTTCATTCTGCAGACACTTATTTTTTTTTTACATGCATTGAACTCTTAAGCAAGATATTTGTGATTGCAATGAATCAGGATAGAGGAGAAAACACATGTGTGAACTGTCAAAAGTTTCTTTCTGCAGGATTATGAAATCCTTGACCTCTGACCCAGAGGTCAAAGACAGATTGATTATTTTCTGCAATAAAAATTGATCCAACAAGATTTACACTAAACGGGGATTCAAAGAGATTTTTGGCTAACACCATTTGACTAACAACTTACCCTCTCACCTTATTAACAGTCATAGTTCTTGCTAGGTGGACAAAAGATTGATCCAGGAGGAGACTTAAGGTTACTGGGGGTCTTTCTCTTGACTGCTCCCTGTAGTAATGCCCAGTTCTATGCTTCACTATTCTTCAGTGCTCCTTTGACGCCACTCAACCCAAAAGGCCAGTTGATTATAGTATTCATATAATTGGGGTTTAGCAGGATATTTCTAATGACTATTTCTTCATGTTGGCCATGTCCTCCTGTACCTCATTTTTTCTCATCTATAAGATGACCTGGTTGAGTTGAGTGAAAATTGAGATCTCTTTTAATGCTTGCATTGTATAATTTCAATAATATATTACGCTGATATTTGTGTAGCATTTGTACATCTCGTAAAGCAATTTGGGATCTATAAATCTGTGTTGTTCTTACTCTGTTCTTCTGGAAAAACATTCCCTTTGATTTCTTCAGAAATACTATCCCATCAGATGAGATTAGATGCCCAATGTACCTCAGACTCAATATGGTAGTAGGTTAAAATGACTACCATCATGCTAACCATCGGATTCTCAGTCAATTCTAGACTCCTGATGCACAGTAATACCCTGTTGGTGCAAGAGGTAACACCACCTGTCAGTTGGTGTGGAAAGCACTACAGCATGAGGCAACCATCTTGTGTTGAAAGACAGAACTTTTCTGCCTTCTAGTTCAGCTTTTATCAAGACTTAAAATGCAGCCAAGGTATTAAAGAGAGGAGGGGGGGGAAACTTGGAAGGTTTTTGTACTTTTTGTAAAAAATTCTGTCTTTCTTTCTTTCTTTTTTTTTTTAACCATTACTAAAATCTCCTCCAAACACACAGACTCTACAGTATCCCTATTAAATTATATAGAGCGAGTCCAGCCCATGACTGTCAGCGGGGCCCATCAGTCCTAATTTATCGCCCCAGGAAACACAGTACAATTATGGTAATAAATAATAATAGGATTCAGTACATGACAACATGAATGATGGAGCCTCTCAGAATTCATTTACATTGCTTTGTGTTGCAATCATCATGCCTCTAATGTAATGCCAAGCAAATGAGCCCCTTTGAATATTGTGCAATCTATTGCAAGTCAACTGGCACAAAACTCACTCAATAAATCATGTTCAAACACATGCCTGTAATGACAGGTAAATCAACAATGAAGTAATTGCATTTAATGTATTGAAATACTGGACAAAAAACAGTGACCTCAAAGTGACTTTTTGTAAAAGGTATGATATAGTTGCAACAAGGAGTGAGGTCCTTGGTAAGAAGCATGCCTTGCTCAGATGCACACGCCACCGCTGCTCCCCTTGCACACCTTGATTTACTACCTTGTTTCTGCAGTAATCACGGGACCAGGCTGCCAGAAGCTTCAAGGAGGTGCTTATTCGCCTGAACATAAGAGTCACAGATGAGGGTGGAAATCAGCCTTAAGCAGAGTAACCATTCCTCTGCCTGGGCTGTCACCAAGCTCCGAGTTTGGGGGCCAACTCTGAAAGTGACCTGAGAGGGAGGAGGGAGCACTGGGTCAGGAATCAGAGGATTGAGTCCCCTGGGTCTGGTGTTCACTCAATCCCTGGGTGGCTCTAGCCAAAACTGCTCCCCTTCTCAGTTCTTTGTCTGTGAAATGAAGTAGTTGGTCTGTCATGTCTGAAATTCATTGGGACTAGAACATGCTCTGAAGCTCAGATTCTAATTAGAGGCCTTCACTTTCAAGCAAGCAGGAAAATAGGTCCTCGGCTCTTTCTGCTCCTGAGTGTTTGAGGCACTGGTTTGAACCGGCATGCATCTCCTCATCATTTCTGCTGGTGAGGCCAAGTGTATGTGCTTCTAATTTCTGTGAAACTTGGGCCTGCCCCTTTCTGGGCAAGCAGACAAGTCTGAAAATAGGGCCCCAGGGGCTATGTGGATGGATAACAGGCAACATGGAAATGACAACCTTCCCCACATTCCCCATCGCTTCCACCCCGGCTCCCCTCTTCCCAGGGACAATGTCAAGTAGAGATGAAGCAGAGCCCTTCCCAAGCCAAAGGCCACTTAAGGAACTTTCCTGCTCTTGTGAAAAACTCATTCTTGGCTAAAGAGCGCCACAGCCTTTCCCCCATAGTATACATTCCTCTTTCTCCTTAACACATACTCCCTGTCTCTTCTCAAATTGAATCTCATGGACTCCATAATCTTAGAGAAGTGGACAGGAGGAGAGGAAATAGCGCTACATTTAGCGTAGGAAGATCCGGCATGAAGCCCTGGTTTATTCCACATGTGACTCTGTACACGTCTCTTCACTCCCATAAGCTTTTGTTGCTTCGTTTGAAAAGTGACAGTAATAATTCCTGCTGTGGCTCCAACAAGGTTGTGAGGAGTACAACAAGTGAAAAGCCTTTCTTAATTGTAAAGCACATTTTTGTGATTATTTGGGAGAAAAGAACATTCTAGGACCAAGGTACCCTACCCTGCTCTGGACTCAAACACTGCTCCTTACCATAAGAAAGACTATTGTGTTTATTTATCTGTGTATTGTTATTGTCTGACCCTCCTCAGAGTGTAGGTTAAAAAGAAGAGGGACTCCGAGGGTCTCATTCATATTTTTCAGTTATTACTAGACCCTAGAACAACATTAATTAGCATTGTTGAATGAATGAGTAAAGGTATTTCTTTCATTCGGTAAATTATAATAAAACACTTCAACGTGTTCTTTGCAAACATATTTGACATTAACCTGCCTCAAACCTACAAACATAGCCTCCTATTGTATCCTCTTTCCCTGTTAAAATATGGCAGATCAGCAGGAAATGGCTTCTTGAACAACTGTCCCTACTGGAAGGATAGCACTCTGAAAGCCTTTTATGGCCACTAAGATGTTTTCTGAAGCCAAAACTGGGCCACAGTTTCCCAGGCAACAACAATTCAGAAAAAAAAAAAAAGCTCACTTCAAAGCAGAAATGGACCTGGGAAGCTGGAAAAACCACATGCGTTTCCATATTAAGAGTGGGAAGTTATGGTCGATATAACCTTTGAAAGCTCTTGGGGGAAAGCCAACGGGTCTCATTTTAGTATCGTTCATCCATAGACCCTGTCTGCCCTCTTTGGGATGTCATTCTGTCACAGAACCATGAAGGCTTACTCAGAGATCACCAGCTTTCTCCTTCCCAAAGCAGGCCCCAGCTCCCCTGATAGCTCCCACATGATAGATTCTGATTAGAAGGCAGCCACAGAACAAAAGACCCATTAAGGAGGGCTGGTGGGAGGAAAGGCATATCAGGGGGTCCTAAAGGGGACAGAAAGAAACAGAAAAACTCTAATATTAGAAAATTGCTCCCAGTTGCGAGAGATTGATAGTGTTCCCCAAAGGTGAAAACATCAGGAATAGAGGGACCCGGCTTTTCCAACTTATCTGATGGTAAATGTCAATCTTGTTGATCTTGGGTTTTCTTAACCCCCTGTGCTGGATTCAGATTGTTTCTGAAAGCAATAGTTCAAAGACTACACCCTCTACCCTGGCATTCAAAAGAAAGGGGAAAAAAAATACACCAAGACCAACAGCAAGCTGAATCCAGAGTTAAGGAGAAGGGAAATGTACCCTCTATTTCAAGGTAACAGACTGAAGGAACAGATTTTCTGAAGTCTCTTTCAACGAAACATGGAGTTTATTGAAGGCATTGGATTTTAACCTGATTAGCCAGTATGAATAGTGTATCAACACGCCCAAATACTCAAGATTCAAAAACCTCCCTTATACTCATTTCCACCCCCATCATCTCCTTCCTCTCAGGAACTAAGGGACAGGAAATAAACTCCTGCCTCTTGTCATTTTATTAGGCAACTCCCAAGAGCCAATGAGCTGCAAGCCCTGGCTGTGAAATGGCTCTGGCTGAGGCAGCTTGATTAATGACCGAGGGTCAGCAGACATCACCTCTCTCACTGAGCCTCCAAAGTGCATGCAGAGCCAGCTGGAAATGAAGAAGAGAGAGAGGAAGGGGCCCCAGAGAGCCCTGGATGAACACAAGAACCAAAGATGGAGTCAGCCAGGCAACATCAGCCGAGTTCTGCCCCTGACAGGAAGGGTCACAACCGGTTTTCCTCATCTTCCTTTTAGAGAGTAACCAGGCAAGGAGGAGGCAGAAGTGGAAAAGTTTTAATCCAGAACTTTCCACACATTGCAGGACAAAGTGTTAGGATGACTGAGGACCTTTCTTGAAGAATGCCAATATCAAGTCTGCAAACTGGGAAGGAGAGGGCCCTGAACTCTCCATAACTTGTTACTAACACCACTGGTTCTCAGGGAGGAGCAATTAGGATCCATAACGACCTAGAAGACAAGGCAGGCACCTGAAGAATCTTCCCACAGAGAGAGAAGCCTGTGAATTTGAATAGGTATTTTCCATAACCAGGGCATCTGATTTTTGTTTCTTTTTATATGAACATCTCTTTCAACCCTCCTTGCAGAAAGCCATGGTACATTCTACTGAATTGGGCTGAAATTACATTTTCTACTTGTCAGTTGTCCTGAGAGTTGCAAGCATGTAGACTGCGCATTAGCAATGTAGGAACCACAGCACTGAAGAGAAGCTGCAAAGTGGGCTTAGGTCCAGAATGCAAAGAGCTTTCATTTTCTCTGAAGTATCAACACTTGGGGAATTAACCTTTTTTTAAACTTTTAAAATTTTTTCACCTGAAACTCTGAATTTGGGTATTCTGAGTTATCAATTACAAAGCATTCTCAGAATTCATGGGGATGTTTGGCGTGGGGGATATTTTCTGTTTGAACTATCTTCATAAAGAAAAATCCCTGAAAACTTGAGAGCTTACAATACACTTCCGAGATGCTAGGCAAATCTCTTCCTTCACATTGCCTCCTGACACAGACAGAAAACAACCATATTCCTAACTCAGAAGCAATAAAAAGACTTAACAGGTCATTGAGCCCACACTGTCATTTTACATATGAAGCAACTGAGGTCTGAAGAGCTTCGTGTTTAAGCTTCGAGAAGCTTAAATAGACATTGCTGAACTGATGTAGAACCCAGGGCTCATGTCCCTAGACTAGTGCCTGTGCCAAAATATAATATTTTCCCTGGTAGTTGGCAAGTGAACAGGTCTAGGTCAGGATGAGAGAAAGCCAGCAACTTGCCAACTTAACCTAAGAAGGGCTGAGCTAAATGCAGGGAAAGAATACCCCAAGTGTGTTGTCTAAAATAATAACTATCAAAAAGAGATTATTAAATTATAAAGGGGGACCTCAAAGTAGAGCACATGCCTAGCAAGCCCAAGATCCTGGGTTCAATCCCCAACACTGGGGAAAAAATTCTTTTAGTTTTAAACATATTTGTTTAACTTAGCATAATCCCGTATTTCTAAAGTTCTTCAATTCAGGGTCTGGAGGATCTTAATACACATCTCTCTCTCCCTTCCTTCCCAAACACCCACTCTGAATACACTTTATTAGCATACTCCAGAACTGGTATGATTCCACAAAGCATACTTTGGGAAACTCTGTAAAGGGGAAATAGCTCTGTCAGGGAAAAAAAAAAATGAGAATTAAATTCTGGTCACAGAAACAGACCAAAAACAAACATATTCTGGTCCCAGAATTTAACTATGCTACTAAGCAGAAGCAAAGCTTGGATAACTCATGTAACCCTTCTAGGTCTCCATTTCCTAACCTCTTACTATATTTCACCACATAACCATCACCACCACATAATCATCACAACCTGTTTTCTCAGACCAAAAAAAAAAAATAGTTTTTAACCTCTCATCACATAATTGCCACATGGTACAATTCAGTTCCTCATACCACTTGAAAGGCAAGCAGAGCAGCGATGTACTCCTTAGTGGCATATGCATGCACATTAGTTTTCTTGCACATACTAGCAAGTCTAGAATTCTCAGCATACAGCATAGTTGTCAGTGCTGTTAAGAGCTGACTTACATCGTTTGTTTAGAACACTGCAGTACTAATGGTAAACACATGAGTTGTGCATCACATTGGAACCTATGATAGTAGTACAAAACCTTCAGACACAAAAGATTAAATTTTTTAAGTCCAAATTTTGCAACACCTTAGTAAAGTGTCTCAAGTATAATATTTTGACTGTAATACACACATCGAGAATAGCTAATGTGTAACCTTTTCTTTTTCAGACCAGAAAAATACTTCAACGGTCACAAGGAAATGATGTGTGTTGATTTGAACTATTTAATTTTAATGTATATTCATGAGTATTCTGTGCATCTTTTTGCGGGGGAGGGTGTTACCAGGGATTGAACTTCAGGGGCATTCGACCACTGAAGTACATTCCCAGCCCTATTTTGTATTTTATTTAGAAATAGGGTCTCACTGAATTGCTTAGTGCCTCACTTTTGCTGAGGCTGGCTTTGAACTCACGATCCTCCTGCCTCAGCCTCCTGAGCTACTGGGACCATGCGTCTTAATCTTGCACCCAAGACAGTCTAATAATAATAAATGATTTTTTTTCTTTTTAAATTTTTTTTTGATGCTGATGGGCCTTTGTTTTATTCATTTATTCATATGCAGTGCTGAGAATTGAACCCAGTGCCTCACACATGCTAGACAAGTGCTGTAGCACTGAGCCACAAGCCCAGCCCACAATAAATCCTTTTTAAGTAAAACCTGCACAATTTAAAAAAATTCATATAATAGTCACACCCCACTTTTTGCGAAAAGAAAAAATTAGCATAAAATCTACAACATTTATGCAGCCCAACGGTGGTGGTAGGGAGTACCAATGTGAGACAAAATAACCCTACAGTCCTTCTGCTTCAAAATTCTGTGAATACTGAATGTTCAGCCTTCCCAACAAGGAGGGGAGATTGGGCCAAGGTTGGCCCTATATAGACAGCTCCAGCAGGAGTCTTGTCCTTGACACTTCAGTCCCAGCTTGAGGTGAGGAAAGGAAAACTAGGAGCTAGGATTCTCCAGGGGATGAAAGTCAATGTCCTCAGGAGGCACTGGTTTGAGCCTAACCTTGCCAAGATAAAGCCATCTAAAATATGCCTCCTGTTTATTCCAATAAACTTCTTTTTAAAAAATTAATCTCTTCCCATGATGAAGCGGTCAAACCATCTAGCTCTCTCATTAAACCTTCTTCCTCCACCCCTCCATCCCAGGGCTGAAATAACCCACCAATGCCCTCCACAGCACAGACGTCACATGGCTTTCTTTTACAGAGCTCATAAAAGAGCCTTTCCTCTGAAATCACATGAACCCCTGCCCCCAAGCTTTCCATTTTCTTTTGTCAATAATTATTAACCTCTCCCCACCCTCAGGGCTTACGCTGTGCTGCAGGCCAACAGCCTAGTTCAGTGTCTGGGTCCCTGGCAGCAAGTGCTCATTAAAAAACATGCAAGATATGTTCTGCCTTGTATTTCCTGAGTGGTCTCCACACCTGGAGTGATCAGAATCCAACAAGAGGCCAGGAAATGGAGAGCTTCTGGACTCCTGGCTGGGATGTCCAGATACTGGACAATGAATGTGCTTAGCAACTCACCCTCCAGGAGAAAAGACCAGGCCTCTGCCAAAGAATTCACAAGACCCTGAAGCTGGCAAAGAAGGAGGGAAGAAGTCTCCTTGATTGATGGGACAAGGAGCCAGACGATTTGTGATTTCACCTCAACTTCTTCTTCATCTCCTACCAAGCAAAAGAAAACTAAAGCTCATTCTCTCTCCTACATTCACACACACACAAAAGGAAATTTTTAAAAGAGAGGGTTGGGGGGGGGGAGGTGTGGGGGGAACACTAGAAGCATTTTTGAAGGCAAAAGGCTGTTTATTTCTGCCAAAGTGCTGATTTTTTTTTTCCTGCCTCTGGCAACTGTATCAGAATTGGAGACTTCAGCAGAGGAGAAATCCATTCACTTGTCATCACATAAAACCTCTGTGTTCCACAGAGGAAATGGCAAAATTTCACCCTTAACTGGATTTGTGAATTCCTGCTGGGGGCAGGGAAGGGGGCAGAGCAGAGAAAGTCAGGCGGTCCTACATCCCAATGTTCAGTTGACCCCACTCTGCATGGGAGGGAACGGCTGGTCCTCCAAAGAGGCCACATGTCAGCAGGAGACAAAGGTAGAAAGAGTTAGAAGGGGACAGCCACAAGCTCCGAGCCCCGGCCAAAATGGAATGACTCCAACCCACATCACCGCAGAGGGCTGGATCGAAACTCCTTTTAAACGACTAGAACACCGGGGATTTTTTTTCTTCCCCCCTGGAGTATATCCCATGGCCTTTTAAATAATGACTGTTTGGAGCAATTACTTGTTATTGAGCTTAGCACATTCTATATTCAGTCATTGTGCTAAGCACAGTATTCATTTCCTACTCTTTACCTTTCCTCTGAGTGATTTTTCTTGCTGCCCGTCTACTACCTGTCCAACCGGATTTAGCTGACTCCACAGAGGCAGTGAAGATGGCAGGAGGAACCAAAAGTTCCCATCTAAACTCCCATTCTGACCCTTTATGTGTGATTGTTGTTTTTGGTTTTTTTTTTTGTTTTTTTCATTTCTCCTTTCAAATTCACTTCTGTGCACTGTTTTCTATTTTGATATTGAAGTGTGGCGACTACAATTTCCCTAAGAACCCCCATATCGAATTTTCCTGAATTTCAAAGGGCTGAGATCAAGATCCAGAAAACTCAAAACCCTAGGAAATTAGGTTGCTAGGATGCAGGGATTGTTTATTGTGCTCTCAGGCTTAATTAGGTGTGAGTAACATCTTGTCAGTGTTCTGCCACATATGCTAAAGCTGTCAGGGCAATTTTACTGAGTCTGACAGCTTAAATCAGAAACAAGAGAGTCAACATGTCAATGATGAGGCTGGACATGATGGATATATTAAGAGAAGTCTGGAAAATTCTGGACTTCATTATATCGACTCTACTTCTCATAAGTTTCTTGTCAAAAGAATCTCAGCCTCATTGGAGAAACTCCCCTGGGATCCGATTACACCCAATTACAGGGCCTCCCATAGCCACCTGGGCACAAGAGGATTTCTGCAATAGATTCATCGGAGGAGAGATTGAGGGACGATGAGAACAAGGAAATTGCTGATTTTGGTATAATTTCTACAAATAGATCTATTGAGATTTAAAAGGTGCAATAACTTGACGTTTTTGGTAAGTTAAAAACTGCTTAAAAATTGGTTTGCAGGTTGTTTCTTTTTCCATCTTGGCCCCAGGCTATTTTCAAAATGAAAAGAATGGGATAAAATCCTGAAAACTGAGGTGGAGCTGAAGGCAATAATGCAATTTTAAAGATGACAAAGAGGGACGTGATAATCTTTTGAAAGTGTTAGAGGCACACTTGACTTAGGATAGCAAGTTTCTCAGAGGGAAAAGAATGAGGATGAGGAAAAGGAACTTTTGTTAAAAGTAGACTGGCACATTAGCAGCTGGCCTGCATGAGTTTTTCTTACACAGTCGGCAATGAGCGCGCTCTGGAAGGCATTTGTAGCCTAGACCCCCAAGGACTGATGCATTGTGACCTGCCACTGGCCTGTCATTTATAATGACAGGGAAATGTTGCTAGCCTAACCAAGGAGAGAAGAGGCCTAGCATCAAGGGCATACCTGGCCATGTTAATTAGGCACCCTTTTTCCTGGAAAAATCGAGTGTCTGGTGATCACTAAACAACAAGGCTGACCTTAGGCCACAGCCTATCTATAATGGGCTCAGATCCAAAAGCTCTTGACAGCACCAGGGGTCCCTTTCCAAAAGAATACCTTTTATCCTCCCCTCTAGTCCCTTTAAAAGTAAAAGTTGTCAATCAAAAGTATGTAATTAATTTTGCTGAACGACAAGATTTTTAAATTTCAGACTTGTAATTTCAGACTTAACTACAGAGTACAGTGAGTGAGCGGAAGACCCACAAGGAGGGAGAATCCACATGGCTTTCAACAGATGAGAACTTCTAGCTTTACAATGGGCCTTTTTACAGAGCCATTTTGGCTGACAGTTCATACATATCTTCTGTGATATTAGGCAGAGTCGCTGTGGCCTGAAAACGTTGACATTGCTTCAGAAGTTTAAACAGATGTTGCTGGCGTTTTGAAGCAATGAGTAAACTTCAATGTAACAACTTGGAAACAATAGTGGAGAGGGGAAAAGTATTTGTACAACACCCAGAAAAGGAATGGTCCTGCCTTTAGATTTCTTTTTCATCCCCACAAGAAAAAAGCAGAAGACCCACCTCCTCCATCCAGTTGAAAAGCAATGGGTTATTTTTCATTTTTTTTTTTAATATATTTTTAGTTGTTGATAGACCTTTATTTATTTATACATGGTGCTGAGAATCAAAACCAGTGCCTCACACATGCCAGGCAAGTGTGCTACCCCTGAGCCCCAACCCCAGCCCCAGCCCCGGCTATTTTTCTTTTATCTTTTCTTTTTCTCACTGATGGGAATGCAAATCATTCCCCCTCTGTCTCATAGTGGATGGGATTGAAAACCTCTTTCCCAGATCAATGTAGAGGAGACGGATCATCACCTCTGGCAACTAAACTGTTGTTTATCAACCTAGCAGGTGTGGAATAGGTATGGTCCTTTTTTAAAATGGTCTTTTCTCCTGTGCCTCTTGCCTCTTTCATGCCCCATGAAAGAAGTCAAGGACACAGGAGAACACAGAAGGTCTCAGTCCTGCTCCTCCGCTCACAGTTTTTTCTTTAAAGAAAGTATGAGGATCCCATAACCTTGAGGGCCCACATTTCACTCTTCCTGCTGTGAATGCTCAGACCAAGGGTAGGCCTATGAAAATCCCCAATCCATCTGACTTGTCCACATACTCCCACCACCCAACATACATCATTTGGCCAAAACAGAATGATGTCATTTGAAACAACACCATATTTTTGTTGTCCAAGAAATATCCATTGCGTTCCTCACGTATGCAATGTCCTATACTAGATTCTGGGGAAAATGGAAACTAACATAATAGCTGATATTGAGGGGTTATTTAGTTTGTCTCCAACACTATTCCATTTGCCTTATGAAAACACCTCACTTAAACCTGAGATCAGGAGGTAAGTACTATAATTATCGTCTTAATTTAATAGATGAGGAAATAGAGGCATAAGTTACATAATTTGAGCAAGATCACACAGCTAATGAGTAGAAGAGCATGGG
This sequence comes from Marmota monax, assembly GCF_021218885.2. Taxonomy (NCBI): domain Eukaryota; kingdom Metazoa; phylum Chordata; class Mammalia; order Rodentia; family Sciuridae; genus Marmota; species Marmota monax. Next base: position 1,950,962 of record NW_026693937.1, on the reverse strand, counting down.
TTCATACCCAGGCTGTGACTCCAAATGCTGTGCTCTGAGCCACAGCTCTCCACCGTCTTCTTACCAATAGTTAGCCATGGTCTCTGTCCTCAAGGAAAACACAGTCTGTTGGTTAAACATTATGTAGTCATATAATTGAGTAATTGGACATCTAAACATAAATGAATCATGCTGTAAAACACCGAGGCATAAAACCTCATCAGCCATTTGTTGAAGCCTCCTCTTAATCAAATCAGATCTATGATGGCCAATCTCTGAAAGATGAAGCTTCTGCAGCACACCAAACCTTTTCCTCAGGAAAGCTGATATCAGCTGTCCCCCGCCTCAGTAGCCACCATGAACAGCCATGCTGGTCACAAACAAGACCAGGAAGGATACCCATATTATTTTCCCAGATGTTCTATAACATAGTGCCACAAAACAAGTGGCTTAGAACAACAGAAACATAACCTCACAGTTATGGAGACCAGAGTCCAAAATCAAGGTGCTCCTCTGCAGCGTGAGGATCCTGTCCTGCATCTTCCAACTTCCGATAGCCCCAGATAATCCTTGGTGTGCAGAAGTATGATTCCAGTCTCTGCCTCTGTCCTCACATAGCATTGTCTCTGAGTGGCTTCTATTTATATTCTCTGTCTGTATGTCTGTCTGTGTTTGACTCTCTCCTTTTTGTAAGGAAGCTAGACAGATAGGATTAGTGTCCACCTGAAACACATCATTTTAGCTTGATGATTTCTGTAAAGACTCTATTTCCACATAAGTTCATGAGGTTCAGGAGCGTAGGACTTCAACCCATCTCTTTTGAGGGAACCCAATTCAACCCAAAACAGTAGTCCAGCCACATGCAAAGCAGAAAACTCCTCAATCTAAGGGGCGATCTAGTCCAAGAATTCTGCCTCCACCACATAGGATGGTAACCAACGGATTCCTTTATATTCTGTCTTAGGAACCTTGGATCCCAGCAGAGGATAATAGAGAAGTCAGTGTGGCAGGGTCACCAAAGCAAGGAAATAACCCTGCTTTTGACAACCTCAGGAGACAGACCTATCACTGAAATAGTTCCAAAGTCTGAAGTAGAGAGGCAAAAGCAGGTTCTCCACTGGGCTCAGGTGGCTGCTGAGGCTCCTTCCAGGTCTTGTTGGCTTATTCTTAATAAATGCATCAAATTACCTCTCTACACAGCTGTTATTTTTTGGTCTTATCACGCAAGTTGAGAGGATTCCTGACTAACTAAGCAGACATTTTCCTCTTGTAGAAACATTTAAAATTCACAAACTATGGAAAACTCTCCCAAGTTTATCTTATCTACTTTTGTCTCTGGTCACTGTAGCATCTCCTTATCATGTACATATATGTGTATTTCATATATACTTGTGCATATGGCATATGATTAATGATACACACATATGCCAGTCTATAGTATATATTTTCTTTCTCATGTCAAATAGGATGTGTAGAGATTGTATTTATGAAAATATGACTGTGGAAGCATAATTACCAAAGGAACATACCAACTGATTTGTATCATACTGATGATAATAGTGGTAGCTTTTAATGTGATCCAGAATCCCACTACTGGGTACACATCCCAAGGGAAGGAAATTAGTATGTTGAGATATCTGCACACATATGTTTACTGCTGCACTGTTCACAATAACCAAGATACAGAGTCAAAATAAGTAATCTTAAATAGATGAATGGGTAAATTGTGAGATATATATATATAAATATATATATATATATATATATATATAAATATATATATATATATATATATATATATATATATATACAGTGAAATATTATTCAACCATAAAAAGAATGAAATTCTGTCATTTACAGCTGGATGAACATGGAAGACATTTTATTCAGCTAATAATTATAATAAGCCAGACACAGAAAGACAAGTACTACAAATTCTGCATATTCTCGCTTATCTGTGGAAGCTACAAGTGTTGATTTCATAGAACTTGGGGGCTGGGAAGGAGAGTGCGCAGAGGAGGGATGGGGAAAGCTTGGTTAACAAGTACAAACTTATATAAGAGGAAAAGTTGTGTTCTATAGGATGATACGGGGACTATAGTTAATAGTAAGTATAGAGCAAAGGAATCAGCTGTGTGTGGACTGAGACTTCTGAAACCATGAGACCTAAGTAAACTTTTCCTCCTTAAAATTGTTCTTGTCAGATCTTTTACAGCATGATTCAAAACAGCAAAAATGCTGGCCAAAATAACATGGATCAAAATCTCACACTGTATCTCCTAAATATTTATATTATGTGTCAATTAATAATCAAAAACTTAAATATATGATTAACCTCTCCAAAAAATAAAAATAATAGCTTTTATTCAGTGTTTAACTTATACTAGACACTTTACTGTGTGGACTTCACAGTATATTATCTGATTTAGTCTGTGCAACTGTCCAGAGAGGTAAGGATGATTATTCTTCTTTCACACATGAATAACCAGAAGCTTAGAGAGTTGGAACAACTTGTCTAGCATGACAAAGCTAGTGTGTGAAAGATCTGAGATTGGAACCCAGATGACCGAGAATAGAGCAAGCGCTGGAATCTCCTTCAACTGACCACTGAGGTGGTCACATGAATCCCTAGAGCTAATAATGATTCTGGGGGATCACTGAACCCAGAAACTTTATTTCATATATGAGGACTCTGATTACTAAGGACTGAACGGTGGGGCCCTATGATTCAGTTATCAGCAAAGCTGGGCATGGAATCTGGTTGTTGACCTCTAAAGCTTGTGTTTTTCTACTTGAACTCCAGCCCTCCCGGGCTGAATCTGGCAGAAATTTCAAGTTTTTCCCTTGTGAATGGCTTTCCTCCTGTTTCCTGCACTAACAGGGTTTCTTCTGGTTTTAAATTGTTTTGGTCATTTCAATTAGAATCAGAGAGGGAGGGAGAGAGACCCTATGCTTACAGTCTCCATCTTTCCAGAGAGTTGGGCCAAGATTTTTTATAGAGTTGAAACAAAAATCATTACAGTTCATCAAGGGTTCAGCAGCTCACCTGAAAACCAAATACGCATGCCCTAAGCATTCAAGTTAATCAACGGTTTTCTGTGCTCCCTTTGTACTGCCATCTCCTAGCTCAAATTCAGCATTCAACTTCAAGTGGGGGTTCAGTTGATATTTTTGACTGACAAAAGCAATTAAAAACATAATATAAGTTCTCTACAAACCTTGTTATTATTGTGACGGTGTTTCACATATGTAAGGCAGTTTTAACAATCCTTTTGATTAGTCATTCATGTAAGTTTTTGAATAAACATTTCAAATCAAGTCAAAATAATCACAGAGGATAATAGCACTACCGCGTTGCTTAGAGAAATTGTGATCGCAGTCTGTCTTTTTTTTTCTTTTCTCTTTAGAACTGAGTAAATAAATTATCTTAGTCCATTTTGTGCTGCTACAACAGAATACCACAGAGTGGGTAATTTATCAAGGAAAGGAGTGTATTTGGCTCATGATTCTGGAGCTGTGGAGTCCAAAGGCAGGCAACAGCATCTGGTGAGACCTTCCTTCTGTGCCAGAACATGGTGGAGGGCATCACATGGGGAGACAGAACAAGCAAGCTAGCTCAGGTTTCTCTGTGTCTTTTTATAAAGCCACTAATTCCATCATGGGGGTCCTACCACCATGACCTCTTCCAAACTCACTGCTCCCAATGGCCCTACCTACCTCCAAATACCATCAATCTATGACTTTAGTTATTAGATTTCTAACACATGGACTTTTGGGGGACAGTGAAACCATAGAATAAATGTAACACCCTTTGCCTACTTTTTAGTTTCCAAAGGTAAAATTTGCTTTTTTCCCTGTTGGTTATAATACTCTTTAGGTGGCTGAAATAGAAAAGCTGAGTGCAAACCCCTTTAACATCTGTGACTTCACAAACAAAATGTAAAATTTCTGCAACAATACAAAGGAAAAGCATTTATCTCCATGTGTTACCAAACCAGGCTGGTCTTGACCCCCAACACAGGTGTCAAATACTGAGAGAAAGAGCTTTGCAAAAAAGAAAAAGATTTTTCATGAGGAGATGAGAGATCTGTATCTAAAATCTTCTTCCTCAAGGGTAAGGATTAGAGGTTTTTGTGGAATAAAGAATAAGGTGGTAGCCAGATGTAGTGGTGCATGCCTGTAATCCCAACAGCTCAGGAGGCTGACAGGAGGATCGCCAGTTCGAAGCCAGCCTCAGCAATGGTGAGATGCTAAGCAACTCAGTGTGAGCCGGTCTCAAAATGAATTACAAAATAGGGCTGTGGATGTGGTTCAGAGGTGGAGTTCAAACACTGATACCAAAAGAAGAAGAAGAAGGAGGAGGAGGAGGAGGAGGAGGAGGAGGAGGAGGAGGAGGAGGAGGAGGAAATAATCATCCATCGTAGTCTGAGGCATGGGGCAAGGTGACTGGGGATAAGAAAAAGTGCTGCAATCAGTTTTCAATGCATACAGAATCAACCTTCATGGCTCTTCATGTGAGGCACTTTCAGGAAATGGCAACCTTAGCATACTCCAAGGGTTGAGTTTTGGCCTTCTAATGTGAAAAAGTCACTCATTTAACACTTTCACAGGCCCAGGAGAAGGTTCACTGATTTCAACCAGCTTGAGATAGATAAAAAACAGTCTCCAGGTTCATGAACGTCAGCCTAGGCAACAAGGTAATCATGACCCATTCGTCAGAGGTGTTACCTATAGCAAAGCTAAAGTTAGTGATAAAAGTAAGTAAATGAGAGGATGCAAAGCTAGAGGGTTTATTTAGATTTCCCCTTGGGTTTATGAAGATCTTTTATTCACTCACAACAAACCCACAGAAAATGGGTGAAAGCAGAGTAGGAGTGTAGATGTTTCAATAGTCTATTGACCAGCCAGCAGCCTTTCCACCCAGGCCCAGTTACACCTATCTTCTATGGAGTATTTTTATCGGTAATTATCAATGATCTCACCACACAGTGTCCTATTAGTTAACCCATTTGATTTCCCCGTAGTATTTAACACCACCACTAGCCCCACCCTCTTTGAACCTCCTTCTTGCCTGGCATGGCCCCCACCTTTCCGAGGTTCTTCTCCTTTCTCCCAACTGCTCCTGTCTTTTCTAACTGAACTTCTTCTACCACTCTCAAAGTACTGATAAACCTCAGGCCTGCCTTCAGACTTTCCTTGTTCTCATTCCATTCTCATCCCAGAAGAGAGTGTCTACACCTGAATATTCTGCAGACACTATGTGACAGCAAGTCCATGCACCTCTGACTTCTGCAGGCCTTCCCATTACTGTTAGCCTTCCATATCTCTTCTATCATTTGTCCTTCTGTGGAAAGCCATCAATCTGAGGCCAACAATCCATGTCCTAAGATGCATCAAATGTCTCCATTTTCCTACAATGAGAACCTTTGCTAGCCTGTAGCTCAGTCCCCCTCATCTCTGTACCACACCTCTACCAAGTCTTCCCACCAGCCACTTCTACTGCAGGTTTGGGAACACATTAGGCCTTTTGTATCCATGACCTTTCACATGCTCTTCCATGTGTTGGATTCATGTCTGCCTTCCTTCCCACACCTCCTCCCTAACTTCTACTGGCCTTTCAAAGATGCACCCTCCAGGAAATCTCTAACCACCTCAACCCTAAATGAACTCAGTGTCTTTGAGCAAAACTCTTCGTTGTTCTTCTGGATTCCTATCAGACAACATGGCTACACATAGCTAGCTACATGTTCTATTTATTTCTGGCACACATGCATACACACACAAACACAAACTTTCATTACACCAGATATGTATAAAGATTGGATAAATAAATGATGCTTACTGTCACACCAAAAGTTTTCAGAGCAGAAATTCAAATTCAGGGAAGTCCAAATTCATGATTTTTTCATTATAATCTATATGTGGCTCACCCCAAAAGAGAGACACTTACTGCATAATAAAGGGGGACTTAGCTTCCTACCACTAACATCTGTATTTCCTATGATTTGATCTACCCACAAATAACACAATTCTGTTCTGTTTTATTTTTGTTTGGGCACTGGGGTTGAACTCAGGGCCTCATGTATGCTAAGCACATGCTCTATCACTGAGTTACACCCAAGCTTCAATTCTTTGAAAACTTATTTTCCTTGTGTGTGTCCCAGGTTATACCAGCATCATATAAAATTCACTTTCAAGTCTCCGCAGCTTTCCTTCCACTGAAATGGTTTATGAGGGTTGAGACATGCTGAAATAAGCGTGGACACAGGCCTAGAGGTGAAAAATTCTAAGACTTTCTTCCACCTACTTTCTCCACTTTTTATTTCCATCACTCTGGTAAAATAGTTGAAAGATCAGAGAACTCTAATGTTGGCAAGATACTGAAGAAATAATCCAACCCAGAACGCTTTTTCTAGAAACCAACAGACAACTCAAGTCACCCAGTTTTGGGAAATACATGGGACCCCAAAGACAGAAAGCACTTCATATTTTCCTGGAAGAACTTCTGAGTGTTCACTCAGATGTCCGAAAATAAGTCTATCTAATGATTAAGAAATTTCTAGAATGGATGTCTTGTCCTCAGAAGTTACCCTCAAGAGCAATAATATGTGGCATAACGGCTTTGTGTGTGTGACAGGAACCATCCTGTGTTTTTCAGCTGACTTTCAGAAGGCGGGGGGCAGGAAATGTTGATTTCTTTGCTCTGCTAGTTTTCAGAGCAGTTATTCTGAATTTTCAGGGCCACAGGAAATAAAAGCACAAACACTGAATGTTTTGACTTATCAATAGAATTGAGGAGATTTTATTTATTTCTCATGCTTAAATATTACTCAAGGATAATTTTACATAAAATTGGTAAATCTGGAAACTTGTGATATTTCCCCTCCAGATGAATCACTTTTCCTTATATTTTGTTTGAGTAGATGTATCTTATCTGAGCCCCAGTTACATCTTTCTTAGCCAAGGACAATACATTTCACAGTGATCTGCCAGCCAAATGCTCTCCTATTTCACATTTTTAGCAGGGACAAGAATCAAAATAATAAAAATTGCAAGTGTTCCTGTAACCATCTCTCATCTTCTCCTTTCTCTATTTTCTCTCTTTCCCCTTTGCTTCCTGTATGTAGGCTTATTATTATAAGCCAAGATAATATCATAGTAAAGAAAAAAAAGATAAAGATGTTTAGGAAATTCTTTATTTGAATTTAGGAATGAGATATAATTGAAGCATGGAATTAGAATCAAACATAAAAGAGAAATTTTTTTTAAAAAGTAATTTTTAACTTGGTGCTTAATATGCCAGAGTCCTTAAAAGAGATTTTGTGTACATTTTCTCAATTAATCTTAACAAAATAATAATAAACAAATAATCCTGTGGAGTAGGTGTCATTTGCCTTCAGATATAGAAACCTAAGCTTAACATCACTAATGCCTAATATTCGACAGTTAATGAAGGAGAAACCTAGATCTTTTTAACCTGGCTCCGACTTCCAGAGACTAAGTTACTTTTACAACATTCTCTTCCATAGGTAAAAATAAATTTTAAAAGTAGTAATTATAAGAGCATAAATTTGATAAATTTGGTTAATTTGGATAAAAGCCTTAATATGTAAACATAGAAGACTAGGTTATGTCTATGGAACTCAATCAGGACTGAATAGAGAAGTTTCCAGAGCCATCCTCAGCTAGTTTTGAAGTACAGACCATACTCTGAGTTATTACTTCAGAAACTGTGACACATCTGCCTGATTTTTCCATTTCCCTACTTTATCCAGACCATGCCCAGGGTTCAGAAAGCACGCTATAATCCCAGCAGCTTGGGAGGCTGAAGCAGGAGGATTGTGATTTCAAAGCCAGCCTCAGCAAAAGCAAAGCACTAAGCAACTCAGTCAGACTCTGTCTCTAAATAAAATAAAAAATAGGGCTGGGGATGTGGCTTAGAGGTCCAGTGCCCCTGAGTTCAATCTCTGGTCACCTCTCTCCCACACACACACACACACACACACACAAAAAAAAAAAAAAAATCCAAAGAAACAGAGAACAGATCAACTTTCCCAAGTTAACCTTTACTTGTTAGGAGCTTTTGTAAACCCAGCAGAGCGTTCAGTGAGAGCCATTTAACAGTACTTTGATAGGATTCAGGATTGTAATGGACATTAGTTAATATTTGCACTAAAATCAGTTTAAGTTTAAAAAAAATTAAAAACTGTGATTTAAGTGCTCCTGGTAATCCAAAACTTTACCACACTTCTTCCTGACAGCAGAGGGCACTAAATAGCACGCATACTAGTCAAAGGAAGAAGGAAATAGTATTTAGAGTCTGTACACAGTAGGTCTGACATTCGCAACTATTGTTCAAGTTACATTTACTGCTCTTAAAATGAAGTAACACCATATAGTTCAATTCTTAACACTCCTTAAACAACAAAGAAGGCTTGAAATATGAAACCCAAAATGCTTTAGGGTTTGACATAATTAAATATGCAGCCATTTGTTCTCAGTAATACATTTTATTCCCTGTGGTAGAAACCACTGTGAAAAAAGAGAAATTCTAAAGGCATTTTCATGGCCCAGTGATCTGCACAGGCTACTACCCCTCAGTCCAATCCAGAAATTTTATCATGGATCTGTTTACCATCTAGGAACAAAAAAAAAGAAGAAGAAGAAGAAGAAGAAGAAGAAGAAGAAGAAGAAGAAGAAGATAGCGCCTGTAGGGAAATTTAGAAGGTAGGAACACTTGATAAGAAAGAAAAGAGGAAAGAAAATTGCATCATAGTTTTGTAGGCTGTTCTATTAAATTTCTCCAGGAAAAAAGATTGCAAAGAGACTGGCTGAGATTCAGTTCAGCTATTTCCTGAAATACTTCTGGGTTTAGTTTATGTAATAACACTCCATTTTCATAGGATGTCTTTTGTTTAAGGACTTCACAATTCTTCTAAATGCATCATCTCTATTATCCTCCCAACATTCCCCTGAAGCAGGTATGAGGCAGCAGCTGGGCTTATGAGTAGAGTAACCCCCAACCCCCAGCTCAGGACTCCCTCCACTGGCTTGGACATCTCATTCCACAGGTTGTCCAGCTTCACGCTTCTGTTACTTAAACCTATATCTTCCCCAAGCAAGTATTAAACCCCCAGGGATCTGACACTCCCCAGAGAGGGATTCACAGGAGAGAAGTTTCCATTCATTCAGAAAGATGCGTCAAGCACTTAGTTATTCCAGACGTTACTCTAGGCACTGGAAATACAGTAGGGAACAAAACAGAAAGGGGAAGTACCCTCCTCTTTGGGATCTAACATTTGCATGGGGAGATAGACAATATACATAAGGAAGTTAATTACGTGGTAGGGCAGTAAGTGCTATGGAGATAGCAAGGTAAGGAGAAATTAGGAGACGGTGGGGTTTAGGGTTGCAGGACTCAAAGAGAAGATGACAGTTGAGCAAAGACTGAAAGGAGTGAACCAGGATGTTTGGGGGGCATAAAAATCCCAGTCTGGAAAAGGTGATTGCAAGGGTGTGAGGAGGAACTTTCCTGGTGGGTCTGAAGGAGAAGGCCCCAGTGCTGCCGGAACAGAGCAAGCAAGGATGAAAGTAGGGGACATGTGGCCAGAGCAGAGCCAGGGGTAGGTCCAGCAGGGCTTAGAAGCCACCATGAGGCCTCCAGCATTTATGCCAAAGGCATAAGGAGCCATCCAAGACCTGATGGTCTTCTTATCTGCAGCAGCTCAGAAGAATGTTGCTCTTTATTTTGCATTTTGTTTTTTCACAATAACATTTTATTTTAATTTCTGAATGTAAAACTATAATGAAATATTAAATATGTCATATTCTATTCTTCAAATTATGTGTATACTAGTTTCCTAGAACTAACTTAGCAAAGTATCACAGACTGGATGGCTGAAAACAGTTAAACTTGAACACCAGAGGCTGAAAGTCCAAAATCAAGGTGTGTGCAGGGACACTCCCCGCCAAAACCGATGGGAACTTCCTTCTTGCCTCTTGACAACTCTGGAGGTTTGCATTGACCTTGGCATTTCTTGGCTTGGAGCTGCACTGCTCTGCCCCTGGCTTTGTTATCACATGACCTTCTCCCTATATGGCTGTCTCTTTCTATAAGGACATCACCATCACATTGGCTCAGGGGCTCAATCTACTCCACTACAGCCTCATCTTGACATAACTAATTTCATCTGCAATAACCCTGTTGCAAACAAGATCACATTCTGAGGTGCTAAGGATTAGGATTTCAATCTACCATTCCTTTTGGGGATTACAAAATTCAACCCACCAAACCATGTCTCCCAGAAATTCTGATTCTGGTCTCTGAGTTGCACACCTGCCTGCAAAGGATCAGTTCCTGACCTGGTCAGTGAGAGAACAGTTTGAAGGCAACCAGGGCACAGAAGATTGACACTGGTACTAGGAATTTGCGCAAAGGATTAGGGATGGTACCCAGTGCCTGATCTCAAGCTTGCTCCGTAATGATATGCTGGAGGAAGAGTCCTGATCAAGATTCAGCAAAATGTGCAGTGCTGCAAAAACCTCTGCTGTGTTTCTTTTCTTGTCTGGGTGTGTCTGTGGGTGTGTAAAGCAATGTGCATTTGAGTTTATATATGTGGCTGTGTGTGAATCCAAGTGTATCTTGACGTAGGTGTTTCTGTCTGTAACTAGGTGTGAACATGTGCACCTGTGCTAAGTCAGCATGTCTTTGCATCTGTGAGTACGTATCACTATGTGTGCAAGACGGAACCTATGGGTACACATTCATGCTTATGTGTCTGCCAGTTTTTATAAGTGTGTTACACTACAGCCTCAGAATGTCTAGAGGAAATTCTAGAAGCCATATTGGTACAGTGAGGCCAGACTAGTTCTGAATTATCTGGATCTGCCAATCCCAGCAGCACCTTGGTCTTTCCAGAATCCAATGCCCTTCTGGGGCTTTCTGCTATAGCACCAACCAGAACGCCCTTAGCCTATTTGATATCATGATACTTCTTCCCATTTTCTTTCAGGCACAGAGTAAGAACATGAATATGTACTACATCTTTGCTTTAAAATGTTTCCAGTTCACAGAGTCAATGGAGAAGTCACGGTCATGGTGGAAGAAGGACAAGGTTGTCAGCTCTAGAATATTAACCAACATTTTCATGGACTTCATAGAGACAACACTCACACAATCCTCATGACACTTTGTGAGGTAAAATGATTTCTATTCCCCTTTTACAGATGAGGAAACTGGCACATGGAACAATTAAGTCACTAACTCAATGTCTACCTGCTACTAGTAAGTAGCAGGTCTGTTAGCTCTCTATCATGACTAACAAATGCTTAAGATAAATCAACTTATACAGAGAAAAGGTATATTGTTTTAACTCAGAGTTTTGGAGGTTTCAGTTCATGATTGATAGGCCCTGTTGCTTTGGGTCTGTGATAAGGCAGCACATCATGTGGGGAGCACATGGAGGGCCAAAAATGCTCATCTCCTGGCCAGGAAGCAAGAAATAGAGAGAGAGAGGGAGAGTGGAAGGGACCAAGTCCCACAGTCCTGTTGAGGGCACAATCTCAGGGATCTGGAGGCCTCCCACTGGTCCCTGCCTCCTAAAGCTCCACCACCTCCCAGTAGGTACCACCCTAAGAGCCAAACCTTTGTCACATGGACCTTTTGAGGGATAATTATGGTCTAAACTTCAATAGCAGGGAAACCAATTCCATGCTCCAGGTTTGGGGTTTTCTCTTAATCTTGAAAAATAAACCAAGTTACCATCCTTCCTTCCTGGCAGCTAGAAAGTGCTAAGACTTTGCTCAAAGGAAAAAAATTCAGTTCTAGAGAGCTGCTGTGTCTTTAGTTTAGGTTAGGAACAATACTAAGTCATGCAGCCTCTCCTAGAGGAGAGGCTGAGCAGAGTAGCACCTGGACTATGGAATGCCACAGGTATTCTTTTCCTTATCACAGAGTTACTGATACCCCACAAACCATGTAACCTTTCTGGACTAAACTTTCCTTATCTGAGAACTGAGGAGTTTTGAATAGGCTACATTAGGAAAAAGCTTTAGTATTCTGTTGTTGTATATTAGGAATATGTGTTATAAATATAAATAATATCTCTATATAAATATATTCATTTTATATGTATATTTATATTTATAACACATCATATATATACACATATGTGTGTGTGTGTGTGTGTATATATATATATATATATATATATATATATATATATAGAGAGAGAGAGAGAGAGAGAGAGAGAGAGAGAGAGAGAGAGACCAACCCTAGGGGAAGATCTAGGATTCTCACAGAGCTTTGTAAACAAAAATCATAGGATAGTCATCAAGCTTATGATTGCTTTATGATTATTATAAAGCTATCCTGGAAGTACTTATCAGTGTTAACAGGGGCAGCATCAAAGCCTGATCAGGTAAATCTTACAGGAATCTTTAGTAATAAAGAATTCTATTTCCAGGGAGGAGTAAGGCAACAACATAGGAATGCCAGCCCTCTGGACCTCATCTGTGTCTCTCAGATATTGTAGCCATTTTATGGGACCTGGAGGAGCTCTCTTCAGAACAAAGTGCTTTCCTGGGACACTTTGAGATCTCATCCCCTGACTGGCTAAAAAGGACTCCATGTCCCTTTCTTTCTCCCCTTCCTGCGTCTCTCCCTGCCACCCATTGCACCAAGTCCAGCCTTTCCAATGTAGTCCCAGGAGCCTGTGATGGCAGAATGCAGATATGTGGCCTGACTCGAGGATCCCAGATTGGCAGGGAGAGGGATACAGGACCTTTCCTGTATCCTCCTCCAATATAATTCCCAACATTGTTTCTTCCAATATTACAAACTCCTTGAAAAAAAAAAATACACATAAAAGAGGCAGCACATCCCAAAGGGGCAGATCTATGAGCTTGGCGCCTGTGGAGGCTCTCCTCCCTCCTCTTTCCTTGGACCCATCAGTACTCCCTGGGCTGTGCCCTGGAACGTCCAGAGCTGAACCCTGCGTTCCTGAGGCGCGCTCCAGTTACCACTCCGGCTCTTCCCAGACTCCTGTTCTCTCTTCCTTTCCCTCCCTGCCTGTTCCTCTTCCTGCTGGTTGTTGTTTACAAGGAGCTACCAGGCTCTCTAAATGAAGCCCTTGAAGGCTTCCCCCTCTTGGAGGCCATGTGTTGATCCCCATGAGTCGACTTGTGGCATTTATTAGCGCAAGAGGGAAAGTGCTTGCCTCATCAGAGAGAGCAGCTGGAGACAGGGCTTTTCAAAGGCATGTAACTGACCTCTAGCTCAGCTGCTGGGTGCCTGGGTATTGCAGACTCAGATGATTCCCGTTCTCTCTCTCTCTCTCTCTCTGTTCTTCCACCAGCTTCCACCCTCCACCCACTCCTTTCAGGAGTGTCCTGACCTTGCGAGGCCTGAATCCCCCCCATCCATCTCCCTACATTGTGTCTCTCCGGTGAACTCATGCTGGGAGATTAATTGCTGCTATCACCCCTAATCCATCACACTTCCCAAAGATTGTTTTGACATCTAGTTAATTTTTGGCTGATGATTTATCAAATTCTTATTACCGTACTCTGAAGGGGCTCATTTATTGTGTTGATTCATGGTAATGATAAAGGGGAAGCATTTTGAATTTTAACTACATTTCCCTCATGCTTCTTCTACCCAGTGTAGTAAAAAAAGGGAAAAGGGGAGGAGGTGGGGACCGTACCCAGGAAACTCTTAAACAATTCAGAACGTGAAAGAAAAGGAAAAGGGGGAGAAAATTCTTCCATTATGTGGGCAAAAGCTAAAAGTCTGAAAAAGGTTACACACACGCACACACACACACACACACACACACACGAAGTATTTTTAGCATATGGGTCTGAACTACATTTGGAAAGCTCATACCCCTAAGGCTCTTAAACATTTATTGCCCTATAATATTACCTAAATGTCTACTACCATTTTATTCAAATATAACTTAATGGTAAATGACTTCAGTCATGTTCCAGTGGAAATGTAAAATGAGTGTCTTTGCTAGGCCAGATGGCCATCCCACCTTTTAAAACTGCAATGAGACTTTCCTGTGCCACTTTGGTCACTCCCCAGACCTTTCATTTGCCACTCAGCTTTTTATAATAAACCCAGATGGTGGGAAAGAGCCCAAAGTCAATGTCTGCCCTTTTTGGAGCTGAGAGGGTACAGGAGAATATGAAGGAACAGACGCTCACCAGCAGTCACAAGGGTGGCTATGGGAGAACACAATGAATCCAAGCCCACAGAATAGGGGAGGCCCTGCAGCCACCGGGGACAGACACTAGGAGATGCTCACTCAAAAGTTGTAAGGACAATAGTTCCAACCAATGGGAATAAGGGACTATCAGAGGTCTTTTCATCAAGAATCTTCCAATAGAAAAAGATGGCATATTACTTTTGTGGATACAGGAGAGACTTAGCCCTAATTGTCTTTAACACCAAGAGTGTGTCAAGGGAGTGTCCATCCTACTCCTTCACCCCCTCTACACACACTTCCCATTTCCTGTCCCATCCTTCCCTCTGTCTTCAAACCTCACAAAGTCCTGGGCATCACTGCAGGAAGTCAGGGTTATCCCAAAATCTTTAGTGCATCTATAGATGTGACTAGTCTGTACAATGGAATATAGAAATTGTACAGGTGACATGGTTTGGCATTTAAAATGACGAAGAAAGAAGAAAGTCTCAAGTACCCTCCCTGTACCTCATTCATAAATTAGGCGATTTTTACTCATCCTTTGTGTTTTGAAAAAATGTATAAAACGCCCGCTTAAAATTAATGAAATTGACATATAAAACAATCTAGGCCTAGAAATACATTTATCTATATGTCTATAACATTCATATACATAACGCAGATTTGGAGGAGGAAATAATAGAAATTATTTTAGTTGCAAAGTACTTTTTTCCACTTTACATTACACTTTGTTCAATTTTGATATTTTTTCTCAAACATTTTCCACTTAAACTTAGTTTATTAATATACTGGCATGTGCAGGTTGAGCATCCCTAATCTAAAAAATCTGAAATGCTCCAAAATCTGAAAGTTTTTTGAATGCCAACATATTGCTATAGGTAAAAAATTTTACAACATGAAACTTTGTTTCACACAAAAAATATTTAAAATGTTGGATAACATTGCTTTCAGGCTACATGTATGAGGTCTACATGAAACATAAATGAAGTTTGTTTAGACTTGGGTTCCATCCTTAAGATATCTCATTATTTAGAGTATATGCAAATATTCCCAAATTGAACAAAAATAATCCAAAATCCAAAATATGTCTGATCCCATGCATTTTGATAAGGAAAACGGAATCTATAATTATTTAAAGCCTTCATTCAACATATTCAAAAATCTATCTTACCTATGGCTATACTTTATATGTATTTGCATCCACTCTATTTTTTTTTGTAGTTGTAGATGGAAAGAATGCCTTTTTTTTTATATGGTGCAGAGGATCAAATCCAGTGCCTCACGCATGCTAGGCAAGAGTTCTGCCACTGAGCTACAGCCCCAGCCCTCCCTCTTTTTTTCTTGATCAGATTTGCTTGAGTTCCATCTAGTACATCAACCTTTCCCCATCTCGGTAAGTACACCACCATGCAATTAGCTAGAGAGCCTGAAATCTGCAGCACCATCTTCTGCACACACCTATAACACGTGTGCCTTACTTCTAATCCATCCACAGGTCATTTAGGACAAAATGTTTTCAGTGTTGGAGGACTGCTTTTCACCACCTCCTTCTTTACTGCAACATTCCTCCCTAGACCTCTGTATCAGTCACCTCCTAACTTACACAATCAGTGTCCCCGGCTCCCTCTGTGAACTTACCTTCTCCTCCCTCCACACTCTCTGGTCACCCTGACCTCTATTCCTACAACAGTTTCACAGGTCCTCTTCTCAGGGTCTTCACCCTTGCTGCTTCCTCTATCTGAAATGGTCTCTCCCAGATAGTTACATCAGTAATTTTAAACCTTCTTACCTATTCTGAAATTCCATGTTTTATGATTATCTTGCATCTCTTCCAACAAAGATCAGTAAAGTAGAGGGAGAGGAGAAGTTCTAGGACTGAATTAGAGCAAATTATATCCCATTGCTTTTGTGATTATGTCTAAATATATCCTAAAGTTATTTATAACAATTTTAAAATCTAGCATGGAATGGGAGAGAGAAAACTCTCAAAAGTGCCACCCTTGGTTGCTGAAGACAGATGAACAAGTTGTAGGGAAAGTTACAGCAACGTGCTAGGGATAGGACTCACTGGTACGAGAGCAAGCACACCCAATTTTGCTGTTCTTTTCCTTCTGCAAGTGGCTCTTCATCTGCCATTTATCAATGGTTTTTGAAAAGATTGACTTTGGCTTTCACAATGCTTCTCAACTTTATCTGTAAAAGAATTATCAGTGTGTTAGTCAGCTTTGTGTTACTATAACAAAATGCCTAAAAGAATCGACTTATAAGGAGAAATGGTTTATTTTACCTTATAAATTCGGGAGTTTCAGTCAATGGTCACTTGGACCTGTGGCTCTGGGGCCTGTGACAAGGCAGAGCATCATGGTAGGGAGCTGTTTACCTTGTGATGCCCAAGTAGCAAAGAGAAAGAAAGGAGGGGGCTGGGGTGCACCAAGGGTCCACACCCAGTGACCTACCTTTCTCCACTAGGCCCCACATCTTAAAGGTTTCACCACTTCCCAATAGCATTGTGAGCTGGGAACATGCCTTTAACACATGGGCCTTTGGGGGACATAAAAGATCCAAACTATAACAGGGATCAGTCACAAATGAAGAATGTGCTCTGGGAAGCATCTGTTCCCTATATTCCCTCCCTTCTCCAGCTTAAAATCCTGGCCACTTAGTCTCTTTGCATCATGTGGGGGATGAAGCATTGCCCACAATGAGCACAGATCTTCACTTCTGGTCTTTCCCCACCCTAGGTCTTACCCAAATCCCATCGACCTCCTTACTGCTACGTCTAAAGCTCTAGTTTCCTCTCCCCATGGCAGCATGTATCATGATTGTTAGAGTCTGTAAACAAGTCTGGATGGCGCCTCGCAAAATGCCAGAGGGAGTGGTTTGTGAAGTAACACCAGCGAGCCATTAAGTGTGGAGATTTCTTATTGGTTGACTGATGTATCTAGTTTATGCTAATTAGATAAGCTGTGTGGAATGTATAAATACTGCTCCTGTCCTGCAATAAAGGGCTCCTACTCCTGCTGTATCAATGTACACAAGTTGTTCCTCACCCCCCCGGTTATTTTGCTGCAGCTGGACTGCGGCACGTGATTGACATCTCCCTCTTTCCTTAAAGGCACCCTCTCCCAATTGCCCTTTTCGCATTTTCACTGCTCCCACACCACCTTAGCTCTTGGACAGCTTCTTTTTCCTACAATTCAATGACTCTACACTAGGCTTTTTTCTTTTTCTTTCAGACATTGTTGTCATCTCTTCTTTTTCAGCCTATATATTCAATGTCATCCCTTAAATGCAATTTTTTTTCTCAACATTCTGGGCTTACCCTCCTTCTTTGCAAAACCTCCCTGGGGGATCCTGTACTGGCTCCAGTATTCATCTCTACATTGATGTCCTCCAGATAACTAAACTGTAATTACATCTAAGTTACAAATTAATATCATTTCTACTGGTTGAAGAAAATGTCATGCATCCACATTAATTAAAGTGATCATTTGCATGTTTCCATAGAAGAAAGACATTTTCTTCCTGTAGCTCTTGCCCACTTTTTGTTTGATTATTTTCTCAGGAGTTAAACATACTTCTAATATTATATGAATGAATTATTTACATTTTTTCTAACCTGTTGTTTTAGTATAGATTAAAACTATCGATACTTGTATATTTATTCTGCAACTAGCCACCTTATTAAATACTCTTTCGTGCTAATAAATTTCCAAATACTTACCACTTTCCAAATTATCAAGAATATAATCTGCAAATTACATAAATTGTTTTCTCCTCCTTTCCAACATTTAAGACTTACATTTTCTTGTGCTATTTCTGGAACTCTCAGAATACTATTAAATGATAATGATAATAGCTAGTATGTTTAATTTGTCCTAGACTTTAATGGGACTGTCTCTAGTGTTTTATTATTTAAATATAATTATGGCTTTTTATTTAATATGCATATCATCCATTGAGTTAAAATATCTTTATATTTCAATTTTAGTAGGAATTATGTTTGCAATTAATCAGGAATGGAAATTAAATTTTATAAATTCTTCTGAGACATCTGTCAGGATAATGTTATGATTTTGCTTGGCTATTTGTAGTGGTGAGTTTTATTTAAAATAGATTAATATTAAGGCATCTTTGCATCCCTGGAATAATCCTATCTTAGTCATACATAATCTTTCCACCTCTGAGCAACATCCTCAGTCTTGTGTGTGTGTGTGTGTGTGTAAGAAAGAGACAGAGAGAGAGAGAGAGGATCTCACTAATTTGCCCAGTCTGGCCTTGAGGTTGTGTCCTCCTGCCTCAGGCTCCTGACTAACTGATATTACAGGGATGTACCATGGCACCCAGAACAACCATTCTTTATTATTCTGTTGGATATAATTTGTTAAAACTTTATCAAGGATTTTTGGACTTATACTCAAAAGTAAGGTTGACCTATGATTTCTTTATATCTAAAGTGCTAATTTTGAGTTCAGTATTTTGACAACTGGACAATCGGGGGGATTTCCAAATTTTCCTATATTCTAGAATGTTTTAAATAGCATAGGAATTATTGTCTCCTTGAATGCTTCTATCAAATATTTTGGGGTAAATAATTATCAATTTTTCATGTGTATCCATATTACTGGTTACTTGCTACATAGTCTATAATTGCACATTCTACTTGTCTTAATTCTACACAAAGTGCATTTCCTTTTTCTTTCTAATATCCAAATAATTGGATTATTTATGTGTATGCTTTTATTACAATTCTTAAAATTTCATTTTTGCATTATGATCAGACAATGGAGTCTGTACAATTTCTGATCTTTGGAATTTATTGAAGATATATTCATAGTCAAGAGTAGAATTAATTTTCACAACCATTGCATGGATTTTTCAAAAGAAGATGTATTTCTATTTAGAGAGCACATGATTCTGTGTATATTAAGAGTTATGAAAATGTATTAGATCACATGTCATTATTTACCCAAACTTTGTTGAATTCATATGCCGGACCGTGGACAACACATTTCCTATTTGTTGGCACTAAAATGTTTTTATTTTATTTTTACAATTTAATTAGCCACTTTCATAGGATAGGAAAGGCAGAAATTAGACATTCATTATTACAGCTCTTTTACCTAGATATCCCCAGTGGAATCTTTTTAAAATGCAAGTATCATAACAAAATTTTTTGTATAAAATGTTTAAGATATTTCACTTCTACTCTCTACCTACTATGTCCCACATATCCTTCAGGATAAAGGTCAGACTCTTTAAAATGATCTTCAGGTTCTGGATACTGCTTGCCTCTGTTTCCCTTTCCTACTGCCAATCATATATAACTTAATTTGTTAATCATAGTGAAAATCTTGCAGTTACTCTGTTCTCTCTTCCTTGATTCAGGGTTTTTGTTCCTGCTATTTGGAACTCTGGAAATATCCCTCACCTCCTGTTTTTACCTAGTTAGATCCTACTTGTCCTTTAGAACTCAACTTAAAAATCACTCCTCATCCACAGACTGAGATGAAGCTTCTGTGAGTTCCCCCTGTATTCTAGCTCACCCTTGTTTCTGTTTTTAGAATTCATCTCATTGGGCTATAATTGCCTCCCTTCCTATGCTGTGAATTCTTGTGCCCAGAGATTGGGTGACCTGTTTAGGGCAGGGATAGTGCATCTCATAAAATCAATGCTCCACAGAATCAGGATGCTAGATGAGTTACAGTCCCACTGATTTTGTGTCTGTGTGCATTGCCAGGGACTGAGTAGAGCTTTCAAGTTGGATACTTTGTAAAAATATAGATGACATCTTTGAGTTTTTACTATATTTCAAACACTAAGCAGAAGTATTATTATTCAAAGATGGCTTAATGGGTGTGCAACCAGTGAAGCTTCCCAGGACACCATTCTTAAGTTTATGCTCTATGGACACCATCTGGAAATTTGTGACCTGCAAGCAAAATCTGGTGAGGCAAAGGAGGATGTACTGGCAGTTGTTTGGAGCCTCAGCATATGCATAATTCCAGCCATACCACCATTCCACATCTCCAGTATGGCTTCTCAGTGAACTGTTTCCCCGGGTCTGCCCAGTAAGTACACCTGCTCTGCTCCTTTGGGCACAGGGAAGGTTAGGACTGGGTACTTATATCCTTCATACTAAGTCCTAGAATGGGCCCTGGATGCCTTTGAGAGTCTGCATTACTCTTCAAGTATCCCCATTGTTCTAGAAAATACAAAGTTAAATGGCAAATAAAAGAGGAGGTTGAGAGAGAATAGAAAGAAGGAAAAAGATTTTTTTCCTGCTTTTTAAACAAAGAGCTCTACATATTCATTTTGCACAAGAGCCCCACAAATTGTGTGTCTGGCCCTCTGTTATTACTCTTATTTCAAAGATAAGGAAAATGGAGCCACTGTAGTCATATACAGTGATTCAGTGAAAATGAGAAAGACATCCCCTCTGGGCAGCCCAATTATAAAAACAAATGTCTTTTTTCTGGCTTTACAAACAAAGTGCTGGATTTCAGCCCATTCTTTCCAGTTTGGCTACATACCTTCATGTAGGACACAAAACATGGAATCATCTGCAGTGACCCTGAGGGAAATGGAGGACTATAGCCTCTCCAAGATAACAGGGGTCCTAGATATTATGTCAGTATTCAAACCCATGTATTCTGGCTTTAGTATCTGTACTTTAAACCATTATGTTAGTGCTCCCAAATTTACCCATTGAAAAAACAAATGTGTATATATATATATATATATATATATATATATATATATATATATATATATATATAAGATATCTCTTGAAATACAAATTTCTATGCTTTTCCTAATACCCTGGATATCAGAGTGTCTTGGGAAGATGTCTGGAAAGCATGCTGTGGTTTTTAACAAGTGCCATAGGTAATTTTATTATTTTAGAAGCTACATAAAAATTATTATCCCACACAGATTCTACAATACCCAAGTCTTTTTTTGCAAAGACCACAACAAGAAGATATAGTTGATGCACATAATAGAAATATAAATGATCAAAACCTCAGTAGCAAAAATATGGTCAAAGAACAAATTGTGGTTTTGCAATGCATTTACAATCCTGCATCACTTAATTCAAGAGATACATTCTAAGAAATGTGTCTTTAGGTGAGTTCATCTTTGTGCAAATATTGGAGTGTACTTTCACAAATTAAGACAACTACAATATCAGTAGGCAATATAATTTTATAGGATCACCATTATCCATGTAGTTCATTGTTGATGAAATGTTGTTATGTGGCATATGACTGTACTTTACTTTTTCAATATCTATTTTTTAGTTGTAGTTGACACAATACCTTCATTTTATTTATTTATTTTTATGTAATGCTGAGGATTGAACCCATGGCCTTGCACATGCTAGAAGAGCACTCTACCGCTGAGCCACTGTACTTCATTTTTGACAAAATTTTACCATTGTATCAATAATACAACAATTTTCCTCTAAATTGAGAGGCAGTTAAGAAAGTATGAAAGAAGTTTTCTTTCCATCCATAATGATGTATTTGGATAAAATTTGTCTTACCACTCTAAAATACTATAAAATATGTGAAACAACCCTTTTCAGTCAAAGTAAAACAGGTAATGATGGATTGTGAATACAGACAGCAGAGAAATACTTGAGAAGAGCCTTACTCCTGATACTCATCCAAATCTGACTTTCTGTCCCTGAGGTTTATCAGAGCCCAGTGCAGGGAGAAGAAACCTAAGCAGGACCAGCAGAAAGCTGAACAAAGGAGAATAAGATTGGAGTTCAGAGAAGTTGAGAAAGTTTGCATTTGTAAGGAAGAACACCAAGAAATTACACAAGGAAAGAGGTCTAGAAACCAATGTATGGGAACCAGAGAGTCTTTGGCTAATAGCAAATGATACATTCATAGCATCAGTATTTATCTGACCAGGAAAAATCCAACTAACTGGGATATAAAGCCTGAGCAACTACTGAAGTTCCAAGATTATACAGAGATGTTGAGTTATCATGAACCAGAATAAAAGAGAATTCACTGAATACAAGAATATTCAGTAAGTTTCAGAAGACCAGGACTTTTAATTTTATTAAGACCTATCCTAAAAAAAGAAACAAATCTTTTTTTTGTTTTTGCAATGGAACCTGCTATCATTTTATTTTATTCCTCCAACGGTTCCATTCTAAAATTTTCACAAATTCTGGAAGAACAGTATGACTAGAAGAATATATACATATTCATCCTTATACCAAAAAGTGAAGCTCCCCTAAATTTTTTTATGCATTATGATACTCAATGAGTGAGAAAAAAATATGGTTTCAAAGAAACAAATCTTATAAGAAATTCTCATAAGTGAATGAACTACCTATTGGATTAAAACTTAACACTCAATAAAAGAAGAAAATAAAATTCAGACATACTTGCCATTTACAACAATCTTTTGGGAAATGTCTATTTGGATCCTTTTTCCATTTTAAAAATTGAGTTGTCTTTTTATTATTGAGTTGTGTTATTATTGACATCCAAAAATGTAGTAATTAGAATGTGAAACACCTGATAAAAATCATGAAACATACAAAGAAAGAAAATACAAGTCATTATAATGAAAAAAATCAGTCATGAGAATATTGTAGATCAACAGAATATTCTGTTGGATATGTTTAAACATTTAAAAGAAAATAAGACCATAACAAAGAATAAAATGAAGACTATAAAAATTATCCAAGTGGACATGGTAAGGACAAAAATATATATGAAATTAAAATTTCAGTGGTAGAGTTTATTTGCCTGCCATTGTGTTGACCTGGGTTCAATGCCCAGTACTGCAAAAATTTTTTTTTCACTGGAATTAACACAAAATTAGATACTAAAGAATCAAAGACAATAAATCTAAAGACATAACAAAAAAATGTAAAAATTTAAAAACTTCTTTCTCTAAAGCATTTAGAGAAAAATATTTTAAAGGTGCTCTTAGAACTTTAGTGAGATATTATACACACACACACACACACACACACACATATATATATATATATATATATATATATACATATATATGTATATACATACACATTCATACACACACGTGTGTATATATAATAGGGAAAAATATATAATATATATAAATATATATAAAATAAATATATATAATATATAAATTATATATATAACTGGACTTCCAGAAGAGCTGTGGGAGAAAAACAAAAGATGTTAAAAAATAATAGCTACATGTTTTCAAATTTGATGAAAAATACAAATCAACATATCAAAGTTACTCTAGAAACTCCAAGGGTAATAAACTCCAAGGATAATAAACACAAAGAAAGCAGTATGAAATTGAATCATTTTAAAAAGCTTAGGGGAAAAACTTTGTTTAAGAAAAAAATCTTTAAAATAGCCAGATAAATAAAAAGAAGCAAAGATGAGAATATCAGCTGATTTCTTGTGAGAATCAATGCTAGACAGAAAACAATGGAATGATATGTAACAAGTGCCAACTAACACCTAAACCAAAGCCAACAAAAACTGATCTCAAAAATTTCTTTCCTGTGAAAATGTAAGGAAGGTGAATTTTTTCCATGAACAGAAGCTGATGTGATTTATCATCATGTCATAACAACAACAAAAATATTTAGAGAAAATTTTTTATGAGGCTGGGGACATAGCTCGGTTGGTAGAGTGCTTGCCTTGCATGCACAAGGTCCTAGGTTCTAATCCCCAGCATCATTAAAAAAATTTAAAAGGAGAAAATTATTTGCACTGAAGTAAAATAAGTCCATGTGGAAATCCAGATTAAATAAAATAATAAAATATGCAATAAATATCAAATATGTGGGTAAATGTAAAATAGACTTATGTATTATTTACCTTTCAAAGATAGTCATTTAGAAAAATTAAAGCAACAATATATTGTGTAAGTTATAGTGTTTTGGGCAGTAAAATGACAAAAATATTTGAAGGTATAGAATGGAGTAATTTGGAAGTACTCCATTGTTTGCTAATTGTTTTTTTTTTTTTTTTTGAGCTGTAATTCACATATTTAACTCACCTACTTAAAATGTGAAATTCAATGGAGTCAGTGGTTTTCAAAATATTCAGAGTTGGGCAACCATAACAATAATGAATTTTCTTCCCTTTTTTGGGGGGTGGGTGGGTAGTGGGAATTGAACCTAGGAGTGCCATACCAGTGAGCTATCTCCCAGCCCTTTTTATATTTTTATTTTGAAACAGGGTCTTGCTAAGTTGCTTAGGGCCTCATTAAGTTGCTGAGGCAGGCTTTGAATTTGCTGTCCTACTGCCTCAGCCTTCCAAGTTGCTGGTATTACAGTGTGTGCCACTGCACCATAATCAATTTTAGAATATTTTCACCACCTCAAAAAAAAATTGAATCGTTTTTAGCTATCAGCCCCTTACTGTCTGTACCCCCACCCCACACCTCCCGCAACTAATCCCAACTTATCCCTGATCTACTTTCTGTCCCTGTAGATTTTCTTACTGTGGACTTTCAAGTGAGTGGACTCCTATAGTATGATATTTGACAGACTTTTTTCACTTAGTATCTGCTGATTTTGAGTATCTTTTAATGTGCTTACTAGCCATTTACAATCATCTTTCAAGAAATATCTACTTGGATCATTTGCCATTTTAAAAACTGAATTGTCTTTTTACTATTGAGTTGTGTTATTTCAGAAACATACAGTTTTTGCTGTCCTTGCATTGCATGTAAAGTGATAGAATATTATTTGGAAATAATTTGGGAACATTATAGTATAAAACCAAGATACATGACTAATACATCAATAGAGCAGACACCACAGAATAATCAATTACTTCAAAAGAATAAAAAGAGGGAAAAATGGAACAAAATACAGATGAAATAAATAGAAAATAAAAAGTAAGATGGGAAAATTAATTATGTTCATAAAAATATTAAATAGAAAAATTCTACAAATTCTATGTAAATGTTAAAGATTATAAGAATGTGAAAAAAAGCAAGAGCTAATAGACAATGTCTAAAAGATACAGATTTTTAAAGCAGAGGGATGCATAAGCTAAACATAAAAGGGCGGAAAAGAAAACACTATTCAAACACTGACTATAATACCAAAATGGTTATATCAATATCCAAGTAAATATTACCAGAGATAAAAATGGGATTTTCATAATGGTATAAGTCAATTCATCAAGGTGACATAATAATAATTCCAAATGTGTATGCTTTAAACAGAGCTTCAAAAGGCATAGTAAAACATTGTCAGATGCCGCAGTCTGGCTGGGCACAAATGCCGCAGTCTGGCTGGGCACACAATCACGAGCCACCACACAGCTTGTAGATTCAAACAGCAACTCTTTATTCCCGAACTCACACCAGCCGTCTACAATCACGTTCTGGGGAAATCCACGTTCTCTTCCCAAATCCACCTTCTCTCCCAAATTCACCTCCACTGGGCTTCTATCTCCAAAATATATTGTCTGAATCCCGTGAGAACTCAAGGGGAACTCAGGCAGCAGGATACGCCCTATTCCCAGCAGGAATAATCTTAAACCTTAAACCTGGAACCTAAACTGGGAACGCCCTAAACACGATTATCTTAAAACCGGGAACACCCTAATCTGCCTTGGTCCTTGAGCAAGGTCACTTACATTCAATGTCACTGCAACATGGGGTACGCTGGCAAGGAAATTGTCATAACTACTTGGCTAATGGCTCCCAGCAGTCAGAACTGAAAGGAAAATTAGAAAAAATCCATAATTATAATTAGAACATTTAAAAATCCTCATCAGTAGCCAAAATAACTAGTATAGAGAAGAGCAATCAGAACAGAGAAAATGTACACAATGCTATCAGCATATATCATAGTATATTCTATACAGCAATAATAAAAAGTCTCTTCAAGAGCACCAAAAACTTTCTTCAAGAAATAAAGGTCACAAAAGCAACTCAAGAAGTATAAAAGCATTGAGATCAAATGGAGCATGTTTTTTCACCACAATGGGGATAATTAAAAGTTAGCAACAAAAGCATAGCTGAAAATTCATGAATATTTGGAAATTAAATGGTATACTTATAACTAAGGGCGAAATTAAAAATCACAAAAAATACTAGTAAATATTTTTAATGAATGATAGTGAAAACACATACTCTCAGGGCAGGTATTGATAATAACTGTGTATGTAACAAAGAACAGTAATTACAGGAAAAATATTTAAGGTGATTATAGCATATGAATAAGTATGATATCACTGTCAAAAAGAAACAGGAGTGATACAACCCTGTAATTCCAGCAACTCGGGAGGCACAGGCAGGAGGATCACGAGTTCAAAGCCCACTTCAACAACTTAGCAAGGCCCTAAGAAACTCAGTGAGACCTTGTCTCTAATAAAATATAAAATACTATCAGTAAACAGAGCACTAATAGTCCATGCCACGATATGAAAACAGAGACATGTAAACTATCATCACTAAATATTCCCAATCAAACAATTATAAAAGTGATAATACTTTTGAAATTTTTCATCAAACTAATATGTATAATGAGGATACACTAAGGGATTAAAATTTACAGATCGAGCACACTGCATAAAAAGGGATGGGAATGTGGTTAAGTACTCCTGGTGTCTATCTCTGGCTAGAAAAACAAAAGAAAAGAAAAAAGAGTAAGAAATAGGGGAAGAAATTGGAAATAATATATTATAAGTTGACAGTGTATTACATGAAATACTACAGTATTATTTGAAGGTGAATTTATATTAGTTAAAAATGTATATTGTAAATTTAGAAAAAAAATATAAAAGATCAAAATAGAGCTAATGTACTAAGAGAGGGAACAAAATGGAATTATACAAAATGCTTAAATACATCTTTAGAAGGCAAAAAACCAAAAGGGGGAGAATCAAAGAATAAATATACAAAAATACTTGTAATAGAAATTAAATACAACTGCATCAATTCTCACCTATATTTGAATGGTATAACCACACCGATTAAAAGAGAGTGTCATAATGGAATAGGAAACCAGTAGTGATCTCCCTACTGTTCAAATAACAACAACAACACTCTTTAAATATAAAGACTCAACATAAGTTAAAACTAAATGAAGCTGGGTACAGTGGCATATGCCTGTTACCCTAGCAATTCAGGAGGCTTAGGAAGAGGAATGCAAGTTCAAGGCCAGTCTGGAAAACTTAGTGAGACACAATCCACCCCCCACCACCAAAATAAAACACTGGGGATGTGGCTCAGTGGTAGAAAGCTTGCCCAGCATGTGCCATGAGTCCTTTGGTTTGATTTATAGCATTGCAAAAAAATAAAGTAAACAGATAAGAAAAGATATACAGTGATGTAATGATTACTTTTATTTCTCAAGTTGGAGGACAATTTTGGAGGCCAAAATTTAAATTGTCAAACTTTAAGTAAGCATGGCTTTAATAATGTAAGTGAACTTCATCCAATCAGCTTAAGGCCTGAATAATGGAACAAAATGATTGGCCTCCTAAAGCAAGAGGGAATTCTCTAGCACAGTATCTTCAGATTTCATCTGCACCATCAGCATTCCTGAGCCTCCAATATGTCATCCTTCAGTTAAGAAATAGACCATTAGCTCACCAGGGTGACCAATCTGCTGTCCCACACTGAAGACTGATAGTCAACATAATCATGTGAGTCAATTTTATACAATAAGTTTATTTAAATGCATATATATATACTCAAACATCTGATCTGTTAATTTTGTTTCTGGAGAATTTTTACTAATAAAAATTTTGGTATTGAGGGTAGCTTTAGAAGAACAGAGCCATAAGTATGAATTTTCTGAATTGGTTTTGGAGTTCCTAGAATTGGTTCTCTAGTCTTATTGGAATTGAAGACACTAATGGCTGTTTTCAGTAGTAAACAGAGCACTGATAGTCCATGCCACGATATGAAAACAGAGACATGTAAACTATCATCACTAAATATTCCCAATCAAACAATTATAGAAGTAATGATACTTTTGAAATTTTTCATCAAACTAATATGTATAATGAGATTGGCTGGCTGCTACTAATGTTGATGGTCAAAGTGGGGTGGATGTGAGGATACACTAAGGGATTAAAATTTACAGATCAAACACACTGCATAAATGATGTGTAATCTATGTCTGTCCTGAAAGAAACCCTTTTTTGTTATAACCCCAGAGCTGAGATTGCTGAAAACTAAACCCAGAATCTCATCCCATGAGTCAATGACTTACAAAGCAAATTGAATTTCCAGCCTTGCAGAGTGTTTATTTTTAAAGTACATTCTTCATTATGATCAGACAGCTTCTTATTGATAGGTTGACATTAAATTGTCTTCATCAGAGAAGGGGCAATGCTTTCATCTTACTGGAATTGACCCTTATTCTGAATTTTTATGGGGTTGCCTTCCCTGCACACAGTTTTCTGCCAAAACCACCTTCAAACTTATAGAATGCTTTATTCACCAGCTTGTTATTCTGCTAAGAATTTATTTTGATCAGGGGACTTACTTTACAGCAAATCAAGTAAACAGGTAGGAAAGAATGGTAGTATATCCATCTTCATGGAATTCAATGGTTCTACCATGTGCTCCCATCTCATGTTCCCGAGGTAGCTGTCTTGATAGAATGATGGGGTATCTTTTTAAAGATTCAGTTACAGCACTGACAATACCATGTGACAATACCTTGCAGAGTGAAGGCAAGGTGTTTCAGAGGGTTATATATGCTCTGAATTGGTGTCCAATATATGGTGTTGTTCCTCCTGTAACCAGGATTATAGGTCCAGGAATCAAAGAGCAGAAATTGGAATGGAACTGCTCACTATTACCCCTAGTGATCTCTAGAAAATTTTATCATTTCTGTTTCCATGACCTTATAATTTGATGGCCTAGTTTCAAAGGGAAAAATACTTCCACCAAGAGAAATGACAATTATTACATTACACTATACATTAAGATTGTCACTGTTCATTCATTTTGGACTTCTCAAGCCTCTGAATCAGCAGATAAAAGGAGTTACTGTACCACATGCAGTTATTGACCCTAATTACCAAGGAGAAATTAGCTTTCTTCTCTACAACAAACATAAGAAAGAGTTCATCGGAAATATAAGAGATCCCCTAAGGTATACTTAGCATCATTGTGCCTTGTGACTAAAGCCAAAGGAAAACTATAACAACCCCATTTAGGCATAATGGCCCTGACTCATAGGGAATAAAGGCTCCAATCACCATCCTAGGCAAAGAACCAATGACAAGCTGAAGTGCTTGTTTGAGGCAAAGGCAATGTGAACTGTGCAGTAAAAGAAAGTAGTTATGAATACCATCTATGGCCATGTGACCAGCTACAGAAATAAGCACCACAGTCATCATGGATTATTCTTCCTGATTTTGGTTGTGAATATATTTGTGTATATTAAATATATCTGTTTCCCTCCCTTTCTTATCCTTTTACCATGAAATATAAGTATATTGACTTTATATCATTAAGTTATAATAAATCAAGAAGAGGAGTATCTTCTATCTAAGGGCATTGCAATCTCTTTGGGTTTTCAGATGTACCATGTTAGGTGAAAGTATGACCTTGTTACTGTCTTTTTTTGGAGGCTGAGTCTAGTTTAGGATGTGTGTGAGTGCTATTACAGATTGAAGGTTTACATCCTCTCAAAATTTATATGTTGAAGCCCTAAGTGGTGGTCTTTAGGAAGTAAGTAGGTTAGATAAGGTTATGAGGGCAGGGCCTTCTCTCAGTCCATCTATGTTACTATAACAAGCTACCATCAACTAAGGTAGCTTATAAAAACCAGAAACTTACGTCTTATGGTTCTGGAGGTTAAGAAATCCAGGATTAAGACACAGGCAGATGTGGTGTCTGGTGAAGTCCAGCTTCCTTGTACATAGATGAAAAAAGAAAATCATCTTTTTACTGTGTCTTCATATGATGAAAAGATGAGGGATCTCTCCACAGTCTCCTTTGTGAGGACACTTATTTTATTCACAAGGGCTTTACCCTCATGATCTAATTTCTTCCCCCAGAGTCCCACTGCCTGATATCATCAATTTAGGGATTAGGATATGAATGGAGGGTCATAAACATTCAGTTCATTACAGGCCCTCATAATGGAATTAGTGCTCTTATAAGAAGAAGAAGAAAAAAAAAAAAAGGTCAGTGTGTAGTCTTGTTCCATGTAAAGACACAGTGATAAGACTGTCATCTGAAAGGCAAGAAGATTCACTCTCCAGTGACTGACTTTGCCAACTTCTTGATGTTGGACTTCCCAGCCTTTAAATCATAAGAGTAAGTGTGTTGTTTAACCACCCAGTCTATGGTATTCTGTTATAGCAGCCTAAACTGGCTAATTTGATAAGAGGTGGATGTACAATAATTAACTTCATATGTCAATTTGGAAAGTGTTTTTAGAGAAGATTGACATTTAAATCAATGAACTTTGAGAAAGCAGAATGCTCTCCTTAATGTGGGTGGGCCTTGCCAATCAGGTGAAAGCCTGAATGGAACAAAAAAGACCATCCTCCTCAAGCAAGAAGGAATTTTAAAATGAACTGTTTTTAGAAAAGAAATGTACCATCAGATCTCCTGGATCTCCACCTGCTGGCCTTCAGATTGAAACTACACAAGGGATTCTCTTTGGTCTCAAGCCTGCCAATCCATGCTGCCAAATATGGACGTATCAGCCTTCATAATGAATAATTCATTATAACAAATCATTCATTATAATAATTCATTATAATAAATCTCGTTCCTTATATAGATGTGTTCCATCAGTTCTGTTTCTCTGGGAAATTCTGAAAAATGCTATTACATGCTAAGACTAATCAAAAGAAAGCTGGAGTAACTGTATTAATTTCAGGCATAGCAAACTACAGAACAAGGGTTATTATAAAGAATAAAAAAGATATTTCATAACAATAGAGAAGTCAATTCTCCAAGAATATATAACAATCCTAAATGTGTAGGTACCTAATAACAGAAAGTCAAAATATCTGAGCCAAAAAGAAATGGCAGAATTTATAGGAGAATCAGAAAAAATCCACTATTATAGTTGGAGACTTCAACATCTCCCTTTTAGTAATTGATAGATCAAACAGACAGAAAATCAGTAAGAATATACTTGACCTAAACTGTACTATCAATCAACTTGATCTAATTGACACTTACAGAATGTTCCAGCCAACAATTGCAGAATACATGTTCTTCTCAAGCTTATATGGAATATTCACTACAAACCAGGGGCAGGAGCATAAAACACGCCATAACAAATTTTTAAAAAGAGAGAGAGATAATAGAAGTAAGCTCTTACACCAAGTATAATAAAATAAAAAACAATAATGAAACGGTAGCTGAGAAATGCTCAAGTTTTTGATAGTTAAACAACATTCTTTAAATAACTTACATACCAAAGTAGAAAATCTTAAAAGAAATTTCAAAATATTTTAGGCTAAATAAAATGAATGTACAATTTACCAAAATTTATAAGCTGCACCAAAAAAGCAGGGCATAAGGGGAAATTATTAGCATTAAGTGCATTTGTAAGTGTAAAAGAGAGATCTAAAATCAATAATATAAGTTTTCACCTGGGAAACAAGATGAATAAAAGCGCTTTAAGGGGCCTAGGAATGAAACTAGATGGTAGAGTCCTTACCTAGCATGGGCAAAGCCCATGTTCAATATGTTCAATACCCACCACCACAATAAATAAATAAATAAATAAATAAAAACAAAGTAAAAGCCATTTAAGCCTCAAGTAAGATGGAGAAAAGAAATAATAAAATTAAAGCAAATTAATGAAATAACAAACAGGAAAATGATAGGGAAAAATCAATAAAACCTAAAGTTGATTCATTGCAAAGGTCAATAAAAGTAATGAACTTATAGCCAGAATAATAAAGAACAAAGGAAAGATAAAACTTATTTGTACGAGAAATGAAAGAAGCAGTCAACACTCTGAATCTGAAGATATTAAAAAGAAAATATAGGAATACTATTAGCAACTCTGTGCTCACAAATTTGATAATTTAGATTAATTAGACCAATTTCTCAAAAGACACAAACTACCCAAACTTATACAAGGATAAATAGATAATCAGAAAAGGTCTATATCTATTTAAAACTTGAATTATAATCAAGACCTTACAATAAGAAAATATCATTCCTATTTTCACTTGTGAATTTTACCAAATATTTAAGGATAAAATGATAGTTTTCCATAATTCTGAAAATAGAAGCAGAGGAAACACTGTCTAACTCATTCGATGATATCAGAGTATTGTAATATAAAACCAGACATTACAATAATAGAAAATTACATTACAAAGACATCATAAGAACAGAAAAATCACAAACCAATATTCCCCATGAACATAGATGCAAAATGTACAGCAAAATATTAACAAACTAAATCCAAAAAATAAATAAAAATAATTACACACAAAAACAAGTGGAATTTATTCCAGGGGTGCAAGGCTAGTTCAGCATTTGGAAATCTGTCAAGTAATCTATCACATTAATAAGCTAAAGAAGAAAAACTACATTATTACATCAATGGATGTACATAAAGAGCATTTGACAAAATCCAACATCTATTAGTGACAAAAAACTCCCAGCAAACTAGGAATCAAGAAAACTCCTTAACTTTCTACCAAACATCTACAAAAGAACCACAGTTAACCCAAAGGTAGGAAACTGGATGCTTTCTCCCTATGATTAAAAAAAATAAATAAAAGGTTAAGTATGTTTTCTCTTATTACTCTATTTTAACATGGTATTGGAGTCCCAATTAATGCAATTATAAAAGAAAGGGAAAGAGAAAAGAAATGATAGACATATTAGGGAAAAGAGAAATAAAACTGCTTTTGTTCATAGCTGGATTAATTATCTATGTAGAAAATCCCAAGGAATCTTATAATATATTGTTGAGTTTAAAATAGTGATCCTGCAATCTGTATACATGGAAAAATAAGAATTCACACCTCATTTGAATCAAATGTATGATATGTCAAGATCATTGTATTTTCTTGAGCAACTAATAAAAAAATACACAGAAAAAAAGAGCTAATTAAAACCAAAGTAAGAAGAATAAAAGAAAAGAAATAATAAAGATAGGAGTGGGATGGGGAAAGTAAGTAGAAGAAAATAAAAATAAATATGAGTGGATGGAGAAGATAATAGAGACAATCAATGAGACAAAAATTTGATGCTTTGTAAGAGCAATAAATTTGCAAAGCTGTAAGTACGCTAGGCAAAAAATAAGAGAAATATAATTTTCCAGCAAAGACAGTCCCCTTGAGTAGATAATAAGAAAATAAGTGAAGAACATTTTGAGAGTTTGCCAACAATAAATGAAAAATACCAAAACTGATGTAAGAAGTAGAAATCTGAAGTCATTTTATATTTGTATCTATGAAAGAAATTGAGCTAACACAGGAAAGCCTTCTAAAACACAACCTTCTTGCCTGGATTATTTCACCAGACAATTCTACCAAATATGTTTGAAAAGATAAAAAAAATAGAAATTCTATGTACTCTCTCACAGGAAATTGAATAGGAAAGAACACTTCCCAACTCACCACATGAGACCAGCATTACCCTGATATAAAAATCAGAAGAGAAACAAGAACAGACCCCTACAGGCTGATTTTTCTCATGAACACAGACACAGAAATTATTAAGAAAATATTAATCCAATTTAATAATATATAAAAAGTATAATACAAGATGAACAAGTGGTTTCATCACTGAGTACAATGTGGTTTAAACATTTAATATTCTGTGTGATTCACCAACTATCAGAACTATTTATTAAAGAATAAAAAAGAGGCCAGACACAGGGGTACATGCTTGTAATTCCAGGGACTCGGGAGACTGATGCAGGAAGATCCCAAGTTTGAGGCAAGCCTGGGCAACTTAGCAAAATCCTGTCTAGAAATAAAAAATAAAAAAGACTGGGGACATAGCTCAATGGTAGAGCACCTGAGGTTTAATCCCTAAGACAAGAAAGAAAGAAGGAAGGAGACAGGGAGGGAGGGAGGGAGGGAGGAAAGGAAGGAAGAAAGGAAGGGAACTAACTCTATAATGCAGAAAAGCATCGGACAAAATTCAACACACATTTGAGTTAGATACCTCTAATTAAGGTGGGAATTGAAGGAATTTTGTCAATCAAAAAAAAAGCATCTGTGAAAACTTTATACTACAGACATATTGAATGTTGATCACACATTGGTAAAAAGAATTTGTCAAATATGGCAACCCTCTCAACTGAAAATGTGATAAGCAAAGGATCAACTTGAAAAATACTCTCTTTTAATGCTGAATAGTATTCCATTGTTTATATATACCACATTTTCTTTATCCATTCATCAACTGATGGGCATCTAGGTTGGTTCCACAGTTTAGCTATTGTCAATTGTGCTGCTATAAACATTGATGTGGCTGTGTCCCTGTAGTATGCTGTTTTTAAGTCCTTTGGTTATAGACCGAGGCATGGAATAGCTGGGTCAAATGTTGGTTTCATTCCCGGTTTTCCAAGGATTCTCCATAGGATGGAGTTGGAGAATATAATGCTAAGTGACGTTAGCCAATCCCCCGCAAAAAAACAAATACAAATGTTTTCTGATATAGGGATGCTGATTCATAGTAGCATTGGCAGGGGAGAATGTGGAAGGATTAGATAAACTTTAGATAGAGCAAAGGGGAGGGAGGGGAAGGGAGGAGGCATGGGGGTAGGAAAGATGGTGGAATGAGATGGACATCATTACCTTAAGTACATGTATGAAGATACGAATGGTGTGACTCTACTTTGTGTACCAGAGATATGAAAAATTGTGCTCTATATGTGTAATATGAATTGTAATGCATTCTGCTGTCATATGTAACAAATTAGAAAAAAAATCTATTGATCAGTTTGCTTCTATTAAAACCAGAAAATGTAAATTATAATAAATTCTGGTTTAAATTAAAAATGTTTAAACAAAAAAGTGAGTTTTTAAAATCTACATTTTAATTTTCCAACATTTCAATTATAGTAATTCTCTCTAACATATTACTATTTAAAAGCTATATTAGAACTAATATTATTTTCTCTAACCTTTCAGGTGATTCTTCTTCAATTTCTGGTGTTTCTTCAGGTCATTTTCTCACATACATGCACCTTTGAATACTTAAGATGTACCTCCCCAGGTTTCCAAAGTCCTCTCTGTTCAACCTTCTCCTCTTCAATACTCTGCCTGGCAAACTAGCTGCCTTGGCCTCTCTGGACACCCAGCCCTGTGTCTTCAATTCAGGAGCCCATGTCTATAATCCCATCAACTTGGGAGACTGAGGCAGAAGGATCACAAGTTTAAGGCCAGCTTCAGTAACTTAGTGAGACCCTCAAAAACTTAGTGAGATTCTGTCTCAAAATACAAAAACTTAAAAGAACTGAGGATGTAGCTCCGTGGAAAAGCACTCCTGGGTTCAATCCCCAGTACCCCCATATATAATATATACTAATGTTGATCCAAAGTTGGAAGACTAATATCCCACTTAAAGTGGACAGACAGGAAGGGGATCAATCTTCCCTTCCTCTGCTTTTTATTCTTTTCAGGCCTTGCACAGATGGGATAATCCCCATCCCCACTGAGGAGGTAAATCTGTTTTACTGAGTCCATCAATTCAAAGGCTAACCTCATCCCAAGCACACTCACAGATGCATCCATAAATAATGTTTAATCTGGGCAACCTGTAGCCTAATCAGGTTGACATACAAAACTGACTATCACATCCTCTGTGCTCTAGAGCCTGGGAATCTTCTCCAGGCAGGACACTGGGGTAATCACATAACCCTTCATTCATTGTCTTCTTCCTCTCAAGGTTTAGTGTCCCATTTCACTGGGACCTATTTTGCATATATTTCATCTGGATTCTCAATTGTTTCAGGTGAACAAGTAAACCCAGTTCTTGTTACTGTATCTTGGATAGATGTTAATGTAAACAAACTTATTAATATTTTGCTTTGTAATATGTGTCTTTTGACTATGGATTATATTTCCACACAAGATATTTCACCTTTTATACTCAAAAGAATTTATTTCTATGTATGATATAAAGCAGATTTATAATTTTTTGAGTGGGTTTTATGTCACACAGAACCAAATAACTCTTAAGTTTGCATCCATCTTTCCATGTGACCATAGGAACTTATTTCTCTTCTCTGAATCTTGGTGCTCTCATTGGTAAAAAAGGACCCAATAACATCAACCTCATATCACTTCCTCAGTACAGAGCCAGGTATAAAGTAGATGCTCAAAACTACTGGCTGCTTTTTTACTCTCTTCCCAACAATATGATTTGTTTTCTGTGATGTATCTATTGTATGATAACTTGTTTAATTTTTGTCCTCTTAAAGTTTCAAAATAATTGATTTGTTTTGCTTTCTCATCTATTTCTCAAACAAAGATCAGGACCCAACCTGTGATAGGCTCTCCATAAATATTAGTAGTCCTCCAGCACTCATCTCTGCCAGTAAATAGATGTCTTGATGGATAAGAATAGCTGATATGATTTGAATGTGTCCCCTCCAAAATTCAGGTTTTGCCAAATCATGGTATTAAAAGGTTATTTGACTATGAGACTCCTCTCAATTTGGATTATAAAATCAGCTTCAAGTACCATTTGGCTGTCTGCTTTTCCACTTTCCATCAGCCAAGGACTTGCCATTCCTCCCTTCTGCTGGGTGCAGCAACAGGGTGCCATCTTGGAGGCCAAGAGCAGTCTTTGCCGTACATTAGACCTAACCTGTCAACACCTTGCTCTTTACTTCCCAAACTCCAGAACTGTGGGAAATAAATTTCTGTTCTTTATAAATGACCTAGTCTCAAGTATTTTGTTAGAGTTGATAAAGAGACCCAAGCAAGAAACTTCTGTGTGGAATTGGCATATTGCATAATTTGGGGAAGAATTTTAAAAAGGCCAGTATTATGAAAAAATATTTCAAAGTTCATAATAATGAAAACCCCTTATGCCATAATAGCCACTACCCCCAACACACGCACCATCCTTGATATGTGAACTAAACAAATACCCTCTTGACCCACACAATCCTTTCAGATTTTAAAACCTAACAGAGTAAGTCAAATTACCTTGTAAAGTCTCACTGTGGGCTGAAAAATCATAGACATGTCTTGATGGAGAAAGTTCTGTGTTAATTTTGGCTGGGGAGTAGATGGGTGGCAGCAGGAAAGTATAAAAGAAATATGAATGACTAAAATGTGTCCCTTTGGTGCACAATGGACATTGTTAGAGAAGTGTCTGAACCTTTGCTACCCCATCTAAACCAGTCAACTCCAAATAAGGCGTGTCCTAGAAAGATGGAGAACTTGGAAATGAAGTCTAAAGAATAATAGATGTTTTTTACTTAAATAAATATCAGCTAAGAAGCAAGATGGGAATTCTATGTCTCCAACACTGACACAGAGAAAAAAATTTACAAAAGAGAGAGAGAGAAAGGAAGAACTACATCCACAAAGCTCCGTGGGTTTGGATTGGCTGCAGCATGGATCATTAATTTTCCCTAGGAATGATCAAGAGTGTCATTAGGATGCATTAAGCATCATCTAACAGGGGATGGAGTGCAGGGAGGAGGACCAGCTCTCTCCCTGTGCTATTGCATAATCGATGCAGATTACTCAAAGCTGCTCCCAGAATGTCCTCAGCCCATTAGCACCAGACTTGGCTCACTCACATGCAGTCTCTCACCTCTTCCCTTGGTTCTTTCCTCTGGGGATGAAGACCCATTCTTACAATGAAGAGAACCCCAGGAAAACCACATCAGACTCCTAACTGGTGCAGAATTGGGGAAGAAGCACAGAAGAGCTCTTTTTCTTATTCATCTTATTGACAAATTATTTTGGCCCTAGGTATTAGAGCTGCCCTTCACGTGACTCTTTCCCACCCTCCCTTCTTTTATTCTCTTGTCTAAATCCCTCCTACATGCCTACGCTCACTCCTTTGACCCATCCCCTCCAACCCTCTCTCCCTCACCTTTCCTGAAGCCCCCTGCCTCTCTCCTCCCTCTCCCATCTCCCCATCTCATTTTCTGTCCCTTTAGATGAGGTCACCCTGACTGAATGAAGGACACGAGGCTCAGAAGAGGTCAGACATTAGCACTGCTATAACTGCAGTGCTACTGAAACTGGGCAAACCCATCCATCACGGGCTCCACTACTCCATTAGGCCTCACATGAAATATGCCCTGCTCTGAATCGCATAGCCATACATCTCCCGGTCTAGACACCTTCCTGTTGTGTGAAGATCAATGCCGCTCGGTCATGCATCATGTGTCATCCAGTAGCCCTCACTCTAATAACCGTGTCTATTCTCTAGTCTGCAGTATAAATTATGGCACTGGGAAAGTACTATATTATTCAACAACCTTGGTCACTAATGGATTATTGGGTTTATTGGTTGATAATGTGAGCTCCCTTTCTTTCTTCCCATTTTCTTCTTTCTCCTATTTTTGGCTGAATCTCACTTTTATTTATTTATTTCTCTCTATTTTTATTTTATTTGGTTCAGGTTTGAGTGATGGCTGCTCTAGACTTCTGTCAACAGATTCCTATATCAAACTCCAAAAATGATGATGCTCTAAAATAAGCCCAATTAGAAAGAATTCTCTATGGCCACCTATTAGATAATGGACTGAGTCCAGTGGCAGCTGTTTATCCTTTTATTTCCTGAGGATTATGCTATGGTGCCTTTTAAATGAAGGATAGTTTGGGGGAACTCAGAGCAGTTTGGGCACTCAGGAGCTCCTTCCTAGTGTCTCATGAGGCTCAGCCTCGTAGAATCCCCTCTGCAGTTCCATCTCTCTGCTCCTCTCTGAGCACTTATATTTTCTGCTGCCAGATGTTGGTAACTACTATTGTGCCACTGGCTCTCAGTTTTACCCTTCTGTAGAATGGGCAAGAGAGGTAGAACCCAAGCTGTCATAAAGGAGAACAAATTAGAATGAAGAACTCTGAAAATAATAACTTTACAAAAAAAAAATAAAAAAACTGGGCACATTAACTCTAGGGAATGAAACAGTTTCCAGCTATTCATCCAATATTTAGTTTTGTTATGTTTTGTTTGGTCTTGTTTTGTTTCAGACGAAGTCTCACTAACGTTTCCCAGGCTGGTTTTGAACTCATGAGTTCAAGTGATCCTCCAACCTCAGCCTCTTGAGTAGCTGGGACTATAAACATAGGCCAGAGTGCCTGGCTCATCCAAATTTTTGAAAGCATTAAGTCTTATATTAAAAATGATCACGTTTTATGAAGTCATAGCTTTTAACCTGAGGCTGTCCAAAGATGAGCTAGGTTTCTCTAAAAAAAAAAGAACTCTTAGTCATCAGAATTCAAACAGATGATGACCATATGGAAAGAGTAAGGAAAGTCAGCCAAGATGACATTTCAAATCCTACCCATTCCCCAGACACCATACTTTTATGATATACCTAACAAATAGCAGTATTGTGAGACCAAATTTTCAAGGGTAACAATTTTAAATAATAGTAACAATTAGGAAGATGAGGTCAACCTGTGAGGTTCTGAGGGCTTCTTTTTTCA
This sequence comes from Marmota monax, assembly GCF_021218885.2. Taxonomy (NCBI): domain Eukaryota; kingdom Metazoa; phylum Chordata; class Mammalia; order Rodentia; family Sciuridae; genus Marmota; species Marmota monax. The sequence goes on along the minus strand of NW_026693937.1, from coordinate 1,911,193 downwards.
TGTTACTTCATATCTGGTTACCACAAAGCCAAGGCCATAGGTGGTCTCCCTTAGTATTCTCTATTTTGATGTTTCGCTTACTAGTGCATGAGTCCAGCAACAGCGCAGAGGGAAGGCCTGGATACCCCTGAAATGAGAAGAAGCAGTGGAAGCCAAAGTCTGAGATGAGGTCTTCATCAGATCCTTTAAACTTGAAAAATCTAGGCATTTATTTCCCAAGCTCAACTAAAGCCTAATTCCATATGCAAAACCTTTTCCATGACTTCATCATTTTCTCCGGTGTCCTCAGTTCTCCTACCTTGGAACCTGAGGAGCTCTGCAGGAGGGGGGACTGTAAAGAGCCTGCTACTATTCAGGGTCCAGGATTCTGGGTGTGTTTGATTTTTTTGTTATTGTTGGCCCCTTTTTTTTCCCTTTCAATTTTTCACTCTTTTTTAAGAGCAATTCTAAGTTTACAGGAAATCTGAGCAGAAGGTGCAGAGCACACCCACATGTCCCTCATATGCCCATACTCAGTTTCTGTATTTTAAACATCCTCATTAGTGTGCTACATTTATTACAACTGATGAGACAATATTGACACATTATTATTAAGCAAAGGGAGTGATTTGCATTAGGCTTCACTCCTTATTGTACATCCTATGGGTTTTGATGAGTGTGTGATACCATGTGTTCACAGATACGGAATCATACAAAATAGTTTCATTGCCCTAAAAACCCTGTATTGTACTTCGTTCTTCTTTTCTTCAATCCAAACTACTTGAACCACTGATATTTTTTTTACATCTTTAGAGTAGTATTTTTCTCCCAGAATGTTATTTTTTTTCCCCCAGAATATCATTTTCTAGAATGTTGCATCCTGGAATAGTCTTGTTTTTCCAGCTTCTAACAAGTTTCTTTCACTTAGTAATATGCACTTAAGTTTCCGTGTCTTTTCATGGCTTGACAACTCATTCCTTCTTTGAATAATATTCCAATGTCGCCTACGGAATAGCATTTTTGTTGCTTCCAAGTTTTGTCAATTATGAATAAAGCAGCTATACTCATCCATGTGCCAGTATTTGTGTGGACATAAAGCTTTCAGATCGGTTGGGCAAATACCTAGGGGCATCATGCCTGGATGATATAGTAACAGTACATTTAGTTTTGTAAGGAACTGCCAGAACACAGAAACCAGTCAGCATGGTTTGGTTAGGATGGAATGTTCAGATTTTAGGTTAGACTCCCTAGTTATTGAAGTGCAAATAATAATCTCTCTGTATTAAAACATCTATGCAATTCCCCCACTGTTGAAAGAAAGAAAGAAACAAACAAATAACTGGTTGGTATCAGTGTACATTCTTAGCAGCAGTGGATGTGAGTTCCCCTTGCTCCACATCCTTGCCAGCATTTGATATTGTTGGTGTTTTGGATTTAATTTGCAGTTCCCCTGATACATGATCCTTAGCATCTTTCCGTAGGCATATTTGCCACTGTTCTTCATATTTTTATTATCATTGTCAGTTGCTACCCATTTAATCAGGTCCAAGACTTCTAATATCTCTTCAAAGCTAGCAAATGAAACTACCCTAGACAAACGTGGTCATCCCAGGGGGAAGATGTTAAGTAATACAAATTTCAAACTAAGTAGCCTACTTCAATTACATCATGTGTAAATACTAGAGCTGGGTTTCAGGTTCTTGTTGGTCATATTCTAAATTCCATCCTCTTTACATTTTAACATGGACTTTTCCAGAAGCCAGGCACTGAAGAATGGAAAACCTTATCTGTCCTTGTTTTCTTCTACCCAACTTCTTTTAGAGTAAAAAAAAAGTGAGAGGGCCCCAGGAGAAGTTCAGAGCCTTGAATGTGGGGCACACAGAATCCAAAAGATTGCTGAGGTGGAAGGAGAGAGGAGAAGGCAAGCAATCTTGCAGGCAGAGCTTGTATGGGCTACAGGAAATCTTGTCACTTATTTTTTGCATCTCAGAATGTCTAACCCCCAGAAGCCTTGCCTGAAAGGTTCTGAGTTGAGGTAAGAGAGTTAACCAAGAAAGAGTGTGTCATTCCCCCAATATTCTGCTCCCAAGAAGAACTGCTGCTCAGGAGGAGTCTTCATCTGTCTTCATGACCCAGCCTTTGAGGCATAGGGCACAAGCCCACTCTCCGCTACCCCAATCAGCTCTAAGGTCATGGTACAAACCTATACCCAGTTCAAAAAAGCAGCAGTACCTGCTGTCTCCCTTTCCAGGTATAAAAATGCCAGCAGAGGGTTTCTGGGATCAGGAAGTTAACCTGCTGAGCTGGTCCAGGGACAAGCCACAAACATCCAGTTATGCTGACTTCATAGGCACCAGCTCCCTGTTGGCACCTGCTGTCTCCTGTGTCTGTCACTAACTAATTGTTTGAACACGACAACAATGTGTTTATCTATTAGAAGATGTCAGAGTTCCCATATCTGTAACCAGGGCTTCATGATGAATCATGGTCAGCCCACTTGGTGGGAGCCTCCGGATTGGGAGTGCAACAGAGACCCTGAGACCCTATGTTCCAGCAACCCCATTCATATGTGTCAGAGTCTGGCCATAGCCCTTTGGCCCTTCTATGACTTAGCTTCCCCTCCTATAAAAATAAATAAGAAAACCGCGTCCCATAATTCCCCTTCTCACCCTCCCACCTGAACAGAATGTGTCGTGCCATTTGCGCTTCTTGGAGGTGACAAACAATGTCAGTGGAAACTGCTTCCTATAGGGGAGCAATTTCTGTTTACATAATGTGATGTCCACCCCCTGTGGAAATGCTGGCTGCCCTGTGGCCTGGCTGGGTTATCAGGAGAATGTCACCAGCCATGGCTTCTGTCCTCTGCCAAAGGAACAGATTTGCTGCCTGCTCGGAGGACAAATCCTTTAGCAGAGGCAAGCCTTGGCATGGGTTCTCTGAGAAAGAAAGAAAGAAAAAACCTGGCCCTAAATCAGTCCCTGGGCAATTAGGGCAAAAACAACCTCAGTACAGGCTTTGAAGTGATGGGCCTATGTGAAAACATAACATTCTCCTTCCTCTCTGCTCCAGAAGGAAACATATAAGCAGAATCATGTTCTAGAAAAAGTAGATGTAGAGGAGGGATTTGTGATAAAATGTCTCTGGTATACCTAGGCTGCAATGGGGACCAGGCATCTAGGCATTAAATGGGTTTGATGGTGGGGGTTCAATGGAAACCAGGGCCAGAGAGAGCAAGGGTCCTTTCTACATGCTCATTCCACTTGTTCTCGAGGTGGCCAGGGCTGTAATTTCCCCCTCAGAACCTTTCAATGACTAAGGCTACCAGGGGTCTGCAAAAACAGTCAGGAATCTCTCTTGAGCTGCTATCTTGAGCAAACAGCATTTCACAGCAAGGATCCAGGCAATCTACTGCAGGAACTGTTGGCTGCTCCTCTAAGACTGTCTCTGGCCACCTCTGATGCCCCTAAACAGGTAGAAGCTCACTTAAAAGGCATAGTTTGAATCTCTTCACATCTCCTTAAGTTCATTCATCTTCCCTCTTTATTACCCCAACCCTCAACTCTGCCATTCAGGTGCATTGATCACACACACACACACACACACACGTAGATACTCAGGCACACACACAAACACGTACACACACATGCACAGACACACACACACACAGACACACATGCACATACACACACATACACACACACTCACACACACACTCACACATAGCCACACACAAACTGACATTGGAAGAAGACAGATGAAGCTTTAGGAAACCAAAGACTGACTGGTTCCACTGAATCCCCATCAACAAACCCATTTTATGCCTAGATACCTGGTTCATACTGTAGCTTAGGTGCACCAGGAACATTTTATCACAAACTCTTCCTCTATTTCTACTTTTTCTAGAACATATTATAAATGTTTTACACTACACAGAAATGGACTAGACTGACTTTGTTGATCTAGCTGACATTTTCCTAGCAAGGAACCAAGCCTGGGGAGGAGGAGTAGGAACACTGGGAGGTTAAATGGAGGGCACAAAGTCCTACAGTAGGGTGTGTATCTTTTCATTATATTTCCAAAGGAAGGAAGCAAGTTCATCGATGAAATGAGCTGCTTACCTTCAACCTGACAGGTTGTACTTCTTACCTTGACCGTGCAGTTCACCAGCTGCACCTTAGCCGGCAACATGGCACGCATGATCCATAAGAGGACCTGGCTAACAGTGTTGGAAGCAGAGAAAAATCATCTACCTCTGCTCCTTTGGCCTCGATCCAGAGCATGTTTTTCAGGCCCTGTGTACATTTTCAGTTTATGTCTACATCAGAAAGCCTGAGGCAAATTATTCACTGGGCACACGGGGTTCAAAACACTGACTTCAAATACTCCTGGTTTAGTTCTGGGTCAGAACAGTTCGCCTTCCATTGGGCTTCCTTACGCCTACAAATTTTCACACCTAAAAGCATTCTGGTGAGATTTCTACCATGGAGACTCAGCTTCCCATAAAATGAGTCCAGTCACTGGAAAGAAAAAAGAAGCTTTAAGTTTGCATGTCCCAAACAGTGCTATCAGTTTGACCAAATTACACCAACACTCCAGAAGTAAATAAATAAATACAATTACATGATATTTAGGGAGATCCTAGCCTCTAATATTTTTTAAAGAGGTCCACAAAGCTATGCCTGGTAAGAAAAGCAAGTATTCCAAATAAAACAAAACAAAACAAAAAACTGCCCCTCAATGTTATATTATAAAATGAACTAGGAATCTAAACTTGAAATGCAGTAGCAAATGTCTCACAAACAAACTTTTAACTCTTACCCGTTACTGTTCAGTTTCTACAATTGTGCAACAAGGATAATAAAAATTATGATCCAAACTGTATGGGAATACTGCATTGTCATTATAGTGCCATTATCAATTACATGATACTTTCAAATAAAAGGAAAGATTGGTCGTAATTGAAATTTGAAGGAAATGGAACCAAAGATAGAATCTGTTCTCTGAACTTAGACTTGCCCCAGGTCTTCCTAATCTCTGGGAAATAAATCTCAGGATTGGAGGAAAGAGTACTTCATAAGGAATGTTAATAAGAGGACTGCAATTTTTAAATTCACACAAATTAGACCAAAAAATGATGAAAAAAAAGACATGGAAATGCAGAGGATCCCCCTTAGTCAATGCTGCCAAAAATGCTATTATGTATTCACCCAACTGGAGTTCCTTCTAGCACACTGCCGCTGAGCATATGGCTACCGTGGGCAGTTTTTCATTATCCCAGAGTGTGTCTGCAGTCCCATGTCGGCAAACTCCATCTGTATCTCTGTCAATGGAAGAAATTTCCATCAGGAAATATCAGCAGGCATCAGGGAAAGACCTTTCCAATTTACTGAGATCGAAGGAAGTAACTGCAGGGTTCCCCTCTCCTGCCTCCCTTTCCCCCCAACTCCAGCCAAAATATGTCTTGTTTTCTTTCCCAGAGATTATCCCATCACCCACCCCTGCTTGCTCAGGGCGACTCTCTGGATGGTCCTTGGCACGTGGTGCTGCACATGATGTACAAGCTGTATTCAGGTCACTGAGCCCTTTCAATTCCCCAGTTAATGGAGGACAGGTGAAAATGTTCTCCCCCTTCTCTTGGATACCATACCAAGAGAACGTAAAGAGAAACTGAACTGTGAGCTTTGCTGTTGCTGCTATTATTTTAATCTCTTCATTCTGCAAGGCGCCCATCAGGGACAAAACTGCAGGCCAGATTTAGTATCAAAAGTCAATCAATGAGCCTCTGCAGGCAGAGCAGTTACCCTTGCTGAGATGGGATGCGGGGACTGGGCCGGTGGGGAGGGGGAAGCCTACAGGAGCAGTTAGACATGACCACATGACCATACAAAAACACCCTCTTGTATTCCCTTGGGTGTCTTTCACAGTTTGATCATTAACCTCTTGGTGGCATATTGAATGGCAACTCTTACTTTCTTTCCATGCTACTCCTAATATTTTTCACTATAGACTTAAACAACCGTCGTGTCGACATATTAAAGTTAAGTATTGTATATGGGCTACTTTAGAAAATAAACTCAGGGAGAGGAACGGGGAAGTTCCTCCTGGTTCTCTTCACATTCTCTACCCTGAAGGAGGACAGAGTGGTGGCAGAGACTAAATGGACTGCATATTGACTTTCCTGGGAGTGATTTCTCTGTATACACATATGTCAATTTATATGACGTATTTATTTTTAAGCTAGCTTGCATGCAGATTTCTATGAAGGATCCACTCCAGACCCCAATTATCCATATCAACTTTATAGCTTTCCATCTACCTGAGAAGAATGCTATGGGAAAACCCTCACCATTTCAAAAATCCCATTAATAACAGAAGCCTTGTTTGAGTGGTATTTGCAAAGAGAATCTCATTGATTAAAGAACCTCCAACCAATTATCTTTGGACTTCATAGAAGTTGTAAGTTAGTAAAAACTAATTGCAATTCTCCCTGTGTCTGATACAAGGGAAAGAAAGATCCTAGGAGTAGAATTCTGCAAGCGTATCTATTAGAAAAATATGGAGCTCTGAGACAATGTTCTTTAGTCAATGACAGCATGTATTTATATGTATTCATCTATAAATCTCTACAGAAAAAGGACATAACAAATCTAACTAAGCCTTTACCATGGATGCCTAAGTCTTTATCATGTATTAGACACTGGAATATAACTAAATTTCTTGACTCTTCCAAAAGATGTGCTATATTCTCACCCCTGTTGGGTGTCAAAAGCCACCGAGTGAAATATTGACTCATGGTTGCTCTGGACCAAAGCTTATCCTATTTTTTATTCCCCACCAACTCCCATGTACTTTTGGCAAAGTAACATGAAACACATAGCAAAGTCCAATCTATTTATATAGGTGTCTATCCATCTACATATCTATATGATTAAAATGATGGATATAAATGCATTTTCAATTTTGTTTGTTCAAACTCTACTCCTTTTTACGATCCTGCTCTCTCCTTTTGGAAATAACTTCTTGCTCTGAACAACCATAGTGTCCACTGTTTACATCTCTTTCTATCTTATACTCATGCCTCATATCTGTTAGCAAAATATTTTATTTCTTGAGGATAAAACCCATAGCTCTTCCTCCTTTCTTCTCCACAGCACCTAATTTTCATTAACACCTAAAAGGCACCCAATATGCCCTGGTTGAATATGTGAATGAATAAATTATTTTAAATTATACTAAATAAATGCAAGGTATCATTTATCATGTAGAAAAATGTGTGTGCTATTCACACAGGTGGATGTAAGATGGTGGTGTAATAGAGAACCTTGCCTGGGTGTGTGTGGAAAGCCAAATTATTAGAAGCTCAAAGAGAACAAATCGCAAAATTCCAAGCTCTCTTCTCTCTGCAGCTTCCCTTCTCCTGAAATTACTTCTTGCCACAATGATATAGGGCTCACACTGTTCATTGGTATACACAATCCATCTTCAGAAGCTCATAGTCACAGGAAGAAGGGGAGAGCAGGCGAAAATTCCTAAGCACATTTCACCATTGGTTTTGATCCCCAGCCAAGGCCATCCACCTGCAGAAATCCCCCAACTATCACATTTCTGCTGCTCTGGCCGATAACGAAGATAATTGTTTCATCCACTTTGTCAAAGCTGAAATGAAAAGAGGGCAAAGCAAAATGATGCCATCGTAAATCACGGGGCTGAGACAGCAAAAGAGGGACAAGATAGCGACTTCATTAAGGGTTATGTATTGTGCCATTAAGTTGGCAGGGGGGTCACCTTTCGTGTCACACCCGGCCTCTGTGATGCATTGCCAGCTCTTCTTTCCAATAAAATTAAACGGAGATGTAAAACTGATTAGGGCCATGTTTGCTTCAGCCCGTGGCAAAGGGAATGGTACAGGGAATAATTGATATAAGATTGCAACTGATGCATAATGGCAGCAATTTCTCTTCCTGGTCATTTCATTGCTGACCTTGCCCATTAAAATAAGCCCAGCTGCCTTGAAGAAAGACACTTCATTCCAGAGAACCCCCACACTCCATGGCAGCCTCCATTCCCTCCTGACCACTGGCCCTCACCAAAGCAACATGGCTAGAAATACTGCACACTGGAGTCTGGGGGAAGGGGGAGTAGCTGCTTCACTTGGATATGCCTTGTACACCCTTGATAAACAGCTGTTGGAACTCAACTCCCCCAATTGGAGGCTGCAGAGAATTGGACACTTCACTAGCTTTTAGACCCTGCTAGGCCAAAAACCAGTGTCAGCCTCCATGTTGGAGCCTCAACCACACAACACCAGGGCCTCTATGGATTCTCAGTCATCACTGAGTCTGGAAGCTGATCTAAGCAGAAAAGAGACTGACTTTATCTTCACAATAACAAACTATGTCTTACAGTGCTTTGTGAACTGAACAATCAATACTCTACCTATCATTCAGTCAAAAAAATATTTGTAAAGGGTCTGTTAGGCACCAAGCACAGTGCTAAACATTGAGGGTAGATGGTTATGCCCCTGGGAGATAGAGCTCACAGTTGAGTGGCACTTTCCACTGGAGCAAAATCAGTCACTCACTTTTGTTGGTTCACTATGCATCAAACACTGTTCTGTGTGATGTACGTATATTAATTCATTCAATCTTTGTAGCAGCAAGAGAGTGATTATTAATATTATCCCCATTTTACAGATGAAGACACAGGGGGAAGCAGAGGATAACTACCTTGCCCTGGGACACATGGGGAATGAAGAGTAGAACTCATATTTCAGATGCCAGGAAACCCATAAACCAAAGCCAGGAACCAAGCCTAAAGGAAACTGTCATTAACAATTTTTGCTTTTTTCTTAATCCCCTACCTACCCTGGTCACACTGCTGATATATTTTACCCATGATTCAACATGACATAGTATGTTCATCAAGTGGAATTCATGCTCGATTTCTATGCTTTCCTATGGGTTCTGACTGCCAACAAAAAAAAAAAAAAATGTCACATATGTCCCAGTTAAGAACCTTCGAATATCACATGATATAAACCATAAAGCATTAAATATCACATGATAGGTAGTGTTATCTTTCTCTTTATTTTATTCTACATCTTAAGTTGGTCTTTGTGTTGGGCATATAGGAAAATGGGCAATGCTTATCCATTCATCTTAAAAGCATTCTCTCTCTGCTCACTGTGGGTATGAGGATCAAGGAAAAATGAAGTAGAAAAAAAAAAATCTGGGAAGAGGTCCTCAGCATCACTTCAGTCGTGGCTCTTGGCTTCCCGTGTGACTGGCTGTGACTCCATGTTCTCACCCTAATAGAAGAAGAGTAGGCTGTTGCTCAAGGATTCTCTTGCCTTTGTCTTCAGGCGCATAAATTTGACCTCCTTTTTGCCGTGACCTCTGTAGCAGCGAAGGGAGATCCATTTTCTCAGACCCACTTCCCAGCTTCCCAGAAGCTTGCCTCCTGGCTCTGTCTGTCTGTCTGACTAACTGTCTACATCCACCACTTCCTCGGCTCTGATGGAACGCAGGGACTACAACAGCTCTGGGTGGGAAGACTGTAAATGACAAATAGCAGTCCCTCTGCCAAAAAAGTGATTAGACCAGAAATGGACTAAGTTAAACCAGACAATTCCACCCACCACGTCTAACCATGACCCCACACATCAGAAAAGAGGCAAAGGCTTTGTGTAAATGAAGACAGAGACTGTGCACATTTCCCACTTGATGACTCATGCAGTATGGAATGAGAGGCCCCAACCACCCACCCATAAACAAGAGAGAAAAACAAATACTGACCAAGAGCATGCCTACCATTTTAGGCCTCCTTCCTGCTCTCACTCCCACCCTCCAGACCCCAGACCCTGGTGATGGACAGTTCAATTGAGTCTACTTGGTGACTGTCACAATGATGAAAGCAAGCAGCCGTTGCCACAGGAATGAGATTTCCAGGCTAAGGGTTGTTGCTGGATCTGAAATTCCCCTGTGGCTTCTAAGACTGTTCCCACATAGTCAGATAAGAAGAGAGAAACCTCTTTGCATCAACTGCCATAGTAAGTGGCTTTTCCATTGACAGGGCACATACACACAGTACGTTCGAAGTTATACTGACCTGCAACCCTTACAACATTTTTATGAGGTCAGTGGTATGATCCCACTCTGCAGATAAGGAAACTCAGGCTCAGAAATGGTTTGAGGCCAGAGTGGGCCTGGAGGAATGATCTGCTCCCAGTGAAAGTAACTCCCCTGCTTCATGGGAGAAAAGGCTAAATTGTCAAAGCTTTTTGCATAGTGGACTCACTTTGGCCTGCTCAGGACTACTTCCCACTAAGTGTCCGAGGAAGCAGGCAGGAACATCTGCACCCACCTTGACACCAGGCTGCCTCTGCTGTTCTCAGGAAGCCAACACCTCACCCCTCTTCCCTCTGTCCAGGTCACAGAGCCCACCTTGTCCTGGAAGGCTGAGGCAGCCTGGGGAAGTAAAGCCCCTGGCAGAAATTGTCAAGGGCTTATGATCTGCCCACTCCTCAGAGGAAACAGAATTGGTGGGAGATGCTCATTATTCAGATCCCCATTAAAGAAATATGATATCTACCTTGAATCTGCTCCTACAGAAAACAGATTGGGATCAGATTCTCTGTCTCACCTTCCCCTGAGCAATGATGTTCAGAGGGAGGTGGCCAGCCTCTTCTCTTTCCCCATGCCCCATCTCTCTACCTCAATCCAGTTCACACAGGTGAACAAAGAATGACTTCATTTAAAAAAAAAATTAAGATTCAGGGAATAAAATATTTAAAATTGGAGGATTCTTCTCAATAAAACAGATGGAAGCCTCATGGCAAGAGATGCTTTGAAGCTAAACAAACTTTATTATTCAGTCAACAAATATAAGCTTTAATTTAGCAATGTACCACTCAGAGAGACAGAGATAGATAAGATACACCAGTGGCATATAGAAGTGGATGATTTATTCTGAGCAGGGTGGTGCACACCTTTAATCCCAGCAGCTTGGGAGACTGAGACAGGAGGTTTGCAGATCTGAAGCTAACCTCAGCAATTTAGCAAGGACTTAAGCAACCTAGGGATATCCTGTCTCCCCCCACAAAAAAAAATGGCTAGGATTTGGCTCAGTGGTTAAGTACCCTTGGGTTCAATCCTCAGTACCCCACCCCCCCAAAAAAAAAGATTATTTATGAATCATTCTCTAACCCTAGAGTTCCCACACCATGAGAGAGCATGTTCCTATTGCATTCATTAGCCCAGCTAAGCGGCTCAACCAAGGTGCTTGTTATAGTGTGGATGTGAGGTATCCCCCAAAAGCTCATGTGTGAAACAATGCAAGAAGATTCAGAGGAAAAATGATGGGGATGTGAGGCTCTTAACCCAATCAGTGCATCAATCCCATGGTAGGATTAACTGAGTGGTAACTGTAGGCAGGGAGGGTGTGGCTGGAGGAGGTAGTGGGTCATTGGGCTTATGCCTGTGGGGTATATATTTTCTGTCTGGAAAGTGGAATCTCTCTGCTTGCTGATCACCATGTGAGCTGCTTCCCTCTGCCATAGTTTTCAACTATGATGTTTGCCTTACCTCCAGCCCTGAGGGATGGAGCCAGCCTCCTATAAACTAAGACCTCTGAAACTATGAGCCCTCAAATAAACTTTTCCTCCTCTACAATTGTTTCACAGCAGTGAAAGAAAGCTTACTAAAACAGTGTTTCACATGAGTTTCTCAAAGAATGGGAGCAAGTGTACCTGATAGCCAGCCAGGCCTGTGGTCACTAGGTCTACAAGAATGTATATACAATAGTCTTCTTCAAAATGTGGCTTGGGAATCCACAGGAGGCTGGCAAAATCTTGCATTTCCTCTCACAAACTACTGATCACATCATCCCAACCCTAGGCTCCTGCCCTCTATGCCACTGAGAATGTAAAGCAGAGAAGAGAGAAGACATGGTAGCATGACAAAGTTAATAAAAACTTTCAAGTTGAAAATCTGATGAACTGCTAAAAGTCTATGGAGTCCTATAGAAACCTTAAGTAAACATCTCACATGCACACCTGGGGCCTTGTGGCCATTCCAGCCACTTGGATCAGGCCCATGGACAGGCTCCTGGGAGACAATGCAGCTCCAGACTTTTCCAGGAGGATATTAGCAAGGATTTATGTTTCTGCTCAAACCCCCTCTCACCTTTTAGCATTTGGAAAAGACATCATAGGAGCCAGCCTGGGCCACAGGGGAGTAGCAGCAAAAGTGGGGGACAGACAAAGAGGGCTCGTTGACAGGTGACCAACCTTCTCCCTGAAGGATTTCCTCCACTAACACTGCTCTGCCATTTGAGGCAGAGCCAGAAACAAAAGACAGTACTGTGGCTAAAATGTTACAGTCCCCAAATCACATTAGCTTGTAACATTGTTTCAGCTTATTATATTTGCAGTGTCCTTCTTTAGTTGAATAACAACTGATAATAAATTGGGGAGAGTTAAAGAAGAAGAGGGAAGAGAAGAGCGGGGAAAGGAATAGATAAAATATTGCCATGGGTGAATCAAAGCAAAGCAAAACAAGTACTCCCCTCCCACTATTTCCCCAAAGCAGCTCAACCTCTCCCACAGAAATTTCTTAGAAAGGCAGCCATTTAGGGTGGCATTTGAGAGTCATGCTAATTAGAAACAGTAATCGGCACAAAAAACTCTGTAGCATTGTTTCTCAATGAGATTCCTAACAACCAATTGGGAGTCAAGGATTATGTCTCTTTTTTTCACCTAGCATAGTGCCTAGCACTGCCCAAGTACTTCCTGCAGGCTGAAGGAAGGAATGAATGAATGGGATCAAAGGGAACGATATTTCAGTTAAAAAAAAAGCATTAGGGCCTGGTGCATACCTATAATCCCAGTGGCTCAGGAGACTGAGGCAGGAGGATCGTGAGTTCAAAGTCAACCTCAGCAAAAACTAAGCAACTCAGTGAGACCCTGTCTCTAAGTAAAATACAAAATAGGGCTGGGGATGTGGCTCAATGGTCTGGTTCCCCTAAGATCAATTCCCCAGTACAAAAAAAAAAAAAAAAGGCATTAAGGCTAAGAAGAGAGAGGAGAAAGGGAGATAAGAAGGGTCAGATGAGCTGGAACCAAAGAACTGGCACATTACATTCACTTATTCATTCGCAAGCCAGAAGGAGGTCCACAGAGATACCCGACTAAGGACTGTCCTCAGGGAGCACGATCCACAAGTGAGGGGATAACATATGCACCAACTGGGGTGAATAAAAGCACTAATAGTCACAAAGGCCACACAGATAGTTTTAGCAACAAAACCTGCATTAGGAATTGCTCAGGAAAAAAAAAATGTAGGTGTCAATGGGAAAATTCCCCCAAATTGCAAGGGGAAATTTCAGACTGGAGCAACAGGCACAGAGGCCCAGGGCAGGCTTCTTTTGCAGGCAGCAGCAGGACCTCTGGTTTTCTGATCTCCCTCTCACTTCCCCTCCTCTTGCCAGCCCCGCCGACTCAGAGAGCCGGCCACTGATAGTGGAGGGATTTTTCTTAATGTCTTTATATAGATGAGTTAATGTAAAGGCTTTCCAACATAAGCATGTTTTTCTGTTCCTTCTCTCTGACCTTGGCATTTTCTTTCTCCATTCCTGGCTCAGTGCTGTCCTGTGGCCAGGTTTGCCTCTCATTTGTCAATGTTATTATTGAATTTTCAAATGCCAGTAGTACACATAAATCAATGGCTTTCTTCTCCCTACTGGCATATCCCTGCCACATGTGGTCATTCATTTTTTTAATAAGTCCTCCTCTCCTTTCACCCATTTATAAAAATGCATCTTGTTCCCCCACCACCGTCCATCACTCGGCGAGCCCGGCTATTTGTTGCCCCTCAGTGCTTATTCATCAACGTTTTCAAAAGCAAAATCACTCTTCGCCTCCTGCTCTTATTGTGCCATCAATCTTGACCAGGGGATCAATAAACTCCGCTTTTGCAATTTTTCCCCCCCTCCTGAGCTGACGCTCTCCAAAGTGCAGTCTTTTTATTTACATTTTTAACTGATCATCAGCAGAGGGGGGACAGCAGTGTCAGGGAAGCAAAGGGCTTTCATTTGCTCCCGAGGCAGCAATAACCATCCATGCATCGGTCATTGAACACGGTAACCCAGTGAAATTGATACTCGACTCTTCCCTGCCCAGGGTCCACTCGCGTAAATCATAACCCGGGGAAACAAAACCTGGCTTGAGCAGTGAGTCTTGCAGGAAAGGCATCAAGGAGAGAGGCAGAGGGACTCACCCACCCCAAGCCTTGTTGGATGCGAGGCACACCAGTTTCCAGGAATTTCTTCATACTGTTTTATATGTATTCAGAGAAAATTAAAATGAAAGAGTCTGAAGTGTTGAGAAAAGAAAAAAAAAAAAGCTGAATTTTAAATGGGCAGACATATAAGACCAGGCTGGCAAATGGGCCTGGAATTGACTGGCTCAGTAAACCTCCTCAAGGCTTGCAGACCCATCAAGTTCATGGGGCCCTCGCTTGCTGTTAGTGTCTGCAGAGAGGTGCAGCAGTGCCTGAATTGAAAAGCTCCAGGAAGGCAAGAGCGTCCCCTATGAAATTAGAGAGATTTAAATACATATATATATATATATATATATATATATATATATATTGTTTTTACCCCATTCTAACAGCACTTTCTCAAGAACAAGCTGAGACACAGGTAAGATAATATGAATTTGAAAACCCAGTGCTGAGTGAAGATTAAAGCATGCTGGCATATTTCTATCTTTATTGGGTTTTTCCATTACTCTTTGAACTATTGAACCACTTTAGGGCTTCCAGGTAGTGTGGCTAGTGAACCCAGTCACAGGACTTGCGATGTAATCACTGTGACCTGGAAAGTCCCTCTTCCTACTAGTTCTCTCACCTTAATGAAGAATCACACCGGCTAATGGAAATTAGGGGGAAAGACTCATGCTTTTGCAAACCTACTCAGCTTCCACTGCTTTATAGAAAACTGACGTGTGGATACTTACAGCAGCTTGCCAGCTAAGTTTTGTGTCCATATCTCAAGGATATGTAAATTATACAGAGAATAACATATGTGTCCACACTGTAAAACTAGAATATAACCCTCTGAGGGCAAACCCAGGCCTTTCTAGTACCATACGTTAACTCTAGTCATAGGAGTCATTTGACATCAATCCTGGGAGATCCCACAGGAATTCTATGGGGAGAGCTTAGATCTGGTCTAAGAGAACAGTCTCTTTTTCTACCCCAAGTCTCCAAGCTTCTGTGGTGGGTTTGGTGACAAAGGAAGTTCAAGGTTCAAAGGCAAAACAGACCCAGGTGTCTATCAGGCAGAACCCATTAGGGCTGGAGGAAAGAGTGTTACACTGAAGGAGGGGACATCCATTCCCAATTCAGGGCTGAATTGCCATCGCTCTCTGAGCCTCAGTTTCCTGAACTTTAAAACTAAGGAATTGACTCTAGAATGTCTAAGATTTCTCCTAGATGTGAAGTCGCCATAATCTGTTCAGAGATTTTGTCGGCACTTGGAGCCAAGGGAGTAGCAGTAGTGAGACCAATACACTATACAGACCAGAGTGTGGTACCCCTGGAAATGAAGTTCTAACTGTCCCCAGCTCTTCAGGGGCCTGAGGCACTGGATCAAAGAGGGTTTGTAATAGATGCTTGGCAAATATGTGTTGATTTTTAATCTCCTCAGCTATAATAGGGGAGTATTGGACTTGGTTAAGACGCTGATTTGGGCAACTAAGAATTTTGGATTTCATGGAGAAGTAAAATTTCAAAGCAAAAATATGAAATAAATAAAACCTTTCAGGCCTCATGTGGTCTTGTCAACTTCTATTTCATGAGGTAAGGACATTTTCAAAAATAATGATCTACTCTCACCATCGTATCACAAATAAAGGACATTTTAACTCCCTAAAATTTATAAAAGAGGTAATTACTAGGGACAGGCACCAATGCATAGACTACTGTTGGGACCACTGGAACTCCTTACTCACCTATCAAATTTAAAAAGTTATATTGTCTCAAGAAAGGGTGGTGGGAACCACATACATATGTAGTGAATAGTTCAGCAATTTCTTTGTGTGTGTGTGTTTAAGCACATAATCTCTGTTACTTCAATGAGACTATGTATTCCTTAAATATTGGGACAATGCCTATCTTGACATAGGCAAAGCTTGATGAATCTTGTCATCTAGCCATGCCTATTTTAAATTTGAAGGTGATCCCATTTGTGTGGCGAAGCTGAGCCAGTGGTAAGAGTTAGGGTCGCTGGAGGTGATTTGCTTGTCTGGGACCAAGTCCTAAGAGATGCTCAGATGCAGAGCTCTAGATACAGCTCCTGGGATGTTGATACAGCCACACCCTGGTACCCCCTGGGGCCCACAGCTGCAGCATGCTGGACACATCTGCTGGGAAGCCAAGCAACTTAGAGACAATAGAAGTTCTGACCAAAGAATTCTAGAAACACCACTGCCTATTCCTTACTCACCTCATGAGAGTGACGTAATAATAAACAAGACCCTCAATCAATTAAAGGAGGCTCCAAAATGGCTGACCCTAGCAAACACAGCAGAAGATGCTGGCGCATCAGCTATGTGCTCTTCTAAGTGATTCCCAGGAAAGGCACTAGAAAACACACAACGCCAGCCAAGCTGTCAATCTTAGAGCTGCGTCAGTCCCGGGCACCAGGCTTATGTAACTTCAACTGTTTGCTAATAGGCCAGAAATAAACAATGAGTGACTGGTCATTTTTAAAAGCCAGTTCCCCTGCAAGGGGAAGAGAGAGGAAGCCAAGGGGCTGAGGGAGGAAGTGCCTGCCAAGATAATAAATACAAACCCAAATCTCCAACATTTTGTGGTTTGACACTTAATTGATTAACTAATTTGAGGCAACAAGATTTAGTGTTCCTGCAGATTAGTGTCGAAGGGGTAATTATAGCTACGGCTCCCATCTCCAAAGAGCGTGGCAGCTGCAGCTCCACACAGGCCAAACCTGCATTAAAGCCCACATATTACAGCCAATGGATACAAAAGGGTTTTTGGAACACGTCCCCTTTTGGCTCTGCGTGCTGGGATTGCTCTGGAAAGGTCATTTGGTGCCTTATCAGCATAGACAAAATCCCCTGCCTGTAATGTATGTGTTTATTCTCAAATTAAATATATTAATGTATTATTTGTTCTTAAAATGTCATGGAATAGATAGTGAGCTTAGCCCTCCTGGCAGACCTTTGAAGCTTAAAGAGTAATGTAATAATAGTACATTAATCCATAGGCTGTTCAGTCATCTCCCTGTGGAGGCCCCAGCCTCTGGTACATGCTCCAAAATGCTGGATTTGCTGCATTTGATTGTAGGAGTCTGTTTCTTTGACAATGGGAGGCTGATAGCAGGATCCTGCTGAAGTTAAGGAAAGGTATGGACCCTTTATTATGTGGGTGGAAAAATCCTACTATGGACTCAAAATCAGGCAATGGCCTACATGACCCAGGGTTAAAAATAATTTCAGGGAAATTGTGAGAGTGCGCCTGAAAGCAATAAAACTCCCTTTCTTTGCCAACCTTCTTTGGCGAAGTTTTCATAGGAATCGTGACTGAATGTGCTGTGTGATCCTAGTTTAGCAGTCCAGGGATCATCCCAAGAGGAAGAAATGCAAGTACAGTCAACACAAGTACACCCGGGACTTAGGTGGGGCTTTGAGTCAGGGTGTACTGCCAGCCTTTAATGTTCAAGGCCTCAGTGAGAAGGAAGGTAGAGGAGGAGACTCGACACCCAACCACCCTTGCATCTGCTCCAGAAAAAAATTACACAGCCTGCTCCGGTGTTATTGAAGTGATTTTACTTCCACCCTTGGCCCCCTCTTCTGATCTTAGCAATGGCTTTTGTGGTCCCCATGCTATTTGGGGCCTTGAACTGGATTCAAGTCGTCGCATCCACAGTTCCTATATAATCCTAGCCTGATCTATTTCCAGCTCTGACCTTGGATTCCCTGCCCATGTTCCCTGCGGGTTCCAGGATAAACGCTGGTCTACTCCTTCCCTCTTCTGGCTTAACTCTTGGCCTTTGCTGTACCAAGCCATCGAGTGTCTTGGTTGGGAACCTCTGGAAACTGAATCTGAGAGGCACATGTCAATCAGGAGGTGGTTTCTGGAAACAGACCTATAAGGAATTCAAGAAGGCAGAATTGGATAGGAGAAATTGACCCAAAATTAAGGCCCCAATCAGTCCTGAAACTTTGGATCTTGGATGGTCCTTGAGGCATGTCACAAACTGAAGCAAGGAGGTCAGTTCTTTCTGGTCCTGCATTGGTCAGTCATTGGTCAGCCCCCTTAGGCAGAGAGCAGTTCCCTGGGTAGGGCAATTCCTAGTGACTGTGCATCTGTGACCTGTCAGCAGCCAGTGTTCCCAGCAGCTGAGGGACAGATGCATTGGCCCCGAAGAAGGGCTCTTGCCTGGGAGAAGCGTCCCAGAACTCACTATATGTAGCAATCCCCTTGGGTCTCTCTTGACTACTCAAGCCTTTTCCTGAGAAATTAGCCAAAGTCCAGTTCCCATCAGCAGTTCCGGCCCTCTGCTGCCCTCTAATGGCTACTGATACAACTGCCCCCAACCAGGAAGGCCCATTTGACCCCCATGTGGCAAGGCATTGGTCCATATTGACTAAGTTGTAATGCAAAGCTCATCTTCAAAGAAAATCAGCACTAGAAAAATGCTGAACTCTCCCTAGCACTGGGGAAAGCCTTCTCTCTGTTTTTTTCTGCCACCGTGTCTGACAGGAAACTGAATTCTGCCATTATACCTGCATTTATTTCAGTGTTAAAAGCTTTTGTTTCCTTTGGAAGTTCTTGATCAAAATAAAATACCCTTGGGACTGGTGGCAACATCATTTATTATTAAACAATTCCTCAGTAGAATTTGGTGAGAGCAGGATCTTTCAGGGAATAAAATGTGAGATACGAGAGTCAAGAGGAATCTAATATAGATGTTCTCTACTTTTGTAGGGCTGAGAGCTGCCCAAAGTTGATGGAATGACATGCTTTGCTTTGAAAACTACAGGGAACATCTGTTCTTCATGAGGCAGAGTCTCATGATGGGAAAAACACAAGGTTTGGAGTATACTGGATCTGGCTTCTAGTCCTAACTCCGCCACTTCCTGACTATGTAGCGTTGATTGAATCACTTACCCAGGGATGGGTTTCTGTGTCTGTAAAATGTGATAATACCTACTCAACAAGTTCTTTGAAGGATATTAAATTTGGTGCATTTGCCACACTGCAAAATACTATGTTACTCAGTAGCTTGTTACTATGAAAGACCAATTTTAAGGTATTTTCCAATGAACCCCCAAACACTCTTCTCCATAACAGTGACTCAGTATTACAAAGCTCAGCCAGTCACAACAACAGTTCTTGGGATTCATTTAAGGACCTCCAGCAAGGGAAAAGGATTTTCTTACAACCATCACTGAAGGACTGGCAGGGATGAAGACAACTGAGTAGAAATACAAACTTTACTATGAGCCTTGCTATATCTTTGTATTTTCACAAAATTATTCTCTGATGCA
This sequence comes from Marmota monax, assembly GCF_021218885.2. Classification (NCBI taxonomy): domain Eukaryota; kingdom Metazoa; phylum Chordata; class Mammalia; order Rodentia; family Sciuridae; genus Marmota; species Marmota monax. The sequence goes on along the minus strand of NW_026693937.1, from coordinate 1,891,641 downwards.
GGGGCAGGAGGAAATGCCACAAGGGATGGCAGAGTACCCTACCAGGTTTGCTGCAAGGCTAGGAAGTGTTTCAGTGACAGGTGAGCTGGGTGCACTTCTCCTTCCCAAGACCCACTCTCCTGGGCATATGCTTCCTTAATGGAGGGGAAACTACATTTTTTTTTAAGGCAGAAGAGATTGCTATGGTAGAACTGAGTCATCAGACTGTTGGCACATGGAATGTTTTCGATCATTTTCACCCATCATTTCTGAGAGTTCACAAGGATTTACCAAAACTCACCAAGTTACAGGGGCATAACACCTCTATCAGAAAACTGAAGTGCAAGAAAATGTTTCATTTCTCTCAAATATAAACCTTGTAGGAAATTTTGTAAATTAATTTTTAAACTAACTCACAAGTATATGTATGAATATATATGTCCACATACCCATATGTAATATACAACTTGCCCAGTACTTAACTAGAAGCAACAAATATTAGGAGCACAGGCAAGAATCTGAAACAAGAGAAAAATATCTCAGAAAAACTCACATGTCAAAAATCATGCCTGCAATGTGACTATCCAGTGTCTTCAGTATAGATACCAGAAAAAAAGTTAAAAGTAAAATAAAATTTAGAACAATAAGAAAAATAATAAGCTGACAGTGGGTGAGAGAGAGAGAGAGAGAAAGAGAGAGAGAAAGGGAAAGAGAGCTCATGGGAGCTCAGAAGGCCGAAGAAGCCTTTCAGAGCTGGAACAAGTAGTTTCAAGTGTTACAGAAAACATCAGGGCATTACCACTCAGTAAAACAACTGTTATATAATGATTTTGAGACAATATGAGAAACATTAAAAATGTTTAGTGCTGGGTACTTTGTTTACACAGAAGTAAAAGTGAGTAATTTACTTTGAAATTATATTCACGGAGAATGCTTGTTTTGCTTTTTAAATTTGCATGTAGAAGAAAAACATTTTTTCAGTTAGCATAAAAATCAACAAGTATAGAATATGTCATTTTCCAAAGACAGGAGGATAGGAGTGTGTGTGTGTGTGTGTGTGTGTGTGTGTAATGGGGGACCCCCAAGAGTACTACATTTACCAAAGAGATGCCCAAATATAACTAGGATTTAAATGCACTTTTAGTGGAAAAGAGTATAAAAAAGTAAATGTTGATACTGTATCTGCTGAAGAGTCCACTCTATCCCCATTAGGGTTCTTAGAATTCCTCCATGTAAGTGATCATAAGGGTAGAGTGTTCACATGTAATGACATTATTCGTCAAGAGACAAGTGGCCATTTTCATTGAAATGACAGATATCAAGGAGTCCAGATCCTCAGGTTGGCCTTCCCAAATGTCTTCTGAATCTCAGTTTCCTTTTACAGTCATTGGGCAGATACGTGGGCAAATGTCAAGTATTTTGAGATGGACTTGGTGAAAGGCACTACTTTAATAGATTATTTCCTTTCTGCCTCAGAAAGGAAATGGGAGACCACAGGAAATGGAAGAGCTTTGGTCTCCACAGTATAACTAACCTTATCTCAAAAGGGTCTGGAAGGCATTTTCCCAAGTCTCCCCACTTCTCCATGTCACAATCTCCATGTGGGGACTGACCTGAGCTCCAGGGCAAAGTGGCCCAACTGGAACGTGGGCCTTAGTATTTTTTTTTTTTTTTAATAGAGAACAGGGCAACATGAGAGGGAAGGAAAGCATAATGCTTTCTTTTCCCCTTTAGCAGGCCTTTCTGAACCTGGACTCTACATAATAATAGAGACTCCAGAGTAAGCTAAACCAGGGGCTCTCATCCAAGTGGCTTTGCCAGCTAAGCTTAAAAGAGAGCTGTCCCAAACAGCCAAGATGGCAGCCCCGTCACTGGCAGCGTGCAAGTCTACATGATGGCAAGGGTAAGAGAGTCCCTTCCTGCATAACCCTTGTTCATGGAACCATAAAGGTCACAGAGAAAACAGGCTGAGATCCTTTCCTTCTGTTTCTGTAATGGTATTAGCAACGACTCTTTCTTACTCAATCGCACTCCCAAAGGATTTTCAATAAACTTTTTATGTGCCATAACTGTTACATTAAATAAAGCTGAAAGTATTGAGTAAACCGACTGTAAATCACTTTAGATGCCTTGGAATTACATTAAGTGTGAGAATTATGGATCTTTTGCTGCTTGCAGAAACAGAGAAACGACAGAGCCAGGGATTTTTATGCTGCCAGCCTTTTGAAGATTTTTTAAATTATTTCTTTATGCTCCACGACAGCCATCTCTTGTAAATGACTTGTTCAGGGGCAAACCAGAGGTAGGGAGGAGAGGCCAGAGCCGTTGGGTGGGAGTGGAAAGGAGAAGACGCCTTGCAATGAGGTACAAAGTCAGAGCCCTGGATTTTCTTTCCCTCTCAGATTTAGTCACTCCAGATTCAAACTCCTCTTTTTTTTTTTTAATTTTCTTTCAAGTTTGTACATTTTTAATAAGACATGAGGGATGTGATCCAAGCAGAGCGTTATAGGGTGTGCACATGTCCATGAACATGCTCTGGGTTTCCAAAACCTTTTCCATTCAAGTCTCACCAGCTGTTATTTTTGTGACATTAAAACCCTGCTTTTATGGCATTCGTGTTCAACAGCCTTTCCGAGGCCTTCACAGGGTCAGGTCTGTGTTTTAAATGGAGTTGACACTGCTGAAAGTGGAGGAAGTTTGGAGAGAATGTTGATAAAAACGGAAATCCCTCAGACTGATACTCCCCAGTACCTCCTTTGATGTCAAAGCAGGTTTGATTTTGTTTGGGAAGAAAAATTTAAAGCTGCTTTTCAACTGGACCAAGTGGTTTCTTTCATTGACCACATCCAGCAACAAAATGATAATCAGGGGCTGGTGACATCAAGGACTATTGCTATAATAATCAAAATGATGTCGGGAACTTACAGTCAGCTTCCTTTCAGGAAAAGCAGAGGCTAAAAGAAGACTTAGTACTTCCAGACCAGGGGTGGGTGGGACTGATGGATAATTCATAGAAATTTACAGAAAGTTTAGGGGTAGTGCACAGAGAACTCTGAATTTATATGCCTAAATCTAACAGTGGGAAGCATTAGAAGCCAGGGAACATGAGACCATGGAAGTAACCTATGCCCAATCTATTTAGCTTCCTGCAACTACTAAAGACCCTGCTAGTATCTTGTTATCTGTTGTTTTTCTCAAAAATCAAAAAATGGAAAGCTCTGTATCAGTCAGGCAATTGATATGTAATTATCGGAGACCAGGATGTCACTCACATAATCTGAGTTCATAATCTGACTGGGAAGACTAGACAGCCAGTCCCAACTTAAGTAACAGGAAACAGTCTAAGAGACCATATAGCTAGTTGAGGATTGGATAGTATAAACCACCACGACTATAGGAATTTGGAGAGGTAGACCACTCATCTCTGGCTGAAGTCATCATGGAAATAAGAGATACCCAAGTCTGTGCTTCTTGGATGGACTGTTCTGCATCTTATGGGGTCATTCCAGGGGAAAGATCTCAGTGAAAAGGGATTGACTACAGAGTGCTGTGAGACACAGAGAAGGGAAGAAGGGAACCTGGGGGTCACTACGGTGGAATGGATTGTGGAGATGCCTTGACTGCTAGGCAGATCCCATAGACCCAATGAAATAGGGTTTTCTACAGCAAAGAAGAAAAGGAGCAAAGAAATCAGTATTAGTATGAACTTGCTGGAACAGTCCAGCCAGGGGCCATGACATCTGTTACCGAGCCTTGGCCAGGAGTTGCATCTGAGGAATTGCAGATTAAGGGTGAAATGAAAGGGCTTGTGCTGGAAAACCCTGAGGGGGGACCATGGCGCTGGGGAGGCATTAGAGCAAGAAGAGTAGAAGACAGGAAGTGGGGTGCTCCACTGCCCTTCCCTCCACCAGAGGCTGAGCGTGACATCCTAGCCGTGTCACAGAGAGCCTTGAAGCTCCAGTCCAAGAGTCCCAAACTCTGGGGTTTGACCTTGATCTTGATCTTGATTGGTTATATGACATTGAGCAGATTATCTCTCCTGACCTCAGGACCTCATCTAGGGAGATGGAGCTGGACAATTTGGAAAGTCATCTCTAACTCTAATATTCGGATTGCCATGACCACCTCTCTGCCTTGCTTTACCTGTTCCTGAATAGCAGCACAGAGAAAGGGTAGCAGAGCCCACTTCTTTCGCTTTGTGAACAAAGGCCACAATGTGATCTACCAGGCAAATCCAACCACATGGAAACAGAGGAAGGACTTCTCCATTCAGGTTTCTGTGCCAACCGGGCGTTCCTGCACACTGCTCATTCTTCCAAAGCCTTGATTTTCACTTCTGCAAAATGATGAAATATACAATGAGTGGACGGACCAGAGATTGAAAGGCATGGTTACCTCCAGAGGAACATCCTTATCCAGTATATCTGATGCATTCATCACCCATGGTGGTGCAGAAGTTAGCGCCATAGACTCCAGTTGTGCTACAATCAGCATGAGGAGCCAGAAAGCCCAAGTTCCGGTTCTCTCTGTGGTCCCAGATGGCGCTCTCAAAACAATATACTTGTGAGCTACGGGGTTAACAGCTACATGGAAACTTCATAAGAGTGTGTGGACATGAGTTAGAATTCTAATGGCCACTTATCGAATGAGTAAAAGAGAGCAACTCAATGATGGATCCTTAAACAGGGTAGCCATCTTCTTGAAGAAGATACCCAACACAACCACACCCTGGTTCTTGGAACATCTGCTTCCTGCATAGGTATGGAGACAAAGTACTCGCAAGTATTTCTCAGTGACTACTCTGGGTTCTGAGGATCTAACAGTGAAAACAGACAGGGTCCTTGCCGCAAGGGGTCATGTCCTAGAAGACAGCCAGTGAACTAGTTTTTCACACGAATGAGAATATTTCAGAAAGCTATCAGTGAGGTCAAGAAGACAAAGCCCAATTTAGAGGAGAGGGTCTGGTGACAGGGTGGCAAAAAAAAAAATGTAGGACATTCAGTCAGGGAAACCCCTTGGGTTATATCTGAGCTGAGGTCTTAATGAAGAGCGGATAATGTGCCTCACAGTCCCCATCAATGTCTAGGTCCCAATCTCCCTTTCTAGAAAGTCATTCCCAATATTTGTTTCAGCTCTCCTGATTAGTCCCATTATCCCTGTTTAAGGATGACAAATTTAACATTTAAGTCCTCACTTATATAAATTATACAATAACCATAAAAATAAAATTACTTTTCCCAAAGGAGGTATCGTTCTGGGTATCTATGCTCACCAGTGAGCAGGTTGTACCCCACACTCTCAGGTATCCCTGGAGAATCTGGGGGAGGGGCAGCTCTGCCCCCCCGCAGAAAAGCCTGTGCAAACCACTACACCTCCCTGAGCCACTTTCTGATGAGGGAATCATTAGCTGAAAAGGCTCCCGGTGGGATCCCCTTCTGTTTTGCTGATCTTGTAAATCGTCTGAATTCAAAGTGTCACACGCATGTCTTACAATCCACAAGATAATGCCCAGATTTTGTAGTGCAAAAGCATATTAACCTTTGTGTACTCTAGCAGGGTTCCGACAAAGAGTGTCTGGTGAAAACTGCAGGGCTCTCGGTAATTGCTTGCCATGTGGGGAAATGATCCAGAGCTGTGTGAAGATAAGGAGAAATGGCTGAAGGCAAATCACCTGGGTTTTATTATGCTCGCCCTAAAAAATAATTAGCATGGCCTATGAAATCATACTGTGAGAAGTTTGTGGGGCTTTTTTTTTTCCCCCAGAAGGAAACTGTAACCTACCTTGCTTTTCTCCTTACAAGGAGATTTGTTGTTGTGGTGGTGGTGGTGGTGGTGGTGGTGGTGTGGGGTGTGTGTGTGTGTGTGTGTGTGTGTGTGCACGCGTGCGTATGCAAGTACTTCCCTGACAGTCAAAGACAAATGAAAATGCTGATGTTAAAATAAATACCACGTCAGAAGCCACAAGGAGCGCTCAGTGTAAATGTCATGCACCGAGAGCTAGCACCCCCACTCCTTCCTAGCCAGAGAAAAGCCATACTTCATCACCTTGTATGGGCTCCAGGCTGAGGACACTTGCCCAGTCCCCTCTGCTGCTGGCCAGCACACAGGACTCTGAGCCCAACCTTGTTACAAGGACAGACCCCAAGTCCTAGTGCTGTGTTAACTAGAGAAGGGTCACCAGAGCTCCTGCAGGAGGCCTGAGGTTCCCTTTAGGACTCTCTAGCAATTGACACCTCCATCCCTTTGGACTGGCCAAGGCCACCAAGCAACCTGCAGGGTCAGCATCTGGCCCAGGTCATGTAGAGAATGAGCTCTAAGAGAGTTAGAAATACTTTTAATTTTTTTTCCTTCAGTCAATAAGGGATAGAATGCACACATGAAAGAGCAGAAACATGAATTTGATTAACTAAACAGCATTTCCTAAAGACGATATTGTCACAAAAACATTTTCATTTTCAGCACCCAGCTTGGGATTATGAATTCAATGGGTTTCTAGTGCAGCAAGTGAGAGGCAGGAGAGGGTTGTCTCTTTTTGCCAAGAGCACCTCTTTCAAACCAGCCATCCATGTGCCCCCATGAGCTGTGTGAAGATAAGGAGAAATGGCTGAAGCCTACCTTGAGAAAGTCCTGTAACACTCTTGGCCTCAGATTGCTCAGGTGGTAATCAAGAAGACCAGGCCATGTGGGCATGACATTGATTGACATTTGTTAAGGAGCACAGCAGCTCCCAGTGTGCCTCCCCACCTACCTCCTGCTTGCTTTTTTCAAGTACCTGAAGAGATTGTATTAGTCAGCTTGTGCCACCATAACAAGATATCAGACTGGGGGCTTCAAAGAAATGTATTTCTTATAGTTCCGTATAGTTCAGGAGGTTAGAAGTTCAAGGTGCTGGTAGATTTGATTTCTGGGGAGAGTCCTCTTCCTGGCTTATGAACTCCGGCACACAGCTGCCTTCATGCTGTGTAGGCACATTACCTCTCTGAGCACACGGAGAGGGGAAGATCCCCGCCCACCGCCCTCTCTCTTTCATCTTCTTATAAGGCCAGAAGCCTTATAGGATTCAGGATCTGCCCTTATCACCTCATTTAACCTTAATTACCTCCTAAAAGATGCCTCCAAATAGTCACACTAGGGGTTCAGGCTTCAACATATGAATTAGGGAGAGTGGAGAGGATGTAATTCAGTTCTTAGCAGAGATAAATACTTCTATAATTTTCCAGATAAGGCAAAGCCCAGAACAATTCATCAGCAAGAAAAGAGAGCAGAGCCTGGAAGCCAGCTCCGCCAGCTCGGCCCTCCACCCCCAGCCCCCTACACCACCGGGCTTTGTTCTAGCTCAATAATCGCATGATCTTGACTGGCCCCGAATGATCACAGTTTGGCCAGCCAGTCCTTTGGGTCAGCACAAAGCAGCCCCAGGTCCCCTGGGCTGCAGCCCAGTGCCATGCCCCCTGCTCTCTCCAGAGCATCTCCCTCCTCGCCTCTTCCCTGTGGATGACTTCAGCTCTCAAGATTGCCTTTATGGCTTCAGACTCCCCTCATTGTCCTGGGAGAGCATTTCTTCATGGCGAGGCTGATAATTTATTTAGTTTTGCTAAGTGTTCCTTTACAGGGAAGGGGAAGGGGGGTTGAAGAGGAAGATGGGTCACAGTCTTTGAAAAGCCGACTCATAAATGTTCAGGTACGTTCCTTTTTCTGTCGGCTAAGCAGCTTTCCCAGCCAAAAAAATAATCACACTGCAAGCATCTCCCAGGTCTTGAGAGAGCAGACGTATTTTATCTCTCCTTGGTGACGGCTCTGAGCAGTTAATGCTCTTGCATTTTAAGCTTGAATAGATTTTTGTCCAAGGCAGCTATAGTTTGTTGCTCCTCCTGTAAAGGTCTTTGTAGCCCTAGAAAACAAAAGAAGCCTCCTTCAAGCAAGGTGAAGGCTGCTCTGTCTCAAGGCAATTCACTGGAGGTCGGAGGAGACACTATTGTTTGATTCTCCAAAGCCAGGGCCACAATCTTCTTTGCCCTCTCCTAGCTCCCCTTGCAGACCGAAAGCCCCAAGTCCTAGTTATGACCAACACAGTTGAAAGGGAATTCTAGTAAAGGAAGTGATTTTAAAAAAAATAAATAAGCAGAACCTTATAAGTAGAAAGCCCATTGTCCTGATCCATACCACCTATTTTCAAATATGGTTGGGATGCTCAGTGCCACAGCAGCCATCTTATAACCATGAAGCAACAAACACAAAAACCAAAAAAGCCAATATTCTTGGGAAGGGCACAGCAGAGAAAAATGACAAAAACTTAAATTTTTAGTGACAAACCAACTGTTCAGTCAGTTATGAGACTGCTATCTTTTGAATTCCCTGATAAGTAAGCGATAAATGTGTTTATGTCATAAAACTTTTGCTAAATGGAATTCTAGTTCCTTGTAGCCAAAAGCATTCCTAGCTTATATGCTGTATCACAGGATCAACACTGTTGCCAAGTACAGCTCTCCTTAATTTTTAAAATTTTTTAAGTTTATTCTTCCGTGATGAGCTCAGTGACGGCAAGGGCCAAGCAGTAAAGCAGAGCACTGTTGTTACCTTTGGATCAGGAAAAAATCAGCAGAGTCCCTCCTCTGTGGACCTCTTCATGACGTCATCTGCAAAACTCGTACTGCTGTACTTTGGGATGACACCACCTGCATCACCTGATGGACACGAGGAGGACATGCCCCAGGTCGTGTCACCCTGTGCACGGTGGGATCTCTGCTTGCTGAGGATGTTATCCTGCAATGTCTTCTGTGACCTTGAGGAGGCCAGCATGATTTTTTTCCTGGTTTTAGTCTCTCCATTCTCAAGTTTGGAGAATGTGGTGCACTGGTCCTAAGTCATCCCATGATGGTCACCACTCTCCTGATGGGCTGTGTTGGAGATCCCGGAAGGGGAGGTGCCATCTAAATGAAGAGGAGCCCTCTGAGCCTTGCACCCCAAATCTGGACATCAGAACACCCTTATTCTGAGCCTCGGTCTAGTAAACTTCTCTTATGCAAAGAAGTCATTTACACACGGCTGATTTGGTCAGCTGTAGTTCTTTATGTGTCACTGATACTTTTCCTTGTTGTTTGCAATAGATTCGCCGTAGACCACCAGGAAGAAGCAGAGACCCTCTGTGCTTCAGAACTGCAAGAACCTATTCACGTGGCAGATGAGGAAACAGAGACCCAAAGCAGAGGAGTGACTCGTGAGTCTGCAGGTGGTGTGGATCGCTGGCCACGCCCACCTCTCTTGCTCCCAGTCCAGTGCTCTTTCCACCACTGGGCTCCATCGAAAAGTCTCAGCAGAAAGGAGTCCACACTGAATCCTGTTTCCATTCACCTCTGAGGCAGCTCAGGGCATGGCCCCTGTATGGACTGAAATTTCCTCCCCTTCCAAGTCTTCCATATACCCTAACATCCTGATTTTCAGCAATTCTTACTCAGAAGGTCTCCAGATCCCTTCACTCATCTCAGGCACACTTTCCTAAAGTCCCAGTTTTGTTCCATTACTCTCTCTCTCTCTATCTCTCTTGTGTGTGTGTGTGTGTGTGTGTATGGTGAGGGGAGTTACTGGGATTCGGACCTAGGGACTTAAAACCATTGAGCTATATCTTCAGCCCCCTTTTTTTTTTTTAATTTGAGACGAGTTCTCACTATGTATAGGACCTTGCTCATTTGCTGAGGCTGGGCCTCAAACTTGTATTCCTCCTGCCTCAGATTCCCAAGCTGCGGGGATCACAGGCATGTGTCATTGCCCCCTGGCTGTCCCATTGCCTGCTTGAGACGTGAAGACTGAAGAAAAGCACAAGAGATCCCATCTGAAAGATCACATCCCTGGATAGGGGCGGGGAGGTAACTCGATGACAGAAGAGAATTTCTGCAAATATGACAAGGGCCCATTGTTTTAGCTCAGTCTGAGGCAACTTTTTCATGTAATCACTAATCCTCATGGTAATCCCTATGATCAGAGCAATATGTTTCCCCATATCTTCTTTATTAAATATTAATAGAAGGAGCTCTAAACAAGTCAGCTAAATCAAGCTTCAGCCCCCTCATTAGAGAACTGCCCCTGGGGCATCTCCCCTACAGTTCAGAGTCTCTTTCTCCTAAACCCTCTGTCCTTGTAATGGAACCGAGGGAGCTGCTGTGTGTCTCCTCTGTTTCATCATTTCTTCCACTGTGCCATTCTACCTCACAAGAGGATCACAAAGAGGATCACAAGAGGATCACAAATTGGAGACCAGCCTCAGCAACTTAGTTAGGCCCTAAGGAACTTAACAAGACCTTGTCTCAAAATAATAAATAAAAAAGGGCTGGGGATGTGGCTCAGTGGCAAAGCACCCCTGGATTCAATCTCTTCTACCAAAAAATTTAAAATAAAAAAAATTAAACTTAGAAGATATTAACATGGTGGTCTGAGAAGGGCATAAGAACGGCAAGACCTATGTAAAACATAAAGCCATAGTCAAACAGACAATAATAATGGCATGGATGTCAAATAAACTGATCAAATAAAGAAGAAGGAAAAGAAGAACAACGCATTATCAGAAACCAGGTTCAAATGCACAATAGAGCTGGTAAAACTCAGAATGAGCATTCCAGAAAGTGGAATCCATGAGGTCAAGATGAAGCCGGAGAAATACATCCATGATACAAAAGAAGAAAAGGAGAGGAGACTGATAACTGAGGAAGACAGAAGGCGGAGGGCCAAGACAGAGGGATTGTCTTGCAGTGACTGACCTAAGGCAAAGAGCATCTGAAAACAGCAACTCCAGGAGAGAGGGGCTCACTGACTCCCCAAGGGAGAGGCCCTGGTGGAAGCTGAATCTCAAGAAGAGAAATCCCAACAGGAATTCAGGGGGAGAAATAGGCTGGTTTCCCACTTTTCCTCCCAGGTACAAAATAAGCACAAGATAAAGATGCTACATCTGCTCATTTTGAGGAAAGTGGTTTGTAGATCAAGAATTTTATATTCAATTAAGCTGTTGCAGAAAGGCAAATGCAACCCCGTTTCTGGGAGAATATATCAGTTATATAGTTTCAGAAAACTCCTTGAAAAATAAGCTGAGAGATAATTCCAGGTGAAGCACTAGAGATTAAAAAACCCCAGACTGAATAGATGTGAGCCTTAAAACCAATTACATGGCATAATCACAACTGCTAAAAATTTGGATTGAAATGTTAATTGAAAATGCAGAAACTATTATTGACATTGACATAGATTTATATGAATGATCAATAGATAAATATGGAAAAGTAGGAAAGGGGACAAGCAAATTCAAGCATTAAATTCTACTCTGGTTCTGAAGTTATTTTTAACTTGTATGATTAGACAGCTACAAGTTCAGGTGTGTACTTGATTCAATTAAAAACAACCAATATTAAAAATTGTTTTAAAAAATGACAATCAATGTATAGAAAATGAAAAAGTAACCTATACACAAAAAGGCTTGCATAACCATAGAATTTACAAATTGGCCCAGAAAATTTTGCAAACTGTGAAAGAATCTTCCACCCATAGTAATCCATTTTTAAAGGCTGGCCTATGAAAACGCCCCAAATTAACTTCTTAAGAATGTGTGTGTGTGTGTGTGTGTGTGTGTGTGGTGTGTGGTAAAGGGAGTTACAGTATGTAGTATGTATATGGTGAGGGGAGTTACAGTATGTATACACAATGGAATATTACTCAGGCATAAAGAAAAATGAAATTATGGTAATTACCCGTAAATGATTTGAACTTGAGACTATCATGCTAAGTGAAATAAGCCAATCCCAAAAAACCAAAGACCAAATGTTCTCTCTGATCTCTCTGATATGCCAATGCTGATTCACAATGGGGCTGGGGTGGGGCACAGGAATAGAAATTCATTAGATTAGACAAAGGGAAATGAAGGGAAGGGAGGAGGGACAGGAATAGGAAAGACAGTGGAATGAATCAGACATAACTTCCTTATGTTCATAAATGAATACAAGACCAGTGTAATTACACATCATGTACAACCACAAGAACGGAATCCAAATTGGAATACTCCACGTATGTATAATATGTCAAAATACACTCTACTATCATGTAGAACACTATCATGTACTGTCAGTAATATCATGTACTATCTATAAACAATAAATTAAAAAGAAAGGAAGGAAAAAAATTAGATTACAGGTGCATGACTGGACAATTTGGGTCCCTCAAAAAGAGTTCTGCTTCTCACTGTGTAGTTTTGTTCCCATCTCCAAGAAGACAGGTGCTCCTCTTGTGATCTCTGGGCATGGCAGGAAGTAGGAATGACCCTACTCTCTGCCCTCCTGCTTTCTGATGGGGGAGTTCCCCCACTAAGTACAAACAGCTGAGCAAATAACTCTACCCCTGGGGCGGCAGATCACAATTAAGGAAACTCTTGAACCCCTCCACCTTCAATCTGAGGATGTCTTTGTGTTCAAGAAAATCCATGAGAAGTAGAAGAAAACCTGTCATCTGACTCTTCTCAAGAAAACTTCACACCCTTAACTCCAGGAATCAGGACCTGTGGTTCTAAAAACTCAGGGATCTTGCCTTCCACTGAGACAGGCTTCCAAATTATTAAGGAGAACCCCCCACCTGCTTCCAACACATATGCACAACTAAAACACAGTTCATACAGCAAAAGGGAACTCAGAGGAACAAACCAAGCTGCATAAACCAAAAGGCCCAAAACCAGATGATAGAGCAAGGGAAAATCTGTCGTCTAAAAATGAAAAGAAAAGCAGCACAAACACCCAAATCACCAACCTAGACAACAGAATGAGGAAAAGTGATGATTATAAAAATGAAAAAAGCTATCTGGTTTAAAGGAAGAGACTCTCAAATTGACTTGAGTGGTGAAATGGGCATAATTTTATGACAACTGAGGAGGTTTTTTTTTTTCTTTTAGATAAAAAAGAGATACTTTTAATAAAACAATTCTCTTCTGTTGTAGAAGGTCTGTTTCAAAGGTCCACAGGAAGATGAGGTGAAGTGGGAGGTTGCCTCATCTGCTGCACAGTGACTGCATCCCAACGTTTCCAGATTTGAGGGGAAACCAGGCCAGTAGCTGTGCATCATCCAGGACAGTTATCTGAGATCCACAGACCCAATTTACAATACATAATGAATTAATAAACAGTCAGGGAATTCTGTGTCCCAAATGGAAAAGCACCAAACTCTATAAATTAAAGCAACATCAAAAATAAACCGTTAGAAATACCAGTAGAAATGATAAAGATGATACATTAGAAATACAGTAGAAATGAATAGAAATCTAGTGCTGACATGAGCTAGCCACACACACATACATGTCATCCTATGATGCAAAACCGATAAAACAATAATAATGACAAAAAGGATTTCAAAATGGCTAATAGGATAGCAATTCCCTTGACAAAATAATTTCGAAGTTCATTTGAAAGAAAAAATAACCTGAGATGTCCATAAAATTCTAAAAGAGTAATGAGAAGACTCAGTTCTTATCAAATATTAAAATAAATTCTAGAGTTACAGTCATTGAAAAAGTGTGGAATTAGTAGAAGAATTAACAAAAGATGAATGAAATAAAAGAAATGTCACTGAAGATGTCATACATATTTAACAATTATTAAATTTAGATGCTATTTATATACCCACTTAATGTGACAAATAACTAATTTATTTAATCTATAATAAAATATACAAGTAAACATATTGAGATAAACATACTAGTGGTAAATTTTGATACTGAATAATTAAATATAACTTAATAAAATGTAATTTAAAAAAGCAATAGAGTGTACAACAAATATTGGAGAAAAATGACTAAGCTAGTTGAGGAAAATATCAAGTTAAATTCTCACTTCACATTAAGTGCCTGACAGATAATTAGAGCAAAATAAATATTTGTTAAAAGAAGAAATGAATAAATGAATGAATAATATATTCAATTTGAGGTGGATTAAATACTTGGCAAAACATAAAACACTACAAGAAATTACAAACATATATTGAGCTGATCTCTAATTGAGAAAGCCCTTCCCAAATATAGAAACGATGGGTAAGATAACAAAGAGGACATTCAACAGCACTGGTTCCATAGTATTTTTAAATCTCCCTATGAAAACTCACAAAAATCTGGCCTACAAAGGATTGACATCTTGCGTGTAGAAAAGGATCTTGCAAATCAAAAGGACAAGACAAATACCCCAGAGAAGCATGAGCAAGGACGTGAGGAGACAATTCTCAGGAGTAGAAAGATAAATGACCGATAAATGCATAAAGAAGTGTTCAACCTCATTTATTATCTAAGACATGAAAAATTAAACAAAAATACAGGAAGAATTCAACCCTTTACAATTCTGTCACCAAGAACCCTCCTCCAAAAAAATGTACATACACATAAAATTTGGCATACCATTCCAGGATCTCCTCAGACTGCTGGATGCCATGCAAAGATTCATGGGAACCTAGACCCAGAACCCTGTACCATCACTACCAGCAAATGAATATATAACTGCTGATGCAAATATATGTTCATACATTTCAGAAAAGCATTGGATGATATGTATTAAAGGCCCCCAAAATATCTAAATTTATTCTTGGTGTAAGTACTTATAAGAAAATCTCTTGAGGAAAGCAAATAAGATTAAAATGATATATGTGTAAAGATTCGTTAGCTTCAAAGATTGAATTGTTCATTGTAGCATTATTTATATTAACAAAAGGTGTTAGCTACTTAAATTTCCAAGACAAAGTGTTTAAATATATTATGCAAAATGCTTAAGATGAATTTTTATTCCATTACTATGGTTTTCAAGAACAGTTAATGACATGGGGAAATACAAAGGATGTAACATGTAAACGGAGAATGCTATAAATGTGGTATAGGAAAAACAGTATCAGCTAGGGTGTTAGCTTAATGATAGAGCATGCATTTCACAGGTGCAAGGCTCTGGGTTCAATTTCCAGGAGGGGAAAAAACAGTTGTATTATATGCCATATCTCACATATGAGAAAAGCTACAAGGAAATCTGTCAAAATGTTCATAATTATTATTTCTATTTGAACAAATTATGAGTGTTTTCCTATTCTTTTCTAATTTAAAAACATAGTTTACTTTCAAAACAGCCAAAAAATTAATACAAAAAAAATACCAAGGAAATGTTGTTTCAATAAAAAAAATGCAGAACGAGAAACTTGAAAGCCTGAACCATGCCTTTAGCAGGCTCTAGGGAAAGTGAACCAGCCCTTCAAGTCTTGCCTCAGGATGATGCTTCCCAAAGGACATTCTGTTCTCAGTGCTCCTGAGGGACAGCACCACGGTGGTCACTCAGGAGTGACATATACTCACATCTAGGGGCAAGAATGGCCACCAATTCACTTTGGGATAACAACATAGAATTCATCTGTTCTTTTTTATTTCTTCTGTGAATTGCAAATTTGTAGGGAAAACATATTTCTCTCTCTAAAAAAAAAAAAATCTCAGTTTTTTCACTTCCAACTGTGTGACCTTGGGCAACTTGCTTAAGTTCTCTGAACCTTGCTCTCCTGGTAGGTCACAAGAAGCAATAATGGTACCTACATCACAGGGCTGTGGGTACAACTGAGCTAATGTGCTTGATGTGAAACTGTTCATTTTGTCTCCCTGATTCTGTCATTTGGCCCTAATTGCAAATAACTGTTTTTGACTTTGAGCTTGATCATAGATGTTCCCCTTTTATAAAAGGCAAAGTTTTATTGTAAAGCATATTATCAAGAATAGAGGAAATGATGTCACTGTAGCATTCCTCATGTGGAAAAATAAATAGAAGTTCTAGAAGGAAGTCGAAAGAATTGGGGAGGCCAAGACTCAGGGTGGGAGCCCTCTGGGGTTCACAGGAGAGGATGGGCTTGGAGAAGAACGGGGCAAGGTGACAGGAAGCAGACAGGCCTGGGGAGGTTGCCATACCTCGCCATTATCTGCCTCATTGCCCACCCTTTCCTGGGTACTGCCCCAAATTTCCAAGACTGAAAAGTCAAAAGAAAATCTCCACTTCCCAGTCTGCCTTCCATCTAGGGTTCCAGGGTGTAAGCCTCACCCAGCTCTGCCAGAGCAAGGGCACCCCAGCAGGACAGGAGCAGAGAGGGGGCAAGGGGGCACAGTGATTCTAGTGTCAGACCCTGAGAACTCAGATCGCCTGGTGAGCCTTGCACAGAGGCTGAGGCAAGTGTGCATGAAGGCCTTGTGTCCAGTCTCCAGTGAGGCAGGTGTCAACCTGCATGGAGCTGTTTTGCTAGAACACTCCTGTGATACAGCTAGGTATTTTCTGACTGCTCAGTTCTTGGCTATTTCACCCAAGCTCAGTTTTCTGAAGGGCCAAGGGGACTCGACAAGTTACCTAACATTACTATAGTCTGGATCCTAAGTGCCCCCCAAAGCCCCATGTGTTAAAGCCTTGTTCCCCAGCTTGGCCTTATTGGGGGATGGTGGAACCTTTAAGAAGCAGGGCCTAGTGGGAAGCCTTAGGTATGGGGGGTGTGCCCTCTTCTTCTTTTTCATTTTCTGGCCATGAGACCTCACCACAGGCTCAAAATCACAGGACCAATCAATGACTGAAACCTCCAAAACTTTGAGCCAAAATAAACCTTTTTCCTTTATAAGTTGACCAGCGCAGCTATTTGTTATAGTGACGAAAGCTAACAAAAACATCATTTTATAAGCAATTTTCTACTTAATCCACATAGAATGGACTGTGCTGGACAAAAGGTGTCAGCTACTTAAACCTGCAAAATTCTAAGGACATTGGATTTGGTGCCTCATGACCTCTAAGCATCCAGCTTGACATAGGAGATCCAGAGGAAGTGGCCCAGGAGATGCACCTGTTGAGGATCTCCTGAAATTTTAGGGATATTCTAGATACTCAGACATTCCCTGGGGCCCTGGTGGAGAGAAGCAGAAGTGTTGAGAGGAGTGTTGGTCTTCAAGAGGCCTGGGAACTGGAAGCAGGAAGCTGATGAGGTAAGGGACTTTGAAGCCAGAGACAATGGCAAAGTTCAAGGGCACTTGCAGGGGGATTCCAGCAAGTAACTCAGGAAGCACATAACAGCACCACTAAAGATGTTTATCTTTAGTGCACATATGCCTCACAGTATGTAAATTTCAACACTGTATGCTGCATTAGGTCACCAGATCTTCTAAACAAGGCTGTGAAATATGCATCAGTAGACACATAAGGACATCCTGTATCAAAATTTAGGAGAAAATCATACAGGTAGTGGTGGCCATAACCAGTTCCCCAAACCAGAACTTTCTCTCCATTATCCATGACCATTCCACTGCTTACACAATTCTCAATGATTAAGAGCAAATTTTTTAAAAACCTCTAGTTTATCAATAAATGGTCCCCATTCCACTTTCAAAAGCATTACCTTTATCATTTGGGTATATTTATTAACCAGTAGGAAGAAAGTTGCACCTCCTTACAATCCTGGTTCTTAAGCCAAATTCCTGACTGTCAGGACCAAGACCCTAGAAAACATTTGTTGGTATAATGAGTAGACCCAAGGATTGGGGGAAGAGGAGGAAGCTCAGATCACTGGCAATATGAAGAACAAACTTGTAGACAGATAGGGCCAATGACAAAGGAGAAGGAGGAAAACATAGATCAAAAGAGGAACCAATTAGTATAGTTTGGGAGAGTACTGAAAAATCAAATGTATATCTCTAAACCACAAGATTGCAAGGCTCTCAAGATGTTAATTAGCCATGTTTCTGATGGTGAGAATTATGTCAAAAAGATGAGGGGATCTTTTGGTCAATTAGGGCTGGGAAACACTGGGTTAAAAACAAAAAAACAGGCTTCCAGTACTATCAACTATAGGTATATAGATATATGCCCACGGGACCTACTCACTGTGCAGATTATCTCTTGGGACCCACAGACCGCACATCTTCCCATAGTACCCTGGAAGTGGCATATTCCCAGCTTCTACAGATGAGGGGGAAATGCCCATAGAGTACGTCCAGCGATCCAGAAATGATGAAGACCTCAGATTTCAGCCCTAGAAAGCACACACCAAGAAAACCTGGGTACTACTTAGCCATTTTTAGAAGTGTGATCTTCACACTGATCAAATTAAGACCTTGACATTCTTTGAGCAGCATGTACTCTGACTTTCTTTTAAGCAACTTGCTGCTACTTCAGTGGAGAAACTGGTAAAAATAATTGAGCTGCCAGGCGTGGCGATACACGCCTATAATCCCAGCATCTCAGAAGGCTGAGGCAGGAGGATCACAAGTTAAAGCCAGCCTTAGCAATTTAGCAAGAATCTAAGCAACTTGGCAAGACCCTGTCTCCAAATAAAATATAAAAAGGGATGGGCATGTGGCTCAGTGGTTAAGGGCCCCTGGGCTCAATCCCCTGTACCAAAAAAAAAAAAATCAGCTAATTAGTTACTATACTAATTACTCTGTGCATTTTTAAAAATCTGCTTATTTTTTCTCCTCTTTGTTAGAGAGACAAAACAGAATTTAGTAATAGATCATTGTTGTTTCTGTTTTAATAGCAGGTAAAGTGACTTGGAACTATTATGCTATGATATTGCAGTTTCTAAGCTATGAATTTTTACTATCAAACCAAATGCAAAGAAACAGTCATTTTAAACCATATAATGTGTCAGCACTTGAATTATAAGTCCTGTCCTGTGACCATTATACCCTCCACTAATGTCAAATTTTCATATCCTGTGGCTGCATCATATATGCACAGTTTGTTCTAGGGGCTCTATATTTTGTCTGGTTGTTGAATTTACAAAACTCAGGAGTGCTTCCCCTCGATAGGGTCTAAAGACACAAACAAGCAGTTGCAATTCTTCCCCTGAAGACAGGAGGCCTGCAATGAAAGGGAGAAAAGCAATTGCTTTCTGAGTTTTCCCCACACAGGACGTGAAAGGTATGCAGAGAAGGTTTTTTAATATTCGTTGAAGGCCTTGGAACCACGAGTTCCATTCCACAATGTCTAAAAGATTTATGGAACTGGAAGTTCTTAGCTCAAGTTTCCTGGAAGCCTCTGTTCTGGGAGATTGGGAGGGAAATAAATGTAAATTCTGCATATTCCAAAGAGCTGAACCCTTTGGCCGTTAAATGATGTGGGTGTGTTAGTTGTTAAGAAGGAATTTTTATAAACAACCACCTATGCTGGGGGGTGGGGAGGCAACTGCCTCTTTAACAGTTAGCAACTCCTTTAAAGTTTTCATTTCACATAATACCCTCTAGAAAAACTTACAAATAGATAGCCAAAATCACCCAATCTGTTTAGGTGACTTTTTTTCAATGACTTAGAGTAAACTTTGTTCACTATAATACTAAATTCTCCACCCAGAGGTCTTCCCTTAAATATGACCTCAAACTGGGCATGCTCAGTGATGTGCCCACCTGTGCATGTGAAGATGAGTCTTTCCTACAGGAACAGGTATGAGTTTCCCCAGTGAAAGAAGCTCCTTGCTTTCTTTCTTCAAGGGGACAGGGCTTGGGGAATTATTCCCAGTGCTCTCCTTACTTGCTACAAGTAATAAACCTTTCTTCACTTTTTTATCTCCTGGTTGTGTTTATTGGCTTTGCACTCACTGAGCGGTTTCATTCAGTTACAGGTGCTGTCTGGTGAATTGCATGCTGCTGGCATTCACCTCTTTTTATAGGATTCACTGAGGATAGAAAGTTCTAAACGGCATTTCCAGGACAGGAGATGACAAAAGAAAAAATTAAAATTATTTATAAACAACACTGCACTAAAAGGGAATTTCTAAAGAGATTCAATTAAATCTAATAGGTGTGTCTACATGCTCAAGTCTGTCCTAGGAGCTATAAAGGGGCCATAGAAGCTTTAGGAGCAACTGTGAGAGCAAGACGTCCGCCATGGTCATGCAGTTCTTACAATCTAGAGAAGAGAGCAGAACTCAGCATGAGGAATCATTATTTGGAGCTTGGTACAAAATGATGTGAAAGCAAATGCTCAAAGAATGGGGAGCAGCCCAGGGCAGGGCAGAGGAGAAGGAGGGGATGCCCTTGCATTAGGTCTGAGGAGGTTCATGGAGGGCAGAGATTAGCAGAAATGAGGGACAAGGACATCTCCCAGCCAGGAGCTAACAGGCAAGGAAGGACATGAGGTAACTCCACTCTACCATGGATTGTTTCTGGAGTGATGTCACTCCATTACCCTGGAGTAATGACCACTCCATGCACAAATGCCACAAAATACCACTCAAGTGTAATCTCTGCCTGTACTAATTCCTGTGGTGCCATCTTATCTGTCTCACAGTCCCTCAGGGGAGGGATTCCCAGAAACAAGCAGAGGCTCTGCCTGTGGAAAGGCAGGGCTTCCAGGACTCAGAAGCAGACCCTCCCTGGAACCTCCCTTATATCAGCTCACATGCAAAAGATAGAGGGACACTCACCTCCAGGGAAGGGGCACCCAGCATCTATTTATCATGTTTGATAATTAAGTTTTAAGGAAGAAACTCAAAATACCTGTGTTCTCCCTAAGGGCAGGGGACTTTGATTGGAAGGTGAGCTTCTTTGCATGGAATTTCACAAAACCCTTGTCCTAGTATCCTTCCTATCATCTCTCCATCACAGGGACCCTCTCTCTCTCCTTTTTTTTTTTTTTAGACAGAGCAAAACCAAAGAACCCCACATGTTAAGTGTGTTTTTGCATCCATACTGGGCAAACCAGGCATTTGAAGGAACAGCCCTGAAAAACCCAACCAGGATCTTCTGGAAGCACATTTCCCTCCTTTGTTTTCCAGAGACTGATTTCCACTTTGGAAGGATCAGTTAAAAAGCTCAGGAAGGTTATGCACCTGGTATGCAGGTATGGAGAAGAGAGCAGAATCAGCAAGGAATGGAGAAGATATGGTCGTGATTGCCCATAGTTCTGGGGAAGTCCGCATCTCTTTGTCCCTCTACCTCTTTCCCCCTCCCTAACACACTCACTCATTCTCTTTCTCTCTCCCTCTCCACCCACATCCTGGCCATGTATCAGGGGTCAGTGTGCACTGATGGAGGAACCCAGCTCAGCCACACCACACAGGACTTCCCCATCCTCAGAGACTGTCCTTTGCCCAGTGGATGGTCTCGGCCCTGGGTTTGTGAGGACCTGGGTCTCAAAGAGCTTCTGAGACAGGAAAGGCAAAACCCAGAGAATAGATCACATTTCCACCAGAGAGTTCTACTTATTCATTTTAATTTGGGTTTCCTAAGAGTTCATGTTTTAAAAACTTCTTCTGTTAAGTCAAAACAAAGCCAAAATAAGTTCTGTCTAGTTCAATCATCTGTATGTAAGAATGGAAGCTTGACAGAGCTCAAGGCCCCTGCCCATGGTCACCCAGACCATGTGGGTCACCTGGTCGATCCCAGTGGAAGGAAAAGAGCACTTGGTACCAACAAAGGAGAGCAAAGTCGTAAAGGACGGGAGCCCAGGAAGTGTAGAGAGCAGAGGCTGAGAAATGGACTGTCCGGGGACTCCCTCCTGAACTTGCTGCCCACTGCAGCCCACACTCTTTGGGCTCCTCCCTCACTCTCCCAGCCCACAGGAGGGCAGTCCCAGTTGTCCTCCCTTGAGTCTGGGAGGAGCCAAGCATGCTCTGCCAAAAAGCAAAGCAAAGTGCCAGCAAGCAATTACTGTAGTCACAGTGTAGAGATGCTCATGGAAAGGTTATAAGACAAATGATAAAGGCTTTCGCCTGACCAGGATCTCAGCTGCTGGAGCCCCAGTGAGATGAGTTCTAATGGACAAGGTAAATTATTTTCTCTTCTACTGAAGCACAATTTTCTCTTCGTTTCCTCCTTTTGATGTGTACTGTAGAATAAAAAGAGAGGAGGTGGAGGGCAAGGAGAAACAGGGGAAGAAGGAAAAAAAAAAAAAACACTTAGACTTTTAATGGAAGCTCATTTTGGTAAAGTACCCCAGCATCCCCAAGGACCTGGAGAATTAAATGCTGTCACTCAGGTCTGAAAGCAGAGTCGTCCAGTTTGCAGACACCTGTCATAATTAAACTAATGGCTCTGAAAATGTGCCTTGATATTAAATCTATCTTCCACTGAGGAGCAGAGCTGATTAAAACCACTGTTTGACAGTTAATGATGAACCTCTTGCTTGCTGAGCTCTGTGACTGGAACCTGCCAGTTTGGGCTGTCCTCTGCCCCAACAGCAGCACGGTTCCTATGCCCTTTCCTTCCTCTCTCATAGATACTGGGGTGGCCCTCTTCACCCTACCTCACAGGTTCCCCTCTCCGCCAACAGAACAGAGATTCTCAGCATGAAGGATTGCCTTGCAAATCAACACAGAGCTATTGTTTGGTCATCAGGCATAGAGTTCCTAGAAATTGCCTGTGTCAAGAGTAGAAGCAGAGGCTCTGGCCAGCCTTCTGGTGTCTTCTCTGGAAAGCTGAATTTCTAACCATATCTATGGGAGAGGCTATATTCAGCATCAAGTAGTCAGAGAAACTGCCAAGTTGTAAGAATGCTGAGTTGACTATCTTTTCCCCAATAAGACTTTGGGTCCAATGTTCAGACAGTGTGGTCTACAAATAGAACCATCCATCCTTTGGGAAAGCAACATATTCTGAGATGACCATTTATACACAGCTACTCTCACCAATGAGAGACCTTTGGCACCAGAGGAAGAAAGTAGAAAACTACAGAGCAAAGCCCTTCTGCTTTCTGGATTTCAGATTCTCCTCCAAAAATGAAAATCTAAAAAATTAACTTAAAGTCTCTTCTGCATCAAATAATCCAGAAAAATCTAAGAATTTTGTCCCTTAAGGAAGTTATAGGTATTTACTGATAAAAAGCTTCTCCCGTATTTTAGACAGTTGGTCATCCCCAAGACTGACAGACTTCTTCTCAACACAGAATGGAGATTCTCAGGAACAACTGGCTGAACTCAGTGTTTCCTCCTTTCTGGTACCCCAGTCCTTCACAGGCAAATAGAATCAGCAATATAAAATGTGTAGGAGGACAAGATTCTCAAGCTCCCTGCCTTCTCCTAACATTTAAGGTTCCTTCGGAAAAGATTCAGGCTCTCTACCTTGCCCTTGGATTCCCCACATTCACATTAAAACCCGCATTTACCTTCCAATATCATCCTTTTTCAAGTAGAGAGCTTTCCACTTTTGTCCCTGAGAGCACTTGTTACACCTTTCTTTCCAACAAGAGGACAAGGGTGACCAGGGACATAGGAGAGAGAGAGCTCTATCCTGTCTAGGTCCCTCTGTTCAAAGCTGAGCAACTCTTCCAAGCAACAACTCTTAAGCCAGCAACAAACAGTGACCTGGGTAGTTACACTGAGTTTTTTTTGTTTGTTTTTTGTTTTTTAATTTTTTATTGCACTGGCCAATTATCTCTGCATTGCATATGAGTCTCTGTTGGTAGCTTGCTTAATAGTTTGATTGATTTGTAGTGTTTTATTCTTTGCAGAGCGTTCTCAAATGTTTCCTTTGATTCTGACACCACCCCTTGTTGGATAAGTATTTCCCCATTTTACAAATGAGTAAAAGTGCCTTCTTCAAAGCCCCAGGACCAGTAGGGGGTAGACTGGGACTAAAGCTCACATAGCTGACCCCCTATGGAGGGCCACTCTCAGATCACTGAAACCCCAAAGGAATCTTGAGCTGGGTTCTAAGTTTCTAATTCTTTCTGTATGAATTTGCTTTTGGTGCTCTATTAAATTTCCATTTTCCTCCATCCTTTTTAAGTAGGGTCTGGGAGTATTGTTAAGAGTTTTATTTCGTCTTTCTTACTTTCTTCATCACTATTTTCTGCTTCTATAAAAATGCATGATTGAGGTAGATGCCTATTAAATTGATCTGCCAAATAGACAGGGAGAGAGTAGGGGAACTGAAAAAAAGCAGACAAAGAACATGAGAGGCACAGAGTGAGAGAGAGGAAACAGAGATTCAGAAAGAAGGAAAATGAGAATCAGGGAAAGAAGAAAGACTAGATGACACAAAGAAAGACAAGGACAGCGAAAATTAGGAGGATAGCTCTCTGTTCCTCAGGGCCCCCCCCAAACATCCTGAGGTCAGACTCCTTTTCAGCACAACACATGCTTGCACGTGCACACCACACACACACACACACACACACACACACACACACACGGCTGTCACATTTTAGAACACCATTAGGAAAGTGACACCCAGCTAAAGGAGTCCCCTGTCCAGTGACCCAGGCTGACACTCCTGTCTGACCCCTCCCCTCCAAGGGCCAATCCTCCCTGTCTTGAGTGACAGACGCTCCCTCTCTCTGAGGGAAGTGGGGCCTCTAATTGTGCTGAGCAGCGATGCCACGGATGCCCGGGCAGCCTCATGTCTCTCACTATCATTAGCTTTCTTACCAAGGCTCTGAAGCCTTCCGCTGCCACAACAGTAATTACCAAGAGATTAGGCAGGCATTAAGCACTCCTTAATTTGACACATTGCAATGATCTCCATTCAGCCTTTCTGCTCGAATAACTCTCAACAAATATTTCGGAGGCGACCAAAATAAACAGAAGCGCTGTGTTTGCACAGCTGAGGCCTCTTCCTGCTTCTCTAAATGCCATCAATTCCAGGTAGGGGCGAGAAGGGGGACAATGAGGGGCTAGGTGGGCAGAGCAGGATAAAGAAGAGGGGACAGGGGAGGTGGCACATCCTGCAGGGCCCTAAAACAGTCTGCAAAGCCCAAGTCCATACACTGGAAAGCTATCAGTAAAACACTAACATATGGCATGCTACAACTGATGGCGATTTAATAGGGCCCATTTTTTAAGCAAGTAGTTACACAAGAACCTAGTAAAAAGATAATCAGTATTTATATAAAAACCACCATATTAGGAAAAAATAATAATTACAGTGAAGGGAGTTATGTTGTTGTTGCTGGATTTTTAAGTGGGTTATTAGCTCAGATATTATTCATTAAGTAATCCAATGGAGAAACCACTGTTAATATGGCAATAAATCCCACCGGGACCCATCACAAGGAAGATAGGATCATTTGGTAATTACAATGCATTAGAAGTTCAATATTCCCATCCATGCATTTGTTTCATTTCCCCGTCCCCACCCCAACATTCTCACACTCACACACACACACACACACACACACACCCCTCCATCAACTAATCTGAATTCTAGGGGGTGGACAGTGGAAAGGCAGAGGAAAATGGCATAATGTAGAAAGATACCATATCCTGGAGTCCTCCACACCCTCTTAGGCAAGATACAAGAAAGAATGGACAGCCAAGAAAAGTAGAGATGAACTTTCAGAGAAGTGAGCATGCCCAGAAATTGTGTTATGGACATAGATGTTTATATGAGGAGAACTGGTTGATTAACAGTATTATTAAATGAGAAAAAAAAGTCCAACAGCCAAATAGTAAAATAACTGGACTACAATAAGATGAGGAAGACTGTTCTAGAGTCAGAAACCAGAGTCAAAGTAATTTTCGTTGGGTATTTCCCATTCCTGAGATATATGCCTATCATCCACACAGTCCTCTTGACAGGTCCCTGGTGAGCACCTGTGTGCAAGAAGGCATCATGGTCAGAGGCAGTTCTCACCTCCTGTACTGGGAGCTTGGCTGTTATAAAAAGAGGGTTGGGATTCCAGGTGGCCTGGAGTATTTCTTCCCTCCTGGGTGGACATCAGCATTAAACTTCTTTACAGAGGAAGAAGATAAATAGTTGGACAGATTGAGCAAGAGATTTCCATTTGGAATTGTAACGAGTCATCTTAGCTCTTACACATGCCTGATTTCTCATGGCTTTTCAACCAGAGATGATGGTTATTGAACACTTAAATATTGCTGCAGTGTAAAGAATAATACTTTAGATCAGAGATCAGTAAACTATAGGCCATGGGCAAAATCCAGCTCATGGCCTGTTTTTAAAAATTAGGTTTTATTGAAACATAACCAAACCTATTACTTTATGTATTGTCTATGGCTATTCCACACAATGAGAACTGAGTAGTTGCAAAAGAGTTCCTGTGGCCCAAAAAGCCTTAGATACTTACTATCGCTTGGCTCATAGAAAAAGTTTATTGATAGATGAATGAATAAGTAAGTGAATGACATAATGAAGGAACAAGTCATAGATGAGAAATAGATTCATAAATGTGAGAATGATTTTACCCAATAGTGCTGGTGGTGACATTTAAAATTTTCTTTATTGTAGGGCTCTGTCCTCGGTTCTCTTCTCTTTAATACGTTTTTAACAACTGAGAGTAAGACATAGATGGGACATTTATCAGATTTTCAAATAATGGGAAGACAATATGGATAATAAGTATATTGGATGACAGGCCCAATATTCAAAATAATCTTGACAGCCTGGGGCAAGAGACTAAGTCTCATCAAATGAAAAATAAAGCAACAAACAAAATTCTACAGTTGAGTCCAGAATATCAACTTTTCAAATGTAGAATTGGGTAAAGGTAGGAGGAAGAAAAAGTGTGCCTCAACAAGAGCATGCATAAAGATGACTGTGGGACCTTATAATCACATTGCCTCAATCATGGGTAAGACTGTCTGCCTCCAAAGATAAAGTTTATTCCCAAGCTAAGTTGTCTGGTACATAGAACAGGTAAGGTAAATGCTACTTCTGTACTTACAGGTAATACCTATGTAGTCAGATAGTGATTCCTATAACATAACAATAATAAAGTCGTTAAAAATTTCTGAGGGTTTACCTTAAGCACAAATGCTTAACATTAACTCTTTCTCTTAATTTTGCATACTTGAACTTTAAAATATGAAGTAGGGACTATTTTTTTTTTACCCCATTTTGTAGCTGAGGCAGTTTCAAGAACTAATGTCAGGTAGCCAGCGTGTGGTGAGACCAGGAATCAAACCAAGACAGCATTGTTCCAGAGCCCAGCCTTTCAGGAACCAGATTCCATTGCTCTCCTCCTCTGAGGTTGTATTTTGAGATGAGGTGGTGACTGGAATACCAAAGAGCCTTGGAAGGTGAGTTACTAACCATGTAGCAGAAAGTGAAACACTCTCTGTATGCAAAAGAAGATTAAAAGAGGAGGCTCTGGAAGAGGCCTGGGTCATCCTTCAGATGAACATAAAAGCATCACTAAATTTAATTGCAATTCCTTTTGTCTAAACCAGATCCACACCCACCTATATCTTCCAGCTCCTCACATATGTCCACACACAGCCATTGGGAGTGTACTGGGTCAGTGTAGTGGGGAAGGCTAGCTGTGTCCTAAAACCACATCTAGCACTCTGCACATTATGCAATGAGCATTCATTTCTCCCATAGGTCAGAGCTGTTGGGAGGTGATGATGATGGAGGCCCTATAAAAGGACCCTTCAAGGGCCATCAGTGGCCTAGGTACCTCCCATCTTGAAGCTTCACTGTTCTATACAGAACCAGCATTTCTGAGTCCTTGGAGACACTCCTCCATTCAATACAGAAAAAGAAACAGTGGTTCATATAAGAGTTTTTCAGGGATCAGGCACCCATCACTTCTGCTCATATTTTACTGGTCAATTTACAACCACTGGGGAGGCTGGAAAAATGGACTATCTGGTAGCCCTGAATAAGAAAGTATGCATGTTGCCAAGTATCAGCCTTCTCTCCTGCAATCAGAGCTACAGAATAGTGATTAGCCACAAGGGGGGGAGCAGGGGGCATCAACCAGTACCTACTCTTCAATTCCTAATAAGGGATACATTCTGTGTATAAGGCATTCTGTTGAGACCCCTATGGATAAAATGACCAATGCTAATTCCAGTTTTAGTGAATGAGCAAAGATATGCAAAGATGCTTAACCACAATGTTCAATAGGGTGAATTGAATTCTCCAGAGTTGAAGCACAAAAACAGAGTCCTCTGTGATGAGAGAAATCAGAAAAGGCTTCAGGGCAGAGTCTTAGCTGTCTTAGCTAATGACTAGGATTTAGCAGGCAAAAAATAGATAGTGGAGGATAGAAATAGAAGAAGGAAATACAGAGTCATGGGAGAACTTGGCATATTTAGGGCCATGTGATTGGTTGGTTCCATGTGACCTAGTCACAGGGTGTGTGAGACACATGACTGAAGGTAGGATAGACCATGGAGGCCATGGAGAACTTTGACTTTATTCTGAATGATGTGGAGAACGGAAGAGACTGATGTCATCCAACTCCTCAGCTACATGGTCAGATGGAAAGTTGAAAGGTTGAAGGCAGCAAAACAAGTTATTAGGTGTTTACATAGGTGTTTAATGGAGGTAGGGATTGTATAGCTATCCTGCTCTTTCAGAACTTTCCAAAATGGAATGGAGTCATTTGGGGTCAGTGGCATCCTCATATACAGTTGATTAAGAAGGCAGTGTGTCAATAGAGCTACACAAGCAGAACCACCATGTAGACCCAGGTTTGCTCACTTTGAATAGGGTGCCACCCAGCCCATTTATAGTCTGCTTCAACTAGGCCCTCACCTGGGAATAATCTAACCTCAAAAATCTGCTTCTCTGCCACTTGTGTTCATTACTTCTGGTCCCACTCACTGCCTCACAATTGCTCCAGTGGGGCTTGTAAAAGCTACTTCTATTCTGTGTCCAAAGATAGATGTACCGGCAGCTCCTTTCAAAATCCCTTGGGTAGCCAAAATTCTCCATGGTCTTCTTCTGTTTAGAGGATACATATGCCTATGAGTTTCCTACCCTCCCCTATACCTCAAACTCAAATGTCCAGAAAGGAGGGTCACATTAAATTTGCATCCAAACAGTTGGACTCCACTCTCTCCTGCCAAGGCCCATTCCTTTATAGTGCCCATACAATGATGCAACCTGACGTTTGATGCTTACTTTAGTCTCTCTGCATACTTCCCAAACTGCACTCCTATCCCATCCTTCACACAGAAATTGGCCCTCAGTTCTCAAGGCCTGGTAGAGACTTAGGCTGATCTAATTATGGCTCTGGCTTACCCTTATTTTAGACTGTTATCCTAAGGAAAATGGTACAGATGGCCTTCAGTCCCATGAGCTAGCCCCAAACTCCCTCCTATACCCTTTGCTTCCCAGCATGCATCAAAAAAAGATGGTAGCCTGGCACAGTGGTGCATGACTGTAATCTCAGCTGCTAAGGCTGAGACAGAAGGATCATGAGTTCAAAGCCAGCCTCAGCAAAAGCAAGGCACTAAGCAACTCAGTGAGACCCTGTCTCTAAATAAAATACAAGATAAGGCTGGGGATGTGGTTCAGAGTTTGAGTGTCCCAGAGTTCAATCCTTGGTACCCCCCACCCTCCCCCAATAAAAAAGATGGGTGAGCAGACTGTACCAACCTTCTCCCATGGCCAAGAAATTAGAAGGGGAGAGAATGCTCACGACATCATTTGAGGGACCATGG
This sequence comes from Marmota monax, assembly GCF_021218885.2. Classification (NCBI taxonomy): domain Eukaryota; kingdom Metazoa; phylum Chordata; class Mammalia; order Rodentia; family Sciuridae; genus Marmota; species Marmota monax. The sequence continues at coordinate 1,862,310 of NW_026693937.1, read as the reverse complement.
TGAGGAATGGCAGTGTTGGCTAGAGAGATAGAGGAGCTAAAGTTCCAAGGTTTTTCTGTTGAGAGAAAGAGAAAACTGTGATTCAGGAGCAAGTCAAGGGGAAAAAAATCCAACTGCTTTTTGAGATCCATAGTAGTCATAATACAAAAGAGATATAGGGCTCTTGGAAAATGAATGTTGTTATTCAGGGAGATAATAAGGGAAGGACAATCAGACCAGACCCACTGTGTGGTAGGAGACAAGACAGTGTTGCAGAAAGAAAAAGGAACTCATGCCTACCCATGTCCCAGCTCTGTGTCCACTAAGCTTTCGTTTTCCCACCTGTAAAATGTGGCAGCTGCGGAGGTATGGAAAGATGGCTTCCTAGAGAAGTTGTCAGCAGGATAAGGAATGAAAAATGCTAACTGCCAAGCTGGTGTCTTCAGTATACACATGAGGCTACAGAAAATCAATCTAAGAACAAGAAGAAGCTATAAGTAGACAGATTGCAGCCCTAGAGAAGGGAAGCCTTTACTGCAGCCACGAGACAATGAGGTGGGATATATCTTAAGACTGTGAGTTCATGTCACTGAAGGTAACCAAACAAATGTGAGATAAGTACACGATCCAAGGATGCTGGGATATATTGGGGCAGATGAATCCTGAAATTTCTCCCTGCCCAGAGATTCTGTGATTCTTGATTTTGCCCTTAAATAGTGAGAACACAGGGACCCAAATCCTGTCACACAGATAAATGGTCACTCATTGATGCCTGGAAACTGAGGCCTAGATAGACCAAGGGCCCAAATGGCCTCTCTCCAGGCTTCCCATTGTCCAATTCAGTGTCCACACCTTGCATGCATTCAATTCCACCCGATGGTTCTTTTTGTAAGGGCTGAGGAGGAAGGCAAATCATTCAGGGTTTATTTTGCCAGTCTCTGTAAGTAGAAAGGCTTGATATAAGCAAGCCCCGTGGGCTGCCAGAAAAGCCTCGGCCCTTAAATAGTAATGAGATCTATCGCTCTCCTTAACAAATGCATCTTCCTGAGTGCTAAGTAAACTGTCTCCATTTACAGTGTCAATATCAACGCGGCCCTTCCCTGCCTCTCCAGCAGCTTGAACAGATTGCAATTGGCTGCCAGTCCTGGTGCCTGTGCTCAGTGAGAGCTGTCAATGGGCATGTCAATAAGATACCGGGGCTATTGATCAGCATAGGCATTTAGGGGTCACCGGTCGATGAGAACTCTTGCCAAGAGATGTAGAAAATGATAGCTTTCAGATAAAGGCAGCAAAGTGAGGTTCCCGAAGGAGAAATAATATAGCTCAATTTCCCCTGTCCTGCTGCTTGTCAATTTCTCTTGGTTTTCTTGAGTGGGGGAGGAGAAAGTAGGGATAGACAGGGAGGGAGAGAGAGGGAATGCCAGGGAGCAACTCCAGTGTTTGACTGAAAACATCTCAGGGAATGTGAAATCAACAGCCACAATGAAACCACACAGCATCCCCCAGGCCACTGTGTGCACCAAAGGAACAAAGAAAAACCCAAAGAAGCAGCACTTCTCAAAGAGGAGGGCACAGAAGAGGAAGGTAAAGATAATCCAGAAATGGAATTTAATGGAATAGCAAAAACCCTTTAGAGCTCTTCTAATAAGTATTCCATTGGAGTGGTTCAACTCTTCACTCATAAGTCATTTGCTAGCCCAGGTGATCTGGGAAGAGATCCCAAGAAGAGAAAGGCAGGTCCCCTTTGAAGCAGTGTGACTTATAGTTCATTGCTAAAACAAAGTCTGTATTATTGGCTGAATTCTGTTCAGCCAAAATTCATATTGAATCCATTATAACATTGGATTGTGACTCTATTTGGAGATAGGCCCTTTACAGAAGTGATTATGTAAAAATGATGTGATTAGGATAGGCCCTGATCCATTCTAACGGGTCCTCATGGGAAGGAGAAATATGGACACAGGAGGAGACACTAAGGAAGCACATGTCTGCAGGAAGAACAAGTGAGAGCACACAGAGAAAGCAGCTGTCTGCAAGTCAAGGAGAGATACCTCAAGAGAAATCAAACCTACTGACACCTTGATGTTGGCTGTCTAGTCTCCAGAACTATGAGAGAATACATTGCTGTTGTGTAAGCCACCTACCTGTGCTACTTTGTTATGGCAGCCCTAGGAAATGAATGCTATATGTTGAAACAATATTATGTATGGATATGAGACAAGATGGCAGATAGGATGACAATTATTTTTGTCTATTCTGTGCCCCCAAGTTTTGACTATTTTTACATTATAAAATGATTGTTCATTATATCAGTTTCAACCATGAACTGCTTTAATGCAAACTAAATGACCTCATTTACAGATAATCAATTTGCATATAAATGCCCAGTGTGCATTCGCACAACATTCTTTAGATATTCTTTTGTTTACTTCCTAATTCTAGGTTTGCCAAGGTTTGGTGGTGCACGCCTGTAATCCCAGTAGCTCTGGAGGCTGAGGCAGGAAGATCAAGAGTTCAAAGCCAGCCTCAGCAACTTAGGGAGGCCCTAAGAAACTCAATGAGACCTTATCTCTAATAAAATACAAACAAAAAGGGAGTCTGGGATTGTGGCTCAGGGGTACAGCACTCGCCTCACATGCATGAGTCACTGCGTTCAATCCTCAGAATCATGTAAAAATAAAGATGTTGTGTCCACCTATAAGTAAAAAACAAATATTAAAAAAAAGAATCAGAGATGAGCTGTTCATCAAACCTTTGGTTTAAAAACCAAAATACAAAAAGAGGCTGGGGATGTGGCTCAGTGGTTAAGAGCCCCTGGGTTCAATTTTTGGTAGAGAAAAAAGAACTACTCCTAGTCCTAGGTTTGACAGATGATTCTGGTTACAAAATATTCTTTTACATATATGAAGAGTAAATAAAATGGTAACAATCAGCTTATAGGCCAGTTATCAGTGAGGAAAGCCCTCTTATAAAGTCTTCTGACTTCTTAAATGGAATACAGCCATACACTAAGGATAACTAACATGTCACATATTGACTTCTGTTTTTATCCACCTTTTTTTTTTCCTGGATGGAGATTCTTCTTGTGACCTCATAATATAATTATTTCAGAATTGCTTCATCCTCCCAATGCAAAGTCATGAGATAGTGAAATTTATCTCAAGCTCCCCTCTACCTCATCAGAACTTCTACTTTAATTGAGCCCTGAAAGTTGCTTAAAGCAATAATTCAGATCTATGTCTAAAACTTTAGGAGCTGGGATAGGAAAAAGAGAGAGATGCATTTCAATGAAGTGGAGCAGTATCCCATTTAGCCCTGATGACTATATTCTTCGCTGTGTATCGAAGTTCATTCATTTGTCATTTCAAAAGGTATTTATTACCAAATAAGAGATAGTGGTGGCTTAAAAGTAAGTTATAAAGATGGATGATTGAATATATACATTTCATCCTGCCTGGTTCTGACTAATGACACTAAAATGACAGTAAAAGCAAAAATAGAACAAAACAGAAGTTTAGCAGATTCACAAAGAGCTGGAGGAGAGGTCACGGGTGACAAGAAATAGTCACATAAATTTGGAATCAAGAAAGTAAATAGGCAAATGTTAAATGAAATAACAGATAAGAGAAACCTGAACTCTACACAGGCATTAAGAGAGAAGCCTCAAGAACCAGGCCACTTCACAATGAAGTCCCAAAAGGCTCAGGAATTAGAAACACCAAATACCCTTAAGTGGGCATGCCGAGCAGAGCAACACATAAAAAGCTTGATTTAAGAATCTTTAAAAAATATAGTCAGATAGCCAGGTGGTCCCTTCTTTGCTACAGCAAGAGTCTAAAGGGTTATTCAATGGTATGGTTCTCTGACACCAGCAGCATCAGCTTCGTGCCTGAACTTATGAAAAGTGCATATCCTCAGATCCTACTCCAAAGCAACTGAATCAGAAACTTCAGGATGGGGCCTCAGAACCTGTTGGTCAACAAGCTTTCTAGATGATTCCAAAGAAGACTGATCTCTGAGAACTAATCATCTCTGGAAAGAAGGAGACTGAGTCTGATATCAAAGACAACAGCAGTTGCTGAAAGCATGATGAGCCAGCTACTTAAGAGTGGGGTGCAGGTGAAACTGACAAACAGATGCTGCACATCTTCCAGCTCCCAGAGACAACTGCTATGACTCCTATTATATCGAGTTCTTCTAATTTGGTCCTGAGCTCTCTCTGTTCTGAGAGTAGTCATAAACCAAGGTAGTTACTCTTTAAGAGAGGCCTGAGTAGGAAGAAAAGTCGGTGTGTGTGTGTGGATATTAGGTGAAACATAGTGAGGAAGTGAAGAAAAACTGCATGAAACAGAACAATTTATTACTCACAGGTCCCATAGAGGTTGAGTGCTGAGGAGAGGCCAACAGAAACCAGAGGCAACAGGGAGCTCAACCAGTGAGCAAGGGAATGGACCAATAGGACTCTGCCTTCAGCAAGATCCATGGGCATTAACTTTTAGTCTTTCCCAAGGGGAGTATGGATTGGGCAGTTTACAGAAAACACACTTATTTATGATTCTGGTGTCAACTATTGATTTTATCATGGTAAGTAGTTGTAGGATGTATTGGGTTTAGACACAGTGAGATGAGGAACAAGAGGGGTAAAACACTAACCACCACAGAGGGAGGGGGAGTTTTAACTAGGCTAAAATGACAGAGTAGGATTGGATTTCAAATAACTTAGGTCAACCTAAGTTATCTGGATGCTAAGTCGGCAACATCCATATTACTAAACAAATTTATGGCAGCAACCAAACTGCCATACCTAGGCAGGCTATTTAAGGATTATTTCCTGGAAATTATGGGCCTAAAAGAAAATATATGTAGTTAGAGACCTGAGGGGTGGAGAGATCCCCAAATAAAATGTCTGGGTCCTAGTCAAATTGGCTTACCAACAAATCCTCTGGCAAAGATACCCCACCCGGCAGACAAAGCTTCCCATCAGCCTGGCCTTAATTATGAACTGAATTCAGTGATTACCAAGGTGTGGGGAAATTCTCCGATAGGAGAGAATAAAGAACAAAACAAAAACAAGAAAACAAAACAGAAATAAGAAATGTGCGATAAATGAAGGCAATGTAGGGAAGAGGAGAAAGCTTTTAAAACAAAATTAAAACTGGGAATGGGGTTGTGGCCCAGTGGTACAGGTTCCATCCTCAGCACCACATAAAAATAAATAAATAAAATAAAGGTATTGTGTCCAATGACAACTAAAAAATAAATATTAAAAAAAACATTAAAACCATAATTAATTATTTCAAAAGGGTGATAGAACATATTCATGAAATGAGAACATTGAGATAAATTTCTCACCAAGGCAGCAAACCAGCTCAGACTTTTGGCTCACCCATTCACAACTGACTTGAAGAAGTGAGAAAACCAGTGTCCCTCAATATTTCCCACACTTTGGAATTACAGAGCAGCCTTGTGAAAGTGAAGATTGCAGGGTCTCACTTTTAGTAGGTCTGTCCACAGACTAATATAAGGACGGTGACAACATGCTATTGGGATAAAGAATGAGAAAAATAAGTGTGGGCTGAGCAGTGTCCCTGGGCATTTTTTTGAATTGGGTCTTAAATGTCCTCAAAGGGGCATGTGTTGAAGACTTGGTCCTCAGCTGATGGCACTACTGGCTGGTGGTAGAAACTTCAAGAGGTGGGGCCTAGTAAAGGGAAATTAGGTCTTTAGAGGCATGCCCTTGAAGGGAACATCTGGACCCTGGCCTTTCTCTGTCTTTTTACTTCCCTTTTACCAAGAAGTGAGCAACTTTGCTCACCATGCTCTCCCTGCCATGACACTCTGCCTGGCCACAGGTCAAAGTGACTGAAACCTCTGACACCATGAGCTGAAATAAACCTTTGTTTCTCATAAGTTGATTGTCTCAGATATTTTGTCACAGAAACAGAAAGCTAACAAACACAGGCATTCACTCTTCAACCAGGACTTCTTTGTCCTAAGAACTTAAAGGTAAAACTTTGACCAGAGAAGATAACTTATAGGAGTGGAGGCAATTTGAGTGATCACCTGTAGTTCTATGGTGCTGAGAGCCACAGCCGAGTCTGTATGGCCCCTGGCATTTTGCCAACAGTATTGATTGACAGGCGAGGCATTACTATCCACCTCTGCCCAAACTTTTGAGTTCTCGCACTATTTTGGAGTTCTCCTGGGGATTTCCGGGGATTCCCCGAGAGTTCCCATTGGTTGGGGAAGTGCAGGAGGAGGGATTTCCGGGAGAGATATTTCCGGCTGGGGGTTCCTGGACAAGCCTTGTGGCCTTCGGGAGGATTCCCCGGGAGCTGTGTGAAGTGTTTTCCTGCAGTTTAAAAATAAAGTTTGTTCCTGCTTCAGTGGCTCGTGATTTGTGCCCAGCCAGACTGCGGCACTATGGTGCTTGAGTATCTTCACTCTGGGTCCATCACCTGCTTTCAAAGCTCAGTATGGCATAGTCTAGAGGACTCCAGCCCCTACGATGGAACATAAACATCCCCAAAGGAACTTGAACCTATAGACCCAAAATAACCCACAGCCAAGGCACCTGAGTATTAGAACCAACTGCAGAAAAGACATTTAAAGTAAAATCATTTTAAAAGAAACCAAGGATTTCAAAGGAGGCTCGATAAATAGACTTAAGTATAAAAGGAAAAGTATAAGCATTATGGGGGAAAAAAAGAAAAATTATGAGGAACCAAGTGGAAATATTATTTATAAAACAAAGAATAAAATATATGTAATATTAATTGAAGGATACATCTGAAAAATTAGTTACAGAGTTGTGAGATTTAAATGAAGAACTTATCCAGAAAGAAGGAGGCAGAAAGCATTAATTTTTTTAAGCCAAGAAATAAACAAAAAAGCCAGAAAAACATATCTAAAAGAAGTGGTAGCTAACTGTAAATAGGAAAGAGTGTTTATAACAGAGGAAGGAAAAATAAAAGCAATAATGAAAAGATGAACCAAATTTAAAATTATGAAGTTGCCACGCACTGCTCAGGGTGGGAATAGCACAAGCTTGTGTCTGCTGCTGGTGGGATATAAACTGGTACCTCGCAGAGGAAAACACTTTGGCACCAAATATGCCAAAGTAGAGTTAAATATGCACATAACGTTCATCCCAGCAATTCTACCAGTAGGCATATACCTTAGAAAAATTCTCAGGCTTTCATACCAGCAGATATATAAAAGAATGTTTATGGAAGCACCATCCTTACAGGAAAAATCAGGGGGGAACCAAATGTCCATTAAACAATGCAATGAATAAATAAATTGTGGATTATTCATACAATAGATTATATAGTGATGAAAAAATGAATTATGATTTAATTATTATCATGTATAGACCTCAAAACCTATTACTCTAAATACATGCATATTTTAAATATCAAGGTCAAAAATCAAGCAATACTAAAGAATACGTTGTTACATAATACATACCATGTGTCAAAATAAACTATAAGAGCAAGAAATAATTCAAAATTGCTGTAATAAATAAAATAAGAAATATTTAGAACAAAATTCAGGATAGTGCTCATTTGTAGGAGAGGGAGAGCATGATAAGACAGGGAAACCCACTCGGGCTGTTTCTGAGTAGTTGTTGATATTCTATTTTATGATCTTGGCAGTGAATATCTGGGTAGGGATTTTTATTGATACACACACACACATATGTATATACACACACACAAACATATGTTTTTCATAAACATACCTATGTATGCTATATTTTATAATAAAAAAGATAAATTTTCTAGAACTGAAGAAATATGAAAGTCATTGACAGAATGCAGGAAAGGGGATTAGGAAATGCAGCAGAGCAAATGAAAAACATGACATGAGATGCAGTACTAATATAATAGTCACTGTTGTAAATGTAAATGGGTTAAACTCATCAATCAAAAGATAAAGAGTTTCAGGTTGGACTTTTAGAACTCATCCAGTGATGCAATGCCTTTAAGAAATATATTTTTTTTAAAAAAAAAAGAAAATAGGTTAAAATGTAAAAACTGAAAATGTAAAATATCTCAAAAGCACTAGCCAAAATAAAGCTGAGTTAGCACTGCTTTTATTAGACAAAATAAAATGTAAGACAAAAACAGAAAATCCTGAGGGATAAAACAGATATCATATGTCGAGCATTTTAAACATAAGCATACTTAACAATCCAATCTCAAAATACTAAAAGCAAAAACTTACATAAATTAAAGAGATAAATCAATAAGTGTAGTTCCAGATTTCAATAGACCCTTCCCAAAACAGAACCAGGAGATGAAAGAAATGAATGGAAATGTAGAAGATCCAAAGAACAGAAATGAATTTTGGCACTTCTAAAACTCTGTAGCAAATAAATAGACAAATTGTGTTGTTTTGATCATACACAGAACATTTTAAAATCTAAATTGTATATTGGGCCACAAATGAAACCTAATAAATTCCTCCAAACCATCCATATTATACCAACTAAGCTCTTAAACCAGAAGATGATTAAATTTGATATCAAAAACAAAGTAGTCATTTTTTATTCTAAAGTATATATTACTAAATAATCATTGAGTTAAAAATTGCTGTAATAAATAAAATAAGAAATATTTAGAACCAAATAATAAGAAAAATACATGTCAACATTTATGGTATAAAACTATTTGTGTTTAGGAAATTTATAGATTTAGTGTATTAGGAAACAAGGATTGAAAACAAATAAAGTAAGGTTTCAACAAAAATTAGAAATAAGGACTAGCCAGGTGCATGTCTGCAATCCCAATGGCTCAGAGGCTGAGACAGGAGGATTGCAAGTTCAAAGCCAGCCTTAGTAACCTAGTGAGGACCTAAGCAATTAAATAAGGCTGGGGGGTGTGGCTAAGTGGTTAAGCACCTCTGGTTTTAATCCCTGGTTACCCTCCTCCTAAAAGAAACAAGTAATAGACTAACCCAAAGAAACAAGAAAGGAAACATTAAATATAAAGAGCATTATGGTCCAGTCAGGATAAAGAAAATTCCATGTTATGAACATGGAATTCTTGATATAAATAATTATTAACCATTCACAGGATACTACCTACTGTGGTGAAGATAAAAAGAGAATTCCAAAGAATACCCCAGGTCTAGAGGAAAATACCCAAGGAAGCCACAAAATGAAAGGGGTTCCACATGAAGGCTGGGATTCTGACCTCAGTAGAAAGGGGAGGAGTGGTAATCTATTGGGCGCCACAGACATTCTCTAGGTTTTCATGGACCAGAGCATGTCCCCATCTGGTAGGCTGAGGTTGGCAAGCGCAGAACAAAGGTCCCAGATTAGCAATCAGGAAAGCCCCCACTAAAGGTCCCAAAAGCTGAAACTGGAAGGCAGGAAACTGGCCACTAAGATAACAACAAAATTTGCAATGATGCCACTCAGCAGAGAACTGATGAACCAACATCTAGTTCGCACATTTTGCTAAGGCATCTAAAATACTTGCCACTTTCCTGCTCATCATCTAGTTTCAGCATAATGCCATCAGTGATGTGGAACAGGGTGATGTTTTGTGGAATGTTAAGATAATTGAGATCTCTGCAGCCTTTATCATAGTGAAGAGCAGGAGAACCATCACAGCCCCGAAAGCAGCACTGTGCAGATACACTATTGGCACTGCTGGGTAAAAGCAAACTGCTATTGGTATTCCTTTCAAATTGATACGGAGAAACAAAGCATCAGCCACATTGAAAACTACAGACCAAATGCCAAGAGTTGAACCGATTTGCTCTAGAAAAGATAGAACACAGTCAACAGCTGCATTTCGACCACCACCTGAATCAGTTTATTCTTCAAAATCCATCCAACTCTTACACGGGCCAAACAGGTGAACTGAATAGGAATGTGATGGCCATCACCACTCCTGTTACTTTCATTGCTCAGATGAGAGCATAAATCTCTGAAATTTCCCCCTGCAAATGCAATATTGCCTCTGATTTATTACGGTGGTAGGGAGGAGAATTTCCAGAGGTCTCTATTTAGTCTTTCCAAACAAGATGGCCCTCTTCCCATAGGTCTAAGAGCCAACATGAGGATACTTCCAGTTCACAAGAACATGATTACAGAAACACCTTCAAGATCTGCAGATCACCACTGGGTGGGACTGTGGATGAACTAGGCCATCTTTGGAATTAGACTTCAGCTAAGGCTCCATCTATTACTTGATTACCATAGCTCCACTTTGGAGGGTCACAGTCACATTTTGTTTTCCCAAGAATCCCTATCAATTCATAGCCAATGTCTAGTAATCTCCAAAAAATTTTGTGTATTTCCTTTTTCCTAATGCATAGTCATTCTAATAAGGGATCTTACTAGGATTTTTCTGGATTAAGGTTGGAAGAAAATTCACTTACTTGTGAAAATTGAGCAAGGTCCTTCCACTGTCTTCATCAACCAAGAGGCTCTGGGTCTGGGCATTGACTTAGGTCTGGAAGCTGGTGATGCAAATGAGGATTTTTGCCTAATTTTTCTATTGTACAGATCACAAAATGTAATGACTGTCTGCCCATCTAGTTCATTCTGAGGAGTCTGTGATTCATTGATATCGCTAAAGATCAAATTCAGATCTTGTTGAAGAGGTTGTGAATACAACCTGCTAGATGGTGGAGACTTTCTCTGGGTTGTCCTGAGCTAGAGTTGGCTGCGCCGGTAGACATGGAGACACAGAACAGAACTGACAAGCAGGAAGATCTGCCACTGGGCCAAGCTTGGTGGATAAGAATCTGCCCGCTGGAATGTGGCCTGTAGTCTCCCAGAAGCTGCCCACCATGGTTGCTGCTGAACTCAATTCCTTGAAGCCAGCTGGAGCACCATGGACCTCACAGGGAAGGTATCTGCCAAAGTATCATCAAAACTTGCTGGGGGTGAGCTCCACTGAGTGTCCTGCACTACAGCTGAGCACCACAAAAGCCAGTGGGAAGAGAAGGCACTTCCTCCTGCAGTGTCCTTCAACACCCTCTCCTGACAAAACGTCCCACTGTGGCAGCTGGTCTCTACCACAGTTAGGGCAATCAAAGGTGGATTTGGAGCTGAGAGGCCACAAAGTCGAACTGCCACATAAGGAAAGTAATAAACAAAAGAGAGAAAATTAACAAACCTAAAGAGGGTTGTTTGAAAAGATGAAAAGACACAAGAGTCTTACGCAAGATTAATTAAGACAAAAAGAGAGCAAAGGCAAAAAAGAGTCAGAGAACAATAAAGAGATCGTATAAATTTAAAATATAATTGCAAAAGGTTTTTGAATTAACTAAAGTGTTGAAAATAAATCTGAGGAGGTTTATTCCCAGATAGTAGAACAGCAATAAAAGAAGTCTCTGGGAGTTGTTCTGCCTACCCTTTTCTGTTGCTTTTCTCTTTGAATCAAGTGGTTTCCTTTCACACATGCGCAGATTGGTGTTCACCAGACATTTCTCAGCCATCAGCCTGTGAATTCTCTTTGCTATTTTACTCTGTTGGATTCCCAGTTTCCTGGATGCCATCTCTTCCTCTTTATGTTTATTCCCTCATTTTGGTGGATTAAGTCTTCTAGTGGCCTCCTATGGTATTGGGTTTCTTATTTTTATTTTATTTTAGAACTTGAATGTCTCAGGGTTGATCATTGTATTTAACTTCATAATTGTCAAGCTTTTTTCTGTTGTGTCTGACTCCCAAGCCTACATGTGTGATCTCTCGAACTGGAGTTTCTCTTCATTCCAAGTGTTCTGAAATTTCAGTTATTAGATATAGTTGAGCACTTGGTGGATCCTCACACTCTGGAAAGGTTCATGTTTCCATCCTGAGATGTTTTTTCTTGTATTATTTCTTTGGTGAAGTTTCTCCCTCCGTTGTCTATTTTCTCTTCCTGAACTTGTTGGAGAAAGTGGTAATCCTGGTGAGAAGTCAAAAGTGAGGAGGGTCAGAACAATCGCATAATTAAAGGCTCATAGAGATTGGAACAATGAGAGATTGGATTTAGCTAGAGCCAAGGCTCTGTGGAATACACCAGTGAAAAATAAAGATGAAAAGGGAGCTTAGAAGATGCAACACACCAGAGGGACTTAAATGACAAAGCAAAGAACTAAAACTTTTACCTGAGGACAGGGAGGAGCTATGAAACACTTTCAATAGGAGGTGGGTCATAGCAGCTGCCCTTGGTGACTCACAGGAATCCCCTTTACCAAGGCCAGTGCCCCTCCCCCAGGTGTTGTAGGTAATGACTGCTAATGGCTTATACCAGGACTCTCCTTGGGAGGATTTCCTGTGCTTCTGGGAGGAATGGCCTGTGGCCAATGATTGACTACTAGGGGAATAAGCATCCCTGTCTTCCTGCCTGGGGATGAAACAACCTCTTTGGTGCAATTTATGCTCCAGAGCTCCCTGTGCAATTAGGCTGAGACTAGACTCTCCCTGAAACCACATCTGGGCCTGTCTTCTTCCCCTGTGCTTTCCTTCCTCCCTCATTCCCTAAGAGGTTTCTCCTGAGAACCTTCCCTCAGTAAATTACTTGTACAAAAATCCGTGTCTCAGCCTCTTCATCTGGGGAATCCAACCTGAGGCAGAAGAAGGACATGATGAAAGCTATACAACGGGGACATGAATCTAACAGTGGTCTTTAGGGTGAGTTAGAGCAAGGACACCTGGGCTTAAGGGAAATCAGAAAGGGGAGATGAGAGGTAAGAAGGACCTGAAACTAGAGAGAAGAGGGGGAAATGAAGAGGAGAAAGCAGATAAGGGATCATCTGTGGATAAACTCCTTAATACGATGTAACATGGCAGATGAGAAACAGGAAGGATGAAATAGGATGACAATGTCTCGGGTCACTAGCAGGAAGGCAGCCCTACATATAAACATCATGTAACCAGAAAATGATCACATCTGGAAAAAGCATCCCCCTGTAGAACCGTCACACAAGACCTACCATCTGCCTAACACTGAAATCTACAAAGCTCTCAAATGTATCATGTACTGTTTTCAAAATTGCTCTATGAGATGGTGTGGTAGGTGTTTCCAGTTCTTTGCTTCGCTCCCCCTCTTTCTTGTGATCTTAAAGTGCTACCCCACTAGGGTATAGGGAGAATATATCCTCATGCCCATTGGCTTTGGGCTTGCCTATGTGACTGACTTTAGCCAATGCAATGCAAAGAAATGTGACATGTGCAGAGGCTTTCTATGTGCTTCCATGATTTGGCTCTTGTGCTTTCATTATCCACCTTCAGATGAACATGCCCCAGGGAGGTGCTGATCCAAGGAGAATAAGACATGTGGAACAGATCTAAACCCAACCAACTGCTTAGAGCTACACATAGCTGATCCTATCTAAGCGCAACAGAACCACAGATACACATATAAATGAGAAATAAATGCCTGTAGTCGTGTTTGTTATGAGGCACTATTGCAACAATAACTAATACAGTAGGGTAACTGATACTGTTAAAATGCCCATTAAACACATAAAATAGCTGAGACACATAGAGGTTAAAAATTTGTCCAGGTTCACAGCTCAAAGGAGAGGGTTAACTCTGCTCTTATCTACATACTCAACAGAAAGACTCTGTGAACGTTGACACATTTCACAGCTTAGAAGCCCAGCATTCAAAGGAATAATTTTTAAATGCTTTAAAAAAAATAAAGTACTGAGTTTGCTAATAACCTAAGAAATGCATGTTTTCATATATGCTGCCTATTAAGTCTGTTCATATCGTATCAGCAAACATCATGTCGTCTTGGAGAGGTTCCTAGTTTTTCCTGTGAAATGTTTTTCAACGCCTGAGTGAATCAAAATGAATGTAAATGAGGTTTATTAAGTCAACCCCACATGGTGCTGTATTGTCAGCATTTATAGGGCTGTGACAGGTTAGTTATTGCAGTTTGAAGGAAATGTCACCAACACAGCAGTCTGCAGAATTAACTTAAAAATATATATGTATAAAACGTCTCAGGATTTTCCACCCTTTCAAAAATTGTCTCCTCAGAAGGTGACAGGGGACCCAGAGAGAGGCTAAGGTTTGCTTATTCTTTTTCATCAAGAATCACTCTCTGGCTACATGATACCTGAGGCCAAGGGTCAGGGGCTGCAGGTAACCCCTGGGATTCTGATGGCTACTGTTAATGGACTGTAAAGAGGAGACAAAATAAGGGTGACTGGAGTTGACAAGGAGTGACAGTGGCAGCGGCACGGAGAATGAGTGTCAAACTGCTTTGGGAGCAGAAGCAAGAAGATAAGGAAGCAAGTAAGGCCCAGGATGCTGCGCTGTGGAACAATGAGTGGGACTGACATCAAGGAGGCTGAGGATCTGGAAGTGGCAGGGTCACATTTTCTGTGCTCACGAGGGCAGGCCTCAGGAGCAGGCTGGACAGGTGTCAGTCCTTGGGTAGCTTGATTTAAGCAGAGTCTGGAGGGTTATTTCTCTCAGAATCATGTTCAGTCAATGAACTTGAGTTTTGAGAACAATTCCTTTGTGTCTGGGAGCCTTCTTTTGGTCTAAGAGGTCTCCTCTTAGATCCAAATGTCTCATAGGAAAGGTGAACATGTGAAGCTTTTATCTATGAGCCTTAGTTTAAAAAATATCTTTTCACTAAGACCTCAAGGCTCATATGGCAGGGATGACACTGGGCACCTAGAACTTGATGGAACAGCCAGAGAGGAAGAAAAGGAACTAACTGGAAGAAAAGGGGAGAGTAGCTGGAAATAGATGTTTCTGACTTCTCCGCTTTTCTCAGCTAACATTGTTTGAACCTGGCACTCCTGCCAGACAGACAATCCAAACTGAGCAGAGGTCTGAGCAGAGTCTGTCTCCATCCCCATTTTGCAGTTGCGTGTGGGAGAACTACCCTTCCTCCTCCATACTCCTTTATATAAAGTGAGAGAACCACAGAGTTTGGGAGATCCTCATGTTTAACAGTTTTTACATTAGAGAAACAGAGTGGTGGTGGTGGGTAAGGGGCGGGTAGTGAATTTCTAACCATGCCCAGCTGTGCAAAATTTGCACAAATCTTTTTCAGAATTCTGTAGGATTTCTACCACTCCACACTATGAATTCTCAATATAGGATTCTGCATCCAATGACTAAATTTGTCTGGACCACTACTGTAATCATAAGCACTTATTAAATGATATTGATAAACTATGAATGATTTTCTGTGCAAACTGGGATTAAAGTTTTCATTCACTCTTTTTGTGCATGTGTTCATTCATTTAGAAAGCATTTGATGATTGTCTATATTTCCCTGATCTCTAGAAACCTTACAGACTAAAAAGCTCAAATTGGGCAAAATCTTTGGAGGTGCACATTCAAATAATATCACATAAATAAAGGGGATAAGCATTCACTCTGAGGATTCATTTTGTGGGATAGTAGTGGACAAAACATAGAAGACCTTGGTGGAGATGGCCCAATGAGGGAAGAATCATGCTCTTCTTCAAAAGACACAACACCCAAACAACCCACTTTTGCTTTGCTAAGTCCCCTAGAAAAGGGTCAAACCATCATTGTCAAAAGAAAACAAGTACCTCAGAACTCTGAAAGGCTATAAGGTTGTCAATTGCTAAAGTTCACTGGGATATGGGGCAGAGAATGCATAGGCCCTGCATCCTAGAAAGAATCAGAGCAAATGCTATTTCAAGGACTGAATTCTCTTCAGTGACTTAAATCACCAAGTTTAAGGACAGAGCTGAACTAGGATAGTTACCACAGGGAGGGGACTTCCAAATGAAAATCCTCAGCAAGCAAGTGATCCTTAATTCAAGAGTGACCTTGAGGCTAGAGGTGAATAGGGAGCATCACAGGTGACCCTGAAGATCCAGAAAGTGGTCCACTGTCTGGGAAGGGAGGTTAATGTGAGAAAAGAAGCCAGCCAAGAGCTGAAAAGAATCAAACACAAGCAACAAGTAGAGGAGGAACCAGAGGAAGAATCCAAGAGAAATGGGGGTAATCCAGGAGTTTCCTACCACAAAGCCAAGAAAACCACAGATGGTGCCGAAAACCGTTCTTAAGCCATTTATTTCAACTCCCTCCCCACCAAACACTTGTAGCAGCTTTCCTAATGGCATCAATGATTGATTTGGATTTCACTCCCTCCTTAACAAATACAGCTGTGTTGTGGAAAGAGTCATGAGTCTGGTCAGAAGCCTCAGGGCTGACTCCTGTCATGACGCTCTGTACTGGTCCAGCTGTGTGACCTTGAGGAGTGGCCCTAACATCTGGAAGTCAAGGTTTCTCATCAAAACTCACAGATCACGGTGGGGTTCGATGAGGTAATAGATATAAATGCAAATGTAAAGTACCATATGAATACCATGGTTTTTAAAACACTGTGATTCTTAGAGAACTTACAAGTACAATGTGAACAATAAAATGGTTGGTACACAAAGTAGTCCTGAGCACAGGGAAACTCCAGTGCCACAATCCCAGGGCTTATTCCCCACTCATTATCAAAACACCACTTTGTTTGTAGTTATTGTAACTGCTCTGCTTTTTCAGTTTATTTGATCCATTTTTAACACTTTGAAAAGCACAATATTAAGGATAAAATGAGATAACATAGGTGGAAAGACCATCAGAACAGTAGGAATTTGGGCACTGTAATTCGACCTACTTCTTTCTCTCTTACACCAGTCCTGAATTAGCCTTGAACACCAGCTGCCCTGTAATCACCAGAGGAGGTTTGGAAACTGAGTTTGAAGCTACTCAAAATGTGCTATCCCAAGAACATTATCACTATTTCAACCCATTCACATGAGTTGTTATTTGCCTTTGCCTTCTGTTCAGGCTCACTCTGCAGAAAAGCCCTGTCCCCAGAGTGTTTGTGGAGGGAAAAAATATTAGCAGCAGTTGTTTAGCATTGCAGCTGCTTGAGGATGTAATACAAGTTGGAGAAAACAAGAACCTTGCCAAAACCAAAAAATCTAGGGAATAGGATGTCCACAGAATGCTTTGAAAAGCACTGACATATCTCTGGGGATCTAGAATACCAAGTGCAGGTCTACACACATTCCCAAGAAAGAAATGAGAGGTCTTCAGTATCTCCCTTGCATACGACCTTGAGGTCCCATGCAAAGAAAAAGTCAATGCTAAGGAAAAGTTGTAAGCTTCCCAAGCATTTAAGGCATGTTCCCAAAATACAGAGACCCTCAGCAAAGGACGAAAGATATATTGGTTTAAAGTACTTAATTAAATCTGCAACCAATCATTAGCAGACCTCTAAAATAATCAGAGATTTTAGTGTCCTCACACAATAGAGAACATGCACTTCATAGAATTCATCTGGGAAAGCCATTAAGCAAACAAATAGCAATAACTAAAAACAAAATCAGCCACAAAAGCAAATCTTGATGGGGCAAGACCTGATTTCTAGAATTTCCACATGATGTTATATGAAAAGTCTAATTTATTAGAAAAAAAGATTACAAGACACTCAAAAAATGGAAAGTGTTCCCCATAGGCAGGTTGAAAACAAACCATCAACAACAGTGTCAAAACAGTCATTAGAAACCATCCCAAAGAGGAGTTCAGAATATGGAATTATCAAACAAAAATTTTAAGTGAACTCATATACATATACTCAAAAAACTGAATGAAATCATCTAAAGAATTAAAGTTTGACAACAGTGTCTCACCAAATAGAAAATATCAGTAAAGAAACTTAAATGAGGAGGAAGAGGAAGAGGAGGAGATAATGTGATTGAAGAGTATACTAACTCAGCTGCAGAATTCACTAGATTTCTACTCACAGAAGAGTGAAACAGCAAAATTTGAGGATATATGAAGTAAAATTATCCAGTCTGACAGAAAGAAAAGAAGGTAAAACAAAAACAAAACAAAGTCATGAACAGAGCTTCAGAGACCTATAGGATAGTATGCATATTATGGGAGTCTCAGAGAGGTTACAAAGAAGAAATCAAACAAATTATCTCTTTGAAAAAATAATAGCCAAAAGCTTCCAAAGTTTAATGAAAAATAATCTATACATCCAAGAAAACAAACTCTGAATAGAATTAACTGAAAGAGATCTACATGTAGGTACATCTTATTAAATGGTTCTAAGATAAAAAGAGAGAATCATGCAAACATCAAGAGAAAAATGACTCACCATAATCAAGTGATCCTCAAGTATATTAACAATTGACTTTGCACTGTAAATCATGAAATCTTGAAGGCCAAAAGGCAATGAGGACATATTGAAAGTACTCAAAGAAAGAGCCATAACTAAGAGTTCTATATTCAGGAAAAACTATCATTAAAGAAAATTAAGACACCCTCACATTAAAAATGAAAAAAATTGGTCACTAGCAGACCTGCTCTACAAGAAATCTTATGGACATTCCTTCTAGCAAAAATAAAGGAAAATCAGATGACTAGATGTTATCTCAAGTGCACCTGAAGACATAAAGAACCCCAATAAAAGTAACTTCACAAGCAAATACAAAAGATGGTGTAAATGTATTTTTATAACATTTCAGTTTTCCTATCTGATTTAAAGACAATGGCATACAGCAATAATTCCAAAATACTCTCATGGGCTGATGATGTCATTTGTATCACAATAATAACACAAAGGATGCAGGAAAGAATGGAGTTATACTGTAACAAACCTTCTGTAGATCATTGAAATTAATTTGTATTAACACAAACTAGATTCTTTTAAGTTTAGATACTAATTATAATTCTCAAAACAATCGTTTAAAAAAAGGTCAAGAGACATAATAAAAAAATTCTACAAAGAAATTAGTAAAGTAATGAAGGAAGACAAACATAAGATATATATAATAAGCAAAGGATAATGGCAGACATAAATCCTAACTCATTAGTAATTACATTAACTGTAAATGGATAAAATTCATCTAGTAAAAATGCTTTTAAAAGAAATTTCAATAAATTTAAAAGGGTTGAAATCATACAAAATGCGTTCTCTGATCCCGATGAAATTAAATTAGAAATCAATGATAGATGGAATTTAGAAAAGTCATAAATATGAAAAAAATTAATCAACACACTCCCAAGTAACTAATGAGTTTAAAAAAGACATCACAAGGCAATTAGGAAATATTTTGAGATAGATTAAAAACATGAACATAACATACCAAAATTTATCAGATGCTACTAAAGCAATATTTACATGAAAATTTTTAGCAGTATAGACCTATTTTTTATTTAAAATAACAACATTTTAAATATACATATGCATATATATGAAACTGAAAGAAAAGAACTACATAAAATAAGCAGATAAATGTTAAGATTAGATTGAAAATAAGTGAAATAGAGAATAGAAAAAAAATAGAGAAAATTAAAAATGAAGATTTGACGTTCTGAAAAGGTCAACACAATTAACAAAATCTTAGCCAGAGTTAACAATAAAAGAGTAAAATTGGGAATAAAAGAAAGGACATCAATGCTCTCTGTACAAGAATAAAATAATTACAAGGGAATATTATGAGCTGAACATATGCCAACAAATTAGATAATTTAGACAAAATAGAAAAATTCCTAGAAATACATGAACTACCAAAACCAAGCCAAGAAAAAAAAAAGTAGAAAAGATGCATCAAGCTACAATAAGGGCTATAATTGAATTTAGAATTTAAAAACTTCCCACAAAGAAAAACTCAGACTCAGATGGCTTCACAAAGGGAATTTTACCTAATAGTTAAATAATTAATAGCAAATTATTCTAAAATATAAGAGGGAAAATAGTACCTAGTTTATTCTATTAGGCCAATATTTCCCAGATACCAAAACCAGGCAAAGACATCATAAGAAAAGAAAATTATAGAATGATATTACTTATGAAAATAAAAAATTCTCCTCAAAGTCCTGCAATATATAATAAGAATTTTGTAACATGGCCATGTGCCACTTATCTCAGGAATATAAGATTAGCTTAACAACTGAAAAATCACCAATGGAATACACCAGTAACAGAATAAAAGCAAATACCATGTGATCATCTCAGTAGACTCAGGAAAGCATTTGATGAAATTCACTATCACTTCATGATAAAAGCACTCAATAAACTAAAAACACATTTTTGTCAACCTGAAAAAGTGCACCAATATAAACCCACAGCTAATATCATCCTTAAGAGTAAAAGATAACATTTTCTAAGAGAAGAAACAAAACAAGCATGTCAATTCTTGCCACTTCAATTCAACATTGTCTTGGAGGTCCCAGCCAGGGAAACTATGAAATAAAAAGCATCTGGATTGGATAGAAAAAAAATATATTTCTCCATGCAGATCATACAATACAGACAATCTTACAGAATTCACTAACAAAATTATCAGAACTAATGTATGAATTCAGCAAGATTGCAATATACAAGATTAATATATAAAAATTATTTTATTTCTATACACTAACAGTGAAAAATCAGAAAATGAAATTAAGAAAACAATTTCATCTACAATAGCATCAGAAAGAATAACATAACTAGGAAATGAATTTAACAAAAGAACTTCACAATGGAGAACTACAAAACATTTTTGAAATAAATTAGTTTTAAATAAATGGAAAGCTACCTCATTTTCATGAATTGGAAGATAATTATTGTTAAAATGGCATTATTCTTCATATCAACCTATAGATTCAATGCAGTCCCTGTGAAAACCATAGCCTCCGTGTGTGTGTGTGCCCCATGCACAATTGACAAGCTGATCCTAAAGGTTACATGGAATTCCAATGAACATAAAGTAGCCAAGCAATTTGAAGAAAAGAAGAGCTGGGCATGGCAGAGCATGCCTGTAATCCCAGTGACTGAGGAGGCTGAAGCAGGAAGATCTCAAGTTACAGGCCAGCCTTAGCAATTTAAGGAGGCCCTAAGCAACTTAACAAAACCCTGTCTCAAAATTAAAAGGGATGGAGATATAGCTCAGTGGTAAAGTGCCCTTGGGCTCAATCCCAGCTACCAAAAAAAGAAAGAAAAAGGAAGACAGTTGAATATTTATTTCCTTATTTCAAATCTTAATGCAGGGCTGAGGATGTGGCTCAAGCGGTAGCGCGCTCGCCTGGTATTCGTGCTGCCCGGGTTCGATCCTCAGCACCACATACAAAACAAAGATGTTGTGTCCTCCTATAACTAAAAAATAAATATTAAAATTCTCTCTCTCTCTCTCTCTCTCTCTCTCTCTCTCTCTCTCTCTCTCTTTAAAAAAAATCTTAATGCATAGCTAAACTCATCAAGATAATGCAGTACTGGCTAAGTATGGACATATTAATAGATGGAATAGAATTGAGAGTCCAGAAATAAACTCTTACATTTATGTCCAAAAAGGGCAAGTCTATACAGAAGATACAGAAAGATTAATGACTGCTGTGGGCTGATGGAGTAGGGAGCATAGAAAAGAGTGCATTTGCTGCAGGGTTCTGGGTTTCTTTTGAGGGTGACGAAATGTTCTAAATCCAATTCTTGTAATTATTTTACAACTATGTAAAGCAACTGCATTGTGTGCACTTTAAGTGGGCAACACTAATAAAACATGAATTACATCTCTATCAAGCTGTTATAAAATAAATGTCTACCAAAACAATACATGCAGAGGGTCTAGGAATTCATAAGAAAAGTGGACTCATGGTCCCCGGAGTTTAAGAAAATCTGATTCTCAAAAGGATTTATTTGGGTGTGATTTTTTTTTCTTGAAGTTTCCACTTTACAAAACTGATCTCTGCCTTTGCATATACATCCACGTGCAGGCGAAGCCAGGTTGGGCTTTTCTCTAGCCTAAACCCGCAATACACAGGTAACTAATTCTGCCTGTTTGGGAATTTTTCCCACGACACTACAACAGCCCCTATGTTGAGTGGTCCAATCTCCTGATTCAGAACTTTCCCCAACATTCAGTTTTGGATCTAGAGAAGACCAGGGCTGGGCAGAGGAATGATATCGTAGGATTGGAGGGATGAGATCTGGTTTTTCCTGGATGTCAATGTTTGTACAATGCAGTGCCTGGGGACAGAGAAGTAGGCATGAGGGTTGGCTGTGGAGAGATCAGACAGGAGGTAGGACAGGCAAGAAGACCCAACCTGGAAGAGAGAGGATGGACTCCACTGGCCATGATGGTTGTGGGTAATGAGAGAGAAAGAGCTGTCAATCATGCATTCCGAATTGCTGCACATTCTAATTTCAACAGGAAGATGTCCTGTTGACATCTTACTGTTGAAATATGATAGGGAAGGCTCTGAAAATCAAGTATCGCTTTCCAGAATTAATGATCTGTTTGTAAAATAGATAATCAATTCCCAATCTGGTTTATTTTTAATCTATCAGAGTTGCTTTTATAAAGGTCATATCTATAATCAAAAGAAGGAAATATTTTCTCCACTACTGAAAGAGGCGATGGATACATTGAGTGGTGGGTTCTCCCAGTTGCCTTAGGACAAGCAGGTGGCACTCAGGGAGGGCACTCCCCAACCTCTGCAGAAGAAATTCCTATTTCCTGAGCTCTCAGTTATTGTATCTGAGCTGTGTGCATGCCCTGTGGGAGCTGACAGCTTAGAAAACCTGATTGGAAACTGGCCTGTTTCTTCTGGAACACAAGCAGTAAAAGTGAAAGGGCAAAATTCAGCCCTGAAATGGAAATGGACCTGGGAGTTGTCAGGTTTAGCATCTCATTGTGTAACTGAGGAACTTAGCCCAGAGAGGATAAGTGACTTGTCCAAGGTCACTCAGGCAGATGGTGGCAGATTTGGAATGAATGCCTGGCTTCTCTCTCCCAGAAGACACAGAGCCCCCAGGCAGGCCAGGCTGTCACTAACAGGCATATAAGCACACCTGCACCTGTCCTGGCATGCCTCACGCTCAAATCAGAAAACCTTCTGCTGCCACCCTGATGAGGAAATTAAATTAGCTACTAATTGGTTAATTGGCAGCAGGCTCTGTAAGACAGTAAGGAGCAAATTAAGTTGGATCGAGAAGCACACATTTGTTAGGTTTGATCATCTTCATTATCACCTCTGTGGCCCGCCAGCCACTCTGTGTACATCACCCCTGAGAATACTCTTAGGAGGATTCTGTGTCCTTTTGGCTGTCAGAGAAATTGTCCCTTTCTCTACCTTTTTCTTTTCCACTTCCCCCACCTTCTCAGTCCCTATATCGCAGCATTTCCCAAAGTGTCATCCTCACAATTCTAGTGTCAGCAGTGTGCTGATAAATGTTTAATGACTGGCTCTCTGGGGTAAAGAATCTTGATTTGTAGCATTTAGCAAATTCTGTGGTGTAAATACATCCACTATGGTTCAATTTCAAGGAATCAACATGACATGCACTGGCTTTGCAAACTTCCTGAAAATTTAACAATAGATTCTCACAAACTAGCACAAGCTGGCTCCAACCCACTTCTGACAGTGAGCACCGAGGTTAACAGGACCATTGGAAGGGTCCCATGGTCAAATAAAGAAATAGGAAATTCTGCATATTATGTAGTCTCTGAAAAAGTCTGCAAAATAAAACATTTAATCTAACTTAGTACTTTTCTTACATATGTGACCAGTGAATTCATATTTCATAAAATATTAAAACTTCCTAGAATACTAGGTTTCTGCTGACTTGAAAAACACTGTGATAATCATATCACTATTTGCAATTCTGGATGCAAGCATCTTTCTAAGCAGCTCAGATAAGATATATAAGATGGACATTTCCCTTAAAGTAACCAAACTAAGGTAGTAAACCTCGAGAATCAGGTAGCTGGTACAGATCATAGTTTCTGTAAGAGTTTAGAAAATAAATACCATCACCAGACTGGGACCCAAATAAGGTACATGACTCTGCCAGGGAAAGGATCTCCCAGGCAGACAGGAGTGATTGGCAAAGATGAAAAGATGCAAATTCCTACGTGTGTTCAGAGATAATTAGGAGACCAGTAGGACCAGAAGTGAGGCATGGAGCATGGAGGTAGTGGAAGATGAGAATGGGGAAAAAAAATACTGGTGAAGGTCTAATTGGGGAAAAAAAGGAGCTAAACACTCAGGAGTTTGAGCTTCTGCTATGACATGGTGGAGATACTGAAGCAGAAGACTTATGTTGTTTGAATATTTCCAGAGCCTTCCCCGTCATATAATTTTTTAATTTTTATCAGGTGAAGAGAGATGGTGTCTTTTGACTTGGGACTTGAAAAATGGCCAGAAACTGGGTACAGTGGCACATACTTATAACCCCAGCAGCTCAGGAGGCTGAGGCAGGAGGATCACAAGTTCAAAGCCAGCCTCAGCAACTTAGTAAAACCCTAAGCAATTTAATGAGATACTGTCTCAAAATTTAAAACATTTTTAAAAGACTGAGAATGTGGCTCAGTGATAAAGCATTCTTAGGGTCAATCCCCAGTACCAGAAAAGTTAAAAAAAAAAAAAAAAGATAAAGATAAAGAAAAATAGCCAGAGAAGTTTACTTAGCTCTCTCAGTGGGGCCAAGTGGTTTTATCTTCTGATCTCTGCACCAGTTGACAGGGATGTGGGTGTCCACCTAGGATTTTTTCTCCTTCCAGCCCTAGACATTGTACCTAAATGCCCTTGGGGTCACCTCTATCCCTCAAGAGTTTCTGTTCATTCATCCATGTGAATATGTATGTAGGATAGAATGTAATATCCTCAGGCTTTGAGTGAGTCATGACAGGTATGTCCATTTGGGGATATGTTTTGATCCCTAATGTCACTATTGCCGCCCCTATAAATCCCAGATGAAGCTGTTCCTCCATTCTCCTTTGGCCCCACAGATGACAACTTAAATGTTCTCACTTCCCCTGTGTTCCCCTTTCTAATAAAAAAAACAATAAAAATATTTTTAAAAACCCTGCTCTCAAGAAAAGACCTAAAACTTATTTCCTCTAAAATGCAAATAAGTGATAACAGCTTAAAGTCATACCTTTCCAGAATTATTTTTGTCTTTTCATCATGAAAAAAACCTGAAAGCTCAAGGATTCAAACTCTAATTTGGGAATTGTAGGCAACCCAGAGGACATAGGTAGTAGTATTTCTAGAACAATCGTGTCATGTCAGGTCCCTGCAGGGGCTCCCTGACCTATCTACATGAAGAGCTGAATTTGACTCTGCTTCCAGGGCTTGCCATCATCCCCACGAGCACAGGACTTGCGTCTCCTTGTGCCTTCAGATAAAAAGAGTGGGAGGCCAGAGCCTGTAAATGTGACGATGATATAGAGAGAGCAGCAGCCAGGCTAGTGACAGAGAGGAAGCAAATGTCATGAGTTTGACTGTGGTCCTAAATTCTAATCACTTTCCAGCTTCGTGACCTCATGAAAGACACTTTATCTCTGATTTCGGCTTCTGATCTTTAAAACAGAATGCACAACACCCCCTCGTGGGATTGCAGTGACACAGGGTGATAATGGACAAGCTCCTGAGGATGGTGATGGCCTGGAAGGAAGAACTCAGACCCCAACCTTTTCTGGGAAATGAAAGTACCAAAGTTGAACATTCCCAGAATACTCCATGCAGACGATCCCTGGGTGTAGGCTATTATTTCTCACTGGCAACACACTCAAGCTGCCAGCCCAAATGATGTAACTCTGCAAGACTCCAAAACTTAGGTGAGGGCAGTGCTCCTCTCTGGAGGAAGCTGGACCAGTGTTGATTGGTGCTGACAGCAGGTGTCGGGGAGACATCTTTGCCGACCGTCCAATTGCCACGGTCCTCTGGTAATTCAAATTACTTTCCAAATGTCACTGCATCTGTCTGAGTCTGACAGCTCTTCAAACCAGGGCCCTGTCTCTCAGTCTGAAGACCTGGACATATTCCTGAAGGGGCTTTTGATCTTCATTTCTTTCCACGTGGGAGGGTCCTTTGTCAGACAAAGTCCAGATTCGTGAAACCTGAAGACAAAAACCCTAGTGACAGGTAGTGTGGCAGGTGTAGGCAATAACACATCCAATGCAGAGACTCAGCTAGTTGGATAAGACACATGACATTCCTGAAAATGAATAGTCAGGGGAAAATACTTATACGGTCTTCAAACCCACCATAGCATCACCCTCACTTAATCTTGAAGTCTGACTTCTAGTAACTTCCAAGATGTGCAGGAGAGAAAGCCCCAGATACTTAAAATAAGTATTGCATAGTCCTATACCAAACTGGTGGACTACATTTCTTAGAAGGAAGACCAAGGCATTCGTTCAAGTCCTCTGCACTCTTGCTTAACATGAAAGTATAACAATCTCAGATAGTAGGTTTCTCGGATACTGAAAATTGGATATAGCATATATAAGATGTTCAGGA
This sequence comes from Marmota monax, assembly GCF_021218885.2. NCBI lineage: Eukaryota > Metazoa > Chordata > Mammalia > Rodentia > Sciuridae > Marmota > Marmota monax. The sequence goes on along the minus strand of NW_026693937.1, from coordinate 1,836,089 downwards.
GAAGGAAGAGGGAAACATAAGACAGCTCACTCAATAGCAGTAATGAGAATTGACAGCTGATCACCTGGTGGCAGAGAAAATACACAAAGTTAAGCAAGCAGAGGAGCTGTGTGTGTGTTGGCTACTGGTAGAAATTAGGCAGGGTCATCCAGAAAGGGTTAAACCCACTTGTGTTTCTAAGAAGGTAAAGAGGTGTGTAATGCACTTTAGAAAGTCTTCCATCCAGAATAGCTAAAATAAATGAAATTTTGGCTTTAGAAAGAACAAGCTTGGGATTTCAGGAAAATTCACTTAAGTGGAACACTGTACTCCCCTGACAGTGGAAGATAAATGAGGCGGTACTGTACCCGCAAAGGCCGCCAAGACAGGCTGAGGAAAGAAAATAGACCCCTGTAACCTTTCCAGCAGCTCATAATGTTCTGAAATTTCCCCATATCCTCCCAAAACACCCTGGGCCATGCCTTGCTGTAGGAGCTGCTGTGTTCATACTGCAGTGCAGAGAAGCCCCTGCCCCTGCGGTCTGCCTGCCTCTTAGGAATGGATGCCCTGGAGATATATTGCAGGTCACGTGGCTTCTGCCTCTCCTTCTCTCCCACAGTCCCTTCCACCTTTCACCTCCCTTTTCATAAGTTTCCCAATGCCTGTGTGTTGATGAGTAGACATCAGGACTCTGAAGTAAGTATCTCTCCAAATTCTTAGAAGTTCAACCAAAACACACCAGACTTTTACCACTCCCTTATGCATGTACAGCCCCTAATAAGAACTCCAGCTGCTGGACTACATTTCTTAGAAGGAAGACCAAGGCATTTTAAGAATCCTGACAGAAGACGGACTCTGATCATGGATGTTCTCAACCATAGCTTAAACATAAGAACCACCTGGACAGCTTTCACAAAATACAGGTGTCCAGTGCCCCCATCACCACTGGACAATCTGTTCCGGTTGACCTGGGATGGCCTTAGCATCAGTATTTTTCAGAAGCTTCCCCATCATTCAGCAGCCTGAGTTGAGAACCACTCACTTACCCAAGAATAAAACAGAAATAGATGTGATTTGGGAGCTCCAAGGAAAGCCTCTATGCCATCATGAATCTGCCAGGACAAGGTTGAGCCTGACTTTGCTGAGAAAAACAAAGCCTAAAACCTGCCTTTAACCCATTCTGTTCCATTGTCTCAGATGTGACACATCTACAAAAACTTAATTTTAGTACATAATAAATAACATAATTATACAATATATAATACAATTATAGTAATAAAAAGAAAAAATATACAATTATAATGTAATAATTTAACATAATATATATAGACTCTAGATTTAACATAATAATAATATATAAGCTCTAGACTATGATTTCTAATCTATTTTAATATATCTGTATCAATTTCATTAAAATATTTGCAGAATTGGAAACTTGGGATTGAACATGATTTATTAAAGATCAGATACTAAGAAGTGGATAAAGAGAAAAAGGAATGTTGCCCTGGTATCACCTGGTGTCATCTACATGGTGATTGAGCCAAAATCAACTCCACAGCCATGTATGGGCTTGCAGCTCCTCCTCTGCAGAGAAAGGAGGGAAAAGTGCCACCACAGTAGACTTTACCATCTGAATGACCTGAGTCAGGTGTAACTGGCCAGATGCCTCTGCTGTAAGTGAGGTGGGCTGGAGACTCTCAGGGCCTCTCTTTCCTGAGTGCTGGCCCTTTGGAGACTGGCCTGGACATGAGTATCATACAGGCCTGACTTTTGAGAACCATATGCTTCTTACTTGATGGGGACTTTTAGGTATAAGGGCACCCTTTCCAAAAGCTCATCTATCTGAAAGCTCTGTTCTCTATCTGGCTGCAGCTGAAGAGCCCTGTGCTCAGATCTGCCTGTCCCAGTACATTGGTATCAAAGCCCAGGAGTCCTGTTTCTTCACTCCAATCAGTCACTTGATTTACCACCTGGTAAATCATTTATTTATTTATTTATTTATTTATTTATTTATTTATTATTTGAAAAGCCTCATTCCACAGATAATATAAATTTAAAATAAGAGAAGTAAAAACAAGAGAGGAAAGTATAAGCAGTGAATGAGATCAGTATCAAAACCCAGACCTAGCTCGGAATTCAATACACTGGTCAGGAAGGGAATAACAATTTGCTTCAGTGTTTTCTAATTGCAATGCAAAGAAGGAAATGGGATCCTTCACACGATTCAGAGTTCACAACATTAAATCTAAACAGTCATTCAAGATAAACATAACCATTCCTGGAACTAAAACCAGACAGGAATGCCTCCCCTAGCTCCATGTGGAGAGGACTCTATGATTTAGCGAATAGCATCCTCAAAGCAGCCTTTCTATAAACATGGCAATGAGTTTCACAGGTCTGTTTGTAAAAACATCCCTCAGCATAGGCTGATGTCATAATACCAAATTGTTACCCAAATAAAAAAAAAAGAAAAGAAAATTCTACAGGGGACCAGCACAAAATGTTCCAAGAGTCTCATTTAATTAGAAAATAGCTTTTAGGGAAACTAGAATGAGTGAATGATCTTCATCTTATATGTAAGAAAACCGGAGCTCCAAACACTGTCCAGATGAGTCATCCCTCAGTGTCCCCCATCTATTATGTGAAAGCGCAAGAACTCAAACAAAGGATTTGGTTTGTACTTTTGTTTTGCCTCCAACACTGTGTTCTAATCCAGACAATTAGATTGGAGGTTGCCTGTAGGGATTAGAAGACCTTGTTCAGGGTTAGAAAATAAATAAATAAAATAAACTTCAGGAAAAGAAGCCTTAAAGTTTATTCTCTGGCCAGGACCTGCCTGGGGTGCTGAACCTCAGCCTTGCCTGTTCTTATGTGGTCTACCCCCATCCCTGAATTGTTGTTCCACTTCACCGTGGCAATGGAAGAACACCCCTTCTAGATGCCCGAGAGGAGGTGCTCTACCTCCACCAAGGGCACATTCTACCCTCAGCATGTGCCCAAAGCAGCCCCCAGCACCAGGCTTAGCTGCCTCCAGCACCCCCACCCTTGATCCCTCTGCAGGCCCGGGAGCTTAGAACACATCTGGCCTCAGGTGTAGGAGGAGAGCTGCCACAGGGCATCTGTCCGGGGAGGAGGAAGAAAGAGAAGAAAAACGGCCCCCTCTGAAAGCTTTCCAATCACTCCAGCCACCACCATCTCTAATTCTTTTCTTAAAGTATAAAATCATTCTTCCACTGATCTCACTCGTGGTCAGAGCTCAGTACAGGCCCATCCGTCACGGGGCTGATTTGGTTCAGCAGGTGTTGGCTGGGCAATCGCTCATTTCAGGCTAATCTGCTAGCGGCTGTCAGGGGTTATGGAGTATTTATTGAGTTTGTGTCAGGTCCGGATGACCAATAGCCAACAGCCGGTGGATACGCACTGACATTGATGATATTGCTGAATTAAACGAGGTGATGTATACTCAACTTGCTTAGAGCCAGGAGTGGACCTTGGGATCATTTTGTAACACGATGCAAACGATCCCTGGGCTTTCCTTTTCAAAGAAAACGTTACACACATGGCGTTTCTATTTAAGGGGGAAAAAAAAACATACATGGTCCCCAACAAAGGTAGTCACATCAGTATTTAAATGAACAGGAGCATTTCCTAGGGAAAACAGAGGGAACAAATAAGATCCAGACATCTAGCAAATGGCCCTCTTTGCACCACCAAGGCCTGGTGAATCCACAACATTTAGATTTTAGGCCTCATCAGAGCGGACCTAGACTCAAGATTAACCTGTTTTTGGTGGCAATAAGATGTTACAGACAAGAAAGAGGATTTGAGTTGGATTTAAAGCCCACCTCTACCATTTCTTAGCTGTGTTTCTTTGAGCAAATTCCTAAATTTCTCATATTCTCGGGTATTTTTTTTCTCTTTTAATCCAAATAGAATGGTGATACCAGTTAGAAGACCAGTATGAGGTCACATGAGAAGGTATATATGCTGGTTCCTGGAAATAATTTCTTACACTTCTCTTTTTCCTTTACTTTTCCTGGAAACAACCTTTTCTCCCAAGTCTCACCCAACTCCAAAGCATAGTACTTTTTACCCATGTCCATGATGATGGAGGTATTGTCAAAAAAACTCATGGGAGCACCACATTCAAATCAGCAGAATTTGGCACAAAGTCTCTGGCTTAGACCACTTCTAAAAGGACTTTAGCATTGAACAATCCCACAGCCAGTCCTGTGGCCTGACCCCATGGTCAAGTCTGCAACACCCTCATAGGGAGTGAGCAGGTGCAACTGCAGTAAGCTGCAACTGGCTAGGCAGGTCACGGTGACACTGCTGGGGGTCTACAGCTGTGTAATGTCGAACAGTGGCTTGCACTGTCTGGGTCTCAACATCTCCTTCCAGGAAATGCCCACAAGGAAGTAATTGATCTACAAGTTCCCTCCATTAAAATCATGATTTTAATGACGATTTTGGAAGGGAGAGGAAGCTCCTCTCTAATGCCACCACTTTTCTCTAAGAGAAACACTGGTGTCCAGTGAATGAGTGGTGATGTGGTGATGGTTGCCTCTTGGAGGGTAAAGTAACAGGATTAGTCTTTTTTTGTGGGGGGGCAGGGTGCAGGAGGTGGGGGGCTACCAGGGATTGAACCCAGGGCCACTTAACTACTGAGCTACATCCCCGGCCCTTTTGGTGTGTGTTTTTTTTTAATATTATAATTTTTTATCATTATTTTGAAACAGAATCTCACTGAGTTACTTAGGGCCTCGCTAAGTTGCTGAGGCTGGCTTTGAACTTGTGATCTTCCTGCCTCAGCCTCCTGAGCCACTGGGATTATAGGTATATGCCTATGCGCAGCTCAGAGGAAACCTTTCTTTTTTTTGGTATCAAGGATCAAACTTGTGATCTTCCTTCTTCAGCATCCTGAGCCACTGGGATTACAGGCATGTGTCACCATGTCCAGCCAGGGAGATCCTTTCTAAACAGACAAGGACTTAGAGGTCAAAGTGTCCTCGTTCCTGTTGACAAGCAACAGCTTCCATTTTTTGGACACCTCCTCTGAGCCAGGAACCAGGAGAATGCTTTTCTCCTTTACAAATAGAGGAACACAAGCCTTCAAGAGATAAAGTGACCAATAAGGCCACACAGCTAAGAGGAGATACAGCTGGATTTCAACTCTCAATCCACCTGGCCGCACACTGCCCACTCTATCTAAGAAACGCACGTGGCCACATCCCACAGAAGTGTCGGCAGTTCCCAAATGTACTTAGAGCAGCATCCCCTTTCATCCTCTAGCTTTTTGGAGAACTTCTAAGAAGCATATCAGAGGGTTTTACACCTCCCCTCCCTCTCTGACACTCCTACCCTCCCCGTCTGCCCCTCGCTACAAGAAAGGACAGAATTAAATACAAGCAGTGAGAAAGAAAAAGAAAGGACAGGTCCCTGCATAATGATCCCCCAAATAATTGATGACTGCCTGCACCAATATATCATGCACATATTAATCTATCACATATTAATAGAAATGACTGGCACACAGTGTACATATCTATACATCCACGTGCATACTTCTTAGATCGCTAGGTACTCTTGGCAAGTGTGTGACTAGCTCCGGGATGCTTCCCTGTGATGGAAATTGAATTTAGGTTACAGAACATCATCTGGCCCAATTGCCACTGAATTATTCCACACAAAATATCAAAGTTAATTTTTGGGCCTGTCAGCCCTGTTGATGAGTCGGGCGGCTGTCAGCCCGGCTGCTTCTGCCTTCCGTGCCAGAGAAGAGTCTGAAAGTCACGCAATCCAAACAGCGACCTTGGCGAGGACGAGGGGTTAGATTACCAGGATGATTAAATGCCAAGGCGAAGGTTCCGGAGCTGGGATTTGAATACCTGTTTACATGTAGGATAACAGATAGCAGCCCAGTGACAGCAAGGTTGTAACTCACTCCCCTGAGTACTGCCACCACCATAAAATAGGAAGGCCCTGCTCGGGAAGTCTGCACCCTGGCAGCAAGGCCTCGGGAGTGATTTAGAGCCCTGGATCCATTCAGAGACTATCTAATCTATTGTCTTTTATTACATGCACTACTCTGTCTCTCTCGCTCTCTCCCTCTTGCAACTTTTTTTTTTTTATCCAAGAAGTACCAGCAATCTAATCTCCCTTAAAGGAATGCTATTCCAAAGTGCTAGTTTGATTCAAAGAGAGTAAGGTTTTTTTTTATGCCATAGTCCAATAAAAAAAAAATCGTAACTGCTGCTACTGTAGAAATATATATATTTTCTCCCCACCCCAGCAGACCAACCTGGCTCTATACCCTGTCTCTTTCCATCCTTGCCTCCACCTTAAATGCCCCCAAAACCTCCCCTTCAACGAAAGCCAGCAGGGCCACTTCTTTGCTTCCCTTCTGACTAATTGTCTTGGGCCATCTGATGTTGAAATAATCCATAATTGCTTAATCTATCCGAGTCTGTGTGGCAAGAAACGGAAAAGCACTTTGGAAAGATCAATCATCTAAAATCATTGAGCAGCATATTGGAAGCAGGGTCGTCGTCTGCTCCCAGCTGAGAAAATGATGGTGGTAAGAGATAAAGGCTCAGAGAAGAGGCTGTCTCTGTCTCCATAGCTTTTTGATTCTGAGATAGATTACCCAGAGCACTAACTGCTCTCCGTTTGTGCTAAACAAAGATAATAGCATTGGAAGTCACAGCCACATAAATGATAAGACAATCAAATAAACGACCCCATGCCCCTTGTCTCCCGCCAGCACTAGCGCACTAATAGATTAGGCATCGTGGTGGGAGCAAAAATCTTTGCCATTGGGATTGGGATCACCAGGGACCCAGGGGAAAAGAGAAATTAGTTCCTAAATAGCTGGGAAAAAGATGCAAAAAGGTTCCATATACTCTCTGTGAGTAAAAGAAATTCAGGATGGCAAAAACTTGGTGGAATAGGGTCAGATCTGTCAACCTAGTGGCTGTTAAACTAGTATCACTGCACAGGAAGCTGTAGGGACTAGGGAAATGCCGTCCAAGGCCATGCTTCTCTGGCTGGGACCATCTCGTCATCATGTGCTACCCCCTCCTCGGATTCACAGTTCAGGCTGCTCTGTTTCTGCTATAAATGCTATGACAGTGTCTACTTTCCAGAGCCCTGGCCCTTTTCTGGAACTCATTGCTAGTTGTCCTCTATACAGGCAAAGTAGCTGGAAGGAGGAATGCTGCCCACCTGAGAAAGAAGAGCCAGATATGCCCTCAGCCCTCAGTGCTGCTCACCTGATGTGCAGACATGCAGTTTGGTGTACAGGAAACTGGGAGGGGGCCCCAGAGGGTTAGGAAAGCCCCAGAAGCAAAGCTACAGGTCTAGCTTTCACCAGATACCACAAGCATGCAATCCAGACAGGTGGCAATGTCAATAGGTAGGAGCCTTTGGTATCTAAAGAACCCCAAGCCCACATTCTCCCTGTATCATGGGATTAGCCCTGTGAATAACTATGTCTGCACTTCAGTGTTAGGGATTCCTCACAATGATGTTGTGAAGGTCTTATCTAGTCATGCGTCATTTAACAACAGAGAAACATTTCTGAGAAATGCATGGTTAGGCGATTTCTTTGGGCCATCATGAGTATACTTACACACTAAGATGGCTACAACGTAACTAGGCAATTCAATCTCATGAGACTGCTGGGTTGACTGAAATGTCATTCCGTAGTACATGACTGTATTTTAAACAACTGACAAATTATAGGCTCTCTCATAAGTGGTTGTTGTAATCAGGTAATATTATCCCTGAAAAAACTATGTGGGGCAAATATTATTAATTTTCCTAACTTACAATTGGCATTACACTTACACTGAGACACGGAGAGCCTTATGTAACTTGTTTAAGGACATTCAAGTTCACTTCTGTGTTATAATTTATCATCATCATAAATAATAAGAGCTAGCCACCACTTCTCTCATCCAAAAAGATGGACTGAGTCTGAATAGAAACCTCTCTTCTATTCTCTGCATCAGTGTGACTCAAGCCACGTAGAGCATTGGAGGACTTTCTAGAGCTTCCAGAGCAGCCTCAGCTGCTCACAGAGCTCAGAGCCACTGTACATAACAGGTGCCCTCAGAGCCCAGCTATTTTATCCTGATCACTGTGTCACTATTCTCTCCTTTCTCCCCTCTCTCTTCCTCCCCATCACCTCGTCCTCAGCTGAAATCTAACTTCATCAGTTACAATCCTCACAATCCCAGTTACTCTGTGTCTGGGGGAGAATACTTGATCCACTTCAGGACTGCTAGTGTGCTAAGCATCACCAGTGACTAAAACAATTTAAGGCATAGTCTCCAGGCCCAGCCTCTGGTCCCTAACCTCTTCCTGGGGTAAAGAGGGACTATACTTAGCCAGGAAGGCAGACACATCTGAAGAACTCAACAACTCACCACAAAGGATTTGTTTACAGCCTGCAAAGGGGATAGAAGGGATTAAAATGCAAAGTCAGAACATGCTAGAATCACACATTTAGTGTAAAAGGTAGTAAAGAGAGAACAGTGGACCATACTCTGCCCAGAACTTTAGCATTATGTATAATCTAAGCAGAAAACAAGGGTCACAGGCTTCTTCCTCCAGCACCTCACCCCCACACCACCACATACGAACACCCACACCTATACCCTACACCCTACCCTTACTGGAAAAAAAAAAAAACAGCAAATCCTCAGTGTGCTTGGACTCAGGGCACATACACTAGAGGGGTGGGGTGCTCTTTTCCTAGTGGCTGCCTGAAATATTCCTTCTCTCTTGAGACCCATCAGCTAAGGCGAGATGGGGCCCAAGACCTCTGCTCTCCACTGAGCATACAATTCCTGACACCTAACAGGTACTCAGTAAGCATTTTCTGAGTGAAATGAATCAATGGGTGTCTAAAAGAGACACCACTTCCTGGTAGCTAGAAAGCAGTAGAGGAAATGGAGACTGGTGGGGGTGACTAATCTTAGTGCAGCCAGAGACAAGGTGGCAGCAAAATGGATATTAGAAAGGAGGTACTAAAACTCATAGAGTGACCACAAACAGGATAATCAGGGTATCTAGACAAAATTCCCAGGCTGTGGTTAGAAAACAGGTAGAGATACCCTTGCAAAGCATACAACATCTAATCGGGATCTGATGGAGATATGTCCTGGAAAAAGATACAAAGATATAAGGAGAGGAGCTCAGGGGACCAGGAAATGGGGCAGAGTGAGGGACAAGTCAGCTTTCAAAATCCAGGAAAATACAACAAGAAGGGCAAAGAGACTATGTCAGCCCTTCCTACAGACCACCTGGATCTAGCCAAAGAATACAAAGGTTACAGCTACAACAAAAATGTCTCAGAGTCATAATAAGTCCTGAAAAGCTATAGCAACTCTCAATTTATTTGAATATGAGAAAATCTAAACACATGGTGTTTTCTCTTAATATTTTTTTATCTAACAGATAAGGTAACCTGAAAATTTGGATTTAAATTAATGCTACTTCATAGACTAATGCAAAGTTACAGGGCAGGGAGAAATCTTCACCTCCCCTTACTCTGGAAATTCCATCTCACTCACCTTGGACTACCAATGAATGAAGTGCATTCTCAAAGAGAAAACTAGTTCTTGCCTTTGGAAACTATGAGATTTTCTCTGATTTCCTTGGGCTGGCCACAGAGTCATCAAATTTCAAATACAAAAAAAAAAAATCTATGACAGCAACAGAAATAATAAAATAGCTAGAATACACAAACAAAAACCACACTAGATCTTATGAAGAAAAACTTTAATCTCAACTAAGGAAAAAAAGGATTATTCTTAAAAAATGAGAAAGTATATGGGTGAAAAGAAATAGTTAAATATAACAAAATCCTGGATGAATTAAAGACCTATACAGAAAGTTGAAACTATAAATACAACTTTTTAATGGGAGAGAATATTTTTGTGATTCGAAGTCAAGAAAAGCTTCTTAAGACCCCCAAAATACAAATCATATTGTAAAATATTTTGTAAGTTCAACTGTAGTATTTCTATTCCATGAAAAGTACTATAGAAAAATAATAAATGGGGAAGGAGAGAATAAAGAATATTCAATGTTAAAAATTAACAACTGAGGCTGGGGCTATGGCTCAGTGGTAGAGCATTTGCCTAGCACATGTGAGTCACTGAGTTTGATTCTCAGCACCACATATAAATAAATAAGTAAATAAAGGTCCATCAACAACCAATAAATTTTTTTAAAAAAATTAACAACTGGATTATTGTCAAGAATATACAAGCAATTTTTACAACCAACAAGGAAATAGGAAGCTAATATATAAATGGAAAAGGATGCAAATAGGTAATTCACAGAAGGAGAAATCTAAATGTCTAACGTGTAAAGAAATACTCAATTTCATTAATAATTAGAAACCTGTAAATTAAAATAACAGTAAGATGCCACTTTCTGACCATCTAAATGTCCTAAATTTAAAACTCAGATAATAAATGATGGAAAGATATGGAGAGAAAGAAACCCTCATGCATTTTTGGTGAGCAGGTGCACTGGGTGCATCCATTATGAAGAACAATATGGTGATGCTTAGCAAAAGGAAAAATTCTAAAAAAAAAAAAATCCAGAAATTCCTCAGCATTTCAATCACATAGTTGACTAAAGTATCAGGAATTGGATACAACGTAAAGAACCCACCCCTGTGGAATTGGATTAATGTGATAAATACTCTCATAATACAGAACACTATGCATCAGATGAAGGGATGAACTATAGGTACATAGTAATATTTTTAAAAACCAAGTAGTGACGCCAGTTTCTGGGTAGAATGCAGTAGCTAGGGGCAGGAGACACTCCCACAGAGAAAAGCTAGGGAAACTAAAATGGCAAACGCTGATAGTGCCAAGAGCCGGCAAGGAACAGAAACTCTCTGTCTATGGTAATAACCACTTTGAAAACATTTACTACAATTCCACTCCTAGGTGTGCTCTCAACAAAGATGCATAAAGATGTTTACCACAATAATCTGCTTACCACAATAATAATGTTCATAGCAGCACTACTCCTAATCATCCTAATCCAGAAACAACCTACATACTTACCCAAGCATAGAATGAACAAAAACATTTTGGTGTATTCCCCCAAGTGAATATGACATTGCAATGAGAATACATGAACAGCATAGATTAATCCCACAAATATATCGTTCATTAAAAGAAATAAATATACAAGACAGCATAATACCAAATTTCATTTCTATAAAATTCAAAAACAGACAAAATTAATCTAATTTTGTTGACTGGGTGAAAATTCCCTATTTGTACAGTTTTTTGTACATATATTATATTTCAATAAAAATTTACATAATATCAGGGTGCAGTGGTACACACCTATAATCCCAGTGGCTTGGGAGGCTGAGGCAGGAAGACTGCAAGTTCAAAGCCAGATTCAGAAACTTAGCAAGACCCTAAGCAACTCAGTGAGACCCTGTCTCTAAATAAAACATAAAAAGGGGTGGGGATGTGGCTCGGTGATTAAACAACCCTGGGTTCAATCCCTGGTACGCCCCCCTCCTCAAAAAAATCCATATAATAAAAACCAGAGTCCTGAGTGGCACACTAAGAAACAGAATTAATTCTATCCTATGTACGTGAAGTTACCATGAAGAAAAAACATTTTAAAGTAAATACATAAAAACAAAGGTGACCTCTGAGGGAAAGCATTACAGTAAGAAAAAAAAAAGAAAGGAACAGAAAGAGAAGGTTATCTAACAGACAGAAAGTCTGTGTGGATTTCGTATAGTAAATCGTGAGTTCAGAGGACAAGGTGAGGGTTCTGTAAGAGGGTGTGAGGTGGAATGGACAGATGTGGATGCATTTTAAGCACGGGGATCTACTGTTGCCACCACCATTCATTCTTTCTATAAGTGAATTTAATTTCACAGTACAAGTTAGAATACAATCAAGGAAGGAAGGATGGTGGGAGGGTCAAAGAGGGAAGTGGGAGCACAAGGAGGGATGGAGGAGGAAGGGAGGAAGGGAGGAAGGGAGGAAGGTTGGGTGTGGAGTGCTGCTTGGTGTTTCCACAATTGTGCAGCAATGTGGGCCTTGTGGACTCATTAGCAGATGCGAGTATATTATTTTCCATCACAAACTTCAGATCCCTTTCTTAGTGTGTAGTGGGAAAGAGAGTCTTATTGAGCATGAAACGACCTGCCCCAGGCTACAAAGTCATTGATTCCCAGAAAATACACTTCATTTAGGGTGTTCAGTTTTTTTGGTTTTTTTTTTTTTTTGGTCGTGGTTTTGTTTTATTCCTTTTGACCTAGAAGATTTAATTGAAACCAAGAATTCTCCCAGACAGATTGAAGCTTCACTTAGAGAGAAGGCTGTTTGCAGCACAGGCTTTCAGAAATGGGAGCTGTATGAGTCTCTATGGGCTTCTGCTCCTTCCATTTTGAACTCCTTTTTGTCCATTTTCAGTCCATGCTCTGTCCTTTAAGACCACTTCAGAAGAGTCGCAAAGGCAAAGAAAAATGTGTCTTGGAAAGTCTCATATGCCAAGATGGAAAACTCGAGGTTTGAAAGCCAAAACTATGACCCATGCGTATACCTAAAGTGGATCATAATTCTTCTTGTTTCCTTTTTTATAAGAAGGCCTTTAAAGTGTCAGATTTATCAAATTATGTTTTGCTTCAGATATTTCCAACTATTTTCCTGGAAAATAATTGCCCATCTGATTAATTTCCTGTCCCTTCTTAAAATCCCTTCCTTGCTACCCACTCCTCTCCACTCCCTGGCCAAATGGGTTGTACTTCTGAACTACATTTCCTCACACATCTATCATTGTGCACACATAGTTCTATATTAAAAAGGTGTCTCACCCACTGGACTATGAGTCTTGAAAGCAAGAATCTAACATATTTGTTTTGTAACATCCAGCAACTAAAACAATATTCAGCATTTGAAACATCTTCACCACTTACTGGATTGATTGTGCAGTGACTATTTTATGTGCTCTAATGGGTAAACTGAGGCTCGTAGGCCTCAGTGATTGCTCAAGATTATGGAACTAGTAAGTAACAAAGCCAGGACTTCTACCAGCCCAAGTCTTCAGCTAGTAAGACTGCATTGTACCAAATAACAAATATTCAAGTAATGACTCTCTCTCATTCACATGATTTAATGTGCATAGCCACAGAAAAGGAAATTTTATTAAGATAATAGTATAAAGTTATATGGCCTAGGTACATTACATACACTCTATGGTATTAACTGAGAAACAAAAACTTGGCCTCTAGTATTGGAACCACCAACCCACCCAATCAGACATTGTGAAAGGAAAGGTTTTCTCTCTTCCACCCTATTCTGCCAGAGGAGAAACAGAAGCCCCAGTGACTGCTTGTCCTTTAGTGAAAAACTCCATTGCACTCTGAGGGATCATTTTAGTCAAAACAGTTTAATGACATGATTCTCTGGAAGTTGTCCCCAGTTTTGCAAGTCAAGATGGCAGATTAGCATCCCTTTGAGGTACAAAGATTTTCCAGCTCCTCTCTCACTGGACTGTGCAGACATGCATCCTACCAAAAATATAGTTCTCAGATGCCAGTCTCAACAGGCGTGGGTGTGTTTGCTTAGAGCAGATGCTGAGCACCATGTGGCAGAGGGAGGAAGGACTAGGCTGATCATGCTTCTGACATGATGTTTGCTGAAATCTAAACTCACTTCTCCAATCCCCAACAATTGAGCTGGGTTTTCTTGAAGCTCCTTGGCTCTTAGCTCCCACTAGAGGAATGAATGCCTTCCTACCAACCAACTCTCATAGAAGATTCAAGGCAATCAAGGGCAGCCTGTCGTACAGCCAGAACATGCCCCATAAGTAGGGCCCATCCTTTGAATCACGTTATGACATTATCAAAAGGAAATTGCAGACATTCAATTACATAATCTTAAATCATTTTATGTGTACCTACTATGGAGCAATTGCCAAAGAGGAACTAGGGGAGATATTGATGAAGGAGCCATGTTTTCCCCCTTGAAAAATATGTATATGAATAGAACGTAGCCTTTGAGTGACCAATATAGTACCAACTATAATGAGTCCTACATCCTGCACTCATTATTTCATTTAATTCTCCCAACAACTCTTTAAAGCTGAACATTATTATCCACATTTTGGAGATAAAAATTCTAAAATTCAAATAAACAAAGAAACTTGCCCAAGGTAACACTGCTACAAGTGACAGAGCTCAGATTCAACCCAGACCTGGCTGACTCAGAAGTTCATTGGATTAGAGAGAAATAATATGCATTATTCACTGAAGGACATGATAATGGAGTTCTGCCAGTGTTTCTATAAAACCAAGTCTTCTTCTGTCACATACTCACAAGGAACCAGGTTTTCACTTCAGAACCCATCAGGAAAAACCATGTATGGACATAGAGTTGGTCCTGGACTACCAAGATTTGCAGCCTTACAGATGCCTGAATCCACTGGAGTGAGTTAGGAGAGAGGCCTCGCTCTCCCCAAGATGGAAACAATAGGAACATTCAAGGTTTCTTTTGAATTCATCTTGGTCTGAATCATCTTTGTATTCCCTACATCACCTTGTACAAGACTTTGCAAATATTAGGTGCTAAATAAATATTTGTAGAAGAAAGAAAAGAACGAGGAATGGGGAAAATAAGTTATTTATGAAATAGCAAGGGAAAAAAAGGCAGGAAAAACAAAAACAGCGTAGGCTGGAAAAGTGGTTCGTTACCCCTTCTGGGAGAAGTCTCCATCTGCAGCTCTGGTTCTTAGCACCTTTTCTTGTGCTACGCTGTTCAGAATATAATTTTAGCAGCATCCTGTTGTCCATTAGCATATGCTAACTTATGTCTATCCAAGTACTTAACAAATATAATTTAACAAATATAATTACAAACATAATTACGTGTCTACGGAGGATTTGCTTTCCATTATCCTTTCATGCAGCCCTCTGCCTGCATCTCCCCAATTAGTACATAAGGTGAGAGGGGAGGGGAAATTTGTTTTATTTGCTCTGTATTCTCTCCCTGCACACTTAAGACAATGCCCCATTTAAAGGAAGGACCTCATAAACTTGGCTTAAATAAGCTTTCTTCCAGTGGGCACTCTGTAAATCCTCCTAAAGACCAACTGTCCGGCTATCCACTGCTCGCTTTGGACATCATAAACAACCCAGCGCCTGACCCAGGTACAGATGAAGTTCACCTGGCAGAATATGGAGGCTCCCTCTTAAGGGTCTCCCAAGCCTGGAAAGGTAACTACAGGAACATAACTACCTTTATCCTTTATCCAGATGCCTTAATAGAGTCTCCTTGGGAGGGGCTCATGCTGGAGCCATAGCCTGTTTCCTTTAAGTGAGAGTGAAGCCTGGCTTTGAATGCAACAAGAGTTCCTTGAAGCTTGAAGTGTTCAATTTTACTTCGCCATGCCCCCAGTATAATCCATTGAAAGGGCACTGTCCTTCAGGCCTTTCAGTTGGGCTGACAGCTGCCCGCTGATTAATTGACAGGTTAAAAAGATTGATTCCACATGTCAGAGCTGTAACCCTGCCAGAACAATACAGCTGTCACTTGGGCTGTAAAACAGACGCTTACATTAGCAGGCCTGACAGAGCCGCGCACGGACACATGCACCTGCCTTTATGGAGAGCCTAAACACACGGCCACGCTGAGATTAATCATCTTGAAAGCAACGTTGGAAGATCAAATAAATGTTTCTGTGATGGAAATAGTGGTAGCAATGCCGCCTTGGCATGTTCTTGGTCTGCAGATGGTGCCCAGTGGGCATGCCAATAATGGTGCAGGGGACAAGATGGGGCTTCAAGAGTTGTGTGCAATTACTGCCTGCACTTATAAGGCCCAGTCCCTCCAACCTGCACTTTCATGCAGTTCCCTACATTCATAGACAAAGCCCCACCATTTGCCTGGAACTCTGTCTCTCAGCACAGAGCTAAGCATCCAGGACAATAATACATACACACAACCAGACCACTGTCATGTCAATATGTCTGTTTAAAACTTCAGTGGATGGGAGCCTTCAACACACCCCAAATCAAAAACCTGAGCATGTCAAAAGCAGGGAAAGACCTCAGTGGCCTGAAGACAAATATTTTACCACCAGAAAATATCTGGGGCATATACGACATTTGGACAAGCATGGGCTTTTCCAAAGCGGTTCAACAGTCCTTAAATGCCTATGAGGAGCTTCAAAACAGCAATGTCCCAACATACCTTTTACATATTTAAAAATATCAATAGCCTGAAATTGTCACTAAGATTGTCACTATAGAATTTAGCAAGGAGCAACAATAGCACATGATCAGGTTAGTATCTCCACCTGGACCTGGTAAGAATACCTCACAGGGTTATTTGGATTTACAAATTTCATGTGCTCTCTTTTAGGCAGGCTTTGTGTTGCTGCGGCCAAAATGGCAGACTATAGATGGCAGCCTCCCTTGCTCTGGGCCAGCATAATATGGAGGAAGGACCCAGAGCCGGGAAGCTGTTCAACTCATCAAGGGGTCAGGAAGCAGAAAGAAAGGGGGAAGGTGCTACAAGAAAGATGCACCTTTCCAGTGCACACTCCCACCCAATAACACACCTCCTCCCGCTACACCCCCCCTTCCTACAGTTACCACTCAGACCATTCAAGCTAAGATGGACTGATTAATTTATAGCACTCACAATCCAATTGTTTCACATTTCTGCACTAATACAGGAATTTGAGGGGGAACACCTTATATTCAAACCATAACATCAGCTAAATACTCTGGAATTTCTCGTACTGAAAATGGTGCTCTGGAATAAAAAGTGTCTTGTAAAAGTTTTCAATGAGAATTCTGAGTCTCATTAGAGTAGCAGTCCCCAAACCCTTCTGCAAATTGCAATCAATTATGAGATATGTAGAAAATTCAGATACTAGCCTCACAGTAAGGCTATGAATCAGAATTTCTAGGTATAGGGTCTAGACATCTGAATTTTTTAATAAGCTTCCTAGTTGATTCTTGACACATAAGTATTTGGTAACCTCAGCTTTCAAGTCCATTCAAACTAAAGTCTCATCTAGCAAATCCTTCTGTGTGAGGATAAGCTCTACTGGAAGGACTCTAAGAATGTGTTTATTGACAAACTTCTCAGATAATATTCATGTCATATGTCACATGGTAGAAAACCATTGGTATCATCAAAATACTGAAAGGTAGATAAATAAAGACTATATGTACACACACACACACACACACACGCACATAGCTTGTTAATAATTTAAAATATAATGCATTCACAGCTTTTGGATAATTACCTAAATTCAGAAAATTCAGTTATGATATATATATTTTTATAAATTAGGTCATGAACATTACAAAGTAAAATATTTTCATTGTAATACAGAAAAACATACAAAAGTTATTTCCTCCAATAAAAAATCATGCTCTCTCCTCATCTCCTAATCTAACCATTCAGGTAAACAATGTTAATAGCTCTGTGTATGTTCTTCCATATCTTTCTCCATGCTCACACAATCCTGTACAAATGTATATAGACCTATATATAATATAGTGGTTATTTTAAAGTGTTAACCTGACTGGGCTAAGGGAAGCCCAGATAGCCAGCAAAACATTATTTCTAAGTATGTTTTTAAGGTTATTTCTGGAAGGAATGAGCATTTTAATCAGAGACTGAGTAAAAACGGACAATTATGGATGGGAATCATCAGATCTACTGAGGATAAAATAAAAAGGCAGAGGAAAGGCAAATTGACTCTTCCTTCTTGATCTGAGACATCCATCTTCTCCCATCCTCATACATCTTGGAATCCCTCCCGACATCTTGATTCCCTCCCGAACCTATCAACTGCCTTTGGCCTCAAAGTGGTAGTTACACCTTAGGCTCCCCTGCTTCTCAACCCTTCAGACTAAGACGTAATTATGCAAGTGGCTTTCTTGGTTCTCCAGGTCACAGATATGTGATGTGGGGCTTTTCAGCCCATGTGAGCCAATTCTAATAACAAATCCCCTCTTGTATGTTAATACATATATATACACATATATGTAAATTACATATAACATATATTTATATCCTTTTGGTTATGTTTCATTGGAAAATAAATATGCATTTGGCTAAAATGCATGGTTTAGATTTTCTTTCCTTTTTAAAATGCTGTCATATTGGGCATATTACCCTGCCACTTCTTTGGGGAAAATGTATTTTAAAACACACCACAAAGTCATAAAATCTATCATTGTATTTCATCTTCTAGGGTTTCTCCAATGCTTCTTATTCCATTTTCTTCTAGAGAACACACCTGATTTCCAGTGGATGATGCAGATAGAATATGTGAGGAACTCTTTGCATCAGGGCAGAGATGAGAAGTAAAAGAGAAAAATGTATTGATTTAATCTCTAGAAATAATTGGCCAATAACTAAATCAAAACAGGAAGGTGAGTTTATATCAATGAAAAAAACAGTGACCTCCCTGAATAGACAGACAATACCAGACAAGCCAGTGAACTTTCTTCAAGTCACAAAAGAAATTGTTTTTATTATTTACAGAATCTTGAGTAGTTCCTAGGAGCAAGGCACTGTGCCATGTGCTGGTGTTAGGCGAGTACAATCTACTATTTACAGAACACACACAAAGCAGACGCTACTCACTTCTATTGATCTTTCTAAGTGATACACGAGTGACATGGATGATACCATCAGGATGAGTCATCTCTCCGTGGCATCTCCACAAAAGGAAATGAGGATGCCATGTTCATCCTCAGTTAAAACCGACAGAGTGCCATTTACAGCCCTGGTACCAGAGGACAATTAAACCAACACACCTAAATCCATCCTACCGCAATCCCTAATGTAAAAGGGAACAAAAAACCAGACACATTGGATGCTGGGGACACATGGCCCCCATGGAGAAGGAGGTCAGATACCAACCCTGGCTCTCAGCCACCATTTTTCCAGCCTGGGTTGCTGATGAACTCAAGTACAGTCAGATGAAATCCTTTAGGGTTTCTTCCCTTGAATTCTCCCACATGGTATCCACTTTAACTAGCACAAAGTCACAGAATCACAGAACCTCTTAACCAATCACCTAGTCCCTGAATGTCCTCTGCAACAGGGATTTTCCAGCTACTGCTCAACTCTTCAGAATGAAAAGTTTGCTACCTCACCAAGGCAGTCCAGTCTATGTGACCTCCACTTTTGATTCTGATGTGTAATAACATTTGTATATATTATCTAATGCGATTTGCTTTCCCAAGAATTCTTGTTACCTTGTGACCCTTTCCTCTTGAGGATAGCAGTCAAGGCTTTTTTAAATAATCTTGCCCTAGGAAAGAGATGACAGAATACAAGAGTCTAATTATAACAGTGAAGTTTCAAAAGCCAATGTCTAAGCAATGAGTCAAATACTTAAAAGAATATGAGATTGGTCTGGTTCAGATTACCTCCATCAAAACACTATAAAGAAACAATTATTTCTTTTTAAACTTAGAGGAAGGAGTTCATGAGTCCAAAACAAAATAAAGAAAATATGGGTTCTCACAGAGTGAGAAGGGATTCTTACCTGGGCTGATCCTCAGAATGACAATAGGCTTTCTAAAACAAAACAAGGGCAAAACGTCCTCTGTCCCCCCACCAGCTCCCTCCATCTTTATAATAGAGCCCAAAGATCCCAGCAAGATCCCTGAGATCTAAGTCCCCTACTACAGACCATTATGTTGGAACCAGGAGGAAATGTGTTGCGGGGGGGGGGGGGGGGGGGGGCGCGGAATGGGCAAGCAGACAGCCGCAGAGTTTCCCAAGCCAGAGAGTAATGGGATATTCTCCATGCAGTCATGAGTAGCATGAATGTGGCACAGCATATGTGATGGGGTCCAGCAAATGTGATGAGGCTTCATGGTAGGAAAAGGAAGACATTGCAGAAAAATGCCTGGACCAAAGAGTAAAGGCCAGGTGGACGTGAGGACCCCTCAACGCATGCCAAGATGGACAGATGGCAGCAATCCAGGAGCAGCTCCCTAGCCCTACTCCAGCTTCTTCTCTCTGAAGCTCTCTATAATTTACATGCTTCCCAGGGGAAGAGGAAGGTGTGTGAGGCTTCAAATTGAGATTGTTTCTTCAGCGCAAGCAAAGTGGTACCATAAAAAGTATTGCTGGGAGAAAAAAATGTAAAGGTATTTTTCACCCATATGATTTAGTGGATTGAGATTTGTGTCTGCAACAACTGTTAGAAAATCTTTTTGTCCTATTTGGATAAAATAGGTCTCTTTGTTCTTGTATCCATTGCTTCTAATTCTCTTCCCAAGAGTTTGAAGGCAAATAGAACAAATCTGCATCAGCCCTACTCTAAGGGCTGACTGTTACTGGTCCATACACTGTGATATGGCCTCAACAAATGCAAGTGTGAAAGTCGGAATTTACAAACTGTACAGCAGCTGGGCATTGACATGTCCTAAAACACATGACCAGTGGACACATCCTGTTGGACACAATTTATTATGACATTTATGGAACAAGCCAAATGTGAAGTGAGATATATGTTAGTCACAATAGTATTCTGTAATAAAAAACTAAAAATTATTTTAAAAAACTAGTCCTTTACCATGATTAACTTAAGAATTAAGAAACACTGTAGCAGTCTCCCCTTATTTGTAAGGGATACATTCCATTATGTTGGAACCAGGAGGAAATGTGGTGGGGAATGGGCAAGCAGACACCCAAGGAGGATGCCTGAAACTAAAGAATATCAAACTCATATATATATTATGTTTTTTCATATATGTATAATATACAATAAAGTTTAATTTCTAAATTATAACAACTAATAATAAAATTGAACAATCATAACAGTATACTGTAATAGAAGCTATGTAAATATGTGCTCCTTTCTCCCTCTTTCTCCCTTCAAATGTCTTATTGTACTTCCATCTTTTTATAGCTCCTCTTTGGCACACTTGGGGTCATTATTAAGCAAAGTAAGAGTCACTTGAACACAAGCACTGTGATACTCCAGTGATGGATCTGATGGGTAACTAAGGGGTGTGTAATGTATACAGTGTGGATACACTGGGTGAAGGGATGACTCACATCTCAGGCAGGACAGAATCAGGATACATAATTCATCATGCTTTTCAGAATGGTGAACAATTTAAAACATTATGATTATTTACTTATTATTAAATTATTTTTGAAATTTTCCATTTAATATTTTTGTACCTCAGTGACCACAGATAACTGAAACCATGGAAAGTGAAACCACAGATCAAAGGTGTTGGATTTTACACAATATCACTACAAACATTCTAAGGTAGTGATTTGGCCCCCTCCCAAGCCAACCCACCCTTTTTTCTCCAAGCTAAACCACCATAGTTCCTTTAGATATTGTGCCCATAAAAATTTTAAATCCCTCCCAGCCTGGTCATTTAGTTCTAGCTGCTATCTAAGAAATCAGGTTGGAAAAGGCAGGGAGCCAGTGACTACAGTCATAAGATTCTGGTTTTCTCCCAGCTTTCTTCGGCTCTCTGGCCTTAGAGTTCCTCTTTGGAGAGGTTCTAACCCTGGCTGGGTGGCTGCAGAGAAATGTGATTTGGGTCTGAACAAGCTTTGCCACAAGTCTCTTCAAAGCTTTTATGGTGAGACTCAATACAGATATACAGATCAATTATCTTAAAAGCAGCAAGGAGGCCCATCAAATATTTCTAGCTTTAAACAGGTTTATTTCCATCTGCACTTATCTCTGCTATTTAAACTCCATTGCTTGCAGTTAATCTTATGTAATGCAGCATAAGAGGGCTTATTTACTTTCTAATGACATCAATTGGCCATAAATATTAGACATCCAAGGTTCGTTGAAGCTGTGGGGACAGTTTTCCATTCTTACTTGACATTTGACTATTTGCAGAGCTTTCTCTTCTGTTTGTTCTTGTGTGACTCACTTATCGGCTGTCGTAGGCCCATGTTCGATTTATTTAAATTGAATGAATAAGTACATTAGGCAAGGCTGTCAGGAGGAGAGAGAATGGGAGCTTATTGGGATGAGTGATAAGTCAACACACTGCAATAGAGATTCTCAGAAAAACTGCACAAATCAAAATGCTAAATGGAGGTGAGGAGACAGCCTGGGGCCACCAAAGGCAGGTACGTGGAATGAACAGGTCCCGTGCCTCTGAGGATGGGGGGAGATTCCTGGGTCTGAGGTTACTGTGGACCTCATTAGAATTAGTGGCAAAATTCTTCCAATGGAGTAGACACTGAATCTATAGATAATTAAAATGTCTAAAATAAATTAGCTGGTATCTGAATAGTTTTAGAGCCATTTTATATTATCTCTTTAATTCTTATAATAGTTATTGTTTTTTTCTCCATTTTACAGACAAGGAACCTGAGGTTCAGAGCTCCTGAGGCTCATCTGAGACCACAGAACCCTGGATCCCCACTGCCCCCAACCTCATGCCCTCAACCCCTGTTTTTCATCCTCTACCTGGGAAGCAGAGACCCACAACAGGCCATTCTGCAGCATTGAGATCTCTCCTCTGCACAGATTTATCAACCAGCTAATTTGGTGAATTCACAGAGTAGATGGAAGCCCTTTAACTTGAAAGTTGTTGGATAATTACCTGTGGTTGGATTTCCCTTCCTTTTACCCCATGTCTCCCTTTGGAGGCCTCAATGTCTACGGTATATTTATTCCTCAGTAGACTTTCAGCCTCAGTAAATACCTGTTTGAAATCTTAGACTGCAATTCAAACTAAAATTCATTTCAACAAGTATGTTTTGGTTACACCTTAGGTGTCCAGGATGATGTTTTCCAAACTGCCCCATTTTCTCCTGCTTGCTAGAAAGTGCATGGCCAACAATGTAAGCATCCAGATTTCTCTGAAGATCCTTATATAAAGGAATAGTGACAGTGACGATCTTTGGAATGGATAATAATAGAGTCTCCCCTGGGATCAGTTATCTCCTTTTTTCATTCATTTACTCATACAGTGATAAGGCCTTATGCTGGGCATTGAAGATTCAATGGTGAGAGAAAACACCAAGGTCCTTACCTTTAGGGAGCTCACAACCCAGCAGAAGAGACTAACATGAATCCAACGATCACACTAGAGGGTGGATAATTACAAACCACTTCTATCTTATGGAAGCCTGTGGTAAATAGGGGGAGCCAGAGAAGAACAGTGTCAGGGAACATTTCTTCTTTCACCTGAAAAGCAATTAACTCTATGAAGAATTGAATATTGCTAAATATGTGGATTGGGGGAAGCATCCTGGTTAGAGGAGAGTTTGTGAGGATGTCCGGAGGTGACATGAGCCAAGTTCAGAAGATGGAGACAGTGGTACCAGATGATGCTGGTGAGCTGAGCAGGAGCTAGTCTTCAAAGGACCTTCCAGACCATTCAGTCCCTTGGCCTTCATCCTAGGATCAACAGGAAACCCCTAAAGAGTTTAAAGCAGGGTTGCTGATGGAATCAGATTTGCATCTTGAATAAAAGAAAAATCACCAGCTGCATTGTGGACAATGAACACAGGACAGAGTGGACTTGCAAAGACCAGAGCTGCTCAGTGCAGCAGATGAGTCGAGGGTGATGGTAGCTCAGACTTGAGTAGTGGTGTAGAGATCAAGAGCAGCAGATAAACAGAGCTCTTAAGAAGGTAAAAGGACTTGATAGGACTTAGTGACACGTTGGGCACATGGGGTGAGAGAAAAGGATGTCACAACAGAAGCCAGCTAGATATTTTTACTTAGAGTGCTACCTCCTCAAATAGGCACTAGGAAACTCTCAAGAGTTTTAGTGAAGTCTTCAAACAATAAAATCCTACTACTCAGAATGTAAGCCCCATGACACTGCAGTCCTATTATTCTGAAGGCAGGCTAGGATCCCTCTCCCCCCACCACACACCAAAAAAAAAAGCATTTAAAAATCCAAAAGAATGCAATGTTCAGCTCATAGATACTCAATAAATACTTGCAGAATCTCAGCTAATTCTGGCCCTCTCTGTTCTGCACAGATCTCTGCAGCTCTAGGAACTTCCCTAGGAGTAGCTATGATCTGAAAATACCATCTAAAAAATTTCCTGTCTCAAAATATTTGTGTATGCTTCCTGATCTCTGGTGGAAATGCTCTCTTGTCTCAGGTGGAAAGGATTATAGACCTCCTACTAGACACCTGTCAGAGTTACCAACTAGCCCACAATAACCTCACTTTTCACGAGAATTTTGCAAACCCCACACTGTTGCTGGCTGATAAGGGGTAGCCATCACATTTAGGCTGATTCAATACAATTCTCTTTTCCATGAATTTGAAATTTTAAGAGAGACACATAAAAACTAAAATAGTTGTAATCAAGTCCCTTTATTATCAGCAATCTGGCTAAAATTTCCTTGAAGTCATCCAACAAGCCAGTGCCCAAAACTGGTGGTTCAAATCTTCCTTCAATTGTTAAGACATGTTAATTTCTAATAAATTTCATTTATTGGTTTAAAATAGCAAAATTATGGTGTTTTTTGCCTTCCCAAAATCTAGATGGAAAAGTTGAAAAAGTAAAATTTAAATGTCAGTCAAGTCGTGTTTGGAAGACTTACCCAGAAGCTCCCATTCCTTTGGTTTTCTCTTCGTTTCTTACAATCTACTATTATCCTTGACTTTGGTTGTTTGCTGAAGCTTTACTGTTTAGCCATTTACTCCCCAATGAAGGTGGGTTATAGAAGGACTGTTTTGCTCCAACTGGAGATCCTCTGAACACCTGCCTGAGGGTTTTTGCGAATGTATTTTTGAGAATCCCTGAGCTAGAGCTACAGTTTGCCTGGTTCGTGTTAAGGGAATGAATCTGTATGTTCCAAATGCTAGATGATAAAAAGACTTGACCTTGCACCCAAAAGCTTTCATAATCACGAAAGAGCTGAGCCAAGCAATGTTTCACTCTGGTCATGTTTTCTATCTTTTGCTGCCTCCCCCAGCATTTAAGTTCCAACAGCTGATTAACACTAGTTTCACTTCCCACAGGAGAGACCAGCAGTCACATGACAGCCTTGGTACCAGATGTAAATGAGGAGGCTTAAATTACATCTCAGAGCCAGCATGACAGCCATCATCCTGTGTGAGGATTATTTTAGGAGGAGACACAAGTCAAATATTTATCAGCAATCAGTTGTTGGGGCTGGTATCCTGCAGCATCAGGAGGAGGGCTGTCATGTTGACCAGGCAGTGCTGATGACTGTGCTTCTGGGCTCTGACTCAGGGGTGTGGGGAGCGGACAGAAGCCAGTGTGTCCCAACTTGTAGCCAGCCTGAAGCTGGGACTCTGCAAGAATCAGAACATACATGGAAAGCTTAAAAAAAAAACAAAACTGGCATCCATGAGGTAGAAGAGTGAGAGAGATTAACATGAACAAATTAGCCCAAAGGGGGTTGAATACAGAAGACTTTGGGGTCTCATAATGCTATTCACAGACAGATTGAGCATAGAAAGTTCTTGATAGAGTGACGTAGGAATACAGAATAGGGCACTAGGGAACCAAAGCTGGGGAGTGGGCTGACCCTTTGACCAAGTGCTTGCCTGTCCAGCTAAAGCAGTGTGGAAGAAAAAGCCATGCCCCATGTCCTCATGAGAGAATGGAATGGGACCTAGGGCACTAAACTGACATGGGTGTCAACAGTAAGTGATAAGAGTTCTTCAGTCTTCTCCACCCCTGCCCATCATTTCTTCTTCCACTAGATGCTTACACTGCCCTTCTCCAGTTTCCTAGTTTTCACCTTATTAGCTGGTGACATTAACTGACTGGGACATCCACCAAAGCCAGGAATTCCTCCATCCTTCCTCACAGGGGGAGCTGGAGACAGGAAGCAAAGGAATCCACGTGTCTTGAGCAGCCCTCTCCACACCACCTGGAAATGCTGGCGCCTCCCCAAAGGGCTGCCTTTCCAAAAGCCGAGGAAATCCCAAAAGCTGTGGCTTCAGGCCGCAAACAAGGCAGGAGATCTGGCTCTCCTCCCTCTGTCACCCTGGCTGAAATGCCCACCCGTGGCCTTGGAGGTGCCAAAGCCAAGAACAGATCCTGAGCTTCCCCAAAGCCCGTCCTAGCTCACCTCCTCCCAGTGGAATGACCCCACTGACTAGGGGGCTCTTTCTTTCTAGCCCCCTGCAGGCAGCCAGGCCATGCAAGGACGAGCCCCCCAGCAAGGGAGGCTCAGGATCGGAGCCAGGCGAGTGCAGACAATCTTGAGAGACAGATGGCCAGGCGGATGGGCCGGCAGATAGAGGCTCCTGCTCCTTGTCAAGATGACACTCAAAAGTACATCCCCGTCATCACAGGTTGTCAGTGGTGTGTCAGCGAGAGATGCCGTGTGTGTTTTTGGACACTCTGTGAGTTTGGAAGACTGAGCTGGTTCCCACTTCCATAGCAACGACAAAATTCCAGCCCCAGACACAAGTCTCTGAGTTAGTGTCAGACAACGGGGGGAGTGGCAGGCAGAGAGGGGTGTCACTCCTAGCAGAGAGCAGCACCGCAACGGCAAGGGTGGGCAGGAGGCAGGTTTCTGGAAGTCTGTGGGGAGACCGTGTGTGGGCACAAAGTGACAGAAGGCAGGAGCTAATGGCTGAGCTAACGGGAAATGCAATCTGTCAGCTTGAGCGAGCTGGAGACTCGGGGTTTCCTGAGCCCTGGAACCTTCCAAGACCCCTAAGGGTCCTCTGTGTTTTGAGAAGAAAATTGCTCTTGGTTCAAACTTTATGAAGCACTGTGGAGGAGCCGACTTGGATTCTCATGGAACAAAATTGGGTATGGAAAAGAGAAATACATGGTTCCCCAAGGACAAGAACAAGATACAAAAACACAAGATACATGTGCCCCTCTTTGAGGGAGCTAATTTTATCCTGACTCTGAAAATAGGTTCATCCACACATGAATGGCAGAGGGGTTCTGCATCCAGAGAAAGAAGTTTGGGTTAACAGCCTCTTAAAAATCTCATCTTCAATCTTTCTTTTCTAGTCACCAAGTCACTAAACCTTATAATTTTATGGACCAAACAGCCTCTTCCTAGACTGCGCTCTGCCAACCACTGGCTCTACTATCTGAGGTCAGTCACTTTCTCTCCCTGAGCTGCAGATTCCTTCTCTGTAAAGTGAAGGGACTGTGAGACAGAAGGGTGATTTGCTACATGAACTTAGCCCTGGAGGTAGTGGCAAGAGATCCTCTTTGGGCAGTGAAAGATCAGCCTGGCCATAGTCCTTGTAAATGTGAGACTTAATAATGCCCTTGAACAACAAAGATGTTCATGTCCTAATCCCCAGAACCTTCCATGATAAAAAGCGAATTTGCAGATGTGATTAAATTCTTAAGATGGAAAAATAATCCCACTTTATCTAGGAGAGCTCAGTGTAATCACAGGGTATTTATAAGTGAAAGAAGGAAGCAGGAGAGGCAGAGGCAGAAAAGATAAGATGATAGAGGCAAAAGTCAGAGTAATTGGACTACCAGGGCCATGGGCCAAGGAATCCAAGCAGCCAATAGAAACTTGAAAAGACAAAAAAAAAAAAAAGTAGACTCCCGCAGAGTCCCTAGAAGTGACAGAGTCCTGCAAGAACCTTGATTTTTAGTCCAGTGAGATGCACTTTGGACATCTACTCTTAATAACTTAAGATGATAAACCTGGCTTATACTAACCCACTATGTTTGTGGCGACAGCAGCAATAAGAAACTGACACAGTCCTCTGCAACCTAACTTGGCCTGAAAACCCTCCTCTTTTGGCCTTATCATAAGGCCAAGAAAAACTGCTCAGAGTCCACGGTGTTCTTAACATATGCCTAGAACTTATGGAATGCTGGGCACCGAAGAATCATTCAATTAGTACTCACTGAGTAGATTTCATTTGTAATAAGGGAAACAAAATATTTGGTGGTCTGGCATCCCCAAAGCTCTTGAGCATAAGAGTGAATGCAGTCTGAGAAGTCCTCTAGTGGCAAACAGCCACTTGCTTAATGTGTTAATTGTAGAACAGGAAGGCTGTTCTCTGCCTTGGTATTCACCATAGGCATCAAGGAAGCACCCAGTCAACCTCTGCTGTGTTGACTTTGGCTTTGAGGGCATCCTTCCAGCAGTGTCATATTTCAGATAGAAAGAGTGACTAAGCAGTAGCCTATGGTTAGGTGGGGGATGTAGCAAAACCAGAGATTTC
Organism: Marmota monax; assembly: GCF_021218885.2. Taxonomy (NCBI): domain Eukaryota; kingdom Metazoa; phylum Chordata; class Mammalia; order Rodentia; family Sciuridae; genus Marmota; species Marmota monax. The sequence goes on along the minus strand of NW_026693937.1, from coordinate 1,807,918 downwards.
AGAAGAACTGAGAAGTTGAGAAATCAGAGAAATATTCCTCAACCAACATTCTTTCAGCAAACATTTCATGAGCACTGTGCTACGTTCCGGGGATAGCAAAATGAATAGGACAGTCTCCACACTCAAGGAAATAGGCTGTCAGAGTACACAGCCATAAAAGCAAATAATTCTGAGACAAGATTTTCAGTACAAAGAGCTTATAGGAGTAAGAGGAAGTGACATTTGAGTTGAGCTTGAGGAAGGATTTCTTTATCCAAAGAATCAGGGCAAATAAATTTCCAGACAGAAGGGAAAATCTAAGCCAATCATTAATTAGCAGTATAAAAGTGCATTAGAACATTCAGAAAACCAGGAGTGTGCGAGGATTTCTTCAACATCATTAAGGGCATTTATGAAAAAAAAAAAGAAAACTTCAGACAACATCATATTTAATAGTGAAAGTCTAAAATCTCTCCCAAAAGATCAAGAACAAGATATAGATGCCTGTTTTTAATCATTGCTATTAAGCATCATCCTGGAAATTATATTCAAAATAATTAGACAAGAAAAAATAAAATAAAAACCTTCTAAATTAGAAACAAAACTATACTCATGGATGTAAAAAAAACTATATATGAAAAAAAGTAAACTATATATGGAAAATCCCAAAGAATTCACAAGAAAGTTAATACAGCTAATAAATAAATTCAGCAAAGTTCCAGGTTATAGAAGTCAATTAACTATGTTTCTATACAATGAATAACCTGGAAGGAAATTAAGAAAGGAATTCCATTTGTAATAACATCTAAAAGAATAAAAAAATACCCCAAAATGAATTTAGCTTAGGAAGTAAAAGACTTGTGCACTGAAGACTAAAAATATTGCTGAAAGAAATTAAAGTCCTAAATACATGCAAATGTATCCCATGGTCAAGGATTGGAAAACTTGATGATGTTAAGATGTCCATACTACTCATAGCGATCTACAGACTTAATATACTGCCTAACAAAATTCCAACAGTTTTTTTCCAGAAATGGAAAAGATCATCCTCAAATTCATAAGACAATTCCAAGAGACCCTGAACATCCCAAGCACTCCTAAAATAGAAGAATTAATTTGGAGGACTCAAACTTACTGATTCCACACTTAATACAAAGAATCAATAATCAAAGCTTCAGGGTACCAGTATGTAGGATGCATATATATCAGTGGGATAGAATTGAAAGATTGGAAACAGACCCATTCATCTATGGTCAATTGAACTTTGACTAGGATTCCAGGTTCATTCAATGGAGAAAGAATAGACTCTTCAACAAATGGTGCTAGGACAACTAGATTTCCACAGGAAGAAGCATGAGATTGGATCATATCTCATACCATATGCAAAAATTAACTTATAATAGATGAACCACTTAAATATAAGAGCCCAAAACTACAAAATATTTAGAAGAAATTATTAAAAACATCTTTACAAGTTATCATTTTACAAGGGATCCTCACATACGAGAACAAAAGCATGAACAACAAAAGAAAAAACAGATAAATTGAACTTTATCAACATGAAAATATTTTATGCACCAAAATATATTATTAATAAAGTGAAAAGACAATTAATGGAATGATAAAATATTTGCAAATCACGTATTTAATTAGGATTTAGTACCCAGAATATATAAAGAACTTCTACAACTCAACAACAAAAAGACAATCCAATTTAAGAATGAGCAAAGGACTTGAATAGACAATGTTTAAAGAAGATATAAAAAATGGCCAAGAAGCTCCTGAAAAGATACAATAATCTAGTTAAAATTCCACACTTAACTAGAATGGCTATAATTTTATTTTATTTTTATGGCTATAATTTTAAAAGTGAAATATAACTAGTGTTGATGAGAGCATGCTACAAACATGGATGAATCTTGAAAATACTGTACTGAGTGAAATAACCAGACACAAAAGGACAATTATTGTGAGATTTAACTTATATGAAATACCTAGAATTGGGAAATTCACAGAGAAAGAAAGTAGAGGTCATCATGGATGAGGGGGAAAGGGGATGGAGATTTCTCACTTCATGGGTGCAAAGTTTCCGTTTGGGGTGATGAAAATTTTTGGACAGAGTAGTGATAATTGCGCAACAAATGAATATGTAGTTAATACATTTGCATGTACTATAATTAATACATTCGAATAAAAATGGCTAAAACAAAAAATGTTATGTTATCTCTTTAGCATTATAAAAAATAATGAGGAAAAGTGCCCAGGTAAAGACAGAAGCAAAAGAAGTCTATGACCTGGAACAGCCAAGCATGTGCTTGTTGGAGATTTGGGAGTCACGCACGGCCCAGTCAGGGTAGATCAAATTGTGAAGGAGCCTAAGAGCCCTGCTGGAGAGTTGGGACTGCTGGAGAATTCAGTACATTTGACTGTTTGTTGTTGATGACATTTTTATTTTAGTTTGGAAAACTGATTAACCTGGAAACAAGCTACAGTCATAGAAATCACTGAACAGCTGTTAAGAAACTACAAATCAGAAACAGCAATGGCCTCTCTAGAGCCCAGGGCAGGAGGAGAGGGAGAGAAGGTCTGCATGAAAGGGGCAGAAACTGAACCCATGTGACTTAGGGCAGAATAGAGAGAAAGGAGAGGAAGGTTGAAAGCTGAGGATGATTCTCCAAGATTCTAGTCACTACCTTTTCCCCACTTGAACAGGCCTGAGGCTCAGAGCATTCTGTGAGTTGAACAATAGCAAACAGTGAGTGAAAGGCAGAACTGAGACCCCAAATCAGGTTCCTGAACTTTCCCTTTTACACACCACATAATTTACATTTTAATTTTGTTGGAAACCCCAGCATACAATCCAATAAGTTTGGGGTTGGGGAGGTCCCTTGTTTTGCTGAATGACTTACTTTTTGTAATTCTAATTCCTTCAAGTTACCACCTTCCACGGGACCACTTGCTTGGCCCTCCTCCAGTTCAGCAAGAGCTCCAGGATCATCCCCTTTTCCTTTGGCTCTTTGTTCCCTTGCCTGAAGATTCCCCATTTCCTGTATCCATAAGAGAAGAGTGAGCCCAGTGGGGTCAAAAAAAATATGTAGATGGTTGTAAATTAATTTCCATGGTTTCATCATTGCTAATCTTGTCTAGGTTCATGATTAGAGACCAACGACATATTAATTAGCCACATAATTAGCAAGTGTCAGAGAAAATCTGGGGGCTCCATGGCTTAGACACAGCATTTGCTTTTGATAGCAGGGTCATACAAAGCCAACCCGCCTACTGTTACAGCTATTATCCAACCCAAGGTGCGTTGTGTGGGTCCTATAGGTTTTTCCCCTTCTCAATATAAATAAGAATTTCCTTTTGCTTATTATACAGAAGCAGAAACAACAAATGATCAGATGGGCAACGAGTTAAATACTAGAATAGAAAATAATAAACAGGACAGAGTTTTCAGAGAGTCCAAAGAGGCAGGAGAATTGAACCTATACCTCATCCCTCTCAAGGCTAGTGTATAACTTTAGGCAAGTCTCTTCACCTGTCCTGTCAAAACTAAGCTTCTGTTGGACAGACCTGGAGGTGGGAGAGGTTTTTCTGTAGTGGTTGCTCTCTGGTGGTATTGGAGTCATTATTATCTCACAAACTTGGCATTAAACTCACTAGGTTACTCAGTACATCTCCCATGTAGAGCAATTGCATGCCTTCTAATGGAGTTAATTTATACAATAAACAAGAAATTATGACTTCACATTCGTTACTCTGCAAGAATTTTTCTTACAAATAAATATCAAATAACAAAAAAACACAATTGCCAAACTATGTGTCCTATTTTGTTAAGGAAATAAATTCACAGTACATTATTTTGGATCCTCTATTATGGTTTAGATATGAGGTGCCCCCACAAAAGCTCCTGTGTGAGATAATTCAAGAAAGTTCAGAGGTGAAACTGTTGAGTTATAAGAGTCTTAACCTAATTCGTGAATTAACCCCGACAGGCATTAACTGGTTGGTAACTGAAGGCAGTAGGGTATGGCTGGAGGAGGTAGGTCATTGGGGCTGTGCCTTTGGGGTACATACTTTGTCCTTAGAGAGTGGCACTATCTCTCTCTGCTTCCTGGTGTAATCTCCTGTGCCACCTCCCTCCACCACATTCTTCCACCATGACGCTCTGCATCACCTTGGGCCCACAGCAATGGAGCTGGCCATCTACAGACTGAGACCTCTGAAGCCATGAACCCCCAAATAAACCTTTCCTCCTCTAATTGTTCTTGTCAGGTCTTCTGGTCACAGCCACGAAAAAGCTGACAAAAATTATCCTCCAACATAAGGGGCCATGAGAGGCATCTGGGCAAGCTTCAGTTCTGACAGTAAGTTTCAGGGGCCCGTCCTTCACACGTTTCTTCTGCAGTGAGGCAGACCTAAATGCATTTCTGATTGTTTTAATCAGCTTTTTCACTGCTGTGACCAAAAGACCTGACAAGAACAATTTTAGAGGGCGAAAAGTTTATTTAGGACTCATGGTTTCAGAGGTCTCAGTTCTTCAGAAGTCTAATTCCATTCATTTGGAGCTGCAGGAAATGAGTCAGAGCAACATGACTGAAGGGTGCAACAAAGGAAAGCACCCAGGAACACCACACCAGGAAGGAGAAAGGGAGAGCGGGGTGGGGGAGAGAGAGAGGGAGGGAGAGAGCACACTGCTTGACAAGGACAAGGAACACCCCCAATGACCCACCTCCTCCAGCCACACCCTACCTGCTTTCAGTTACCACTCAGTTAATCCCTATCAGGAGATTAATTCACTGATTGGGTTAAAGCTTTCATAACCCAATAGTTTTGCTTCTAAACCTTCTTGAATTATCTCCCACATAAGGTTTGGGGGTACACTATAAATCTAAACCATAACACCAATTATTAATTTTCCCACACCACCAGAAGAAGCACTACAAAAGAACCTATAAAAATCTAAACAGTCTATAAGCCTCAAATCATCTCATCTAACATCCAGATCAACCCTCCTTCAGATCTATATCTATCCCTTAATTAGATAACCTTCCAAATGTGCAAACAGAGACCCACTTCCCGATAACAGGCAGGAGAAAGAACCTTCACCTTACCCTTTTAGAGAGTTCTCTCAACCCATTCAAGTCTTCGGTGTCTCCCTCACACATGCTGTGCGATTCTAAGAATGCTGCTCTGGAGGAAAGAATGACCACTGGTTTTCAGTTTCATACACATAGGTACATAGTGGGTGATACCTTCTTCATCTAGATAAAGCCACTCCTTTACATAGAGACCTTTTCCTAATTAATGCATCATGTGATTAAAAAGTCAGGCATTTCCACACTGGATCAACCATCACCACCATGTCTCCTGCTGGCCCTTGGCTGTCATCCCAACCCTCATTGATTACATGCTGCTGTAGATGCTTGGTAAGTTAGTACTTTCTTTTTCCCCTGTAGAATAAATAAATCTACCAAATTATGATAGTTTCATTAACTGCAGTCCTGCAGCATAGACAATGACCACTATTTAGAGGGCATTTACAGGGCCAGTGGTGACCAGTTTGCCACATCTGGCAGGATTCTCACCTGTTCCATTTTCACCTCTTTGCTTGTGGGATCCCTCTGTCAGCCCCAAGATCCTGGAATAAATAAGGCCTTTTAGACTCAGTCTTTAGTCTCAAACTTGAAATCAGGCTAATGTGGCCAGTTACATTCTAAACCTCAAGTTGGTGCTAATTCTCCAGATCCAGAAATCTTCCTCCACATGCCTTTTCCTAAGATCACAAACCAGTTCTGCCCTTTACTACTCTCCTACCTTCAGTTATAATCTTTCTGTTCTATCATTTCTGTCAGCAACATAATAAAGTTCCTTTTTGTCTTGAATTCTAATATGTCAGATACTAAGATTGCTATCTCAGCTTTCTGCTTGTGTATATTTATCTGGAATATCTTTTCCAATTTGTCCTTTTACTTTCATCCCTCCTGTATATCATTGATGTGTGTCTCTTGTAGACATACCTGATCTTTTTTCATCTAGTCTGAGAATTTGTCTTTTTTGTTAAGTGTGGTTAGACTCATAACATAAAACTTACCATTTTAGCCATTTTGTAATGTATAGATCAATGACATTAAATACATTCACATTGGTATTGTATTCATTTGGTGTTCAACCATCACCACCATCCCTGTCCAGAACCCTTTTAATTTTGCAAACAGAAACTCTGGACTCATTCAACAACAGTCCCCATCCAAACCACCCCAACCTCTTGGCGACCACCATTCTACTTTCCCTATGAATTTGACTACACTATGTACCATGCATAAGTGAAATCATACAGCATTTGCCTATTAGTGACTGGCTTGTTTCATAATGCCCTCAAAGTTTATCTATGCCACAGCATCTGCTAGAACGTTCTTCATTTTAAAAGCTGAATTAATCTTCCATTGTATGTATATACTATATATACTTTGTTTATCTATTCATCCATCTATGGAACTTGGGTTGCTTCCACTTTTCCCCTATGGTGATAATGCTGCTGTGACCATGGGTGTACAAATATCTCTTCAAGTCCCCACTTTCAATTCCTATGGGTATATACTTAGAAGTGGAATTGTCAGACACTATGATGTTTCAGTCTTTAATTTCTTGGGGGGGGACTCACCATACTGTTTTCCATACGAGCTGCACCATTTTATATTCCCACCAACAGTATACAAAGGTTCCAATTTCTCCACATCCACACTGACACTTGTTATTTTCTATTTTTAGGCCACCCTAATGCATGTGAAGAGGTAGAGATTATCTTTGAACTTAACTCATCCAGATTTACTACAAGAAACACTCGATGATGATTCTTATTTCAGTTTCTTTTCAATTTTCTGTCATTTTTATTATTTCTTTCTTTTTGGCTGGCCATTCAGTAGACCAATTTTTTTTTTCTGGCTCTCCTGTTAAATAACTGTTTGTATTCCTAATTCTTGTCTTCATATCTTTTAGTATTTGGCAAAGGGGGCATTCTTCAATCTTACATTTTGTTATTATTACTGTTATTTTATCCTATGGGTTATGTTCTTTATTTCAACAATACAGTTCTTTGCACTTAATATTTCACTTGTAGGACTTCTTTTTTATCATTTTTTTAATAAAAATGTTTTTATTGATTTTTTAAAAAAAAAATAAATGACAGTGGAATGCATTATAATTCATATTACACATATACAGCCCAATTTTTCATACCTCTGGTTGTATATAAAGTATGTTGACACCAATTCGTATCTTCATACATGTACTTTGGATAATGATGTCCATCACATTCCACCATTCTTGCTAATCCCCTGCCCCTTCCTTTTCCCTCCCACCCCTCTACCCTATCTAGAATTAATCTATTCCTCCCATGTTCCCCCTCCCTACCCCACTATGAGTCAGCCTCCTTATATCAGAGAAAATATTCGGCATTTGGTTTTGGGGAATTGGCTAACTTCACTTAGAATTATCTTCTCCAACACCATCCATTTACCTGCAAATGCCATGATTTTGTTCTCTTTTATTGCTGAGTAAAATTCCATTGTGTACATATGCCACATTTTTTTTTATCCATTCATCTACTGAATGGCATCTAAGTTGGCTCCACAGTTTAGCTATTGTGAATTCTGCTGCTGTAAACATTGATGTGGCTATATCCCTGTAGTATGCTGTTTTTAAGGTTTTGGGTATAGACCGAGGAGTGGGATAGCTGGGTCAAATGGTGGTTCCATTCCCAGATTTCCAAGGAATCTCCATACTGCTTTCCATATTAGCTGCACCAATTTGCAGTCCCATCAGCAGTGTACAAGTATGCCTTTTCCCCTACATCCTCACCAACACTTATTGTTGTTTGTCTTCATAATAGCTGCCATTCTGACTGGAGTGAGGTGATATCTCCCGGCTCCCCAGACACCCTGGTTAATGTAGGATTTCTTTATAAGGGGGGGGGGGTGATGAGCAACTTGTATAGATTGATACAACAGGAGTGGGAGCCAGTTTATTGTAGGACAACAGAGGTATTTATACATTCCACACAGCTTATCTTAATTAGCATAAACTAGATACATTAGTCAACCAATAAGGAATCTCCACACTTAATGGCTCCCTGGCGTTACTTCACAAACCACTCCCTCTGGCAAAATGCCAGGCGCCATCCTGACTTGTTTACAGACTCTAACACTTTATCATGCTGCATTTTGCTACCTTTTCCCTTTCCCTTAGGCATTTATTTTGCTTATTTTAAATTCTCTGTCATTCTGTTCTTGTAATTCCACTTCAGTTGGAATGTACCCTTTGGTTTTCTATCTTTCTTTTTTCTTGGTTGCGTCTCTCAAGTGTTTTATTATTTCAACCTGTGAGCTTGTTTTCTCATGAGGATTTCTGTTCCCTACTTTGCATAGTAATGTATGTTGACGACATGCCAGAGGCCAGGCCTTGTCCTGTGTTTCACTCAGACCACACTTACTTCCATCATCCCCTCACCCTGTCAGGCTCTGTCACTGCCCTTGGAGAAGCTGTAACTCTCCATTTAACTGCAGTAGAACAAATGATGATCATTTCAGGCAACATGTAAGAGATAGTCAATATTCCCTAGTCTGTCCTCTCATCTTCAACTTCAACTACTCCTTCCATTTACCCCCTAAACATGCGTGTGCGCGCGCACACACACACACACACACATCAACTCACTACTGCCTTCCATCCCTTGGAATTTTCCCAGTTCCCATATGGCTATTAATTCCTCTGACTCATGCTTCCCTGAAATATGCTATTTCACCATCTTGCTAGGAAAGTCCAGTGGTCTCTTGAGTCTGAATCTACTTAGCATTAACTGGAAGACCGTCACATTCTTGAACATTCTATGTACCCAAACCTCAATGTGCCACCTTGCTTCACTTACTCTAGAAAGTAACATGTGCAACATGGATGCTTATAGTACCAAACTATAAAACACAGACACTCATGTGTGTTTATATGTGTGAAGGTCCCAAATGCCAACATGACTATTTTTTTATATTCATCTACTACATTCCTGGATGATCTCATGTGGTCCTCACAGTAACCCTGTGAGATGAGCAAGATAGGATACATTGTCTTCTTCCTACCTGAGATGAAACTGAAGCCAGGAGAAATAGGAAGCTATCCAAGCACAGCTGGTTTGTACCCTTTGCACCGAGGCATGCAGCCTCTGGGGAAGGTATTCAAGCAGCCAGGTTTCTGGCTTAGGAAATTCATTCACTAGTGCCAGGCACTAGGAGAGACCTGATAAAAGCTGCCCATGTACTCCTCACCTACCACATGACATAGGTCTAGACCAAGCACGAATTAATCAATATCACCACAAAACCCTGGGTTTTTACAAAGCTCTCACTGATGCTAGTCCTATTAAATATCTCTTCAGTTAGCAGGAGACTTATGATATACAGTCAGGTGAATCCAATGATAGAGAAAGGAGGCATGGCAAGACTGTGGAGAAAACAGTCCTCCTTTTTCTCCTTTTCAGTAAATCACAACTCCATTATCCCATCTGCTCCAGCCAAAACCTTTAGGTCATCCTTGACTCTTCTCTTTCTGCCACACCCCAGCTCAATCCATCAGCAAATTCTGTCAGTTCTACCTTCAACAAATATCCAGCATCTGACTCACCACGGCTGCCCCAAGGCCTTCTCCTGGATGGTCTAACAGACTCCTGTCGGAACCACCATCTATCTATCATCAACACCGTGGCCAGAGGGATCGTTTTAAACAGAAATCAGATCACATCACTGCTCAGCTAAAAACCCTCCAGTGACTGCTTTATCGTACTCAGAATATAAAGCACGAGTCCTAGCCACCAGCTAGAAAGCCCTACCTGCCCTCCCTACCTGTAATTTAACTCTCTAACCTGTCTGCTACCCTCTCTCCCTCATCCAAGCCACTGCAGCCCCTGGCTCCCGCTAGTCGTCAAACACGCATGCCCCACCCAGGCTCTCACACGTGTTCCAACCTGCTGCACACATTCTTAACCAGCAATCTGTGTGGCACATTCCCCCCTTCCTTCAGGTAGGTGTCTACTCAAGTAACACCTTATTAGATATGCTCTTTTTGACCACCCTGTGTTAGTCAGCATTTTGTCATAGTGACTGAAATACTTGACAAGAACAACTTAGAGGAGGGAAAGTTTACTTTGGCTCTGATTTTCAGAGATTTAGTTCATGGTCAGCCAGCTCCATTGCTCTGGGCCCAAGGTGAGGCAGTACATCATGGCAGAAGGGCATGTGGTGGGAAGCTGTCAGCTCATGGCAGGTTTAGGAAGCAGAAAGAGGGAAGGAGCCACAGGGAAGATGCACCCTTCCATGGTGCAGCCCCCGTCACCCACCTCCTCCAGCCATGCCCCACCTGCTTACAGTTACCATCCAGTCAGTCCATTCAAACGAGGATGGACTGATTAGGTACAGCTCTCATAATGTACTTATTCCACCTCTGAATATTTCTGTTAACACAGGAGCTTTGGGGAGACACTTCATATCCAAACCACCATATGCCCTACACAACTGGAATATCCCTGTGCTCGCTACTTTCCTTAGTCTGATTCATTTCTCTCCATAGCTGTATCATGCTTATGGCATCTGATATATTAAGCTTATTATCCATCTCTTTGCACTAGAATATAAGCTCTAAGAAGCAGAGGGTAGTTTTTTATTCACTTCTATATCTTAGTGCCTAGAAGAAGGCCTATCACAGATTAATCACTCAATAAATGGGTGTTGAATGAGTGAATGAATGGATAAATGAAATTCTGGCAGGCGGCAACCTAGAAACACTTCCCACCAGTCCCTGTAAGCACTGCCTCACACTCTAAACCAAACTATAAACTTATATTCATCCAGTATGGGAAATAACACAGGAAAACAGAAAAGGGACCATTAACTGCATGGAGAAATTTATTTTAAATTGAAAAATATTAATTTTCACATTTATGTGGTACAATGTGGTGTTTTGATAAATTTCCATAACACAGTGGTTAGCACCTTTGCCTCACGTGAGAGAATTTTAAAGTTCTAGGCTTTTACACATTTGCTCCAGATGCAACCCCTCTCCTGATTCCCTCATACTCTTCTTCAAGTCTGACTCAAATGCCCTAATGTTTATCCCATTCCTTGGTTTTCTCCTTTTCATCATCATCTCAGCAACTTGGCTCCATCCAGCACACACACACACACACACACACACACACACAAATTAAACCACTGCAGACCCTAGAAGAAGTTTCTGAATCCATGGACATTTTTCCACCACAGATGCAAACCTGAGAGGTATGAAGTTAACAGTGCAATCTCTTGGGGAATTAATTTATTAAGTAGCCTCTACATTCACCTTGCCAAAGAAAGTACATGCCAAGTGTCAGAAATAGCAGCCATTTGCTACCCCGCTCAGAAAAAAACAGGCAATGACTCATAGTTTTCCCAGGAAACAGATAGTGGAAAATTAATTTCAATATCTTATAGATCACAGTGAGCATGCAGCCAGGAAAAGGAAATGGGGGTGGACTGAGGCAGGACAGCCTCAGAAGCAGACCACTTGGTAGATACAGTGGGACCCTGGATCCCCACCTCTGCAAACATCATCCATATTCACTGGCACAGGTGACAATTTTAAAGCAGTCTAACCCAGCAGTGGTTTCATGTTAGAGGGCTCAGAACACTCCACTGTAAGAAATCCTACCAATCTTTCATTTGCCTTCAAGTTCCATATACTTTCATGGCATCTTGTAGTTATTGAAAAGAAGTTACTCAACTTATACAGTTGTTGGACAGCCACTATTGTCTAAGATGCCTTTTTGCATTTGTAAGAAAATTTTCTTTCTGGTAAGTTAAGTATTTATCTAGAAGCACAGGCAATATTGAAGGTCTGGGGTGAAGAATCTAAGGAAGAGTGTATAGGTTTCTCTCCATTTTTCTAAGAAAGCAACCAATATAGTGAATAAACAAACCAAAAAAAAAAGTGCATACTAATTATCTATCCCATTGCTAGAACACTGCAGAAATTGCCAGACACTTTTCCACAGGCATTATTTCATTTGATATACGTACAAGCTAAGTAAGGTAGGAAGATATAATTACACCCATCTTATACATAAGGAAATTGAAACTCAAAGAGAATAACCCACTTGGCCACATTCCCACAGTTGGGTAGAGTGCAATGCAAATCAGGTGCAATCAAGGTCTTAAGATGTTAAGTACATTGTTCTTTCTACCATGCACAGCTGTACCTCTGTACCTGACTTTAAGACAATGTGATTCTTGCTTAAATATATTATAAAATGGTTTTAACAATGCAGCATAGGTGAGGCTTGAGCTGAATTTAGATGCAAATTGCATGTTAGTTTCAAAGCAATTTGCCAGAGAGGCTTTTCACCAGTCCACACTGGTGACATGGCCCAATCTTTCCTTCCCTTTGCAGAATTAGTCTCTCCATCTTGCAGGAAAGGACTTCTTGGATAGGAAAAGAGGCCTGAGCACCAGTCAGCACCACTGCAAAACCAACAATATCAAAAGATTCAGTTCAACCTATGGCAGAACAATCTTAGGGGTTGGACAATCACTGAGCCTCATCTTTAGCCCTTTTTTGTATTTTCTTCAGAGACAGGGTCTCATCGAGTTGCTTAGAGTTACCAAGATTCTGAGGCTGCCCTTGAACTCTGTGGTCCTCCTGCCTCAGCCTCCTGAGGCACTGGGATTATGGGCATGTGCCACTACACCTGGCCAAAAGCTTATTGTGATGTTTAAGAACATGACAGACATGAAGCATCAGATATCAGTTCTAGAACATAGATGGTGTTTGAAAAGTGATAATTTCCTTTCTTAATTTTTATGGTCAATAGAAACAGGATGGCAGCTGGCAGAACCTTGAATTTTTATTTTCCAACTTGTTCACTAGTACATCCAGTTCTTATCCCTGTGGGCCTGTGGCTGGCTGATAATATGGTTTCTGTATGTGCCTGGTGAACAAAATTGGTAGAAAGACTGTCCTGTTTGTATAAGGTCTCTCTGTAGTCATCCAGGGGGAGCTCTTTACTCAGAGCATGTATAAAAATTACTCAACAAGCAGGCTGCCTGTCTCTACCACATGAATGGGGAAATAGAAAGCAGTATACTAGAATCAAGAGGTCTGGACTCCCTCTATTTATGCTACTTACACATGTGGAGCCTCAATTTTCTCATCTATAAAATGGACTCTAACTGTCATGTATAACTAAAAAGAACCAATAAAGATCGGTACAATCTTCCTTCCTCTAGAGAGTGTGAGAGGAAATCGGACAGGTAGGATGGAAAGAACACAAGTGTGTGATGCACTAATCCAACTAATAAGGCTACTATGTTCCCAGTTCCCACTGGAGTCTGCCATCTTCCCCTTGGCTAGCTCCACCCCCTACAGGATGTTGGCTGTTTATGAAAGTCCTTGGATATGGGGCAAGGGGCTCTGAAGTATGCCAGGAGGAGTAAGAGCCCTCATCCAGAGTTGCCCTTTCCAAAGGTACTGTTAAATAGAGAAAATTTGTGAGTCCATCAACATGGGTAGAATGGAGAGTGGGTGGAGAGCACTCCTGGCTGCCCAAACTGGGCCTGAGTACCTGCCTTGGCTCCTCATCTTGCAATTTTCCTAGTAGAGTAAGGTTGTGGGGGAGAGGAGCAGGTCCAGCACATGCAGAACACCGCCCCCCACCGCCAGTTGAATCTTCAATGCCCCTCACCTCCCTCACCCTCCTCACAATAAGTGCCTGGTTGGCTACTGTTGGTTTAGGGCCCTCACCCTCCACTTGATGGGAAGCATGTAACTCCATCTAAAATGATGCCCAGAACAGGAACAGAGATTTGAGTTTCTCACCACAAAATCCACTATGAAGTGCTCCAACCTCCCAAGCAAGGCCCTGGCAAGGAAGCAGCATGTGTATGTGGGCCCCACCAACCAAAGGCTGAGCCCAACATAGATCCTGCTCCAAGGCCCGGAGAGCAAGGGCTTCTGGTTCTTGCTCAGAGTGATGGAGCAGGCAGCAAATGCCCCACCACTGGGGCATGGCAAAATTGCAATCAGAGACCGTGCAGGCTGTAGCTATGTTCTCACTTAAAAGCACATTTATAAAACAACAGTTGTATAATTTAAGCAAGTGTTGGGAGGAGTTAAAATCCATATTGCTAAAAATATGTTTTTCTCTCACCAAAGATTCAACCCCCACCCGGTTTCTTTAAGTGGTAACTCCCATGGTGCAATTTAAATGACTTTTTGGAAAAATTGAATTTCTAAGCAATCTGCAGTCAAAGCAGGTGCTCCTGTCACGGGGTAAGAGATACCCCAGCTGCTCCCAAATCCACCCCTGCCTCCCTCCTCAAGGGCTGGGGCCTGATGTGGGTTGGAGGCTACTGTACTGCAGAGGGGAGGGTGGCCATGTCCTGTCACAAGACTTCGGGGACACACCTAACCGTATACTGCGGAGCAGGACACTCCATCACTGGAGTCAAGCTGGGGCATGGACTTGTAACACCTGCCTGGCAGCTGCCCTGGCTGGTGAGCTGAGGCTACGCATCAGATTCCCAGAACGAAACACATCTGCCTATATGTCAGCAGCGGAAGGAGACAGGCACCTGATAAGCAGGCCATTTGTTCCTTTTCAGTGGAGGAGAAAGATGTAGTGTAACAGCAGCAAAAAGCATAAGCCAGCAAGACTCTCTTCAAAACCTTTGTAGCCTTCAACCCATCAAATCAGCATGTCAAATCCAATGGGGGGCGGGGGACGAGTTTAGAGGGTAAAAAACAGTATTTGCCAGAGATCTAAAAATCCACATGTCTCCTGCGGGTGTCGTGGTACACTCCCCGTCTGCAGCCCAGTCACATACTCCATGAGACCTTATGAGGTTCCCCCTCTTTACACCCTGTATACAGAAGGCTCCGTGGACCCAGGTTGATAAGATCAGACCAGGAAGGAGACAGGGCACATGGTCATCACAGCCAGGCTTTCCTGAGTCCATTCCTCCTTCTCTTGCCCAGCCTGAGAGGATATTCCACCCCGTGGGGGACCTCACAGAGGTGTGAGTGATAAGGAGAGAAGCCAGGTAGTCTGCTGAAGCTGACTTTAAACAACAGTGTGGGGCACCACACCAGCTACCCTTGCTCTCCTTGGGAGGAAACGGTCCCCAATGCCTTTGTGTTCTTTGTCATCTACATTTGGCATAGGAAGAGCATCCCAGCCTCATTCCTCTGCTTCATGCACAAAAGAGATTCAGAAAGGCACTGATTTTACAAAAAGCCACAACAAATAGCTACCTACAGGGTGCAGTCACTTCAGAGGTCCCAAAAATCCTTCTCTGATGCCTCATAGACCGGGAAATCATCTTCCTCATCCAAATGACTAATCACTTCCAATTCCACCATTAAAGAATCATTCTTTTATTTGGGGCTCTGGTTCAGCTACAAATATCCAAGAGAGATAATACCTCCAGTCATTGGGGGTGTTTAAATTCCAGAAAGAATAAGAGATCTTTACTTGAGTTGGTAAAAGTAAAGAACTTAAGCCAAGGGACTCCCTGAGGGACAAATGACAATGGCAGGTGTTGCAGGCAGAGAATGCCTCCCTCTGGTGGTGGCTTCACCTCTTGGGGAGCTGGTGGTCTCTGAGGACAGAGGTGTTCCTGGTCAGCTTTGAAGAGAGATATCTTGAAATAGCTTCAAAGGTGTCATGAGGGAGGTGGCTTGAAGGAGGTAAGAAGGACAAGGATTAGGGAGACAGGGAGTGACAACAAAGTCACAGCACAATGGTAGGCCGGGGTCCCCCACTCTAGGATCCCACCTAGCACCGGGTGGCAGGATTTGTGGACTCCTGGTGCCACTCACTTCAGGTGAGCCTCCAACTGAGCCCTCAGCCACCCTGGGCATTCACCCACATATGGCCCAAACCCTGTCCCTGTTTCTTTTACTCTGTCTCTGTGCAGAATAATGTGTGATTAATTGATTTTCTGTCACTCTTTTAGTACAGAAAATTAATTTCGGAGCAAACTTGTTTTTCTCGGGGTATGAATCCTCCACACGCGGAGTAATTCAGCTCCTCCATTATTCATGAGAGAAAATAGTGATGGAGTGTGCAGGGGCGACCGCCCCAAGGCCTCAAAGTGATAGTCTCTGTTACTGATACAACAATATTCCACCGGTGCCTTTAAATAATTCACATCTACAACTCAATTTGGGCTTGCCGTGCTGCTCAGGATGTGGCTGGGGAGGCATAGCTGTGATATCGGTGAGATTCTCAATGACAAAGACTAGGTGAAGCGGGCGGGCGGAGCCAGGGCCTCCCTCCGGATGCTATTGATGTAATCGCAGCAATCTGGGCTGGGGCTGGAGGGAGAAGGGGCTGCCTGGGCTGAGACTACAACCTGTGTGGTTGTACAGCCTGATGGCGAATTCACGCATACCTAAAAGAGGGCTAAGAAATGCAGGGTTCAGTGTAGTGAGGAAAATGGGAGCCTTGGCCCTGTAAACCCCAGAGCTGAAAAGGTGGGACCTGCCCCATGGGTTTGGGATTCAGTAGGTGACTCCTCTCTCCCACCTTGGATATTAGGGTTTGTCTCCCTTTTGTTTGTTCTAAACCTAGCTGTTTATCAAATTCACTGATGCATTTGTTGAAATACAGATTGCAAGCCCCAACCCAGACCTGCAGGATCAGGAGCACCTGTGGAGCTTGTGCTTTAGACAAGTTCCCAGGTGATCCAAAGGTTCATTCTCATGGGAATGCAGGACTAGAGGATGCCCAAGGGCCCTCCCTCCCACTCTGGTATCCCTGATGATTCTAACAAAAAGAAGGGTGAATCTAACTAAGCCTGTGGAAGGAAGGGTGACCTTGTGGGACCAGAGGATGGATAACCAAGGGATCAAGTGGGTGGTGCTGTCTGCTGTAGAGGAACAGAGGGAAAGAAACTAGTCTTGACATGTGACAAATCCTGTCCACTGATCTTCCCTTATGTAGCTGAAACCAGTTAAAGGAACTGGGTTCCCACTGACTCCAAAAGAAAGACACAGGCCCTGCATGTAATACCCATGCCGTCTTGCAGTGGACATGTGTAGTAGGAAAGGCTTAAAGATGACCCAAGATTTTTGTCCCTAGTGTACACCTCCTATGTAATCCCCAACCTTTTGATTTGGGCAGGTATGGTGAATACCATGGTTATCACTCCTATGATTAGATTATTGATCAGTCAACTATGATAGATAATAGCCCTTCACTTATTCTCTGGTGATACAAGTTCTCCAGTGGTAGCCTGAAACCATGGATAGTAATTGAACCCTATACATATGCAAGCACTGTGATACCAGGACATTTGGTCTGATAACTGAAATGACTACTATCGTGATCAATGGGTAGATAGTATATACACCATGGATATACTGGGCTGAGGGATGATTCACATCCTGTGGGAGGAGATAGAGCAAGATGGCCTGAGTTTCCATCTCACCAATCAGAATGGGGTGGAATTTAAAATTTATGAATTACTTATTTTTAGAATTTTCTAGTTAATATTTTTGGACCGTGCTTGACCATATGTTATGGTTTGGATATAAGGTGTTCCCCCAAAAGCTCATGTGTGAAACAATGCAAGAACACTCAGAGGTGAAATGATTGGGTTATAAAAGCCTCAACCCAATCAGTGCATTAATTCCCCCGATGGGATTAACTGGGTGGTAACTGAAGGTCGGTGGGGTGTAGCTGGAAGAGGTGGGTCATGTGGGGGTGCCTTTGGGGTATAAGTTTGGTGATTTGAGCTTAGTCTCTCTCTACATCCTGATCATCATGTGAGCTGCTTTGTTCTGCCACAGTCTTCCACCATGTTGTTCTCCCTCACCTCAAGCCCCAAGGAATGGAGCCAGCCTTCTATGGACTAGGACCTCTGAAACTGTGAGTCCCCAAATAAACTTTTTTCCCCTAAAATTTTTCTGGTTGGTTCTTTTAGTCATAGCAGTGAAAAAGCTGACGACAATACCATAGAAACTAAAACTGAGGAAAAAAACAGTGGATAAAGGGGGCTACTGTATTGAAAAGGGAAAACACCCTGAGTGGGCCCATGGTGGAGTCCATGGTCTCAGATTAGTTGCTGACAGTGATCTCCATCCAAGAGCCAGCAGGAACACAGGGTCATGGATCCTGTAACCACAGGCAAATGGATTCTGCCAGCATCTGAAGGAACTTGGAAAAGGACCCTAAGACTCAGATGTCATAGCCCTGTTGACACTTTAATTCAGCCTGGGGAGACCTGGAGCAAAGGACCCAGGTAACCCATGCCTGGACTCTTTTTTTTTTATTATTGTTGGTTGTTCAATTGGACTGTTGATTCACAAAGAATGTGAGATAATAAATGGATGCCATTTTATGCCAGTGAGTCATGATTATTTATTAAGAAGCAATAAAAAGACAATATAACATACAATTAAATTAAAACAATAGAACAACGGTATGTGGATGCCCACTATGGTTTACAAACCCTGCATCTTACCCATTTTGGCATAATAAGGGCCTGTCTCTCCAAACCGTGTTCAGAGGAATGTTCATCAAATGAAACTCCTCAAGCAATGTTGTAAGTCTAGGAGGGTAGTTTTATTTTTCCTAAATTTCTGCTTCACAGAGGGGGAAAGTGAAGGTCAATAAATATGTCCAAGGTCATGGATATTATAAAGAGTCCATAGCAGAGCCTTTGGATTCAAGGCCAGGGATCTGCCCTCTATTTCATTGGCCCCAGCATCATCATCTCCAAGAAAAGGATGTTATTTTAAATGTAAATCCCAGGGGTCTGAAAAACTACCATCTTTAAAAACAGAAAAAAGAAAATCAAAGTGTTTAAAAGAAGGTAAGTACCATGGTGCCATTCATTCTTGCTTTGGTTTTGAAAATGGGTAGTGTCCCTCAAAGATCCACATGTAAATCTTGGTCCCCAGGTGGTCATATTGCAGAGCTTTAGGAGGAAGAGCCTAGTGGAAGGTCCTTAGGTCATTGGGGGCATGTCCCAAAGAGAAATCTGGGACGAGCTACTCTACATTTGCATTCTCTCTCTCTCTCTCTCTCTCTCTCTCTCTCTCTCTCTCTCTCTCTCTCTCTCTCTCTCTCTCTCTCTCTCTCCCCCTCCCTCCCTCCCTCCAATAATTCTGCATTCCTGTCATTGCAATCCTCTGTCCTCATCAGAGACTGATCTTGAATTTGAACCTCTAAACACTGAGCTAAATAACTTTTATCTTTATAAGTTAATTACCTCAGGAATTTTACTGCAGTAATGTAAAGCTGACTGATGCAGTGCCCTTGCCTCCTGCCACACCCAGTTGTCTTCCTTAAATTAACCCTTCAGCTGCACAGTGGGCAGGGCATGGCAGTGAGAGGGTGGGTCCATTGTAGCCTCCAAATCTGCTGTTCACCCTCAGCTCATGTGCCATTCCAGGGGCCCTCCACCAAGCCTCTGGTGTACAGTCTAGATTTCCTGCACTCCCCTGACCTAGGGAGACTGAGTCCAGCCAAAACACTCATCAACAGACCCATTGTCATTTGCCATTAATGATGTCAGATCAAATCCAAGAAACAATTGGAAAAACAGATTGCAACATTGTGCTTTTTATTACTAGTGTTTCTGTGGAACATTAGCAATAAGAAGGCTCCAGAGAGGAGCTGTAAAGAAAAAAAACAGGAAAAGAGTAAAAGAGAAAGAAGTTTGCTTTGCTGCAAACTTCACGACCCAGCCACTTTGTAACATGCACCATATGCAGCAGCCACGCACCAGGCCCAATAACCTCCTTCCAAATGGTAATAAATCCCCTCGGACCCCAACACACTTGTAATTTACAACTTGGCTAAAATGAACATTATTTCAAGCTAAGTGTATTCTCAGAGGTGCAGGAGAATGTGGCAGCTTTCCTGCTGACAGAGGAGTTTCTTTTTAAATGTCATGCATTCACTTTCATTACTTCCAAATAATTGCCTGAAAAGATCGGCTGCTGGACAGGGCGGCCCACTTTACATCACCATGAGTCAATTTCATCATCATCAAAGGAGCCCCTGGGAGCTGGTTTCAGCCTGGGGCGGGCTCAGCTCTAGTTGCTGCCTCTCTATTGGTCTTCTGCCTGTGCAGATAAAGGTGCCTTCCTCATTCTGCTGGGAAGCTCCAGGTAAGATGGAATATTGACTATAGGTAAGCAACATGACCTGTCATCACGACCACCATCAAATACCCTTCTGCATCCCTTGGCTCATAATGTCATTTCCTGACCAGTCCTATGTGTGGTGCTTATTATCTGGTGCTAACTGAAGGACATATATTCCTGTGTTGTAGAAGTTTGGTCTTTCATTAAGAGGATGGAGAAACAGGAAGATGTAGCTCGCTGGGGTTAATCAGGATGTTTTCCCTTCCATTCCCAACAGCTCACTGCATAGTTTGGAAAGCCTGCTTTCAAGTCTAACACAGTCTTTGCTTTCAGAGGTCTGGTTTTGGTCTTCTATTGCTACATTAAAAAAAAAAAAAACATCCAAAAGTTTATGACTTAATTGCTTCTTTGGAGCCTGTGGGTTGACTGGGCTCTGTGATTGTTCTCAATGTGAGGTCAGCTGGGGTTGGGGGCATCAGGGAATTGGACCCACTGCAAGGTCCAAGTTGGTTTACTCACATGTCTTATGCCTTGATAGGAAAGGCAAGAGGACAGGACTCAGTTGAGCAGGTGGTCAGCTGGAGCTCTCTTTTTCTCCATCAGGTAGACACAAGTCCTTTTGTTCTCCATATGGAGATCTTTTGTTTTCCATATGGTCATCCCATGTGGCTTCTTCCATGGGGTAGCTGGATTTCTTCCCAGGTGGCTGAGAACTGGAAAAAAATCACAAAAGAGTCACCAGAACTAATATAGGGTCACTTTTTGCCAAATTCTACTGGTTAAACTGAGTCATAAGGATGCTCTGATTATACATGAATGGGTACCAACCAAGGATGTGAACACCAAGAGGTGAGGCTCATTGGAGGTCATCTTGGGATGACCTGTGAACCAGGAAGGTGGAAAGGAGAGACCAGGAAGCACATATCCTATGGAAAATATCTCCCATCATCTCTCCCTCAGGGAGCAAGGAGAGCTTCTAGTTTCTGAATCGTCTATCTAGAAGTCTATTTTGGCTCTTAGATATATGCTGTATCACTGAGGTGCTTATTCTTCTCCCAACCAAGCAGATGGCAAGTTGCATGAGTATTAGGCTCTTGTCTAAAGTTCTCCTCTTCCCCTCGTAGCTCCTATCCCAGGCAAAGCAAATTAAAATACTTGTTGGGCCTTGATAAAGCTTCTGAAGACAGAGTTAAAGGACCTCATGTTTATCACCAACTGACTAATAGAAAAACATCCCACCCTCTTGCCCAACTCAGCCTGCATTTCAGTCACTAGAGTTTTCTTCCATCCTCATCTGAGGTCTCTTGACCTCCAAACATGGGTCCAGACCTTTCAGTTCTTCAGGATGGAATCCAGCCCCAGCCAGCAGCATGAGGAACTCTGGCTTGATGTTCAGGGCTAGGCATCCAGGATTACAGAATGCTGGTTGTGTCCTGATTTTGAACACCACATTAATATCCATCCTTTAATTAGATCCCCCAAATCAAATTCTGTTATCTATTCTCTCTTTTTATCTTGTTCTTTAGCCTGAGACCCCACCCAAAGAATCAACCTGAAGTTCCAGTTTCTAAAAGAAGTAATGCAGTCATGCCAAGAACCAGAGTCCTATCCCAGAGGCCCAAGAACTGCACCCTGCTGCCTCCAGACCCCCTTCCAGTTGCCTGTCTTTCCAAAGACTTCTTATCTTGGATTCTTCCCCATCACATTCTGCCTGCCACAGGGAATCTGTCACTAGTGGTCAGGCCCCTTGTTGATGGTTCCATATTCTATCACATTACAGGAAGCACAGCCCGCTGCTGAACCATGCAGGTGGCACATTGGGCCTGCACAACGGAACTCCCTCCCAGGCCTGAAGTCCTGAGTGCCCCATGGGTGTCTCTAGTCACTGGATTTTAGCCTTGGACCATCTTTGCTCTTCTGCCACAGGACATCTGGCTGTGCCTAGATGTCTCACAAGGCACAACTCTTTGGAGAGGAAGAAATGGAAGAGAACACCCTTTACCACCATCCTGTTCCCCTTTGCCTCTACCGTTTTAGAAAGAAAGGAAAGAAAGAAAGAAGGAAGGAAGAGAAGAATGAGGGAAGAGAAAAAGGGAGGAGGAAGGGCATCTAACCATTAACAATTAGTGACACTATGAGGTGATTGCATGGATGTTTGTTGTTCTACCTGTTTAAAATTTTGCATATTTTTAAATTTTGTTATGATCTGGATATGAAGTGTCCCCTAAAGCCTCATGAGTTAAAGGCTTGGTCCCCAACTGGTGGCACCATTAGGAAGTGGTGGAATCTTTAGGAGGTAGAAGTTAGGTCATTGGGAGCCACCCTTAAACGGGATGTTTGGTCCCTGGGCCCTCCTCTCTGTTTTTGTTTCCTGGCTTCCATGAGGTGAGCAGCCTCCTCCATGACACACTTTCACCATGATGCACGTGTTGCCACAGGCCCAAACCAATGTAGCTAAGAGGTCATGGACTGAAACCTCCAAAACTGGGAGCCCAACTTTCCTCCTTCAAGTTGTTTACCTTCAGCAAGATGGACAAAGCCAGCTGTCTTCCATGATGCCTCCTTGATCTAAGAAGAACATCAAAGTGAATGGTAGGAGAAGGCTGCTCATGAGTGCTCCTTCTCCAAGCCCCACCATCTCCAATTCTCTTTCCCCTACTCTGAGGAAGGCCTGTGACTTCCCTCAGGACGACCTCCAATCAGGAAATAAAATGCTCATGTTCCATTGTTTCAAGTAGACCCTCCTCTTCCGGTTGGGTGGACAGGAAGGGTGGAAGCTCTTCTTTCTTTCCCCATTCACTATGAATACTGCATCCCCCACAAGCAGACAATTCCCATGACTGCCCCCTCCAAACCCAAGTTCTCTCCTTAAGATAGATTGAGATTCAGTGGTGGTGAAGGGGTTTGATGATCATAGGAGGGTTCATGCCGCCAATTTACAGGAAGCTCTGGAGAAGGGGCTGGCCCAAATGTTACAGGCTTTCTTTAAAATGTGGGGATTTAGTGCCTCCTCTATTCAGCTGTGGACTTTAATCACCGATTCTAAGACAATGGGAAACACTCTGCCCCACATCCTTCACAGAGGCAAAAGTATGTTCAATGTATCTGGGTGTAGAAAACCCAGATTACAATACAGCTCAATTACTAATTTGCTAGGGGTCCTTGGGCAATGGATCTATCTCTCTGGTCCTTGTGGTTGGAAAGGGCTCACCATCTGGCTCAGAGGGTTTCTAACAGAGTATTACAGACTCCTGGGGCTCATGGAAGAAACTTTAGGGGCTCTGCTAATGTTTCCATGAACCTGACCAAAGAACAGAAAGTTACTGGCCAGGGCATCTGTTCATCGCTCTAATCTATTTTTAACATTGGGATTCCAGGTAAGAGTTTCATTTGGAAAACAAGCTCTGTTCTGAAAATGTTTAAAGGCTATTTAGCAGTCCAACTGCCTCATTTTACTGCCACAGAAAGTACCAGCCTCTGAGGAACAGTGAATGTGGGATGTGCTGTCATGCTGTCTAACAAACCACTAGGACTCTCTGAGAGAACCAGATGAGACAATGGTCCCCAGGTTGAGAGAGAGAGGATCCTTTGAAGTGCTATGTGCAGGGGAGAGGTTTGACCACCACCATCAACTCAGAGAATCACTGCCGGCTTGGGTTTTCTCTGTGTGTGTGTGTGTGTGTGTCCGCGTGTGCACGCACGCACATGCACCTCCCCCTCTGTCTGCTTATTGTGTGGCAGGATTAAATTTAAAACTACACGAGACATCGGAGGCAGGATAATCAATCACTCCATCACTGCCATGGCAGATAAAGAGAGCGGCGAGACAGGAGGAAGGGTGCAGGAACACAGAAGAGAGAGCGATAAACTCCTGCCTCTGAATCAGCCTCAGAGCAGCAAGCCTCATTCCTTTGGTGCCGATGGGCCTCTTTGTGCAGGAATTGGAGAGGAAAAAGAAGCCTCCATTACAAATCTAAATTTCTTCCAAAAGAAACCCAAGACTGTCCTAAATATCTGGTGCCCTGGAAAGACTAGAAGCAAAAAAAAAAAGTGGTTTTGAAGATGTTGGATTAGAAGAAAGCTTCATCCAGCACACATAGGATGCCCCAAGAGGTCACTTCATACACAGTCATTTGCTGCAAAACAGTGGGGGATCAGCAATGGGCTACATGCATGATGGTGGTCCTATGTGATTATATCACCTAACCACCTCATAGCCATCTTATGACATTCACACGCCAAGGAGATTATTGTTTCCAAGAGCAGGTCCCCACCATTAAGTGACACATGACAACCTGTTCATTAAATTGACCTACCAACCCTGTTTTGTGGATTCTGGAATGTTCCCTTATAGCTAGAGCAACAATGGGCATAGCAGGGCCTCAGAACCCCTCCTACCTCCCTGGATGGGCCAGGGCTCAGCCTCCCTGAGGAATATCAAGGTCCAGGCTCTGACAGGAAGGACTGCAGTCTGTCAACCCTGAGTGGCATCAGTGAAGTACCACGTTCCAGCATCCTGTGTCCTCTGCATAAATGCAATTTCCCCAAATGTCAGGAGGAAAGCATTACAGATAACACATTGTGTGTGTCTTTGACCCAGTAAGTGCTGAAATCACAGATCTCATTATTCTGACATGATAGAATTTTCTCTCTTTCTCTTTCCCACTGCAGGCTGGATGCTGTTGTTTTCGCAACTGCAGACCTAATTGCCCAAGTGCAAAACCACCGGAGAAAAACAGGACTCCCCTATTCCCCCTCCCAAAACAAAATTTCAGGTCTCCTTGTAGGAGAAGAAAATGATCATAAAGGCAGCTCATAACAGGACATTAAATTGAAGATAATTTTGGCCAGATCTTTATTTGACCTTGAAACCAGAGTTGCCAGGGATGACTCCTCCCATACATGTGATCCTCAATGCTGGGTCAGGGTCCCATGGCCGATTAATCAAGGGCACAGAATATGCAGCAGTAGACACTGGATTTGAATTCTAGTTCTACTACTTTCTATCCATCAGAGGGTTAAGCTTATGTCACAGGGTGAATATGAGGAATAGAAATGATGATTGCATATAGGGTGCCTGGCAATAATTGTTGCTGAAAACATTTATTACAGTTAAATCTGAGTTTCCACTTCAGGATGCAGTCAATATTAGCCATTCATTCAATCAGCAAACAAACAAGTATTTACTGTGTACCCTGATCTTGAGGACAGGAGCCCACTAAACATTTGCTGCATTCATAAATTGTTTCTCATTTATCACAAGGCAACTTTGGACAAGTCATTGACTTTCCTTCTTACTCTCACACAGCCTATAAAATACAGAGTTGGGTGGAATATTTAAGCAGTCTTTAAGTTTTAAAATCTTTTGTGAGTGTGTGTGTGTGTGTGTGGGGGGGGGGGTTACTGGGGATTGAACCCAGGGCATGTGCATGCGAGGCAAGCACTCTACCAACTGAGCCATATACCCAGCCCTCTTTCAGTTTTGATACTCCTTTCTTCAGGGGGCCCATGAAAAGCATTGAAGAGTTATGAGCCAGAGTTCCAGCCCCACAAAGTCTTAAAATGTAGTTAATGAGATGTATCAGACATACCTGAGTTAAGGCAGCCAATCATCAAAGACAGGATGGGAGGAGAACAGGGAAGAGGCAAATGCGGAAGGTGTGCAGAAAGGACACAACTGAGGTCTGGATTAGAAGAAGTGAGGCTGGGCCTGCTTCTTGAAGAATAGATGGGATCATACAGGCAGCAAGAAGGGCAGTGTCCTTCTAGACAAGGTTGCTGACATGCACAGCTTAAGCTAAACTGGTTTAATATCCAAAATTTCAGTTAAATTCAAGGAAAGTTAGAAGGTAAAGCATAAGATTTTACTGTAGGTATTGGAAGCAGACCTGCATCGAATGCTGCCCTCATCTGACATTCTAATGGGCCACCTTCCAGCTCCATCTGGAAGCTGCATCCTAACAGGCCTATACCCAAAATGCCAGCCAAATCCCATCCCCTCTGACCTCCCTACCTTGCTTCTCGGCCACTTCTTCATAGAGTCTTTCTAAAAGATCCCTGCCCAGCACATCTCTTCTCTCACCTAACTTCCCCCCCAGCCTTCAGGATGGAGTCTCAGAGGGCTAGAAATACTGGGCAAGTTCCCTTCCATCTTACTTCCTGCTTGGAGAAAGTGCCATCTTTCCCCACCCAGCTTGGTCTTGCTGCCCCTTTCCTACCATAAAAACAACAAGCAAAGATACGTAAATTGAGTTTGCCTCTTATGAAAAAAAATACTGTTTTACTTTCATTATAAATTTTGAGAAATACAGTTAAGTATAAAGAAAATTATAATTTCCAGTGTTAAATATAAGTGATAGAAGCTGGCTTCAGTAGTCTATGCCTGTAGTCCCAGTCAGTGACTTAGGAGGCAGAGGCAAGAGGACACAAATTCAAGGCCAGCCTGGGCAATTAAGGGAGATCCTGTCTCCAAATAAAATAGAAAGGGCTGGGGGTGTAGCTTACTGGTAGAGAACCCCTGGGTTCAATCCCAGTAGAAAGAAAGAAAGAAAGAAAGAAAGAAAGAAAGAAAGAAAGAAAGAAAGAAAGAAATTGATAAAAAGCATTGGGGATATAGTTCAGTGGAAGAACACCCTTGGGTTCAATCCCTAGTTCCTCAAGCACAGCAGATGATAGATAGATAGATAGATAGATAGATAAGACAGATGATAGATCACAAATATTCAAAACTAAATATACAACTTTGCCTTTTGATTATTTGTTTTCACTTAAGATCCCATTATAAGCATTTCCCTATGCCCTTAAAACATTATTTTAAATCATGGTTTTAATAACTACATAATATTCCATTTAAATGAATTTAACCATAAGTTTCTAAATAATCCCCTATTGTTGGACATTAAGGTTGTTTCTAATTTCTAGCTATTATAAATAATGCTGTAATGAACATCCTGTACATACATTGTTTCTAAGATTATTTTCTAAGGTTAAATTCTTACAAATGAATTTATATTTACGGCTATTGATGTATATTGAGTTCCTCTCCAGCTTTAAATGCTCTGCAGTTCATTGACTAGCTTGTATGATATTGCTAAATATTACAATAGCCTTCATGAAGATATGCCTTGTCTCCCCAACTGAACCCCAAGCTCCTCTAGAGCAAGGGCCAGTTATCCCCCAGGCAACCTTAAGTGGTGAAATGGATACATATTGAGCAAGCCAATTAGGACAACTAGATCTTAGCAAGACACTTTCCCACCAGAGGAGTCTAGCGTCACACAGGGTCCATTTTGATATTCATCCAGGGAGTGTGGTTGCGGAGTGCCACAAAGACCTCATTACCACTTCATCTTCCCTACAGAGCAATCCCACAATATAACTTTTAGGTTCTGGTAACTTTGTCTCAGCCTAAAGAAGAGCTTCCTGACAGTCTGAGCTCCCCTGACCCCCACTAAGTAAAATAGGCTCCCCTGAAGGGTATGAGTGGGGACCATTTGACAGGGTGCTACTAAAGGGATTAAAACATGAGATGAAATTTAAGCACCATCCAGTCCTGAGATCCAGGGATTCTCTTCATGACTGTCGATTCTCATAACTCCAAGGTGTAGCAGCCTACACCAAGGGCTTTCCTAGTAAATGCTGTTGACTAGACAGCAGGCCTCTGACCAATTCAACAACTGACAGAAGTGGTTTGAGGGCAAAATCAATGGTGTTCACAAACCTAAGGGGCCTATTGAATCTTTCTGCTCAGTATCAGTTACATGGTAAGCGTGTAAATCTTCTAAAACAGCTCCAATATTTCATTTCAGTGTGGCTATGTTGCAGAAGTGAGTGAGTACAATGCCTCCAATTCGCTAAATTCCACCCAGGGAGGCCTTTGTACACACAAGGGCCCGTCAGGTGGCACAGAGGCTAGACAGGGTGGCACAGAGAGCTGGTGGGACCAACACTTCCCCCAGATGAGGCCAGAATGGGGTTTGAGGAAGTACAGCAAAATCATACTAATGATACTAATTGCAACTAACTGAAGCCAAATGGAGGAACACTATCAATTTAGTTTTTAAAAATCATTGTCAGAATGAAAAGAAACTCAGGATAACTACTTGGAAGAACCAGGAACAAGGGTCAAGTTAACAGCTTGCTTGTCTGAGAGGTCCCAAGGGAATCTAGTTCAGGGGCAGGAAGATACTATAAACAATATGCCGCCCTTAACTAAATGGGTGCTTGGGAAGTGTATTAAGGGTTCCTCTAATAAAGAAAGAGCTTAGTTCTCCTTTTTAAAAAAAAGTTGGTGCTGGGGATTGAACCCAGGACCTCTGCACCTGCTAAATGTGTGCTCCAGAGATGGTAATTCTGCCCATCGGGGGAACAGAGGGCTTCAAAGAGGTGATTCAAAGACTACATTCCACGTAACTCACCTGTTAATTTGGGAGGCAGTCATTTCTGAGATCTTCTAGTGCCATCCTCAAAGTTTTTAACCCCCCTTTCAATCTGTTCCAAATCAGGTTTATTTGTACTGCCTGGAATCTGCATACACTGCATGAAAGTATCATCAGAGGATTCCTTTCTGAATTATCCTTACTCTGAGTTGAGGTCAGAATTAATGAAATTTTTTCTAAACCTTTAAAGAAAAACAAGCCGTAAGGTTTTCCCAGTTTCTGGGTGTTGTATGAAGGACAAGGACCCCACACTTTGTATCCACAACACTCCAAAGCTTTGCCGAAGAAAGAGTCAGAGAAGGCTGTCATGCGTGTGGCACTATTACCCTTAGCAAGCAAGAAGAAAATCAAGGCACATGAACACAGCAGCATCCATGAATACAGCAGAGCTGGCAGGAGAACAGAAGGGGATAGGCTTCCCTCTCTCATGTTAATTAATATCAACCCCAGCGGCTCACCCCCAAGAAGGGAGGGGATCTCAAACTTGAGGCAGTTCAGGTGATTCTTGGGGACTTCTTGATAACACTATCTTGTACCCTTTCTCCCACTCCCATATACTCTTGCACTGAAATGAACTAACGACATGTTCTGGGTGGCAATTTTGCTGCAATTTCCTCAATGTCCAAACTCCTGTGGACTCCTGATCTTCCTGCCAAATATCCCAGCCCCCCTTGTCATCTTCAAAACCACAATGGGAGATTTATTGAGTTTCTTTTTCCTATCTTTTCCACCTTTCATTCCATCCCACCGCCCCCCACTTGAGCACGCGCAACATGTTCATTAATGAATGCATTTAATCAAGTTTATGAAGTCTTTTTATTATCAATAACCCTAATCACTCTTAATTGCTGCATCATTAGTTCTGCCACGTTCAGATGTAGCAGTTAGGCGGAGCAGTACGTGATAACTCCAGAAAAATGACTCGGTGCATGAAAGCCTGGGAGGAAGGAACTGACAGGAGAAGAGGTGAGGGAAAGGAGAGAAGAGAGAGGATGTTCAAGCTGTGCACGGCAGCCTGCTGCTGGGCAGAGCGAGAGGGAGAGATGCCATTAAGAGGTTCGACCAGGTGTAAAGATGCCGGTGAGCCAGTTTTGCATATTTCGAAACTTTGGGGAGCTCTGTGCATCAGCAGCATGAGCGAATGAACGTTCTGCTTGACAAAAGTTGATGTTATGTTAATATCGAGCACCTGCCACCCTCAGGGATCTCCAAGCCCTCTGCAAGCGCCATCGTGTTCAAAGCCAAATGCTTGGTGGATGTGAGGTGAAGGATGCTCCTTGTCATTGGGAAAGCAGCAAGGGGTGGCCTGCTGCAGGTCTTTGTCAAGACATTAACTCCCCTGCCTTGTACATGTTCTCGAGGGCTCTGCACAGCCATGGAGACCCACTGAGATGCCTCAGGTAAGAAAAAGAGGCGGTCAACAGCATGCTTTTGGTATTGAATTAACCTCATCTCCAGGAGGCCAAAGACATAAGGCTGTGTCTAAATGCAAGCTTAACTCAGTGGAGTCTGAATCAGGCCTCTCAAACTTGTCATCTGCCTCAGTTTCCTACTCCATAACGTGGGGTGGATGATACCCACATCCAGACAACTTCAAATGGGCATTATGTATGGGAAGAGTTGAAGGAAATCCTTGGGATATTCCAAAGTGAGAGAGCAAGAGAAATTCGAGTAGGAATCTGCACTTTATGGGTCCCTCCATCTATGTAGTTGTCTCACCGCTGTTTGCTTCAGTCTCACCATGTCTGAAGACCCATTAACTTGACTTCCCACGCAACAAGTCTGAATCTTAGAGGCACAAAGCTCTCTTGATCTCCC
This sequence comes from Marmota monax, assembly GCF_021218885.2. Classification (NCBI taxonomy): domain Eukaryota; kingdom Metazoa; phylum Chordata; class Mammalia; order Rodentia; family Sciuridae; genus Marmota; species Marmota monax. The sequence continues at coordinate 1,777,511 of NW_026693937.1, read as the reverse complement.
ATTCCTAGAAATTTCTTCTGAGCGTCATGCCCCTCAAAAATGCAAAAGTAGCCTTTCTACCTCCACCACTTACAAGACCACTTCCTATCTCAAACAGTTAAGTGTTCATTGAAAAACGCATCTGCCAATACCACTCTGTGCCAGGCACTGAGAACATAATGGCAGATCAACATGAAGCCCATTTTCAAGGAGCTTATTTGTTAACAACAAACCTAAATAACTGGAATGTAACTATATGCCAACTCTGCTTGCCACCTGGGTGTTCACCATTCCATAGAGAGATACTCTCTGTACTAGATAAACAAGCCAGTGCCTTACCTCCCCCAACCCTTTGCCACTGTATCTTCCCTGGAAGCCAACCTACTAGCTGGATAATGCTATATAGCTCAAGGCTCTGGAACAAGGGAGAACTCAACAGAAATCCAGAGAAAGGATGCAGATCTCTAACCAGTGAGGCCACCAGTAATATGGTTGGACTGTATCAGAATGCATACGCCCAAACCAGCTGTGGAATTTGTGGAACCCAGTGCAAAACAAAAATATGGGTTCTCTTCTTTTGGCAATCATTCAGAATTTCAAGGCAGTGATAATAGCACATGAAACCAAACACAGGACCTTTGAAGCATGGGGCCTGGTGTAAGCACTCAGCAAACATGCCCATAAAGCTGGCCCTGCACATGCCTTCTATGCATGAATTTATATTTTAAAGTCAGAAATCTTGTTGGTCTTCCCATTGCATTTGAGTGCCCAGACAAAATGTAAAGGAAGAAAAGTATGGTTTTGGTGTCTATTTAACTCTTCTTCATTCTCAAATGCACAAGCCCTTTGATATTCTCAAATCTTCAGGAACCCACTGAAGTCCCTTTATGGACAAATCCTCCCTGGGGAGTTCCCAGGTACACAGAGACCCATCCCTGCTTCAGATAAGAAGGTTCTAGATGCTTCACTCTGAGCAGAAGGGATCTGCAGCTTTTGGACTCACCAAGCTGCATTCTACACCCCAAACCCTGACATGCCTGCCCTTCCCACGTGACTGCACCTCTTTCCTGGGTGCAGGTTCACATGTCACTGTCCACTCACCCTTCCCTGGGAAGGGCCTTATCACTATGCCCCAGAGGCTGGCTTGACCACTGCCCAGGCCTGACAACCCACTGAAGATATGTCACCAGGGAAAACCTTTTGTCTGTTTTTGGCAGTCCAGGGGATTGAAGTCAGGTCCTTGCACATGCTTTAATGCTGAACTACATCCCCAGCCCTCCTTACTTTTTAGTTTGAGACAGAGTCTTCCTGAAGTCACCCAGGCTGGTCTTGAACTTGTGATCTCTCTGCCTCGGACTCCCAAGTCTTTGGATTATAAACATGAGCCACCACATCCAACTAGGTTTTTTTTTTTCCTTTTAGTTGGGCATTAGCCCTACCCCAGCCACTGGAGGCAGCTTGCCTGACCCAGTAGGCTTCACAAGTCACCAATACACAAGAAATTTAAATTTGTTAAAGAACATATGGGGTCTTACTTGCTCAGAAGCCAGCCCTCCAGGCTGACACAGACTGGCCCATCACTCCAAGCACTCATGCACAAGGTTAACCCTATTTAGGCCCCAGGTAACTTTCTCTCTTATCTTCTGAATACTAGAAAGTTGTGGACAAACACCAGGGAAGAGTGGGGAATGTGCTACTGCTGATGTCAGAAGGTGACACTGTCCTAGAGCACAGAGGTGGCTTCAGCATCAGAGGGGCTTAGGCAGGAGTCAGGAGGACACAATTAACCATATCTCTCAATGTAGGATTGTTCCCCAGTAGAGCCAAGTGGCCCCTTTCTTACTACCTTTGTAATCTGATTCACGGGTCCAGAGGTCTTCGTGAGATACCATGCTAATTACAAAAGTTGCTCACAGTGGCTGAGGTATATTTCTCAATATTAAACAATTTATATTATAGTCACGGGTCCCTTAAAAACAGGGTACATTCTGAGAAATGCCTTATTCGGTGATTTTGTTGTTGTGAGAACATCATAGAGTGCACTTAGACATGAAATTAAATGAAAAGATGATGAAATAAGAAATCTGATAAACATGGGAAGTGTGAGGCTACTCTTAACGTGGCATGCTGTTTTACAGTAATCCATTTTTTTGTAAGTGGAGTACACTCTAATCAAAGTATATCGGTAATACAGACAATTATTATCAAGCGGTAGGTACTGTATTTAACTCTATGTGCTGTATTTTGACATGACAGCCCATACAGTGAGGGTGTTTACATGAACATCTAAGTGTGGCCTTGAAGGGGATATTAGGATGCCAGTCCCTTCTTCTCTGCTTCCCAGCCACCAAGGGTTGAGCAGCTCTACTCCACCACTCACTCCCTGCCATGATACTCTGTCTCACCACAAGACCAAAGCAGTGAGGTCAAGCAACCATGGACTAAAATGTCTGAAGGTTTCAAATAGGTTGATTTTCTCAGTTATTTTGTCATAGTGATGGAAAGCTGACTAACACACAGTCCACTGTTGACTGAAACATCACTATGCAGTGTGTGGTTGTACTTTTTACATGTGTGCATGTGTAAGTATAAATGGGTAAAGCCTATGATGCCAACTCTTCACATTTCTGTATGGATCTAGATATTTCTTTAAAAGTCAGTGAACATCACAATATAAGTGACAACGATTTATACGATGAAAGTGATATGCTCTGTAGAATTTTCTGAACTAAGAATAATTTATCATACGTGACCCATTTTAACGTTCGAACAGCATATATAAAATTCGTGTTCATTTCCGAATCTGTGAATCACTTTAAGGCTGATATCGACAATTCTGTTTGCTACTGCCTCAGCAAAGCACAATTTCTCCAAATTGAAATTAATACAAGACTACATAAAAAAAATACGATGACTCCAGAAAGTCTGTCTGTTTGGGCATTGTCAATAAAACACAATTTGCATGAAAATCTCAATTATAACAACATATTAATCATTGACTGAATTAGAAACAAGAAAAATAAATTTTATATAATAAATGCATAGGAAAATTAAGAATGCCTTTTTTCTTTTCCTTTTTTTCTTTGTTTCCACTTATCCAAATACCTCTGATTCATCAGACCATTGAGATAAGCACAATAATTAAATTTGGTTATCTTTATATTTGTCAAATGAAACTATATATTTCAGCCAAATGAAACTATATTTTTCCCATGTTTGAAGATACATTTATGAAGATGGGAAGATATAGTATTTTTATTTTAGCAGTCTGTTAGCTTAATTTGCACCTTTTCTATATTGAGATATGCACCCTTCTGTACTCTTGCCTTCATCGTTAAAGGGTTAGGTATAGGCCTACTCAACCTCCATCTAACCTGTCAGGTTTGAGTCAATCATAATATATAAAATAAATCACTAACTGGTAGACATTTAGGAAAGTTATAATTCTTCACTAAAATAAATTATATATTAGTTAACATTACATATGTATCTTTGTAAATTTGTAAGATTGTTTCCGTAGATAAATATATACCCATATAGTTGCTAGGTCATAGTAAATGCCCATTTTGAATTTGACACATGGATAAATTGCCCTTCCAGATGTTACACCAATCAATTTATATCTCCACTGATAACATGTTTCTACATATCTCAAAACATATTACCTCCATTTCTAAGAGGTAAAAAGGTATATATCACAGATTTAACATAAATTTACTTTCTCTTGTGGAAGATGTTTTCTTAAGTTTTTGGAATTCCTTTTCTTTTTCTGTGAATCATCAATTAGCATCATTTTGCTGCTATTTACCTTTTTCTTATTGATTTCTAGAAGTTCTTTAGATATTACGGTTATTAAATATTTTCCTATCACATCCAATACATATTTTTGAGTTTTTGTTTGTCTATTAACTTTGTTAATGTCTTTTAATGTGGAAAAGTATAAAATTATTATGTAATGTAATCTGTTGATTTTTAAAAGGTTTTCAGCCTTAATGTAATTCTTAGAAGATCATTTGAAACATCTTCTTCTCACCTAAGGTTAAAGAATGTTATTCTCTATTTAATAGCATTGAAATCCAAATCCTCCTGTAATCAACTTTGATAAATTAGTTTGTCAATTCTCATGCCAATAAGATATTATTTAATTACTATTCCTTCATAATATGTTGCATAGATGTCAGATAGAAATTATTTGCAGGAATAAGTATTTGCAGCAATAATATGGTTTCTCAAATTTTTCAGTTATCTTATTAGCTCTTTCAAGCACTTCATAATATTCTTTGACAGATTTCCTATATTTCATGTTATTGTTAATTTCCAGAAATTAACTATTTATTTACAAGTTATGCTAATTTTGAGCAGTATTTTTTTTCCACTCTTAGTTGTTAATACATAGGAAAGTGTTTGACTTTGTCTTATATTAGTTCACTTCCTGAACTCTTATCTGGTAGATCCTCTTTTGATTCAGTTAGATTTTCTAGGTTTACAAAAATACTGTAATCCATACTGGAAATGTTTTGGCTCTTTCCAATATTTTTCTCTAATTTACTTTTATCTTATTATTTCATTGGCTAGACCTCAACAAAAATACAGAATGACCATGATGTATAAATTTTTCTAAATTAGTATCTATCTCCAGTTCTGGATGTTGAATTTTGTAAAATGCAGTTGGGGACCCTAATGAGACGATCATGTAATTTTCTCCTTTAACCTATTAATGTAACAACTTATAGCACATTTTTAAATTGCATTACTACATTTCCTAATGTTGAGCCAAGCTTTCATAATCATTCTTGGAATGAAGCCTCATGGTTGGAGCATATTTTTCCTTTTTAATACATTGCTATATTTCACTTGATAATATTTTTCTCAGAAATTTTACATTTATACTCAAGTGCAATTATTCTATATTTTTATTTGAGAGACTTCATTGAGATTTCTAATCAGAGTCAAAAAATGAAATTGAAGATATTCCATGTTTTTTGCACTGCAGACACTTAAGTGATCTGGGCCTTGTCTTTTCATTATAAACATGGTAGAATTTGCCCACAAAACTACCTAGATCTAGTCACTTTTGATGAAGAAATTAGGATCTGTTTTCTGCTGATTTTGTTTGTTTGTTTGTTTTACTTATTCATGAGTTAATTTTGGAAATTTTCTCAGGAATGAGGATACCATTCATGTAGATTTTCAGATCTACTGAAATCTTTTTACATATAATATTTGCTTAATTATTTTGCTTTTGGGTTTTTCCATCTTTGTTAAAGTATAGTCGACCAGTAAAAATTGTTTATATTTAAGGTATGCAATGTGATGTTTCTGAATTGATTACCACAATCAAGCTAATTATTGTATCAATTATTTTGTCACCATACATAGTTACTTTTTGTGGTGAGAATACTTAAGATCTATATTAACACTTTTCACATTTAATTTGAAAGTATTTGTGATTATGAAACATGATAGGCTGGATAATGTTCCCCTGTTATTGGCTGTGTTGTCTCCCAAAAGAACCATATGTGAGCAAGAACAGAGGTGAAATGATTAGATTATGCACATTGAAACCTTATCATTGGATTGATCCACTGATATGAATTAAGTGGGCAGTATCTGTAGGCAAGTAGGGTGTGGCTAGAGAAAGAAGATCACTGGGGACTGGAGTGATACAAGGAAGGGGTCACAAGTTAAGCAATGCAGGAGGCCTCCAGCATCTAGAAACCGTGGGAATGAGTCTTCCCTCAGCACCTCCAAAAGGAGCCATCTCTGCCAAACACCTTGACCTTAGCCCAATAAAACCTATCTCAGACTTTTGACTTCCAGAACTTCAAGAGAATAAATTTGTGTCATCTTAAGCTACTAAGTCTGTAGTAATGTGCTACACTAATAACAAGAAATAATGTATGCAATCTGATGTGATATATATTTTCTTGATCATAATCATCTCTTTGTTTTGGGGGTTGTCTGTTTGTTTTTGTAATCTTTGCCAAAGCAGCTTAATCTGTCTTGTTTCAGTTGGTTGTTTTTGTATTTTTTAAATATTCACTCTTTCTTTGTTCTCATTTGTTTGTTTCTGCTTTTATCTTGCCTCCTCTTGCTTCTCATTTTCCTTGGTTTTATTTTTCTTTCTTTTACTTCTTGAATTCAATTTTTACATTATTTACTTTCTCCTTATTAATATAGAATTTGAGAATGTGAATCATCCTTAAAAATTAAATTTTTCCCTCCCCGCAACTTTGGAAATGTGGGATTTCAGACTTTTAATAATTTGAAACAATCTATTATTTGAGGTTTGACTTCCTTTCTGTCCCATTTTTTTAAAGTTGTTCTAAGTTTGGGATTTTTTTTAAATTCTGAGTTTCTAAAGTGTATGCCAAATATTATTCTATTAGTAAATTCTAAAGTTAATGCATTGTGATTAGTGAATGTGACCAAAAACTTTCTACTTTGGGAAATTATTACTATAGAAGTTCAAGTTTTACAAAATACTTCATTGATTTGGGGGAAAATGGGCATCTCAGTTTTGTGGGGAACATAGTTCCCTATATAATAGGCAAACCACGTTTCATAATCCTATTACCCACATCCTCTATGTCCTTGTTTATATCCATTGCAAGGAATTCTGTTTATCCCTTTGGTGTGAGGGATTTAGGAGAGACAGTGATGACCTGACCAAGTTTTCATATTTAGAAAGTCCACTCTGGGGGCTGGGGGTAGGAAGATGGAATGTGTATCAAGGGACAAGAATGGAGACAGTCAGGGGCCCCCATGGGCAACAGGAGAAGAATGCCTGAATGAAGTCGTGCAGTGGAGATGGAACCGCAAAATAAAACAATAGGCAATCATTTAACCTGACCCTCCAGTTTGATAGATGAGAAACCCAAGGCTAGCCAAAAGATGGGAATAACTCACCTAAAGTCATATGGGCAGTCAGCCATAGAGGGACTCAAATCCAAGCCATCTGCCTGCATGTGGGTCTCCACTCTGCACCTCAGGAATAATGACACAGAGCTGTACACCTTCCTTTGTTCATTCTGCAAGGGCACCTAAACCTCTCCACTCTCTACTTTTGTCACTAAGAAACAGACTTTCCAGAAAGAATCTGTTGGGCCCTCATGCTCTTGAAACACGGGAAAGACACAGTTCCCAGGACTTTCCAGATACTGCGCTGCCTGAGATAGACATTCCAAATAGCAGCAAGCATCCCAAGCCAACCGTGTCAAGTCAGCGTCCTGCAGTGCCAGGCATGGTGTTTGTGCACCACGTCCATGTCAAGATGAAACGCATTTTTGCCAGGTGGGGTGGCACACACCTGTAATCCCAGCTGCTCGGGAGGCTGAGGCAGGAGGATTGCTAATTCAAACCCAAGGCACTAAGCAACTCAGTGAGACCCTGTCTCTAAATAAAATACAAATTAGGGCTGGGGATATGGCCCAGTGGTCAAGTGCCCCTGAGTTCAATCCCCAGTACCAAAAAAGGAGAAGGAGGAGGAGGAGGAGGAGGAGGAGGAGGAGGAGATTAAATGGTGCGTTGTAGCACACATGAAAAAACAACTGGTTTTTGAGCATTTGGGACATTGAGAATTACCACACTATTTAAAAACACAAAATAAAATGAGTGTGTGTGGTTGTGTGTGTGTGACTATGCTGTGCAGAGGAAGCATTATTTCTACTGAACTTCATTCCCTATGTTTCCTGTTTCTCTTTGCCAATGAAGAGATAGGGTGTGGAGAAGGGCGAGGCCTTACAAAATCTTGTAAGTTTGGGTACACTTCAAAAAATATAACCATGCTCATTATCATGTTGGTACCACTGTCCCTGTTAGATGGCTGTTATTTTAATGTCTCATAGCTTCAGGTTCCTCATCTAGAAAATGGGCGGGGGAGGGAGGGAATTTGGGAAGAAATGTTATAAGGATTAAAGCATACAGTGCTTTCAAAAAGGTTACCAGGAACTCAATTTTTAATTTCACTAGAAGTATGGTAGCTTTCATCAGACTAATTTAGTAGAATTAGTATTTGATCCTTTTCTACAGAGCCCTACAGCCAAGTTCTCAGAATCCTTTCTGCAAAAGGCAAGTTAATGCAGTGGAGAGAGTTCTGGAATCACACAGGCCTAGGGTAGAATCTCACCTCTATCCTAGGCTTAACTATGACATCCTGAACCAGTTATTTAGATCCTTGTTCTTATCATCTATAAACCCTGTAGGGCCAACAGACACATTGACATAAGAAAGGAATCCCAGCATTCTTCAGCCTACACACTTCTCTCTACCAACTTCTTTACTAGAATTGACTCAGTTTTTTATTCCTGGGTAGACATGTAAGCCACCTTGGACAAGGAAAATAAGAGGTCCACTCCCGGGACTGGAGAGCACAAATCAAATGAAATGAGACCTTGGGAGAGGGTGGGCTGGGATGGCTGAGTCAGAACATGAGGTGTCAGAAATATCCAAGGCCCAGAATAAATAGGAACAGACAGTTTGGTGTGGAGATGGAGAAAGTCAGAGGTTGACTGAAGGGAAAGGAAGATGGTGCCCTTTATCAGGTCCACTCCATCAAGGGGCCAGCCAACGTTGGAAATACTTTGTATAAAGAGAAAGTTAGAAGTAGAAGCAACCAGAGACCAAAAATCTTGCAAAAAAAAAGAAAAAGAAAAGTAAACTCATTTGCTTTTCACAAAACTCAGTCATGTAACTTTGAAATCTCCCAGCAAGCAAATGTGATCCTGTTACCGGAGACAGACCAATGCAAGCAAAACCCCAGCAAAGCACAATGAAAATGAGAGTCTTTGATATATAAAAAGAACAAATGGGAAAAAAAGAAGAAAGAAAGAAAAGGAAATGAGAGGCTTTGAATGTAAAATGACTACCAGAGTGCTGGGCGTTGCAGGCACTGATATGGACAGTACTCTTGTTGCTATGAGTTGCTACCACACATCCTTGTATCAACCCATGGCGACGTGGAGATGCTCTGGCCTTGCCTGAAGCCCTGGGATGCAGATTAGTTTAACAAGATATAGAGAATAAAAAGTATTAAAGCAAAAGGGATGATCTATGCTATTGCAACACCTTAGCAATATCTGGAGATATGCGGAGATGATTACCCCAGGTCTCAGGACACACGTAGACAGTGTACCGGCTGAAACAAATAGGAACCCAGTAAGCCCATGCTCTACCTAGCGGGCCTATAGGTGATGTGCTGCCAAGATGTCCCTCTAAGAGATTCAGACACACATATACCCTGTTCTTACTTTGATATGTGGTGCTTCTAAATTATATCCCCTTTATCGCCCATGGTCTGTCTGTTCACCTTGGAAAGATGTGGCAATGCTAAGGTAATGACACACTGGCGGCTGCTCCTAAAAGTGATCAAAAGACTTAAAGTTGGCTGGTGGTCATATCTCACATTCGACTCAGGGATGGGGATGCCTTCTCTCATGGCTGACCAGCAGGCCCATCTAGGTACAGCAGATGTTTGCCAGCTCTTCTCCACAGAGGGCAGACAGGGGAGACCGATTTGCAGTGGCCAGGAGGATGATGGAAAATGTAAGGGAATCACTCCCTGAGACAGAGAAGACCCCTGTGCCTGGACACAGAGGCCCAGCTCGAGTTCTAGAATATTGCAGTCAAGAGAGACCAAGGCTCTTTCCTCGCAGCTCCCCTGTGATTCCCATCTCTCTTCTCCATTTCCAAGGTGCCCTGGAGGAGAAATGACCCAGCTAAAAACAGGGCAGCAATATTAGAAAATATATCACAGGTGACTATTTCAAAGGAATCGAAAAAGGTGACATTTTCCATTATGGCCCAGTGTGTCGGCGCTAATATTCCCTTCTTCTTAACCACAGGTTCTCCACCGCCACCCGCAGCCTCTTGACTTCACTTCTAATAGGTACTGCAGCGGAGCCTCCAGGAGCGGTTTCGTCTTGCTGACACATCTTATTTCCACTCTTGTTGGCATGGAGAAGGCTACTTTGTTTGTGTCTGATTCCAGCTGGGCCAAGCGGGGCCCTGTCTGATGTTGGGGGAGGGCTGTAGATTCCTCCCACCCTCGTCCACCTCTATACAAAAGCCCTCAGGCTCCCACTGTCCCTCTCCACATGCATACCACACACCCCTGCAATGCTTCCCAGCCCTGGGTACCTGGGAGGCATCTGGGTTTATACACACAAGGATCACCAAACCCTTGTGCCTGCCTAATTTCCTTTCTGGATAAGGAAAGAAAGGAATGGCTTTGTGTAACATTTCTTCCATGCAAACTCTTTCTCTAGCAGAAGCCTGTGCTACAGTAAGAGCACAAAGGTGGTAGAACCAAAAGGAACCTTCATTTTATTCACTCATTCCATAGACACTGGGCACTCTTCTAGGAATCACAAATATGCCCCCAAAGCAGCTCAACCCAGGAAAAGCCCTCATGTGCATGGAAACCACATCCTCCTGAGCTGGGAACTCATGGTCAAACAGGGAATACTGGGAACTTCTACCAATTCTCAACACCATTGTTTCTTAATGTATCCAAGGGGACTAACAATAATGGCTGCCTTATCAGGACCGTTGAGCACTTTGGCAAAGTGCTACACAGACGTCAGTTATCATCATTAATGTTTTTACAGCCTAGATGCACAGAGCAATATTCCTAGGAGAAGAGCAAAAACTTTGATTATGCTAGTTCCCTCTATCCTGGGTAGTTCAACAGCCTCAGACCCAGAATCTTCCCAAGCTGACTTAAAACTTCCCTCATCTTTCCCCTGTCCCTTGTTCTGTGTACACCTCAGCTATAGTATATCTGACACACTATTTGGGACTGAACACTATAGTCACCTATTAGCCTAACAGTCTTCAGCACACATTCTTTGTCTTATTCAGTCACTGATCTCTGGTGCCTGGTACAGCATCGCTATTTCATAGGTATTTAAGAACAGTTAAATTTAGAAGAAATTACAAATGAGTAGGAGTGGATGAATCGGAAGTCTTGAGGACGATAGCTCGATGTATTGCATTCTTCTACAACCATGCCCTAAAAGAGAAAAATAGGAAATTTATTCCCTAGGTGATATTGTCCTTCAAACTTGTCATTGTCCTCCAAGTCTGCCCATTCTCATGGGAATGCCGTCAACAAGGGCTGCCTGTCTCCTAAATATGCTTATACTATGTCCCTTCCAAACTGAAGCTGCTCTCAGGCATTCTGTTCATTGTGCGCTGCCTGGGGAGCTGTGCCGAAGCCTGGTGGCACAGGTGGCAGGCACACCAGATGGCTTGGACTGTACCATATTCAAGGCGACCAAGGAGCTGGAGCTTCTCCTGGAACCAAGGGCCAACAGAGCTGAAGTCTGAGTCCTACGCCATGCTATGCAGGATGGGTGAGAGGGATAGAGAGTTTCTTCCCGCTTCCCTAGGTAGCTGCCCAGGGTTTAGCTCCCTGAGCTACAGAATTCAAAGATATTCTAAATCATGGTCTCTTGAGCAGCAATGCTGAAATCAAACCAAGCTAGTTTCGAATTTCAGCTCTGCCACTGACTAGCCATTACCAGGTAACTTTTCCTCCCTGAGCTTCACTAGGTTTCTGAATTTATAAAACAGAACTAATAATAGTAAGTGTGATATTTATTAGAAATATTACCAAAAATAACTCATGTAAAGTATGGAGACCCTAATATATAGTAGATGTTCAATAAATGGCAATAATGACATAATTAAAATTTTTGATGTGCCAGACCCCATTCTAAGGTCTGCCACGTACATACTCATTTAATCCTCCAAATAACCCTATGAGTGGTGACTTAAGTGAGGCTAAACATAATATAATAAATATACAAATAAGACCTATAATATGAATATTAAATGATATATGAGTATATCACTGATATATTCATAAGATATGTGAATATATAAATATATATTAGAATTTATATTATATAGAGGAAATTAAATCACAAAGATGCTAAATAACCTGACTCAGGCCACTCAGCCAATGGGTCCTTAGTCTGGATTCCACTCTGCCCCTCTGACTCCAGAGTTACCTCTTCAGACAAGCAGACCGCTGTTTCTCCTGTTAACTCATTGCATAAGCTCCCTGAAAGTGTTTAACTTCGCCTCCCCCACCTGAGTGACAAGGGACTGACATCCGCATCCTTGACTTCCCTGGAAAAAAAAATGTAGGGTATCTCAGTGCGGTCCTTCAAGCTTGCCATTGTCTCCAAATCTGCCCATTTTCTCATGGGAATGCAATCAGCAAGGGCTGCCTGTCTCCTGATTATGCTTCCATACTATGTCCCTTCCAAACTGAAGTTGCTTATTTTAGCTTATTATCATGCCTGTAAAATGCAGTCCTGAGCCTGTGCTTAGTGAAGGAAACCCTCAATGAAGAGCCCACCTACCACTTCTGAGAAGCTGCCAACCTCTGCAAGTGAAGACAGTAAGAACCTAAGGCTCTAAGATTAAAAGAACCACACAGATGACATCAGGCCTAGGGTGAGTGATAGAGAAGGAAATTTGGGCATGCTGAGTAACAAAAGGCACTGGGACAACATAGCCCCTGTCACGGGCAAGAGAAGCAGTCCTGCGCTCAGAAGACCTGGGCTTCATTGACATTCTCCCCTAGCCGAAGCTATGGACCATTGATCCAGATAAGAATTGTTGCTTCCTTGGGTGACAGACTGGGGAGTTCAAGAAAATCTCAGCTTGATCGAAGAGTAGTGAGGCAAAGAGAACAGAGTGATAACGCCAACTTCTCCTCTCCCCAGCAGTACGCTTCGTGTAGGGACTTGGCCAGCTCTGTAAATTCTGCTCTGTATTTTTATCTTCCCATGCATGACTCCTGTCTCCCTCACTAGACTGCAGCTCTTCAGAGGCAAAGTCTAGGTCTATTTACCTTGTGTATCACATGGCATTTCTCCTTGAGGGCTGCACATTGACCATTTGGATTTTGCAAGTACACAAAGTAGGAGATTCCACTGCATGATGAAAAGAACCTCCTGGGAATGAGAATAAGGGGTCAAGGTTGCATCAAAACCATGGCATGTGGGACGGATGTAAGATTCTTCTTCTCCTCTCTGTCTCCCAAGAAGTATGACATTGAACTATCCAATCCAAACCCTCAATGAGGGCACCTCCTCTCCGGGCTCTGCTCTATCCTGGAGGAAATTTCACCAGGACCCCCAGCCCAGCCCAGTACGGCCCTGCGGGGAACACTGGGTCCTGACATGCCTCCCTCTGCCAGAGGGAGCACAAGCCCGACTCGCCGGCTGAGTGCAGCTGTGTCTGTTGCTTAAGAGCTTCCCCGCGTGCAATAACCTCTCATTATATTTTAATGTTGTTGTAACTTTATGGCTTAATCAGTATTTGCAATTTGTTAGTAGCCTGGGCGGCCATAAAATTGTTTTTCAGGTACTGAAACATCCCATCAAGGTTTGTAAAGCAGTGGTTCTTAGTTTATCACACCCATAAAATGCCCTGGCAATTTGACAGATATAATAACTTTTTTTATCAAGTGTCTAATTTGAGAGGAAATTAAGCCATACGTTACATGCAGCTTGCACTGGGCTTGGGAGCTCTTCGGCCTCGGTCTCTCAGGGATGCCCCTCTCCTCAACCCATCTGTCCTCTTCAGGCGAGGGCTAGAATTCACTCTTGCCCTTGTACAGGCCTGATACCACCTTCGCAGAGCTGGGGGCAGTGGCCACGTGCCTGTGGTGTGGCCTGGGTAGGCATCTCTGATGAGACAGTGCTCCGACCTTCAGTTCCAGAAGTGGTAAAGAAAATAGACCCAATAAGAGAGATAACATCCTACTAATCTCTCCCTTCCAACCCTTCACAGGTTGAAGCTCCCCAGGCCTAATTCCACCATGTGTCTGTATATGAAAGGGACAAAGTTGATTCTCTGCCCATCTTTGCTCTCTGCATCTGCTTGAACCTCTCCTGCTTTCCAAGTCACAAGGAGAGACCTTGTGTATCAGAAAGACCCATCCCCTCCCCAATGACATGATTGTGCTTCTCCCTGTTATTCATTGCTCTTGGGAAAATGTATCTGAACCTCCCTACCCCATCCAGACCAAAATTATGGCCAACCCATAAACACCCAGCATCAACATTTAAATGTGGCTCAGAAACATGGGTCAAGCTGATTTCCCCTCCAGGTCATCTTTGTATGGCCAACAGTGCACCAACGGTGAACAGTTTTCATCTGCCTTTCCAAAAAGTTTCCTGCAAAAGTTTCCTCCCACCATGACACCAGCCTTTCACAATCATATTAGCAAATGGGATCTGGGTCACCTTAGGGCATCATTTGCCACCATTCAGTGAGCATTTACTGGACAACCGCCATGTGACCTGTAGCACCCTAACCCCTTAGGGATTCGGAGACAATGAAGACAGGGTCTCTGCTCCTCTGAAGAAACTGCCCAGATGAATAAAGATGAGAACTGCAGCAGGCTATGGGAGCTCAGAAAGGGCCACAAGTTAGCACAGTCTCATGGACCGTTTCTTAGTGACGATGACACCAGACATGTATACCAAAATAAGAAAAATTAGCCTGGTGTACAAGAATGGAGAGGGGGAATTTTGTGATTCAGGAGAAACTACAAATTTGCAAGAGAGAGAGCACAGCCAACGTGAGGAAAGGTCAGAAAGCAGCATGGTGGAACAAAGACTACATGCGGGCTGTGGGCAGTGGCCAGAGGACACCTACAAAGATAGGCAAGGATCAGAGCCATGGTTATCTGATTGCAATCTAAAGAGACCAGGCCTGATGATGAAATTGTGGGAAGCTGTCAGAGGATTATAGGTCTTAAGGTCACATGATCACAATAGAATCTTTAGACCCCAATGGCATCAAGGTAAGACCCACATGAACGTTGGAAGTCAGAATAAGTAGAAGACACTGGTTATGTTTTGGCCAATTAGCATTCAAAAGATCCTCCCCATTCCCTTATCCATCTTACTTTTAGTACACTGATATTCCTTTCAGGTACTGAAACATCCCATCAAGGTTTGTAAAGCAGTGGTTCTTAGTTTATCACACCCATAAAATGCCCTGGCAATTTGAGCTTCAACCTGTGAAGGGACATGGAGGGGAGAGATTAGTAGGATGTTATCTCTCTTATTGGGTCTATTTTCTTTACCACTTCTGGAACTGAAGGTAGGAGCACTGTCTCATTCCTTGCTTTTTTTTTCCCCCATATTTTTCCAGGGCCCAGGACCAACTCAGGACCTTGTACATGCTAGCCAAGTGCTCTGCCACTGAGCTAAATCCGCAACCCCACTGACATTCCTTTGGGAAGAAACTCCCCATTTTGTGAAGTCTTGGAAGGAGACAATTGTCTCTTCCATCACCAATTGGGTGGAACTAACTGTCTCACCACCCCTGGGCAGGCAGACCCTTGGTAGGCACAGCCAATCTGGTGTTCCCTTCTAGGAATGTTGAGTCCTGATAGGTCACTAAACAACACCATCTGCATAAACTGCGACAAATCGTATTTTCTAAAAATGGCCTCAGCGTTATTTTCGATTCTACGTGTTCTGTCTTCCAGAGCCTTGCCACTCCCCATCAAGAGGTGGGGTCTATTTCACCTCCAGAATACAGTCTACATCAAGAATCCCCTCTGGAATAGAAAGAATGGACGTGACATCACAAGATTTCAGAGACTACTTCAGAGAAAGTGAAATAACTTCCATTTGGTTATTCTCTCTGGAGAAGCTTGTCCTTGGAACCCAAGCACCACATTACAGGAAACCCTATGCTGCACAGAGGACCACGTGCATGGGTGTATCCCAACCAATGACCCCAGTCAGGATACCAGATGATTGGCAGCATCAGCCAGCAGGAAGGCAATTCTACCTTGATTCCAAGTAGAGCACAGACAGGCTGTCCCCTCCAAGCCATCCCCAGATTGCAGACTCATGAGAAAAACAAATGTTGTCTTTTTAATCACTAAGTTTGGAACAGTTTATTACATAGAAGTAGATCACTAGAATGATAACCACAGCTGGGGGTCTAACTACTTTACCTTTGGAGATCACTGGACTCTTAATCCTTTTCTAGTCTAGCTATCCCCCCCCTCACTTCCTGGAGAGCAAATATACTTCCAGTAGACACTCCCTGGGTATGAGAAGCAAGATCAGGTTTCTGTTGCTTATAACCACTATCCCCAACAGAGGAGGAGCATACTGCCACCACCCAGGGAAGGATGATGGGGGCCTGAGAATAGCTGTGACACTGAGTGGGGGAGGGATTGGAGCCAATAAACATACAGGGCACAGAATCCACCAGGACTTGAGGAAGAAATGAGAAAGGAGAGAGGCAAGGATGTTGGGGTTTTTAAAGAGGCTACTGGGCAGATGTTCGTGCCATTCAGTGAGGAATATAATTCAAGAACAGAACGCAGCTTTCAGGGAACTAAAACATGCAGACTAATTACAAATCAGTTATCAACTTGAAGATTTTGAGATGCTTGTGGGAAACACGCATGGATCTAGATTACACAGGAGCACAATCATATCTTTCCAGCTTCACCATGCAACTTAAGAAAGATGCACAGGGGACCAGGATAAAAGTCTACTGGAGATGCAGGAATCTGAGGAGAGTTGACTGCTATCACTGTTCAGGGCCAACATTTAACTACCAAGTGCTCTCCTTTAGGGATGTGTGTGTCTGTGTGTGAAGGCATACGGGTGAATCTTCCTGCCTTTTCAAGCTGAAACTGAAAGGGAAGCTGCATTTCTTATTTCCTTTCCACTATTCCACAGTGTCTTATGGACCAGTTCAAAAGGTTGGTAGGCGACTTCATCTAAGCACAAGAATAACCGTGCATTTATGTAAAGTCTTCCTCAAAGGGGTTTCCAGTGCTCTGCAGATAATGGACTTATTTATCCACCGAGCACCTCTGTGAGGCACTTAAAGGACAGGGGTGACCAGACTCATGTAATAAACAATGTCAAGAACAGCACAAAGCCAAACTCGACTATAACTCCGATGCCCTGGAGGAGATGGGGTGGGCACAAGGTCACCCAGTGTGTTTGGGAATAGGACAAGCCTTCATGCTGTGATGGCATGACTCATAGTCTCTCTGAATGCCCCTGGGGCTTGCTTGGACCTGTCACCTGTGTGGTGAGTCTACAGTTGTTCGAGTTAAGAGTAAACCTGCCAGACTGACTGGTTAGGACAGGTCAACAGCTCCTTTCTCAGCCAAGCATTTCCTTGCATACCAACAGTCACCGAACGACTGCTTGGAAACCCAGAGGCAGGGTTCACACAAGTAATTGGGAAACCAGCCCAGCCAACTGAGCTTTAAAAATTACTCCCAACATGAGCAAAACGATTGCAAATCAATGGGGAGAAAATCGTCATCACCAGCTTCACACACAGAGACCGATCCTGCCCTGTGAAAGCCACAGCGGTGCTGGTCATAAAAAGCCCTCTCTTGGCTGGGATAGGTTTGCTCCAGAGGCTCCAAGTGAAAACAGAAGTTGAATAAGAGCTATATACTGTATTTGTTTAAATTTCATGCCAGCGAATGTCTGTGACGCAGGAGACAGGTTTATGGAGAGAGAAATAAAATGTTGACAAATGGCGCTGTAATCAACTGGAACATGCAATAAATCATTAGAATGCCAATAACACTTCCAGGACAAGCTTAGAAAGGTCATTACTGTGTCACAATATATCTTCCAGCACCAAACAAAGCAAACAGAACATGTTGGGAATAGGATTATGGGGAAAGCATCTGTCAGTCCTAATTAAGAATTAACTACAGATCGTATCTTGGGAGATGTATAATTTATTTTCCCTCTTCTTCCTCCCTACACATTCACAAAAAGAAAAATAAATCAATAAAAAATTTAACCCATTCTAGGTCAGAGATGACATGGAGGAAGTAAGCATAAGGCAGAGTCCAAGGTGAGCTGAGAGGCCCCGAGAGTCAGGCTCAGGGGAGGGCGACAGGCAGGAAGGAGGGCCAGAGGGTCAGCCGGGGCCCCGGAAGCTCCAGTTTTACACCATCGGGAATGCCGGGGTTATTTAATACTTTGGCAACTAAGTCTCATGAGCTGGAAAGAGGCAACAGGAAGGTTAGAAGTTAAAACAACAAAGAAGTGCCAAGTTCTTTCTACCTGAAGTTTCCAGCGAGGATTGAGTTTGGCTGGGAGAACAAAAAAACTCAACTCCATGGTGACTTAAACAATGAAGTGTTTATTTTTCTCACGTAACAAAAGTCCAGAGGCAGGACGTGCTGGATCCATTTTCAAAATGTCTGCCTTATCATCTTTCAGGTGTTGGCTTTTGCCCTGATCGCGTGGTCACAAGGCAGCTACTGTTGCTCCAGACATCATGTTTGTGTCCGAGGGAAGAATACAGGGAGAAGACATAGTTTTCATTATCCTTGTTATAAAGAAAGGCAAAATTTTCCTAGAACCCCCCAGCAACCTTAGACTTTTATCTTATTGACCAGAATTATCTCAAATGGCCCCCAAAGGAGAAGACGTAGATACAAATAAGATAGGGGGTTCCATTTATGAGGAAGGAGACAGGAATGGATTTTGTGTTATGGACTAACAAGACTTGCCACACTGGTAAAGTGGGATCTTCACAGAGAGAACTGGCTGGGATTGTGCTTGTCCCCTTCTGTTCACAGAAATGTTCCTCATCCCAGGTCCCAGGCGGAGAGCGTGCTGGTCACCTAGTCCCAGCTCCCCAGTTCTGCTGTGCTGCGGTTGCTGTGCTAAGTGTGCGCGGTCACAATGGGCCAAATGTGTTTTCATGCTGCTCTGCTATTTTCTAACAAGGGCAAAGTCCTTGTTCTTTGTTCAGCCTTAAAGTAACTCTGGGCATTCAGAGGAAACTGTGTCAATCTTCTGCACAGCACCAGAGGACAGACAGAAAGTGTCCCCTTCACCAAGACATTGCTCCAAATGGCTTTCACCAGTGGCAGCGGCAGAGAAGGCCCGGATGTTTTTGATGACTAGCCTGGTTTTTGCTTTCCTGCAAAAGCAGCTTCTTACCACTCCCCTGGCTGTGTGTGAGGGTGTGTCTCCAATTGCCCCTTCCCTTCTCCGCACATGGGCCAGGCCCACCCTACAATCTGGGTGACTTCTCCACAGCTGTTCAGCAAGGTGTCCACACACCACCTGCTTTTTAATCTCATGATTGTTACTTTTGCCCTCATTAATAGCATCACTGTGTGGCTCGCTCTCTCTCTCTCTCTCTCTCTCTCTCTCTCTCTCTCTCTTCCTGCCTTCCCTTCCCAGGTCTGTTTTTCTGCTAGAGTTTGCATTTCTCCCTTTATTTTATATTTTTTCTGCTGACAGAGACAAGAGCTCATCCTAGTTCACCATTTCAGGATTTGTTGCAAACTTCAAGGTACAGGTTTATGGGCTGCTGGTGTCCTGGTTATAGTACAGTTCTTGTGGGTCCTAATAAACTTAGCTGCTCTAGGGTCCTCTTAAATTCCAGTATGAAAGATAGAGAAAAGGCATTATTCAGTCCTGTTGCATTCAGGAATCCTCACTCTCAAAGGCTGAGGATAATGTTTCTTTCTTGGGGGAGAAAAAGCCCATAACTCTTAAATGCTGCCCAGGAACTAGAGGGTAAAAGAAAAGTCCTTTTCTCCTTCCCAGCACCCTAGATGGATGGCAGATGGGAGACACGGCTGGAGCTGGAAAGATGGGCACAAAGCAAAGATGGAAATATAGCGGTATTTCTCACCAGTCCCCCAAAGCCTGCGTTTTGGTGCTGAGCATGCAGTTGGGTCAAGACAGACGAGGCTGGTTGAAAATCTTGATCGCATCTTGCCTCTCGCAAAACACTTTACTTCTTTCACAAGATCCTTATAACAAGTCTGGTTGCTATTCCTATTTTGCACATGAAAAAGCCAAGGCTAAGTGTGGGTAGTGACTTCTTCAAGGTCATATCTCTGGTTAAGAGGCAGCTGAGTCTCAAATCCAAGTGGCCGTCAGGTATCCTGGGGCGAATGCTACTTCAAGCTGCCAGTTGAAGGTCAAGGGCTATTGGCTGACATAGAAGCATTTATGTCCATCTCTAGAAATTGCTGAGAACAGATTGCCTTATAGAGGGACGTGAGTACTGACCTGAGAAATAACTTCCGCTAGCCAGAGCTGTGTGCTCTTAAGAAAGCCATTGGACATCTCTGGGCTTCAGCTTCCTAAGATATGAAGTAAAAGATCATATTCATGGTGCAAAACCCTAGGATGCCTCCAGGACTACTGGTGGGAAGGCAGGGAACGTCCTGCCCCCCGTTTTATGTCTTATACATTGACGTTCCATGTAAAATGTGGTGATGTGACTGAGATCCTTTTGATTTTTAAAAGCTTTCATTGTTCAAGAACACTTGGACCTCACATTCTCTGTGAGCCTGCTATGGTTTAGATGTGGTTTCTTCTCCCAAAGGCTCCGGTGCTGAAAGCTTGTTCCGCAGGGTAATGGTATTGAGAGGTGGTGGGACATTTAACAGGTGGAGCTTAGTGGCAGGTGATTAGTCATGGGGACTTCACTCTCATGAACAGATTAATATCTTTCTCAAGAGATTGGGTTATTATTCTCTGGAGACTGAATTAAGTCTCATGGACGTTAAGTTAGGTCTCACAGGACTGAATGACTTACTGTAAGAATAGGTTGTGAAAAAAGTGGATCAGCCTTCCCTCTGTTTCTCACACACACACTCCAGCTGTGCGCTACCACCGGCCAGGAGCCCCTCACCCAAAAAAGCCAAGCAAACGCCAGCACCATGATCTTGAACTTCTAGAACTGTGAGTTAAATAAACCTTTTTTCTTTATAAATTAGCCAGACTGGGGTATTTTGTTACAACAAGGGAAAAGACCCCTATGTTTTGTTTATATCATTATCAACATCAACAAAACAGCTGTGATTATTTGTAAAGGGTTTGGCCTAGTACCTGGCATGCAAATATTGCTCAAAAATGACAGCCATGAACTAGTGCCCAAGTGTCCCCTTATGATGAACACCCACAAAACGGTGGCCTTCTATACCTGTTGAGAGAGTTCCACAAGCAGAGTTGGGGGCTGGCTGGCGGGGTTGGTGGTCTAGGATTTACTCTGCATTTCTTTCTTGAGGGTTTGACATTTCAAGCCACACCACTGGTGCTGTAAGATTTGAATTCAGATAATTTCAAGGTTTTTTTTGTCCCTGTCTCCAATGTGGATAAAGAAAACTAAAGTAAATCAGCCTGCAGAATGATTTTTTATTTATGAAGTTGTGCAATTCAGCGTGTTATTTCAGGTCACCTTAAGCTCTCCTGTACAACCTGGATTTTGCATTAAATGAAAACTATTAGTATTCGGAAACACTTTACCATGAGGGTGGCTGGGTGACCATGACCTTTGTGTTTATGTAAACATTTTTTCATTACCACCATTCCTGCATGGAAAGGGAAAGCAAGCCACTGCTTGTTAACACTGTCCTTGCAAATGTTCTTTTATTAGCAGTGGCTCAGGTCTAAGGGGGTCGGACTCTGCATGTTGGTTCTGAATTGCTCCCTTCACAGTGTGTGTGCCTGGCTAGAGGACACCATGGTGGGAGCCCCTGGACCAGGAAGATGCTGTGCGGCCTTCATTACCCTCTACTTTGTGTTTCTGTCAATTCTTCCTGGATCCTCTCCTCCCCAACCTTGACCCACCCCTTCCCCAAGAATCAGAGATGTTGGCAAGCTACAAGTCCGCAGCCCCTTCTGGCCCACTGCCTAGTTTTGTATATCCCCCAAACTAACAACGGTTTTACCAAAAAAAATCTAAAGAAGAGGGACATTTGGTGATACATGAAAGTTCTATGGAATTTGAGTATCAGTGTCCATTAATAAAGCTTTATTAGAATACAGCCACACTCATCAATTCACTGATTTGGATTAACTGAGCAGTAACAGTCAGCAGTAGAGTGTGGTTGGAGGAAATAAGTCACTGGGAGGTGCCTTTGGGGCCACACCCTCCACCATGATGGTCTGTGTCACCTCAGACTCAGAACCGTAGGCCAGCCCACCATGGACTGCACCTCTGAAAGCATGTGCCAAAATGAACTTTTCCTCCTCTCCATTTTTCTTGTCAGGTCTTTTTGGTCTCAGAGATGAAAACACTGAGTAAAACACCATGCTCCCTTCTCACTGCTGGTTAAGACCCCAGTATCTCTCACCAGGACCCCTGCAACAGCCTCAAGCTGGGTGTCCCAGCTTATCTAAACTTGCTATCTGGGACACCCCTCGTCCCAGAGTGCATTAAACTAGCCAAGAGCTCAGATTCTGGAGTTAAACTCCCTGGTCCCAAATCCCAGCTCTCCTCCTGTATTATGTGCGTAGCCCTGGACAAATCATTTCCACTCTAAGCCTCCATTTCTTCATCTATAACGTGGGCATAACAATGGCACCTACCTTATAAGGTCCTTGTGAGAATTATTTGGAAAGCACTTAGTGCCTAGAAAAATATCAGTATTTGCTCTCATCATCCTTGAAAAATTAAAATTTTATCCTGTCATTCTTCTTTTTGGGGGCAGGGAGGTACAAGGGGTTGAACTCAGGGGCACTTAACCACCGAGTCACATCCCCATCCCTATTTTGTATTTTATTTAGAGACAGAGTCTCACTGAGTTGCTTAGCACCTTGCTTTTGCTGAGGCTGGCTTTGAACTCGCGATCCTCCTGCCTCAGCCTCCCAAGCTGCTGGGAATACAGGGCCCACTGTGCCCGGCCTATCCTTCATTTTTCTGCCTTAAAGGTAACAGTGGCTCTTCTTCGTTGATCAGGTGAAGCCCAGACTCCTTAGCCTGGGACACGGAGCTCTGAGTTCTGCTCTCTATCAACTGTGCCCCATGTCTGTCTCCTACTCCCAAACTCACGAGCTCTGCGGGGTCAACTCTTAGTTTAGCCTGCCCCCTGCCCATGCCTTTTTCTGCTGCTCTTTTCAAGCACTCCCTGCCCAGGCCCTCAGATTCACCTCCTCCAAGGAGCCTTGTCTGACTGCCACATCAGGCACCCTGCAGAGCTCTAGTGCTACTTACCACATTGATCCCAGTCTGCTGTTGACTCTCTCAGCCACCCTAACAGCAAGAACATCAGAATTTAACATGAAAGGGCAGACCATCTTCAGAGAGCTTGTCACAGAGGCTTCTTGATGAAGGTCCCTTTGAGCTGAGCCATGGAGGCTGAGCAGGACAAGGATTGGCCTGTGTCCTCCTGGGCGGGGGCGGGGAGGTGGGGGGAAGGTTCCCTGAGGGCCTAGCTATACCTGACTCATTTAGTTCTTTCCTAAATGGTTGTTGAATGAATGAATGAATTACCTATTACTTCAATCCATTTGCCTCTCTAGAGAACTGTAGCTTTATGTGGCTCAAGTTCTAGTTTTATCTCCCAAACCCTGTACCCTTGAATGAATGATTCTAGACTTAAATATGATTCCAGGCACCCCAGAAAGCAGGGATAGAGCCTTGGGGGGAGCCCCCATTTGCATGATACACAGTAGCCTGATTCATCCCATGTGGGTACTACTTTGACTCTGGTCAATGCCCTGCTCAACCTTTATGGCTCCTCCTGCCTGCAGAATAAAGCCTGGACTCCCAGAAACAACTTCCAGCCTCGCCTCTCAGGAGGTCCTCTGCAGCCTTGGGCCACTGTTTAGCAGAGCTCACACAGTCTCCTGCAAGCAGGGTGCTCATCAATGCTCACTATTGTTGCTCTTGGAGTGAGGGCTGAGTCAGATGACTCATGTGAAAACGCTCAGCTTCAACAGGGAATCATACCTTCTTCACGATGGGCACTCTCTTGGTCCTCTCTTTGCCCATCTTCTATTCTGCCTTCAGGGCCAGCACAAACGTCAGCCCTTCTGGAATCCCATCTGTCCATTCTTCTCGTCCTGTATCAGGGTAGACACTCCCACTTCACATCATTTTTGTTTCTTAACCCATTTTCTCTTATCATCCCAGATGTGGAACACCTGTAAAAACTTAAAATAGACCACTATGGTAACTTTGTTTTAATTGTTATGTTTTAAAGAGGTCTGTTCTTTTGAGAAGAGCAATCGATTTTTAAATGCATTGCAAAAATGCATAAACTTTGCTGCAAAAATTAATTCTACTAAATGTTTGACTGAACGAAATATTACATACATAACTGATAAGTAATATAAGAAATTACAGGGCTGGGGATGTGGCTCAAGCCGTAGCGCGCTCACCTGGCATGCATGCGGCCCGGGGTTCAATCCTCAGCACCACATACAAACAAAGATGTTGTGTCCGCCGAAAACTAAAAAATAAATGTTAAAAATTTCTCTCTCTCTCTCTCTCTCTCTAAAAAAAAAAAAGAAAAAATATATATATATTGCATTCGGAGGGGCTTGGATTGTGGCTCAGCGGTAGAGGGCTTGCTTCGCATGTGTAAGGCACTGGGTTCCATCCTCAGCACCACATAAAAATAAATAAAGTAAAAGTATTGTGTCCATCTACGAAAGAAAGAAAGAAAGAAAGAAAGAAAGAAAGAAAGAAAGGAAGGAAGGAAGGAAGGAAGGAAGGAAGGAAGGAAGGAAGAAGGGAGGAAGGACATGCATTTGAGAAAGTATTTGCTAGAACTAGGTTGTCATTTGATTTTGAGGAATGAATTGCATTTCAAATCACCAACAGTGGAACGTAGCTGTCCTACAAGGAGGACTCTGGGACAGCTGATGCTGCAGAGTAACGTGCAGTGTGCTGCGTGGATGATCCATGACACCCACCCACTGCTGGGATTCTCTGCACACTGAAGTTCATCTTTGCCCCTCTCTACCCATTGTGAGTTCTAAGAGATTGACCTCTCTTTCTATTCATAGAATGGCTCTTATATGTAAAAGATATGCTATTGTCTCTGTGTCCTATTTATGGGATCATCTGTACTTTGGCTCTCACTGATAATAGAAAATATATAAACATTGGACATGGTAATGCATAACTGTAATCCCAGCAACTCGGGAGACTGAGGCAGGAGGATTGCAAGTTTGAGGCCAACCACAGTAACTTAGTGAGACCCTGTCTCAAAAAAAAATACATACATACATACATACACACACACACACACACAAACACACACACTCTCACACACACACACACACAGGACTGAGGATGTAGCTCACTAGTAAAGCACCCCTGGGTTCAATCCCCTGTGCCTCTCCCTCAAGTGGCGTAAACTGAAATAAAATAGAGGATAGATAAACTGCAGATTGTGATTATGATGTCCATCCTCTTTTAATGTGCCTGTGTCATTGAAATATTTGCGGAATTGAAAACTTGGCGCTTAATAGATTGAAGCACTTTCAGTCCCTACAATGGTTATTGAAGTGTAGATTTGATCTCTGCAGGCTTAGGGAGGCAGTATGGCTGTCTGTCCTTCACAAGGCCTCACCCTGAGCAGCTCATCCCATGTTGAATGATGAGTGGCTGGGCCTGCGTCTCCCCAAACCAGGACCCTAAGAGAGAAAATTGCTAGCTAAGGTTACTAAGGTATAGCTTTCCTCAGGCATCAGGACCCTTCATCCACTTTCCCATCATCCTCCAAATTGACTTTGAATAATGCATTTTAGAGATGAAGAAACCAAGACTCACAAAGTCTGGTTTGCTCCAACTCTCCCAGGAGTGAATAGCTGAAGGGGAAGCACTCCTTCAAAGT
Source organism: Marmota monax (assembly GCF_021218885.2). Taxonomy (NCBI): domain Eukaryota; kingdom Metazoa; phylum Chordata; class Mammalia; order Rodentia; family Sciuridae; genus Marmota; species Marmota monax. Next base: position 1,751,896 of record NW_026693937.1, on the reverse strand, counting down.
CCACACCGACTCCACTTACCTGCAAAGCTGCAGGCTAAGGAGAAATGCTTCACTGGGGGCTTTGGGCCCCTCCGGGGCCACTTCCATCAGGAGACATGAACACAGCACTGATAAGACAGAAACTCAGTTCATATAATTGAAGCCCTCATCATCCTGTTACTTCTCAGTTCCCACCCTTCATTCTTCCTTTTCCTACCCGCAGAAGCACTGAGAAGCTGTTTAAGGTGAACTGTGTTTATTCATGTGGCTGTCATTATCATTAAGGATGTTTGCAGTGGGGTCTCTGTACCCACTCTACAACCACCGTCTGCCAGGTCTCTCTGTCTACCTGTGTTTACATAGCGCCTATCACCAGCGCATTGGCAGCCTTTGACAAACAAGCAGGAAGAAAAGGAAAAAAGATGTTTGTGAGTGACACCGTTAATTATCGCTTTGTTACACCCAGGCACTCCTTAAAGTGGCATGCGGTGGCTCTCGCTGCCTTCGCACATGTGCATGTATTTGAAGACATCCTCCCCATCACAACATGATCTAAACTTCGATTGTTAGAGAACATGACACAAAACTCGGCAGCTCCTGCCCATGTGGCAGTAATACCATACAATCAGAACAGCCACAACCCAAATGGGCAGTGCTTTTATGACCTGACAAGGATTCATCAAAGCTGAGAACACAATCTGATGGCTAAATAAAATCAACGCAGGATCAAAGTTAGGTTTCCTTAGGAGAAGCAGAAGTTCCAATCTCAGGAAGGAAAGACCCTACTCTGGTTGATGATAGGCAGAGACCACACTGGTTGAGTCTTGAAAAACCCGCAAAGGCATATTGGAAACCTGGAGAGTCTCAAGACAAGGGTGACCTGGGCCATGACAAGTCAGATAACTGCTCCATGAGAAATGTGGCAGGAATTACATTTAATCTGGAAAACAGACTGCTAAAGGGAAACAGAAGCAGTATCTTAAGAAGTGTGTTCTCAGCCAGGTGTGGTGGCACATGCCTGTAATCCCAGCAGCTCCAGAGGCTGAGGCAGGAGGATCGCAAATTTGAAGACAGCCTCAACAATTCTGCGAGGTCCTAAGCAATTGAGTGAGACTTTGTCTCTAAGTAAAATATAAAAAGGGCTGGGGATGTGGGTCAGTGATTCAATCTCTGGAATGAAAAACATACAAAATAAAATAAGAAGTGTGTTCTCTGTGACTCCTGATGCCTGGGCTAATGTGGTACAAATGAAAGAGTAACTGTAAGCCTAGGAAGACATGTCAGGGGCAATATTAGAAGTCAGCTAATCTACAGTATGAGTAACTGCAGCTTGGCTGGAAATTGAGATCTTTGGGAGATTAACTGAGACCCTATATCCCCTACACCACCCCCCACTGAGTTATATAAATCCCAAAGTCTGGCCTCTAAGAAATAGGCATCTACAGGGGGATCACACATGCCTCTAGGCACCTGCTCCCATTAATATTGCCTGTTCCCTGTCCACAAAAGTTCAGGGATGGAATGAAGTTCTTTCTCAATTCCTATATACACAGGGTACAACCCCTCTGCAAAGCATATATTCTCCTGGTAGACTTCCTTGTAAGGCAGGGAGGATGCAATGGAGGGACAATTTCCACTGTAACACTACCAACTTCCAAAGGGGCAGTAAGCACCCTTCTCAAATGTCCTTCAGTCTCCCTATGGCCCTGGACTTACATTCTGTCTTCACTCCACCCAGCCTGTCTCTCTCCTCTTCCTGGTTTCTCTCCTTTATCTTTTCTCTTTCTCTTCTGCTTCTCTTTACTCTTCCCTTTAAAGAACAGAAGCAATGCATTTCCCCCATTGCCTCAAGCAGAGCAGCTTTCCCACTTAATGTCTCAGCATCCAGTGACAGTCATACATACAAAGTCACCCACATCCCCAGCTGGCTTGCCAAGATTGTCCCTGAACCTAGACATCTCCTTCTACACAGGAAGTTCTGGTGCCAGATTTTTAAGAAATCAGCATTCCACCAATCCTCTGAGATGCTGAGGAGGGAAGTTCCCACGAACAAGTCAATTTGGGAAACTGGGCCTGCTGGAGACCTGTCCTGGAATTTCACAGTGGGCTTGTTAAAATGCCTATGAAGTCCTCCAGTAGAGAAACCTGCTTAACTGTGAAACCCAGTGTTGCCAGAGCTCACTGGGCTATGGGTTAATAATACCTCTGATATCCCAAGGGATATACCTTAGGATATGCACACAAAAAGTTCGGAAAAGCCAAAGCAGTGTGCAATCAGGCCCTTGGAGCCCAAGTGCTAGGAAGAATGAGTGACCACATTACAGCAAGAACACTTGTCCTATTCCCAACTCACTGGGCGACCTTGGACCTACCCCATCTCCTCCAGGGCACCGGAGTTATAGGCTAGTTTGGCTTCCTGCTGTTCTTGACATTGTTTATTATGTGAGTCTGGTCACCCCTGTCCTGTAACTGCCTCACAGAGGTGCTCTGAGGATAAATAAGTCCATTATCTGCAGAGCGCTGAGAGCTCCTTTGAGAAAGACTTTACATAAATGCACGGTTATTCTTGTGCTTATATTAAATCGGTTATCAACCTTTTGAGCTGGTACAGTTCTCTGCACAGATTTTATGGAGTAATAGGAAAGAAACAGGTGATGTGGTCCCTAGCCAAGTGGAACTTTTGGTCCAGGTTGAGACAACTTGTCTATATGCCTGTGGGTCTACACACACACACACATACACACACACACAGGTAAGACACTCTGGAAATTCAGTATTTAAGCTAAACAACACTACCATTGTACTTCTGACAGATGACTTTGTCTCTACAGACATTTTCTGGTCATGGGATCATCTTTCTAAGGTATGAACATGAACTTATTTTACAGAAGAGAAAGCTGAGTCCGGAGAGATGATGGAATTCTCCAATAGCTCCTGGTGGGAAGTGATGGCAGGACAAACACAGGCAGCGTTAGTGAGTTTTCCATTGCTGTGACAAAATACCTGAGATAAATAATTTAAAAAGAGGAAATGTTTATTTTGGCTCATGGTTCAGAGGTTTCAATTCATGGTTGGTTGGTTCCATGCTTTCCCGCCTGTGCTGAAACAGCACATCATGGCAGGAATAGTGTGGGAGAGCAAAGCTCTCAAGGAAGCAGGTAAAGGAAAGAGAGACTGAGGAAGGGGATGGTGCGCCATTATCTGTCTTCAAGGACACACCCCAGTGATCTAACTTCCTCCAACTATGCCCCACCTAAAGGTTCCATCACCTCTGAATGGAACCATAGGCTGGTAACCATGCCTTTAGTATACAGGTCTTTGGGAAACAATTAAGATCTAAAACCAGGGATTCACAGCCTGTTGCTTTTTCCCCAGGTTTATATACAGATGTCCAGGAAAGTCTTACTGAAAAGAGCCTTTCCACCATGCCACGATTCCACACAAAGATCTTGACAATTGTGGCCATCCAATAGACGTTTTCAAGCTGACCAATCCTACATGGGTTTGAGCAGAAGCTGAGTATGCGCTGGACAGGTGAAATTCATTCATTCAGGTAATCACTCACTGGCATTTTGTTTTCATTTCTCATGTGCCATGGAAGGTATTCTGCTTTGGATGGTAATGAACAAAACCAAGTCCCTGCCCTCACCAGAACTTACATTCTGTAGAAAGTGTAGAAAATAAGCAAATAACTGCATGTGCTAATGACATGTAATGCTAAGTCCACTGTCTCACCCTACCCTAGTTTTCTTCATAGGAATATGAAGAAAACTAGGGTAGGGTGAGAAGATAGAGACTATGTTAAGGCTTGGACCAGAGGAGGGACAGTGTAGTCAGAGAAGCCTAATGGAAGGGGCTATATGAAGACAAACCTGTAAATGAGAATGAAGGGGCCTTGTGAAAATTGGGGCAATGAACCTCAGAAGCTCTGAGCTGAGCTTAAGCTGAGTGTGTCAAGGGGTGTGAGGAGACAGGTGTAGCTGAAGCAAAGTGTGTTGGGGTAGGAGACAAAGCAAGTCAGAGTTATAGAGGCATCAGGTAGAGCCCAGGCTGCAGTAAAAACTATTGTCAGGGTCCTTCCAAAACTGGTTCCCCAACCATGTGACAAAGTCACAATTAGGGGTACCACAGCACCTGACTTCTATAATTCTGATAAGCATGCTGGCTAATTGCTGACCCAAGTAGCATATACAACCAGGGCTGGAAAAGCACCTCTCTCCCGGGACAGTTGACACAAAAACCAAAGCAGGGAATGTTTTCCATTGCCATTTTCTGCAAGATGACCTAGCAATCCAGCAGAAGGGACTTACCTTTACTTCCTCATCCCTCAGTGAACACCTACCACATAATGCTGTCTAAAATGCATTAACACTTGTAAAACTCAACTGCAGTTTCTTTTAATTTTATAGAATCCTCTGACCTTCATCAGCACCCCACTAAATCAGAATTCAGCTTCTCATCTGAGGTAGAGTTTGACATAGGGATTAGACATGAGTCCTTGACAGCACCAAAAATATAAAGGAGGGACCCAGAACAAAGACAGTGAATGTACTGAAGGAAACAATGACCCCTATATTCATGTGCAAGTTCAAGCAGGATCAGCCCTGAAACTGGAGATTTCTGACCTAGAGTGTCCTATTTTATTCCTTTTCAATGATGGTTACTAGCCTCAGAGGTGGGGAGTGCACGACCTTTCCAGTACCAAGTTGCTGACACATGGTCAGAGAGTTGAATAAATGATTGTCATTTCCATGACATTTGTACCCATCCTTCCCTATCTACATCAGTTCTACACACACTCCACCTTCCTACACCAAGCAGATCTGTTTCTCCAAAACTCAGAAAGCAAACTCAATGTAGGACTGGACATGAGAGAAGAGAAGACCACTACCTATATTATGTGTTCCAACTCAGTTCTAAACCCTTAGAGAAAAAACCTCAATGTCTTTGTGTGGTAGAGCATGGTGGAATTGGGTTTTCAACTAGACTGGGTTCTGGACCCCGAGAGAATGAAGGAGAAGAGGAGACTGAATGGGGAAATCAGGACATGAAGTCAACCTCTCCTGCTCCAGTTTTCCTAGAGCTGAGCTGACCTATACTGATTACAAAACTGTCTTTATAATTTTGATTTTTTGATTGACACATAATAATTGTACATATTTAATGGGATACAATGTGACATTATGATAGATACATGCATTGTATAATGAAAATCAGGGTAGTTTGCAAATCCATCACTTTAAACATTTATCATTTCTTTGTGGTGAGAAAATATACACTGCATTATGGTTAGTTTCAACCACCCTCCTGTCCAGTAGAACACCAGAAATCATTCTTCCTATCAGATGACAAAAACTTCATCCAACATTGTCTAGACAGATGTACAACAGGAAGGGGATGCATTTTCATGAGCCTCAGTTCACAAGCCCCCTCAGAAGTACTTTCTGAACTTAGGGCCACAAGTCATCAGAGACACAAATCCTCCCCACCAGCAGCTCTTCTACATGGAAGTGATTGATATCAGTCCTGCAATACTTTCTGCAGAGAAATTGTGCTGAACAGAAGGGAAGCAAGGAGAAAGATAAACAGGGTACCCCCATCTCTTCTCCCTACTCTTCCCATCAGAATCAAGAGGAACCTGGTGTCTCCACTCCAGGGGGAAGAGGGGAAAGCCTACAACTGGGTCAACTACTGTGCTTTCAAAAGAGCCGTGAAACCCATAGCGCACTCTCTCTGATACAGTACCTACCAGCACGCGGCACTATGGAGCACTTGCAATGTGGCTAGTGTGAATTGAGGCATGAAGTAAGTGAAAAAATACAACTGACAGAGGGCAGTGGCACATGCCTGTAATCCCAGCAGCCCAGGAGGCTGAAGCAGGAGGATCCTGAGTTCAAAGCCAGCCTCAGCAACTTAGCAAGGCCCTAAGCAGCTCAGTGAGACCCTGTCTCTAAATGAAATACAAAACAGGGCTGGGGATGTGGCTCAGTGGTTGAGTTCAATCCCCGCCCAGTACCCCCCCCACACACACACACAAAAAAAAATTTACAACTGGATTTTTAATACTATGTATTAAGAAAAAGAATGTAAAATGTATCCATGATTTTTTATATCACTTTTCTTTCATTGATTATATTATAGCTATCTTGGACTAAAAAAGGTATTCAAAATGTATTCAAATTTCACTTGTTTGTTCTCTTTTTTAACTAGATTACTAAAAAATGTTAAAATTATGAATGGGGCTCACATTTGGTTCCTATTGGACAGCCCTAAACTAGAGGAAGAACAATGAATGTTGGCTAAATACAAGGACTACTGGTTCTTTCCAATCTGAGAACCCCCATGAATAAAAAGCGTTTAATGCCAATCATGCCTCAGTTTACCCAGCAAATATAAAGACTGATATAGAGAAATGGAAAGGCCATCAGCCTAAGCATCAAGAGTCCAGGCCCAGAGCTCCATCAGCCACACGTGTGACCGTGTCAGGAAGTCCAGCCACATCAGGGCCTCCAGTTAGCTGGTCGGCTGGAGTTGAGTTGCTTCCACCTCAGGCTCCCCTCAGAAGATGTGGAGTTTCCCAATTCCTTATTCCGTCTTCTTAGATAGCTGTTATTGGCTTCTGGAAAATCAGTTGCTCAAGAAGGGATGGCTCAGGAGGACCTTTTTGAATACAGAGGGGAAATGTGGGATTTGGGGCTGGAAAATTCTGGATTCAAATTTCTATTCTGCTGTTACAAGTCTCACAAGCTTTCACAAGAAAATCAACCTGAGTCGTGATTTCTTCATTTGTAAAGTAGGGGAAATAAAACAAAGCCTCAGTAAAAACTCCACTGGATACGCTCAAGTGCTAACGTAGAAACTGACATATAAATGGTAGCTAGTATTCATCTGTGTTCTTTTGAAATTTTGTATTCTTCGTTTAGTTGATTAAATCTTTTTTCCTCCTGGTGCTGGGGATGGAACCCAGAAGCATGGGAGGCAAGCTATCTACCACTAAGCTACACCTAAATCCTATTTTAAATTCAAGAGATGATCTAACCCTTGGAAGGATACTTGCTTAGTCCCCATCTAATAGAGAGCAAGGTGGTATGTTCCCTGGCTTCCAGTCAAGTTCCTTCTCTCACCCTTTGAGAAGTCCTCCACTCCCTCCCTTCTAGTTACCTTCATATCATCCAGATTTCTTAAACCTGGGCTCTCAGATTTCCCTAAACTGCTGCCCTGTGTGCCTAATTCATGAAACAATGCTTCCAAAAGTTCCAGATGCAAAATTTGCCCTTGGTCCCAGGTGGCAAGGTATAGAATGAACAGCCCCACAGCTTGGTTCAGAAACTCTCCCCAGAAGCACAGCAGGGTGAGACTGAGGGAAAGAGTCTGCCCAAGTAACAGGAGTAGGCAGAGGATTTGACAGGCAAGTGGCCAGAGCCAAGGAGGGGGAAAACACAGCTTTAATTAAACACAGTGTATCTAAATCAGAGAGGTGTGCTCAGGGAGCAGGGAAGGGTGAAATGGAATTTTTAGAAGTAAACAACTTTCCCTACCTTCTTAGTCTCATTAACATTGAAATGAACCCCCTGAGGAGAAGGAGCTCGCCTCTGTGCAGACCAGGGTGGAAAACTCCCCCAGCTTCAACAGGCTCCGTGCCCCTGCAGATCCCATCTGCCTGCCAGGCATCCCTTCCAGATCCCACCCTTGAGGGCACCTCCCTGCCTTTACAGCGGGGAGGTGAGATTTCCTAGGACAGGACCTTGGGAGAGAGAGGTCCAGGATGTCCCAGGGATCCTTGATCCTGGCTGGCTTTTCCTGGCTCATCCTACCCCCTCCCTTGCACACTTCTCCGCAGAGCAATCCCCACACATAAAAGTCACTAGGATGTTTCAGACCCAACAAGGCTGCCAACCTCTGCAGCTTTCCTCTCCCCCAGTTCAGGAAACTGGATTCTTACTTGGAGGCCCTACCAGGCTTCAGACTCTGTCTCTCTTGAGAGCAGCCAGATTAAAGAGGTTCTAGACTGACTTTAGGGGAATCAGCATTGAGTCTTACTTGCTGCTAACTTGACCTCAGGTCTAATCACTCCAAGTCTCTCTTATCTTTGCTGGCACCGCCCAGCACCCAGTTCTTACACCTGGGTCCCTTCTTATCCTTTCCCTCCTCCTTCTCCTCCTCTTCTTCTTTCTCTTATCCTCCTCCTCCTTCTTCTCCTCCTCCTCTTCTTTCTCTTCCTCCTTCTTCTCCTTCTCCTTTCCTATTGGTGCATAATAATTAATAGTAGGTCCTATTAATTATGCCCACAACAACATTTGATCACTTCTGTGTCCTCCTAGCGCCAAAGACTTGAAAGTGTCATGGATACCTGTCTGTTATTTGTCACCACGTTTTAGTGTCCCTTAAACATCCGTCTAGAGGCTTACTCTGCCAGCAGAAATATCCTGGCCCCAGCTTCTTTGTCCCAATGCCTTCTCCCACCTACTTGGAAACTTTATCATCTCTTGCTTTGGCACAATGCCTGGCACACAATAGAGAGTTAATAATATATGTTGAATGAATGAATGAGTAACAGAGTAAACCTGATGAGGGACTTGGGAAGGATTTAGGTAGAGCCAGCCCCTTGTACTTGCAAGTCCTCTGTGCACTGAGGCCTGCTAAGAGCCACCAGCTTTGTATAGATCATCCCCAAATTTTGATGACTTGCTTGGAACTATGTCAATGAAATGACCCAAATACATTTATACCCATTCGATAAACAACCAATCCTAATATTGATGTTCAATGGAATTTGCTGGCCAAAGTCAAGTTTAGCAGCCTCTTAAGTGACTCAATCAGCTCTTCATTTAGAGCAGAGGATTGCTGAAGCAAAGAAGAAGTAGGCTGGCTATACTGTCAACCACATTTTTCCCATTATTGACGATTCAAAAACATCTACTGCACAACCTCATTGAGCTACCCATGTAGATATCCTAAATATTTACCAAATAAATGACATGAATTTGAATGCAAATTAATGGTCCCTGAGCAATTAAAAAAATATATATATATCTGTAAGAAAAGTCTACAAGGTACTGGAGAGACCTTACCCAATATAGCCCATAATGAAGAATCACAGAGAGAAAATACTCAAAACAAAGCTTTTATGTTATGTGATTTTGCATACTTACCTTTTGTAAAAGCATTTATTTGTGATTCAGAGTCTTATTCAATTTCAACATTGAATGTTGAAAATTTTATGATACGAAAGTGAGAACTAGGAATGGAAATAAAGACTCAACACTGATTTTTGTATGAATTGTTAGAAATAGAAATGAGAAGATATGAGAGGTATCTTTTTATGTATAATGTATAAATTTTTTATACATTCCAGAAATCAAGCTTAAATCTCCCCTCCTTGAGAGTAGACTAGACACGGTTTTCATCTCTAACCAGCAGAATGTGGGAACGTGACATCATAGGACTTCCAGGACAAGGGCATCAGGATCTCTCCCTTGTTATCTTTTTTTTTTTTTTTTTTTTTAATTTTTTATTGTGGGTTGTTCAAAACATTACAAATTTCTTGACATATCATATTCCACACTTTGATTCTAGTGGGTTATGAACTCCCACCTTCACCCCATACACAGATTGCAGAATCACATCAGTTACACATCCATTGATTTACAAATTGCCATACTAGTGTCTGTTGTGCTCCGCTGCCTTTCCCATCATCCACCCTCCCCCCTCCCCACCTCTCCCCTCCCCTCCCCTCCTCTCTCTCTACCCCCTCCACTGTATAACCCTGAGGGTCTCCTTCCATTACCGTGCAATTTACCTTCTCTCTCCCTTTCCCTCCCACCTCTCATCCCTGTTAAATGTTAATCTTCTTCTCCTGTTCTTCGTCCCTACTCTGTTCTTAGTTACTTTCCTTATATCAAAGAAGACATTTGGCATTTGTTTTTTAGGGATTGGCTAGCTTCACTTAGCATAATCTGCTCTAATGCCATCCATTTCCCTGTAAATTCTATGATTTTGTCATTTTTTAATGCAGAGTAATACTCCATTGTGTATAAATGCCACATTTTTTTTTATCCATTCGTCTATTGAAGGGCATCTAGGTTGGTTCCACAGTCTTGCTATTGTGAACTGTGCTGCTATGAACATCGATGTAGCAGTGTCCCTGTAGCATGCTCTTTTTAGGTCTTTAGGGAATAGACCAAGAAGGGGAATAGCTGGGTCAAATGGTGGCTCCATTCCCAGCTTTCCAAGAACTCTCCATACTGCTTTCCAAATTGGCTGCACCAATCTGCAGTCCCACCAGCAATGTACAAGTGTACCCTTTTCCCCACATCCTCGCCAGCACTTGTTGTTGTTTGACTTCCTAATGGCTGCCAATCTTACTGGAGTGAGATGGTATCTTAGGGTGGTTTTGATTTGCATTTCTCTGACAGCTAGAGATGTTGAGCATTTTTTCATGTACTTGTTGATTGACTGTATGTCCTCCTCTGTGAAGTGTCTGTTCAGGTCCTTGGCCCATTTGTTGATTGGGTTGTTTGTTCTCTTATTGTCTAATTTTTTGAGTTCTTTGTATACTCTGGATATTAGGGCTCTATCTGAAGTGTGAGGAGTAAAGATTTGTTCCCAGGATGTAGGCTCCCTATTTACCTCTCTTATTGTTTCTTTTGCTGAGAAAAAACTTCTTAGTTTGAGTAAGTCCCATTTGTTGATTCTAGTTATTAACTTTTGTGCTATGGGTGTCCTATTGAGGAATTTGGAGCCCGACCCCACTGACTGTAGATCGTAGCCAACTTTTTCTTCTATCAGACGGCGCGTCTCTGATTTGATATCAAGTTCCTTGATCCATTTTGAATTCACTTTTGTGCATGGCGAGAGAAAGGGATTCAGTTTCATTTTGTTGCATATGGATTTCCAGTTTTCCCAGCACCATTTGTTGAAGATGCTATCCTTCCTCCATTGCATGCTTTTAGCCCCTTTATCAAATATAAGATAGTTGTAGTTTTGTGGATTGGTTTCTGTGTCCTCTATTCTGTACCATTGGTCCACACGCCTGTTTTGGTACCAGTACCATGCTGTTTTTGTTACTATTGCTCTGTAGTATAGTTTGAAGTCTGGTATCGCTATACCGCCTGATTCACACTTCTTGCTTAGCATTGTTTTTGCTATTCTGGGTCTTTTATTTTTCCATATGAATTTCATGATTGCTTTCTCTATTTCTACAAGAAATGCCATTGGGATTTTGATTGGCATTGCATTAAACCTATAGAGAACTTTTGGTAATATCGCCATTTTGATGATGTTAGTTCTGCCTATCCATGAACAGGGTATATTTTTCCATCTTCTAAGATCTTCTTCTATTTCTCTCTTTAGGGTTCTGTAGTTTTCATTGTATAAGTCTTTCACCTCTTTTGTTAGGTTGATTCCCAAGTATTTTATTTTTTTTGAAGATATTTTGAATGGAGTGGTTGTCCTCATTTCCATTTCAGAGGATTTGTCGCTGATATACAGGAATGCCTTTGATTTATGCGTGTTGATTTTAAATCCTGCCACTTTGCTGAATTCATTTATTAGCTCTAATAGTTTCTTTGTAGAGCCTTTTGGGTCTGCTAGATATAGAATCATATCATCTGCAAATAGTGATAATTTAATTTCTTCTTTTCCTATTTTTATGCCTTTAATTTCTTTCGTCTGTCTAATTGCTCTGGCCAGTGTTTCGAGAACTATGTTGAAGAGAAGTGGAGAGAGAGGGCATCCCTGTCTTGTTCCAGATTTTAGAGGGAATGCCTTCAGTTTTTCTCCATTCAGAATAATGCTAGCCTGAGGCTTAGCATAGATTGCTTTTACAATATTGAGGTATGTTCCTGTTATCCCTAGTTTTTCTAGAGTTTTGAACATAAAGGGATGCTGTACTTTGTCAAATGCTTTTTCCGCATCTATCGAGATGATCATATGGTTCTTATTTTTAAGTCTATTGATGTGGTGAATAACATTTATTGATTTCCGTATATTGAACCAGCCTTGCATCCCAGGGATGAATCCTACTTGATCATGGTGTACAATTTTTTTTATATGTTTTTGTATCCGATTCGCCAGAATTTTATTGAGGATTTTTGCATCTAGGTTCATTAGAGATATTGGTCTGTAGTTTTCTTTCTTTGAAGTGTCTTTGTCTGGTTTAGGTATCAGGGTGATGTTGGCCTCATAGAATGAATTTGGAAGTTCTCCCTCCTTTTCTATTTCCTGAAGTAGCTTGAAAAGTATTGGTATTAGTTCTTCTTTAAAGGTTTTGTAAAATTCTGCTGTATACCCATCGGGACCTGGGCTTTTCTTAGTTGGTAGTCTTTTGATGGTTTCTTCTATCTCCTCAATTGATATTGGTCTGTTTAGGGTTTCTATATCCTCCTTACTCAATCTGGGCAGATCATATGACTTAAGAAATTTATCTATGCCTTCACTATCTTCTAATTTATTGGAGTATAAGGATTCAAAATAGTTTTTGATTATCTTCTGTATTTCTGAAGTGTCTGTTGTGATATTGCCTTTTTCATCCCGTATGCTAGTAATTTGAGTTCTCTCTCTTCTTCTCTTCACTAGCATCGCTAAGGGTCTGTCGATTTTGTTTATTTTTTCAAAGAACCAACTTTTAGTTTTGTCAATTTTTTCAATTGTTTCTTTTGTTTCGATTTCATTAATTTCAGCTCTGATTTTAATTATTTCTTGCCTTCTACTTCTTTTGCTGTTGTTTTGCTCTTCTTTTTCAAGGATTTTGAGATGAAGTATGAGATCATTTATTTGTTGGTTTTTTCTTTTTTTAAGGAATGAACTCCAAGCAATGAATTTTCCTCTTAGAACTGCTTTTAATGTGTCCCATAGATTCCGATATGTTGTGTCTGTGTTTTCATTTATCTCTAAGAATTTTTTAATTTCCTCCTTGATGTCTTCTATAACCCATTGATCATTCAGTAACCTATTGTTCATTCTCCAATTGATGTATGCTTTTTCCTTCCTTCTTTTATCGTTGATTTTCAGTTTCATTCCATTATGATCAGATAAGATGCATGGTAATATCTCTACTCCTTTATATTGTCTAAGAGTTGCCCTGTGACATAATATATGATCTATTTTTGAGAAGGATCCATGTGCTGCTGAGAAAAAAGTGTAACTGCTTGATGTTGGGTGGTATACTCTATATATGTCAATTAGGTCTAGGTTATTAATAGTGTTATTGAGTTCTATAGTTTCCTTATTCAACTTTTGTTTGGAAGATCTGTCCAGTGGCGAGAGAGGTGTGTTGAAGTCTCCCATGATTATGGTGTGGTGGTCTATTAGACTCTTGAACTTGAGAAGAGTTTGTTTGACGAACATAGCTGCACCATTGTTTGGGGCATAAATATTTATGATTGTTATGTCTTGTTGGTGTATGGTTCCCTTAAGCAGTATGTAGTGTCCCTCTTTATCTCTTTTGATTAACTTTGGCTTGAAATCTATTTTATTTGATATGAGTATGGACACGCCTGCTTGTTTCCGAAGTCCATATGAGTGATATGATTTTTCCCAACCTTTCACCTTCAGCCTATGTATGTCTTTTCCTATCAAATGCGTCTCCTGTAGGCAGCATATTGTTGGGTCTTGTTTTGTGATCCATTCTACTAGCCTGTGTCTCTTAATTGGTGAGTTTAAGCCATTAACATTTAGGGTTATTATTGAGATATGGGTTGTTCTTCCAGCCATATTTGTTTATTTCTGTTACTAAACATTGTTTGTTTTCCTCTTTGATTGTTTCCCCCCCCCTTTACTGTCCTACCTCCCACTGTTGGTTTTCATTGTTATTTTCCATTTCCTCTTCCTGTAATACTTTGGCTAGGATGTTTTGAAGAGATGGTTTTCTAGCTGCGAATTCTTTAAACTTTTGTTTATCGTGGAAGGTTTTAATTTCATTCTCCATCCTGAAGCTTAATTTCGCTGGATACACAATTCTTGGTTGGAACCCATTATCTTTCAGTGTTTGAAATATGTTATTCCAGGATCTTCTAGCTTTCAGAGTCTGTGTTGAAAGATCAGCTGTTATCCTGATTGGCTTGCCCCTAAATGTAATCTGCTTCCTTTCTCTTGTAGCTTTTAAAATTCTCTCCTTATTCTGTATGTTGGGCATCTTCATTATAATGTGTCTAGGTGTGGATCTCTTATGATTTTGCACATTCGGCGTCCTGTAGGCTTCTAGGATTTGGGATTCTGTCTCATTCTTCAAGTCTGGGAAGTTTTCTTGTATTATTTCATGGAATAGACTGCTCATTCCTTTGGTTTGGAGCTCTGTACCTTCCTGTATCCCAATGACTCTTAAGTTTGGTCTCTTAATGTTATCCCATATTTCTTGGATGTTCTGCTCATGGATTCTTAACAGTCTTGCTGAGCTGTCTATGTTCTTTTCCAGTTGAAATACTTTGTCTTCATTGTCTGATGTTCTATCTTCTAAGTGTTCTACTCTGTTGGTAGTATTCTCCATTGAGTTTTTAAGTTGGTTTATTGCTTCCTGCATTTCTAGGATTTCTGATTGCTTGTTTTTTATAACCTCTATCTCCCTGTATAGTTGATCCTTTGCTTCCTGGATTTGTTTGCGTAATTCGTTGTTGAAGTGATCTTTCATTGTCTGATTTTGCTGTTTAATGTCTTCCTTGATACTCCAGATCATCTGAAGCATGTATATCCTGAATTCTTTATCTGACATTCCATCTGCTGCATCTTTTTTTTTTAATATTTATTTTTTAGTTGGACACAATATCTTTATTTATTTACTTATTTTTATGTGGTGCTGAGGATTGAACCCAGGGCCTCACATGTGCTAGGCGAGCGCTCTACCGCTGAGCCATTTTTGCTATCTTGAATCAATTGATTTGGAGAAGCCAGTTGTTGTGTGGTAAGGAAAGCTCAGACAAAGTTGGAGAAAAGTTAATGTGGCAAGGAAATGAGGCCTCCTGCCAACATCCAGAGAGAAACTAAGGCCATGAGGGGAAGTGAGCCACAGTGGGAAGGAATTCTCCTACCCAGGTCAAGCCTTCAGGTGACCTGGGCAGATCCTCACAACAACCTCGCAAGAGACCCTGAGCCAGAATTACCCATATAAGCTATTCCCAAATTCCTGTTGTAAAGAACCTGTAATATGATAACTACTAAGCTTTGAATACATAGTAATGGATAACTATGGAGAAGTCAAGAGACCTCAGTGTTCCAAACATGATTAGAACCAAAGACCAAGGGTGGTGGTGGGTTTTTCTATACCTACCAGAAGTTCCAGCTCCTATCCTAGGGACGAGAAAAAGCTTGGCTCTTTACAGCTTGTTGGGCTGGTCTTCCTGTCTCACAGTGCTGTGCTTCCTATGTGTCCCTCAAAAGCCCATGTATTCACGGCCTGTCCCTCAGCTTGTGGCATTACTGAGAGGTGGTGGAACCTTTTACAGGCAGGGTCTAGTTGGAAGACTTCCAGCCATCTAGGAGCATGCCCTTGAAAGGGACACTGAAACCCTGGCCCCTCTTTTCTCTCTCTCTCTCTCTCTCTCTCTCTCTCTCTCTCTCTCTCTCTCTCTCTTTCTCCCTTCCTGACCATTATGAAGGGAGCAGCCTACTCTGCCATATGCTCCCTGCCATGATATACTGCCTTGCCCAAAAGCAATAGAGTCAACCAAGCATGGAATGAAACCTTTAAAACTAGGAGCCAAAATAAACCTTCCCTCTTTTTAAGTTGGTTATCTTAGATATTTTGTTACAGTAATGAAAAACTGACTAATACATTAAGTCATAAGGCCTATAGGACTCCTCCATAATGCTGACAATGCCTGGTAAGCTTCCCGGTTTGGAAACCAAAGCTGTATCCAACACATCTATGCAGAGATCTTTTCCAGAGCCCCAAACAGAATCTTAAAGAAGGCCCACTGTCACGATTAGTTAGAACATGCTGAGGTTATCACCATCAAAAAACCTCTCAAAAAAAAAAAAAAAAACCTGGATTTTGGGTTGTGAGGAATGAGATCCATCAACTAATGAAGCAATTTAATAGCATCTTCTGCCTTCCCGAATTCTCCTATAATTTGATAATACATTGTGTTAGGTGTAAATTATTTAGTACACTCTTTTAGGAAGCTGACTACTTCTAGGAATCATTAAAAGGGAGGAAACTCTTCTTCTGCCCTATGAATAACTGAATTTTATCTTTATTGGAGGAAAACAGGGACCCGTTAGAGGTGAGAGTGGCCTATGATTTCCACAGATTGGACTCTCCTAACAGGAAGCCCAATTCCTCTCTCTTTGCTTCTTACTCCTCCATTTCTTGGACCTGTGAGAAGCCCCCCTTCTGAGGCTGTCTCCGAGTGACATGGCATAGGAAGCTCTGAGAGTAGGTGTCTTTCTCCCAAGCAGGCCAAAGAATATTCATCCTTGTAGAAATTAACTAGTGAGGCAAAAGGATTATAAATCACCATAGAACCAAACTGGATCCACTTTCCTGCTTTTTATATATTATCAGTAAGATCAACGACATTTGCTCTGCTGCCTGGCAGGTATTAAATTCATCTCATTGTGCTTACTTTGTTTGTCCAATGCACACGCCTAACAATAAAAGAAGGGTTCGTCCAGAGCTCCTAAGAAATCTAGGTCTTTATCAAAGTCTATATATCATGGCTAGGTAGCCTCAGCAAGCTATTTCTTCCCCAAATAGAGCCAGTATTGAGGCTTCTGAAGCCTCACATTTTGAATTCCATGAAATGAGAGTACATTTTGTAGGGGACACGAAGAGAAAAAATTAGTATCAACTATAGAGTAGTCATTAAAGATTTAATTTGCACAGGGGCCCACCTAGTGGATTATTACAGTGCCCATTCAACAGATGAGGAAACAGAGATACAAAGAAGCTATTTTGACTTAGATGGCATTCCTAGTAAGGTGGTGAAATCAGGACTGGGACACTGGATCTGAAGGCAGAGCCCATGTATCTTCTATTATGCCTTGCCACAGTCCGGCTGCAGCAAAATAATCGGGGGTGACGAACAACTTGTGTACATTGATACAGCAGGAGTGGGAGCCGTTTATTGTAGGACAGGAGGGGTATATATACATTCCACACAGCTTATCTTAATTAGCATAAACTAAATACAGCAGTCAACCAATAAGGAATCTCTACACTTAATGGCTCGCTGGCGTTACTTCACAAACCACTCCCTCTGGCAAAATGCCAGGCGCCATCTTGACTTGTTTACAGACCCTAACAATGCCTCCTTGGATTATAGGTAGGAAAGGGGTGAGAAGGTAGCAAGGATTCATGGGGCATTATAGGTGTTCTTAGCTTTCAAAAATAATAATAATAATAAAATCTAATAAAAATAATCTAGAGTCTTCAAATAATTACCTAGATGTTTGGTAGAAGTTTTCTTTGTGTTTTCTTCTACTTGTGAGCCAACCCACAGTTCTACAACCAGAAAAAAAAATCTGAAACTTTACTTTTCAAATGAGCTACCAACTAGAATCAGATCAACTATGGAACCAACCGAGTGTCCTTCAACAGACGAATGGAGTAAAAAAAGGTCACTCAGCCTTAAAGAAGAATAAAATTATTCTTATTACTCAGCCTTAAAGAAGAATAAAATTATTGCATTTGCCAGTAAATAGAAGGAGCAAGAGAGTTTCATGCTCAGTGAAATAAGCCAATCCCAAGGAACTAAAAGTCAAATGTTCTTTCTGATATATGGATGCTGATTCACAATAGGAGGGTCCAGTGAAGAATGAGGTACATTGGATTAGACAGAGTGGAGGGAGGGGGTATGTGGGTAGGAATGATAGTAGAATGAACATTATGACCCTATGTGCCTGTATGATTACACAACCCATGTAACTCTACACCATCTACAACCAGAAGAATGAGAGGTTATATGCCATTTATGTGTGATGTGTCAAAATGCATTCTATTGTCATGTATAACTGATTAGAACAAATAAAAACTAGAATCAGGGATGTTGAGAGGTCGGAAGGAGAAGGGTACAATTCTGCTGATATTTCAGTTCAACCAAATCTCTATTCCATGTTCTCATTCTTAACACTTGCCATGCACACTGTCTCTCGAAATAATAATAAGCTATTTCTTTGTGAAAAATAAATGGCCACCAAAGGAGTTAAAAAGATGTTTAAATTTTATTTTAAAGTTTAAACGTAACTCTTTATGGAAAGGTTACAAGGGGAAGATTCAGAAATATATCCAGACATGCCTTTCTAAATTGGTGCAAATTACGAAATCTGGAAAAGTCTTAGTATCTTTCTTTTCCAAAAGCGCAGGGTGTATTATAAAGCAAACTTCCATCTGCATGGCTGCGGGAATGCACAGAGGAAAGAAACATGATTAAAACCCCAACCTCCCAAGACTCTACACACAAACATTGGAAAACCATGTGAGAACTGGAACAGGATAGCATATGGTTGATTAACACAGAGGAGGAGGCATCAATAAGTTCTGGACATTCAGAGGGAGCCAACCACTGACCTAGAAATGTAGAGTACAACACATTTTTATTTCAATTAAAGAATATTGGGGAAAAAATGCTAGGCATGGTGGGAACGGAGCAGAAAGAAGAGATGGGAAAATATTTACATACCTCTATACGTATGAGTATATTATAAGCTTTCCAGTTAAACAAAAATCATTTTAAAGGCATCCACTTTATAGAACCTAGTCAGGGGTTAGACTTAGAGAAGGTATTCAAATTCTTTTGAATTATAGTATTACAGTCCTTGAAATGGTAGATGTTTGGTAGAAGTTTTCTTTCTAGCATTTGTGTAGGTCTGTGTATGAATGCGTGTGTATTTATATGTATGTGTTGATATGTAGGTATGTGTGTGTGTGTTCATGTGAAGATGGGGTGTCTTCGTAGAAAACAGGAGATCCAGAGATGCAGACTGAGCTCTCCATGCCTCTTAAGTCAATGGAGACTTGAATCCCTGTGGGAATCACCTCACTACAAAGGAACTCAACTCTCCATATCAAGTGGATGCAGCAGGGCTCTCTTCTGTTCAAAGTAACTATGTGGATAAAGTAAAGCAATTCACCACAAGCCTTTCCAAGGCTTTGATCTGAAAATAATATGGAGGGAAAATGATAACAATAATTAACAAACAGCTTTCAACTCCAGAAACCCCAAAGCCGGGAACCTCATTGGCGGGAAGCATTGCTGAAATAAGATCCCCAGTACCTGGGTTGGACCAAGCCTTCAAGGCCCAATCCTGCAGAGCTCCACCCCTCTGAGCACCCCCTCTGCTCAGCTGGCTGTGAAACTGAGTAGCTGAAGGCAAGAAGGGAGGCCACCCTCCAAGGAAAAAAGCCAAGGAAGGTCGTGTGCCCTGGCTCTGAGGTCAGCAGGTGTCCAGGCTTCCCCAGGTCCTTTACCTGCTGGGTGATCTCACCTGCTCTGCCCCTGGCAGGACAGTGGGGATGAGGTGGATTCTCCACCACTGATCTTGCCTGCCTTTTCAGCGGAGACACTGAAGCTGAGAAATCTCCTGGACCTGCACCCTAATGGCGCTTTAAAAATGAGTTACTCTTTGGATGTGGCAGGGTTTGCCCAATGGCTAGTGGGGAAGAAAAATGTAAAGCAAAAAAAAAAAAAAGTGGGGGGGAGGGGGAAAAAAAACCCAAAGCAACATTATCAGCCAGCTTTGATCTCAAGACTGTTTCATTACTGCGCTCTGGGTTAAAGGGAAGAGAACAAGAAAGCAACACTTCAGGCAGGAAATGTCTGTTATTCAGAAATGTAATATAATTATGTGTCTGGATGGCCCAGTTTATCAGACAGTGTTTTCTGGGACGGGATGTGGTGGGGTTAGGCAGATCATCTCCTCTCTGCGCCAGCTCCTTCCCACCCCCAGACCCCTTCCTCCCCTCCCCTCCACCTTTTCTTTTCTTTTTCTTTTTTTTTTCCTCCAGGACACTTCCAATTTCCCAGGTTTCGTGACCACTTACATGTCTTTCCTGAGTGTTTTTATATAGCGTAGGAAATTGGGTAATGAAAGCCGAGTCATACATTTCTGCTTTATGTTTCCAAAGAAGCAAGTGTGACTGTCAGGTTTACAAAAGATTGTTTATGTTCACTGGCGTGAAATGGGGAGCGAGCGTTCGGAGCAGAGAGAGAGAAAGGCCGGCCAGGCTGGGATGACAGCAACGCATTCATCCTCCACGCTACAGCAGACAAAGCGCGGTCCCTGCCTGACAGGGACCATAAATCATGGGCAGGAGATGCTGTACCTCCAGCTTATCCCATTCCAGATGACAAACACACAATAACCCACAGCACAGCACTTCCTCTGGCTCCCCCTCCCTCCTCCTCTTCCTCACCTTCCTCTCCTCCCTCCTTTCTCCCTCCCTCATTTTATCCTAGCACCTCGACATTTTCCCCTCTTCTCCCTCCTCTCTCTCCCTTGCCCTGGTTTCCTGCCTCTTTTCTCTCCTCTGCTTTTCTTATTCCCTTGCTCTCTGCCCTGTCTCTTTCTTTCTTTTCTACCTCCTGTCTGGGGAGCTCATTTCTTTCTTGGGATTTTCTTCTTTGCTGTTCTTTTCTGCCCCCCCCCCCATTTCTTTCAGTCCCTTGCTGGTCTCCCATCTTTGTTTGTATTTGCCATCTTTGTTTCCTGTTATTTTATCTTCTCCCCATTCTTCCTGGCCCCCTCTTTTTTTCTCCGCCACATCCCTTCCAAGTCACCCAAGCTGCTCAAAAGAAGAACTTGACCTCAAATCTGCAGACCCTTTTGGTATGGCAGCAAAGAGAGAAGAGAGAAGCCACATTCCTTAGAAGTGGGGACCCTGGCACTGTGACCTGTCTGGACCCTGACTTGGGACAGTCTTAGGAGCAGGAGGGCTCTAGCTTATGGCCACAGGATCCAGGATGGATTTATACCTTAGCAATCAGAGCAACAGGAAATCCCAGAGCCAGCACAGAAATCCTCTCAGCAAAATAAGAGTCTGCGGGTGTGTAACTCTGGACACACTCGGGCACAGTCCTATGTTGATGACATCTATTCTTCCCCAAGCCTCACTCCACCCTGTTGATATGCTGTCAAGAGTTTACTTCGGAGCAACTCCAGGAAGGCATTTTCGGCATCGGTACTTGGTATTCCTGTATATAATTATATGGGGGGACCTTGGCCAATACTTAGAGTGCATGTATATATGTCAGCTCTCCTCAGTCAGGGATTTTAGGAAAAGCCTGGATGTGAAAGACTAAATCTAAGAGTCTTCTCTTACAGGCCTTATTCCAGCTGCTTATAACCAAACTCTCTCTGAAAGAAGAATCATCCTACCCATTCCCAATGTCCTCCATCCCCTGAGGAACACCCTCCCTCTCCCAGGTAATGAGATTCTCGAAAGCTAAGGGGTTAAAGCAAAGGTAAATAGATAAATTTCTTTGCCAATCTGGTTCAGGATTTCCTGGGTCAGGGTGAGCGGCTCCTCCCTAAGAGGCCACCCCCTCACTCCCAGAGCTGGCTTGGCTAACAGCTCATTTCTTATTTAACTCCACACGAAGCACCGGGATTGACTGCATACAATCACCAATGCAGACTTAGATTGCACTAGCAATACAAAAATAGCTCATGGTCTTATAGGGTTCTCCCTCCTCTGACTTATTTCTGCTTATCAATATAGCACTTTAAAATTCCAAAATGCTAATCCTCAAGGAATACTCAATCTGCATTTGGCTTTTCCAGAACCTTGTGACCATGTCTTTAGCTCTTTGGAAATGGAATCCTGACCAAGCAGCTAGAGCCTCAGGCTCCTAGGACCAAAAGTGGCTTGGCCCTAGGTATAAGGTGTGGTTCACAAGGGTAGCCCTCAGCCCACCAGACCAGGGATAGCTACCAGAAAAAGGCTGTCCATGCTCATGTCGGGGACTCCCGACGACAAAGTACAGCAGAAAGAGTCCGCTTGCTGTTGAGTCAACTCAGAGCTAGGCATGACCCTGGGTGGGGCATTTCAAGATGTAGAGGGGCTCAACTCATCCTTCATCCAGACAGCACCTTTGTAGTACAAGGCCAAGATCCAGCTTGAAAGAAAGATGGCACATATTAGAGAAAACTGGGTGACCATGTTCTGGGATAATTAATGAAGCCTGGTCGGGAAGAAACTAGCAATCAGGCAAGACACAGAGAAAGCACTCCCCTGCCCATGTCGTCCCTCTGCTAGAACTTGCTGGGAAGGGGGAAAGGACTATCTGCTTGGACAACCCTTAAATCGATGTATCCTAATTAACGAAGGATTTAATTCATCAAAGTGACGGCAACTCTATTTATATCACCTCCTTCAACGGGGCTTAGGGTTGGGCTCTGAGTTTTATTACTTTCTCTCTCTCTCTCCATCTCTCCCCCTTTTTCCTTCCCCTCTCAGCTTTTCTAGTAAGATTTAAGGAGGAGGGTAATTTTGAGTAGGGGATTGTTAACCATCTCCCTTAATAGGCCCCCTTGGCCCTCCAGTTGGGCCTCAAAAACATCACAGGCTCAATGCACAGGCAAGGGTGATGGCTAGGGCTGCCCAGAGGCCTGGCAGTGAAAGAGAGAGGACCTCCATGCAGGCACACATGCCATGTGCCATCATGGATCACAGTGCTGTCCCCAGCAGGTCCCTAGAGAGCTCCTCATTTTTAGGGATGAGGACACTAAGACTGGGAGGGAGGGAGTGTGACGATCCAGATGACACAGCACATCAGTGGCAGAGCGGGACCCAGACCTCCCAAGGAGTCAGGATCCTTCCACACCCCACTCTGGCTGCCACCTCGACACTGCCAGGACCCTGCCAGGACCCTGCCGGGACACCAACCAGCCCCCTCAGTGCTGGCTCCTTCCTCAGGGTTGAGCCACACTCTTCTTTTATCATTTCTTATGATTAGCTCCATTCCCCATCGTTATTAAAAATAGTTAACACTCATTAAATGCTTACGATATGTGAAGCCCTATGCTGCATGCTTTATCTAAGTTAATCTGCCCCACATTATGAGGTGGTTCCTGCTTTTCATCCATATTTTAAGAAGGAGAAACAGACACAAAGAGATTAAGTGACTTGCCAAACAGAAGATGACTAACCACTAAGCCCATTCTTTTAGCCACTAGCTATAATACCACTTTTAAATTAAAATTACTCCCAAAGGGCATTAAATTAAGCTCTTTACATTTTAGTGTGAATGAATTTAACAGGAACTTTGTGTTCAAAGAGACATTTCCCCAGCAAGAGCTCTCTGAAGCTGTGGGGAAACCAAAGCTCTTCTTCCCTGTTTACCCAAGGCTGAGCCTCTGCGCCCCCCCCCCCCACAGCTTGGATGCCAGAAGTGAGGGAGATGTCCTTGTAAGGCCAGCGTTGATGACCTAGCCACAACAGCAGTATTGGGCAGCAGCAGCTATCTGCCCCGTAGCCCCCACCACCCACGTAACCTTCCAGAACATATCCACTTATTTCTCTTTCGTTGCCCAGGACATAGAATTCCAAGGGGGCTTGTCCCTGTCTTGAAAGGCCCCATGTTATATCTGTAATTAACTGGGCCTATTAGACTCCAAAAAAGGGAGAGAAAGAAGAAAACCGAGTCTTGGCCCATAGGGTTCTGGCCATTCCTCATTCACTGTAGAATACAGGTCCAAAGAACAGTCCCCTTCCCAGAAAAGAGGGAGTGTGAGGGAGGAGGTGCCAATCACAGACGCCAGGAGGCTCCTGGGTAAAGAGCAGAGCCTTCCCTCCGAATTGGGCTGCTTGCACACCCCATCAGTCAGCACCAGGATGAAAGGGCTATAAAACCAACACAGCGCCTGAGACTGTATGAAAATATATATCCTGATGTGTCAGGAATACCTGGCGCGCCTTTAACCTCAACTTCAGATGAACCAACACGCCTCGGAGCACATTTATATGCAAAGGCATATAATATGTCCCCTGTATCTAATTATCTGTCAACCTGAGGCAGTTTGTTTTCCAAATCGGCCTCTCGGCTGTGACTTTACGAGGTCATAAAGAAAACGATGCCACTCTGCGCTGAAACGCAAGGAGAGCCTGGATCAACAAATTATACCCCTTAATGGTGTCTCTCGGCCTGCAGAACCAGGCCCGGCAGAAAGGACGCAGGCGCGGCCCTGTCCCTTACTCCCTGCCATTTGCCTGCTGAAGTAGCCTGACGTAAGAGGCCTGAGAGCATCCAGGCCCAGGGCAAGGCCAATGAGAAAGTACTCCCTTCTCTTGCTGGGCTGTCCTCAGCCTGGCGGCTCTTCCTGTGCGATGCCTGTGTACCAAGTTTTTCACCCGAACACCTCCAGAAACACCACTGTGCCAGATGTCTCCACAGTCTCCACTACCAGCTCTGACCTTCTTGAAAGGATGGCCAACGTCCTCCAGGGCAGCTTTAGCTCCTGATACCCTGAGGATCTTTGGTCCCAGAGGAGGAGACTTGGATCCACTCTACGTGAGACTCCCACCCACCTGCATGAACCCAAATATCAAGATCCCATATTCCATAGGAGAGTTGATTGGGAGATGTTTTAATTCCACCCTTATATCTGGAGGAAGAAAATCTGGGGACTCTCTTAAACTTGTAAGCAAGAGAAGAAAATTCCTTCTCCCAAAATAGGGAAGGTAGGTGGCAGCAGCAGCAGCAGGAATGTATTGTGCTGAATCGCTCCGGCAAGGCCATCTCTCTCTGCCAAGCTCAGCAGCGTGCAAGCGCGCGCGCACACACACACACACACACACACACACACAAAGAGAAAGGGCGGAGGAATGGTCCCGGCACACAGTCTTCAGCTCCTATTAGTCCTCCTCTGATCTTTAGCAGATTAATTAGGAAGTTTGTCAGGAACCAGCCGTGAACCCCAGCCGCTCCTCTCTGGGAGTGGTAATGGTGCCAGCGAAATCCAAGCTGCAGGAATTCCTCTACCCACGCTGCTCCTATGATTAATGATAGAAAGGAATAAAAAAAGAGGGGTCAACAGCTGAGTGCAAGGCAAGTTGCTAGACAGGGAGTAATTAAGATACTTGGGTAAATATGATTAATAAGCTCAAACTGGCAGGGTGTGCAGTAAACAAGGACTAACCAGATGGTCCCCTCTCTTCTGAGAAGGCTGGGCACTTGGAAACAAGGGGGAAGGGGGGAGACCAAAGGAGGAGGGAAGGGAGGGCAATCCAAAAGGCGACTGGGACTTCACTTTCTTTAGCTGACCCTATCTGGAGGGCAAGGTTGGGTCCCTGGGGAGAGATTAAAACAGGAAGGTGGCTTGGAGACTCACCACCAATCCTCTTATCCAGGCACCAAATAGCTGCATGTAGAGGGTTCCTGCTCAGACTCTCGAGGCTCACTCTCCAAGCTGCAGGCAAAACATTTAGTGTACTGGGTCTTGTCACCAGACTCATTTGCTTGGGCTGCTGCTGTAATAAAGCACCACACCCCATAGACTAGGTTGTTTATAAACAGCAGAAATGAATTTTCTCACAGTTATAGGGGCTGGAAGTCCAAGGTCAAGGTGTGGTTCCTCTTGAGGGCTGTGAAGGAGAATCTGTTCCAGGCCACTCCTCCAGCTTCCAGTGATTTTTCAGGCAATCTTTGCTATTCCTTGGTCATAAACACATTGTCCCAATCTCTGCCTTCATCTTTACGTGACCCTCTCCCTATGTGTATGTGTCTTGTCCAAATTGTGCTTTTTTATGAGGACAACAGTCACACTGTGTCATGCCTACCCTAATGACTTTATCTTAATAGATTAAGATGTAAGCTATTTCCAAAGAAAGTCACAATCAGAGGTCTAGGAGTTACAACTTCAACAAAGGAATGATGGGGGGGGGGACTAATTCAGCCTCTAACAGTCCTTTATGAGGTTAACAAACAAACCAAAAAGCCAGTTCCTGCTCAAAAGGGACCTGAGTCAAAAAGGAAAAAGGAAAAAAAAAAAAGCACAACACCATTTAGAAGGGAGATAGATACAACATGGACTTCCATTTCTCAGCTCTTTGGTTAAAAAAGAAAAAAAAATTCTTACTCCAAGTCATAAACAGATCCTTAAAAGAGCATCCTTCTCTCTCTGTCTCTCTGACATCAAGACAGACTAGGATTTTGAGAGATAAATTTTAGAAAGAGCCAGAAATGTCAAGCACAATGGCACAACCCTGTAATCCCGGCAATTTGGGAGGCTGAGGCAGGAGGATTACAAATTCAAGGCCAGCCTGGGCTACTTAGTGAGAACCTGTATCAAAATAAAAGAGAAAGGACTTAGAGTGTAGCTCATCGGTAGAGCACCTCTGATTCAATCCTTTGTACCACAGATAAACAAAGATCAGGGTCAGTTGTTTCCAAAGAACTTGATAACAGAAGTATCTACTAGCCTTAGAAGAGAAGACCTGATTTATCTTAACTAGCAGAAAGGTATCAAGGTATCTCCACCTACAGATAAGGGTAGTTATGTCATGTCTAAGACATTGCTGGGGAGACAAAAGAAATACAGGATTAGTCCCTGCCCTAAAGCAACATAGAATCTGCATTCCTGTATGAGTTTTCTGTGGCTGCTGAAACAAATAACCAACGTGAAGCAAGGAAAATTTGTTCTCTCATAGTTCTGGAGGTCAGAAATCCAAAAATCAGTACCATTGGGCAGAAATCAAGGTATCAGCCCTCCAGGGAGCTCTAGGGGAGAATGTGGCAGCCCATAGCATTCCTTGGCTTATGGCTGCACCAGTCCAGTCCTCAAAGCTAGTACCTTCAAATCTCTCTGCTCTTTTCACCTCACCTTCTCCTCTGTGTAAAATCTCCCTCTGTTTCCTCTGCTCCCCCTGCTTTCCTTTTAGAAGGACACATATGATTTCACTTAGGGCCCACCTGGATAATTCAAGTCAAACTCTCCAACCTGAGACACGTAACCACATCTACAAAGAGGTTTTTTTTTTTTTTTCAGACTACTGAAATTTCCATAGAATTTCCTTTTTCTAATCACTTCTATCATTGGGTCTCTGTGAAGCTAGACAGCTAGGTCTTTGCCCTTATTCTGCTCATATGGAAAACAGGCAAGTGTGTAGCACAGTGTACTTCCCTAGAGAAAGTCAAAAGTCAGGTTTGGGTTGGGACTTGGGGGATCCTTAATCTCTGGCTATAAATCACTTCTCTCTCGCGTATTATAGATATGTTAAAAACATTTTTAAAGGGGGCATTGAAAATGACAAGGGTTGCCAACTTCTTATCTGGCCAAATAAAGCACACTAATAAAAAACTTATCCTATACATTTTATTTCATAAAAGAAACCACTTTAATTCTAGAAATCAAAGTGAGAAGGATTAATCTCAGAAGAGTCCTCCAGAAAAGATTTTTGGCAATCTGACACCTGGTGTGACCCACACTGTTCTATCCTTCATTGTACCCAAGGTGGTAACAATTCATTAAGGGCCTTTTTGAAAAATCCCTTCTCAGGACTGGAATCTACTTTCAACAGCTGACTCAGTCGGCCTCAAAAGCCCACAGATGTAAACTTCACAAAGACCAGAGAGAAGGAAAGAGACTTCATCAGCACTGTTGAAAGGAGGCATTTGCCAGAGTTTGGATCTGAATTGTCCCTCAGAGGCCCGTTTATCGAAGCCTTAGTCCCCAGCCTATGGTGCTATTGGGAGGTGATTATTAAGAAGTGGGTTTAGTGGGGGGACTTAAGGTCATTAGAGGCCTGTCCTCAAAGGGGATGGTGAAATACTGACTGGTCTCTCCTTTTTTTTCTTTTGTATCACAGCCTATGAGATGAACATTTTATTCTGTCACATACTCCGTGTCATGATGTACTCCCTTGCCACAGGCCCAAAACAGTGAAGCCAATCCATCATAGATTGAAATTCTCCAAAACTGCAAGCCAAGACAAACCTTTCCTCTTTATAACTTTATTTTCTCAGATATTTTGTTATAGTAGAAAGCTAACATAATCTTGTTATCATCTTCCTGACTCACCAGAAGCATTCCCAAGCCCCAGAGACAAGTAAGGCACTCACCAAATCAGACTCAAATGCCAACCAGACCATGAGCCCAGCTGCCAGGGTGCCCATCTTCCTGGCTGACTTCAAACAAGTCGTAGATTTTTCTCTCAACTGTGGAGCTCAGCAAACATCCTCAGAATGCTTCTCACACTGTGGTTGGAACTTTCTCTTTGTATAGATGAACTTGACAAAAAGTTTGGTGAACTACTTCATGGTCTCTTTTTCTTTTTCACTTGGAAGTAAATAGAAGTAAATATGTAGTCCCCCTCCCCCAACTAATTGATAGGAAATAGATTCCAAGATGCCCAGTCAATGCCTGAAACCACAAATAGTACTGGACCCTATATTTACTATGTTTTATTCCTATACATACATACCTATGGTAAAGTTTCATTCATAAATTAAGTATGGTCAGAGATTAATAAAAATGATAATAACATGGGACAGTTATAACAATATGCTATAATATTGATGTGGCTTTTATCTCAAAATATCTTACTATACTGTATTCATTCTACTTCTTGTGATGATGCAAGATTAAACAATGTCAATGTGATGAAATGAAGTGAGGTAAATGTCATAGGCATTGTGACATAGTGCTAAGACAACACATAAGGGTTACTTAAACACAAACACTGCAATTCAGCAGCAGTCAATCTGATAAATGAGATAGCTACTAAAGGCAGGTAGCATATACTACATGGATACACTAGACAAAGAGATGATTTATGTCCCAGGCAGGATGAAGCAGGACTACATGAAATTTCATCATAAGACTCAAAACAGAGCACTGGTTAAAACATGTGAACTGCTTGTTTCTAGAATTTTCCATTTAATATTTTTCAGACTACAGTTAACTACAGGTAATTATGGACTGTGAAACCATGGATGCATGGGGACTACTATATGAACCGAAAAGTAAACAACATTATCATCTCAGAAGAATACTATTGTAAAGACTTTCTGTTGATTTTTTGGTATTATTCACAGCAGCTGAGATACAGAATCAGCCTAGGTGCCCATCAGTAGATGAGTGGATAAAGAAAATATGGTATAAGGTACACAATAAAGTATTATTCAGCCCTAAATTAAAATGAAATCCTGTCATTTATAACAAAATGTATGAAACTGGAGGTCATCATGTTAAGCAAAATAAACAAGTACCATATGTCTCTCTCAGATGTGGAAACTTTAAAAAAATTGATCTAAAAGTAGAATAGTGATTACTAGGAGACTAGAAAGGGTGCTAAGGGGGAGGGGGAGGCAAAGGTGGAAAAACAATATTCAGATATGATCGATGCACCATGTTTGGAAATACCACACCGAATCCCATTAAATGCATGATTAATATGTGTTAAATAAATAAGTAGCAACAAAAAAATAACTTTTTTTGTCATGAACTTTATTCACCTTTCCAAAATGCCCATCTCTACCCCTTTCCTTGTTTAAACACTATTCTTCCAAGCAGGGTAACAATTCTGCTGCCAAGTCCCCAATCCGACCAGAGAACATATGTGGTCGTAGCTCAGCAGAAATCTAATTTATCTCCACAATGACTCAGCAGATCTGTCCTCCTTCTCTCTCTGGGGCCTTAGCACTTGACAGGATGGGGATTATTTCCAATAGCTCATTTACTGTCCTCCCAATTTCTCCTGGTAGCAGTCGAATCCTGATAGAGTAGATGAGGTCAGAGGCTACACCAGACCAGGGATCATAAAAAGCGGGAGGCACAGGGCTGTTGTTGTCACTTGGCTCTCTAGAGTCTGAGAAAACATCTGGCCACAAAGAACCATGGAGACAGGCGGAGTCCACAGTGGGCAAAGATGCCAAAGTGATCTGGCCATTCCACTCGTTGGTGCAAGAAGGACGCTTAAGCTCGACCAGCTCCGTGAGAACTTAAAACACTTCAGAATTAGGAAGGTGACTCCAAGATCATCAACTAGAGGATGAGCACCCAGTGAGCTCTAGGCACTGCACTAAGCCTGGGCACGCTGAGGGTTCCTGTCCTCATGGAGGTCATGGTGGAGGCAGCACAAATATAATACACTAGGGACGGTGATAGACTTACAGAGAACCCACACAGTCAGATGAGGTTGGCTTTAGTTGGGATTCCCCCAGAAGCAGACCCTGCAAGCAAAGATTCAGCTACAAAGAGATTATTTGGGAAGTGATTGATGTAAGTCATTGATGTAAAATTGGGAAAGCCCCGCAGGGAAGGTTAGGGAGCCTCCAGGGCACTATTACTAGTTTCTACTGTGGACAGCAGATTCGGGTTCCACTGGAAACCTTTGGGGGTCACTGTAGAATATGCACCTCAGAAAGAACCCACCCAGAGGCTGAGGGACCATCAGCTGCTCTACAGACATAATGCCTGGCACAATCTACCCTGTTCATGGGCAGAGAGGGCCAACAGAGAAAGTCCCCAGATAAAGGACCGTGGGCGCTGGCAATCAGAAGTCATGGTGGCATAGACAAACATGGTAAGCGCCAAGGAGAGGAGGGTGGGATGCTGATGGCAGCTGCTGTCTGCCCATGCATTCTAACCTAAAGGAAAGGAGGAAGCCAGGGAACGTTACTGAGGAGCGTGGGCATTCGAGCTGGGCTTTGGCGAGTGCATAGGAGGTTGCTGAGCAGAGATAAGCAAAGGGGGTCAGGCAATGAGAACCGTCGCTCCAACGTGAGAGAAAAGCATGAACAAAGAACAGAGCCCAGAGAGTGTATGGTTCGTTCCTGCAGCTTCAGGTGGGGTAGGTTGCTAGCCCTTGTGTGGAGAGGAGGTCCAGACGGGCAGCTGGAGAGGCACCTGCCAGGGCAGCGAGGGCCAGACTGTGTCACGCCCATGAGCTTGGCATTTCCTGCAGACCAACAGGGAGCCAGCAGTAGCTTTTACCTAAGGAAGTGACACGGTTACAGATGAAGGCTTAATGAACTTGCTAGTCCATGCTGGGCAGCACATGCCAGGAGGGCTTTATATGCTTTCTGCTCTGCCTGATACACTGGAGGAAAAACTGATATCAGCCTGAGGCTCCAGTGCGCTGGGTTAGCACGTGGGCTTTGGTAGCGCTAATGAAACTAACTCCTCGTAAAACAAACAGCTGACAGAAGCGATTAAATGAATGAAAATAAAATGAACTTGCCAAACTGATGGTGTGAGTCTGGGCACGTGGGACCCAACACTTCTGAGCAACAATAGGCTCTGATTTCAAGGCTGTCTGGAGCTGTCCCCCTAGGAATGACTGCTGGGCCAGACAGGCAGGGCTGTCCTCTCTGTGTATGATCTTCACCACCTGGGGATCCATCAGCATCGACACCCCTGGATTTGATCCTACCTGACCTTTGCACCAGTTGGTAACACAAGGACAAGAGATTCCCTATTATCGTTTGGAAGAGTTTGTCCTGTACTTTTGTACATTGTCAGAAACACTTGAGAGAAAAAAAAAATGGAGACAGGTATGGTGGCACACTCCTGTTACCCCAGCAACTCAGGAGGCTGAGGCAGGAGGTTCACAAGTTGGAGGCCAGCCTTGACAACTTAGGGAGACTCTGTCTAAAATATAAAAAATTTTAATAAGGTAGAGCTCAGAGGTAAAACACTCCCTAGTACCCCCCCCCACACACACACACACACACAAGAATTGAAAGTTTGCCTAATGCGGAGGCACACTCTCTTCATTCATCCCTGCTGAACTTTGGATATTGGTGATATACCATGAGACCTAATTCAGTTTGCTTCATTATAGAGTTGGTTGACTAGGGGCTCAAGTCGGACTAGCACCCTCAACAACTGCTACCACGAGTTATTAGGATATGCTAGCAATTTCAAAACAGAAACTGGCAAATGAAGTTGTTAGCATTTGGCTCCATACAAAGGAAGGCTTGTGGCAGGCAGACTTCTAGGTGGACCCTATTGACCTCCACCTGCTAATATGCACGTCTGGTAAAATTTGTTCTCCTTGAATATGGAATGGACTTAATGACTCATATCTAATGAACAGAATACAGCAAAATGATGGCATATCTCTTCAGAGATTAAGTTACAAAAGATTGTTAGTTCTGAAACTTCCTCTCCGCCCCCCCACCCATGAAGCCAGGCATACTCAGAGCTCTCCTACAGAAAAGCTCACAAGAAACAAGAAACTGAGGGAAGGCTCCAGTCAATAACCACTGGGAAACAGGCCAGAGAAACTAAGTCCTACCAACAACTACTTGATGAGCTTGGGAGCTGATACGCAGGAGGTTAGCTCGAAGAAGACAGCAGGCACTGCCGACCCTAAGTAGCTTTATAGGAGACCATGAAGCAGACAGCCCAGCTAAGTGATGCCCAGATTCCCAGTTGTTATGGCTTGGATATGAGGTGTCCCCCAAAAGTTCATGTGTGAGATGATGCAAGAGGGTTCAGAGGAGAAATGATTGGATTGTGATAGTCTTAACCCAATCTGAGTTAACTCAGTGGTAACTGAAGTGGTGGGTGTGGCTGGAGGAGGTGGGAATTGGGGTGTGGCTTTGGGTATGTATTTGTATCTGGAGAGTGGAGTCTCTCTCTGTTTTCCTGATTATCTTGATGTGAGCTGCTGCCTTCTGCCACCCTCTCCCGCCACCTGGACCCCTGAGGAGTTGAGCCCACCTTCTATGGACTAAGACCTCTGAAACCCTGAGCCCCTAAACTCTTCCTCCTCTATAATCGTGCTGGTCAGGTTCTTTAGTTACAGCAGCAAAAAAGCTCACTAAAACACCAATCCACAGAAATTGTGAGATACCATATGTGTTTTGTTTGAAGTTGCTAAATTTTGGGATAACTTGTTACACAGCAGTGGATAACCAATACAGTCATCTTAGTGGAAGAGATAGTGAAGGAATATGCAGACACAATCAAAAAGCCTAAGACCAAGAGAAATCCAAAACTTTGCTGTTGGTATAATAAGTCTTGGTGGTGATAGGCCTTTCCAATCTACACATTTCCAAAGAATGTTAAAGCAAAGACACTGGACTCAGCTCTGATTTATTGACTCATGCAGAAATTCCACAATTAGTATTTTCTTTGACTCAAAATTCTTTGTTATTACTCAAACATATTGGATTTGGAGTCAGAGAGCACATTTTTCTGGTCCCAGATTCTCATTTTATTAATTGTGTCATTTTTGGATGAGTCATTGATACAAACA
The DNA here is from genome assembly GCF_021218885.2 of Marmota monax. Lineage (NCBI taxonomy): Eukaryota > Metazoa > Chordata > Mammalia > Rodentia > Sciuridae > Marmota > Marmota monax. Next base: position 1,718,778 of record NW_026693937.1, on the reverse strand, counting down.
CCTCAAATTCTATTTATGAAATGAAAATACAAATTGAGAAAAGTTACCTAACTTTTTATGTCTGTATTTCATTTTATTCAACAGGAATAATCAATCCCTGCCTTAACTCCTGGGATTGTTGAGAATGTTAAATGAAGTAATATGAGTGAAAATATTTTGAAAACTATAGAAAGCTCTACCCATGAAAGGAACATTCTAAGTCCTCTTTTATGGGTGCCCCCATATGGGACACTCTCTAAGCTGTCATTAGACTATTATGTTTAAGGAAGATGAACAATTGTCAGGCCATTTCCTGGAAGTAGCTCTTAGGGAGGGAGATGACAGGAAGGAACAAAGGCACCTGGCAGGGGTCTGGGACAGAATGCCTGGACCCCCACCTCATAACAGCAAAAGCTTCAGCCCCAAGAGAAGCAAGAGTTGGATGGCTGACTCCCAAGGCCTCTCTACCCTACAACAATCCCAATCCTTGTGCCCTTTTCCGTTTTTGTATTATCTATTGAGCACACACTATGCCCAGACCATCAGATGTACTGATTTCATGTGCTCTGTGGCCTATAATGTAAGCACTATAGTTATTCCCCTTTTACAGATGTTGAAACTGAGGCTTAAAGACCTCAAGACACTTGCCAGGGTCAAGTAAGCAGCTGAGCAGAGATACCAAGCGTGTTCACCTGGAGAGCCAAACCCTGTCCTTGAAGATGCTTTTGCTTGTTCTCTCCGTTCTGCATCTTCCAGAAGAATGATTTTTATGCCTTCCCCTTCTTTGTTTCTGTCTTCCTATAAAACATGCTGTGACACTTCACACAAAGAGCCACATATACAAATCAATTGCAATCAACTGTATTTCTCTCCTGATGTTAAAAGACTCGTAAAGGAAAACGCACTTGTTTCAAATACCCTTTTCTGACACTAAATCAACTCTCCACCGTTGGTGGAATATCTGCACAAATTGAGCTGGGCCCCCACGAGACCACGACTTACCAGTATAAATCCCAGGTTTGCAAGGGCTGTCTAGTTGTGTTAATAGAGAGAGCTGATCTGGTGGCTGAGTTTTCTGGGGGTTGGCTGCACCTTCTTGACTTCTAGTTGGAATCAGAGGACACTTGGCAACTCATTTTCTAATGAGGGATGTGGAGACTGACAGAGCCATGATGACATGGGTGTAGCCAAAGGCACGGGCTTCCCTGACCCCCATCATACCTCACCCCGGCACCCCAAGGAAATCTTAATCAGAACTACTGTCCTCAGTGGAAACATCCAGGCCTCCTAATAATAAACTGCATAGGGAAAATGGTTTTCATGGGATACTCACCAAATCTATTTGATTCAAAACAACGGTGCTTCTTGGACACCTGTCAAACAAGCCACCGTCTACTGGAACTTCACAGGTTTCAGAGCTGTGGTTACATAATCCCTCATTATCTCAGGTTCTCTTATTTGGATCATCACTCTGAATCACTGTCTTCATTTATACAGTGCTGATCCTAATGCCTTCTCTGTTTCATAGAGAAGACATAAGATTTGAGGGGACCTTCAGAAACACCAACCCTCTCCTTTCAACTATTCCTGCAAAGTCGGAAATTTTCCTTTTGTCCTTTTGGCCCATCCTAATCAGTTCTTTTATGACCAAGACAGAGGTTCTGTGGCAGGGAAGCCAGCACCACCATCAGAATTACATTCAGAACGCATGCTGCCAACTAATTTCCTTCCACATGAGCACAAAAAAGGTGATGGTAGATATAATGAAATAAAAAGGGAGACACTGGATGTGGGTTACATTTTGTTATACACTGTGGTTTGGTGTTCTATTTTAAAATGAAGATGGATGATGTCAGCAAGAGAGGAAAACAGGAAATTCAACAGTTAGCATATATTCATGTTTGTTTATTTTAGCACCTTCACTTACCCCCCCCCCAAAAAAAAATGACCACCACTTACAAAACTTCTGATTAACCGTGGAGTTCTATGGAGACATGTTCATGGGGCCAGGCATTGTGTTGTGGGCCCACACCAGTGGGTATGTACAAAGTCAGTCATGATTTGGGTGGTATAGGCAACATGTCTGGAAACACAGCAACCAGGCACTTGGTTTGGCCTGGGTGTTAGTCAGCTTCCCATTGCTGTAACAAATACCTGAAATTAATCAACTTTAAAAGAAGAAAGGTTTACTTTGACTCCCAGTTTCAGAGGTTTAAGTCTATGCTCATTTAGCCCCATTGCTTTGGGACTGTGGCAGCACAGTACATCTTGTTGGGAGCTGGTGGTTTAGGCAAGTGTTTCACCTCATGGCAGCTGGGAACCAAAAGAAAGAGACAAGAAGGGACTGGATCCCAATATCCCCTTCAAAGGCACAACCCCCATCCCCTAATGGTTCCACCATCTCCTAGTAACACACAGGCTGGTGACCAAGCCTTTAACACGGGGGACTTTTCTGGAACATTCCAGAACCACGGTATATAACAGCCTGCAGGACTACTGGGACAGTTTCAGCCCTAAGGAGAAGTCAAAGAGTAAAAGGGATCAGCAGACAGAGGAGGTGAGAGCAGATCAAGCCTGAGCAGAGGGAAGTTCTTGGAGTACTGGGGCTAGGGAACACTTCTAGGGGCCACAGCAGGGACCCCTGACCCTCCCTTACCAGGGCCCCTGGAGGCTTGTCATCAGGGCAGTGAGTGACATGATCAGAGCTGCATTTAGAGCAGGAGCTTAGGCAGTGGTGTGGGATGTGGGGTTCTGGAGCCCACTGCGGGGACCTAGGAGAGGGTCACGGAGGAGGAGCTGGTCCAAAGCCAAGGGCAGAGGAGAGACTGGCTAGATTGCAGAGGCTCTTTAGGGTGGAATCTTTGTTTATCACAGGCTAGACATTATACCTTAATTACCAGTGTCCACGAAAACAAAATATCGACTGAGCTTGCATCTTTGTTGCTTCAAAAACGCAAGATTTGTAAAATTCAATGACACACATGATTATTCAACATATATTATCTGCTGACTGCTCCAATGGAGTCAGAGGAGTTTAGTGGAAGCAAACAAGACTAGAATCAACAATGGGCATGTAAATAGATCCCTTTTTAATGGATTTACTGATCTTCCCATAATTCTGACCTTATCTAGTTTATCCAGATTTATACTTATCCCTGAGAGTTCTGCAACACACCATGGACAATGGCTTAGAAAGTTTGAACGTGTCCTCAATCAGCCTGTCATTTTGTCCACACAAAACAAAACAAGAAAATGGACTGATCGGAAGGCAGTCATTTTTTTTAAAAATCTCTTTTGTTGTTTGTCATGTATTGGATAGGTAGATAATGAAATTATTCTCTTCATCATGCAAGGAATTATAACAAAGAGCTGGTACTGTCTTAAAAAAAAAATAATCCAATGATTGGTTATACATGTGGGCTCCACTGGGAGCCAGCAAGGATCTCGGCACTGGGTGGGAGGGAGGCAGACCAAGATTGAGGGCAAAATTGCAACTCATTGGCACAGCACATATTTTTCCAATATAAAAGCAAATGGAGAATCCGTAAATAAATTGACTATATAAAAGTGTCCCTTTATATTACCACCTCACCTTTCCAAGGGAAAAAAAAAAAAAAGAAAAAAAGGTTTCTTTTCACAGCCCCTCATATAAAAATATCATTTCTTCTGGGTAATTTTACAGTACCAACAGCAGTCCATATCTATTTAAAATACATACGCAGCCCCACATGCAGACCCCCTTTGCACAAATGATCCAGCAACTAGCATCAGTCCAACGGCAGGAGCAGCTGCCACATAATTACAACCTCTCATCATACGTGTAGGGAAACAAGTCGTGGCGTTTGGGCAAGGTCTGCAAAAATAGGTGTCAGACCTTAACTAATAGTGATTGTCCTTCCATTCTACTGTAATTTACATTTAATTCACACATTTCATTTCCATTTAAAATATGATTACAGTGTTTTGAAGCACATCTCACCTGTCCCCTCGAATTACAGGGGAATGAAAATAACAGGGAACAGCAGCCACCGGGAAGCTGCCCGAGCCCTTGGCTGCAGGGTTGCCTGCACCCGCCACCTCTGGGTGGGTGGGGTGGGATGTGGGGCAGAAAGGGAGAAGTCAGGAGAAATGGGGCTTTAGAGGAAGGAGGGGGTGCAGGGTGGGGGAGAAACAATGAGAAGGTAAGAAGGGTGGGTGGAAGGGGGCAGGTAGCGCAGTGGCCCTGGGAGAAGGACCCAGAGTCCATCTTCTGAGGGCTCCACTTTGCTTGTTTTATAAATTCATTATTTTCTGGCGGAGTGCCCACCTTTCATTTCAGGTTCTAAGTACGTGCAGCAGGAAGCAGGTGCCTGTTAAATTCGAGGTCTGGTTTTCTCTACACTGGAGGCAGCAGAAAGAGGAAAGGAGAGGCGAAGGCTGTGACTTCCTTCCCATGCGTGGACTGGGAGAGGCCACCAGCCTTCTGGAAACATGACACCCTCCTCCCCATACCCCTCCCACCTCCATCCTGCCTCAGGGGCTTCTGCAGCTGTTGGCCGCAGGTGAAAATGTCAAAGGAGGAATTTATAGAACAAGAATCCTTAGGTTCTCAGGGACCAAGCCCCTCTTGGTGTGGCAGAAGGTGGACCTGCCAGAAACTGAATTCCAATCAAGGGCACCTGATTTGCAGCAAGATTTTCGTGTCTAATCATAGGCAAGGGAAAGAGCCCTTATTTATTCATAACAATCCCCAAATGCTATCCTGAAAATATTGGGAAAGGCAATGCACCTATCAGTGAATTCAAGAAACATTCATAGAGCACCTACTGTAAAATAAGTACTGAACGAAGCAAGAAGAATTTCAAATTGTCACTCTCCACAAAATTCTCATACTGCACACTTCCCCCTGTACTTAGCCTATTTTCTAGAAACAAACAAATAAACAAAAATAGATGCCAGAAAAGAAGAACTCCTTGTGTTTCATATTATTAAGCATACAGATCTATTTATGCCCCCACATGATTCTCTTCCCTTCCAATAGTTATTCATCCTTCCTGAACCAATCCTTGCATTTGGCCTTTGCATATGGCATTCTCCCACCTTGTCTTTTTTCATCCTGTTCATCACTCCCCCGTTCCCCCTTTTTTTTTCTTGTATGCTCAACCCCTTTCTATGAATGGGATCATCCCCAAAGGACTTGGGGAAAAAAAAAGCAATACCCTCAACCCCTTACTTTGACCTAGCTTTGAACCAATCACCTCCCTGGCCTTCAGTGCAAACTTCTCATGAGCATCATTTCTAATGTGGGAGCGATAACTTGCTGCCCCAAAATGTCATAGCTCTACTCAGAGAGAATTGGTAACTACGTTTCCTACCTCCCTTGTATCTACGCATGGTCATGTAATTCATTCCACCAATGAAAAATAAGAAGAGGTTGTATGTCACTTTTGGGCAAAGACCTTAAGATATAGCCTTCTCTTTTCTGCTTCCTCTCTGACCAGTTGGTTGGGGACAGCTGCAAGGATGAGGTCCAATGAGGGGGTGAGCCAAACACAAAAAGGATGAAGGATGGTTCCCTGGATCACATCAGGAAGGAAAGCTGCCCACTGACCAGCAGCATCCAAATGCTTCAGCTTTGAAAGGGATACATTAACTTCTATCTTGTAAAGGTAGTACTGGAATTTTAGTATCTATTTATTGCATCAGCTAGAATTGTTTTAACCACAAACTTGCCTATCCATCGCTCTTCAGCCCACTACATCTTGTTTCCAATTTGTTTCTAGAAACTAGATCTCTATGAAATCCCTCCTGGTTCTGGAATACTGTATTTAATAGATATCTCTTAGACTAAATTTCACCAGACTCCTCAATGGTATCCAACTCCCCTCTTCTCAAAACTCAAAGTTTCCATCTTTCTGTCTGGCTGTTCCTCAGTCTCCTTCATAGACTCTCGTAATACTGCTGAGTCTCAGACTCTGCAATCTTGATTTCTGCTTTTCCATTGAATAACTGGAGCTGGACTTGCATACTTGCCATAAACACTAGGAAACCAGGAAAATTGCATTAAAAACTAATTTCAGACATTTGAAAATAGACATAACAGGCTAAGAATGCCGAGAGAATGAAAACAAACAAGGTGAGCCCACAATCATCCCAACATCTGCTGGCAGGTACCTTCTGGATTTCATTAAAAGGAAAGAAAATACTAGCAGACCACAGAGTTTCAATGATTTTATTCAAAAGAAATAAAAGTTGGAAAAGTCAAGGTAACTCAATTTTCAGTGCAGAACATCATAAAAGAGGGGGCTACATAGAAAAGAGAAGGTGTCTTTGGCTAACTACTAAGGTGAGCCTCCATGAGGTGGGCAAAGAATGACTGCTAGAGTGCTATGAGCTAGACAGTTGTCAGAGCTCACAAAGGGCCGAGATATATTCAAGTTCTAATCAACCAGACTGGCAAGACCTTGCTGATGTTCACAGGACTCAGTAGAAACTCCAAAAAGTTCACAGTAAATAAGCATAATATACTAGCCCTGGAGTAAAGTCTACTCCAAAAACCAAACCTGATGAAACTGGGGTGGGGGGGGGATATCAATGGATTGAACTGGTCCACAGGAATTTAGCTTCCTTCACATTCCAAAAAATGAATAAAATAAAATCAAGACACTATTACATCATTCGTAGGCAATCAAGAATTATTATACCTGAGAAGAATAGTCAGGAGAAAAATCAGACCATAGGAACAGACCTAGAGATAATAGAGATAATGAAACAAATTGACAAAAATATTAAATTGTTGTATAACTATGCAAAAAAATTAAAGAAAAATATTAACACAATGAAGATAAAAGAAAATATAAAAAGAAACCAAATGTAATTTGTAGATAGATATGAAAAATATAACTTATGTTTAAAAAATGGAAATTAAACTGCAAAAGAAAAGACCAATGAATTAAAAATAGTAAAATAAAGTATTCAGACTAAAGGATGGGGGGAGACTGAAAACTAAATAAATAAACAGAGCCTCAGTGGCCTGGAGTACAAAAGTGAGCAGGAATTACATAATTAGAGTTCCCAAAACAGTGTGGAGGGGAGGGGAAAAGTTTGAAAAAGTAACAGCCAGATATTTTTGAAATTTGAAGAAAGCTATGAACCCACAAGTTCAAGGAGCTCTATGAACCCAAAGTAGGATCAACACAAAGATGCATCATAATCTAATGCATAAGAACCAACCACAAAAAAAAAAAAAATCTTAAAAGCATAAGAGTAATTAAATACATTAACATACAGAGGGAAGAAAATGACTGTTGTGTAATCCTCATTAGAAACAATGCAACCAGAGATAATGGAAAAGAACTTTCATATACTGAAAAAAATAACAACACTGCATATCTAAAATTATATACCTAATTACAGTAGTGCACATCTGTAATCCCAGTAGTTTGGGAGGCTGAGGCAGGAGGATCGCAAGTTCAAAGCCAGCCTCAGAAACTTAGTGAGGTCTTGTCTCAAAATAAAAAATAGTAATAGCTGGGGATGTGACTCAGTGGTTAAGTGCCTCTGTATACCAAAATTAAAAATTAAAAAATGAAATTATATACCTGGGAAAAATATGATTCAAAGGTAAAGCTCTCACACAAATATTGAGAGAATCCATTGCTAGAACTGAACACAAGGACATGCAAACAAAAGGTCTGGGGACAGAGGTGAAATAAAACCAGGTGAAAACAGTCTATACAAAATATGGTGGAATACTGGAAAAAATAAATATGTGGGTAAATATAACATATATACACAATCCTCTGGTTTCCGAAAGAGGAGACATCACTATAAATCCTGCAGATAGTCATAGAATAATAAGAACATATCCTTAATAACGTCATACCAATAAATTGGCAACCCAGATGAATATTCAAATTCATGTAAATGCTCAAATAATTTCGAATTGTTAACAACCAATAAGTTAATTTAGCCAAGTCACAGAATACAAGGTCAAAATACAAAAACCAATAGTTTGTTGTATAATTGCAAGAACAAATTGGCATTAGAAATGAAAAAGAGTCGTTACAATGAATACCATAGAAATATGAAAGTGCATAAGAAATTATTATGAAAATTATACACTGAAAAATTGGAAAACCTGGAAGAAAAAGATAAATCCCTGGATATATACAACCTTCCAAAATTGAACTAAAGAAAAAATGAGAGAACTTAAGTAGACCAATAACAGGTAATGAGATAGAAGCAGTAATTACAAGTTTCCCACAGCTTTATTCTACAAATCATTTAAATAAAAACTAATTTCACTTCTTCTCAAGCCATTCCAAAAAACTGAAGTGCATTCTAGAAGCCAAGTTTACCTTTATATCAAAACCAGACAAAGATACAACAAAGGAGAAAAAATAGAAAACTACAGACCAAAATCCCTGGTGAACATAGAAGCAAAAATTCCCCACAAAATACTGGCAAACTGAATCCAACACACATCAAAAAGATTATATATTAAGATTAAGTGGAGTTTATCCCAGGGACACAAGGAAGGCTCAACATATTCAAATCAGTAGGCATAATAGATCACATCAACAGAATGAAGAACAAAAACCATATTACCATCTCACAGATGCAGAAACAGCATCTGATAAGATTCAACATCCCTTCGTGATAAAACAACAAATTAGGTATAGAAGGAATGCAACTAAACACAATAAAGGCTCCATATGACAAGCTCACCACCAACACTATACTAAATGGAAAAAGCTGAATGTGCTTCCTTTAAGATCTGGAACAAGACAAGGTGGTCCTGTTTCATTACCTGTATTCAACATAGAAGTCTTAGCAAGAACACTTAGACAAGAGAAAGCAATAAAATACGTTCAAATAGGAATCGGGTAAATCAAATTATACCAGTTTGCAGATGCCTTAGTTTTCTATGTAGTAAAACATACAGACTCCACCAAAACACTGTTATAACTGATAAATTCAGTAAAGTTACAGGATACAAAAAACAGTAGCACTTTAATACACCAAAAACAAACTTGCTAAAAAAAAAAAGGAATAAAAAAGCAATTCCATTCACAATAGCTAGCAACAAAAAATAAAATAAAGTTTCCAGAAATAAATTTGACCAAAGAATTGAATGATATCTGAAATGAAAATTATAAAACACCAATGAAATAAATTGAAGCGAATATAATAAATTGAAAAGAATATTAAAAAAATATAAAGATATCCCACATTCATGGATTGGAATAAACAATATTCTTAAAATGTCCACACAACTGAAAGAAATCTATGGATTCAATGAAATCCCCACCAAAATATCAAGGGAGTGCTCAACAAACATAGAAAGAACAATTATAGAATTTATATGGAATTGCAGAATAGTGAAAGCAATAATGAGCAAAATGAACAAAGCCAGAGGCATCAAAATACCTGTTTCCAAAATATACTGCAAAGCTATAATAATCAAAATAGTAGGGTACTGGCATAAAAACCAACAAGCCAATGTAACAAAATTTTAAAATTAGAAATTAATCCACATGCAAACAGTCAATTCTTTTTTAAAAATAGTGCAAGAATATACATTGGACAGAATAGTATTTTCAACAAATGATGCTGAGAAAAGTTGATATACATATGCATAAAAATTAAACTAAATATTACCTCTGGCAGTATAGAAAAATCAACCCAATGTGGATCAAAGACCTAAACCAAAAGCCATGAAGTTACTAGAAAAAGACATAGGGAAACACTTCAAGACACTGGAACAGGCAAAACTTCTTGGAGAAGACCCCAAAAGCATAAGCAATAAAGATAGATGAAAAGGATTATATCAAACTAAAAGTCATCTGCAGAGCACAGGAAGCAATATACTTAATGTGAAAGCTGAAATTACAGAATTTCCAGGAGAAAATCTTAGACAAAGATTTCCTAATCAATTGAATTTCATCAAATTACAATTTTCTGTGCTTTGACAGGCACTATGAAAAGCTAAAAATAAAAAGACTAGCCACACTAGACAAAGATTATAGATATACGTGACATAGGACTCTTATCCAAAATGCATATCAGTAATGAGAAAGACAAACCCTCACTGAAATAATGGACCAAATGGTTAATCACCCTTCACGGAAGACATTTAATATTATCAGTCATCAAAGCAATAAAAATTAAAACCACTATAAGATACCATTACACACCAAGGAAAAAACACTAAAATTTAAAATATTAACAATATCAAGTATTGACAAGGATATTTGGTAACAGGAAACCCATCTATTGTTGGTGTGGTAGAAAATAACACAATCACTTTGACACATTTTGGCAGTTTTTGTAAATTTTACATTTACCCTAGCACCCAGAAATTTCAATCCTAGGTAGTTGCCCATAAGTCCACTCAAAGACTTACACATGAATATTCATAATAGCTTTTTACATAAGGACAGAACAGGGGAAAATGTATGTGTTTATCAACAGATGAATGGTTTACATAATCTGTGGCATATGCACACAATGGAATACTAGTCAGCAATAAAAAGAAAGAACATCGAATACATGCAACAGCATGAGTAAGTTTAAAATCTTTTGGCTAGGGAAAAAAAGTCAGACACAAAAAAGAGCACATGCTGTATGATTTCATTTGTGTCAATTCAAGAATGAAAAAAAAAATAGTCTCTAGTAACAGGAAGCAGATCAGTGATTACCTGGGACTAACATGGGGAGAAAGGGTGTCCATTGATTCCAAATGGGGTCATGAGAGATGTTGGGGATAATGGAAAACTCCCATATCTTGATTGTGGTGGTGGTAGCTACACAGGAATATGTATTTGTCAAATCTAAAATTGATGCTTTAAAAGGGTGCACTTTATTGTATGCAAATTATAAAAATACACAATTTAAATTTTAAAAGCTCTAAAGCTTTCTTAATATTTTCAGAGTAAAGATCAAAATCCTTAATGTCATACTCCATGTATGTACAATATGTCAAAATATACTCTACTGTTCTGGGTACAGTGGAGCACACCTGTAATCCCAGTAGTTTGGGAGGCTGAGGCAAGATTGTGAGTTTAAAGCCAGCCTCAGCAACATAATGAGGCCCTAAGCAACTAGCAAGACTTGTCTCAAAATAAAATACAAAAAAGGACTGGGGATGTGGCTAAGTGGTTAGGCACCCCTGGATTCAATCCCTGGTACCAAAAATAAATAAATAAATTCTCTCTCTCTCTCTCTCTCTCTCTCTCTCTCTCTCTCTCTCTCTCTCTCTCATTTCTCATCTCTCTCTTTCTATCTCCCTTTCCTGTCATGCATATTTAAAAGGAACAAATAAAAAGTAAAAACTCCTAATGTGCTTGATTCTTGAGATGCTGGATGTTCCAGACCCTATCTACCTCTCCAGCCCACCTCACTTCCCAGCACCGAATCTTCTCTGTACCTCAGGCTCACTGGCTTTCCCTTCTTGCTTTTGAAAAAGTTATGATCTGTCCAAACATCATCTTTCTTTTCTGAACTGGATTAATCATAATCCCAGATTCACGACACATTCTCATCACAGGGCATGCATGGCCTGCTTTATTCAGTTACTACTAAGGCTGTCTTATTGCTTTGTTTCTAATTTGTCTCTCTTCTTGCTTCACTCTTTCCTTTTAGGCAATCTTATCAACCTCTACAGTTTCTATCAATGCTGACTTTCTTGTACTTCCTTAACTTGGATTCCATAGCATCCCATAGAATCAGCTGCCCACCTGAACGTCTCAATATCAACCCAAATTAGTCATATTCAAAACCAAACTTTCTTCCCAAAGGTTCCCACTGATAGGTCCACCATCCACCTACTTCACAAATAAAATATAAGCATCCTCTTTGTCTCATCTCTCTCCCTCCTTCCCCATACCCAAGCCAATAATGTCAGTTCTTGCTACTCGTTTTTTTTTATTTCTTCTATTTCTCATCATCTCATCTAATCCAAGCTACCATCACTTGGGTGTTGATAAGACCTCCCAGCCAGCCTTCCCCGTGTTCTCTCCTAGCACCGATAATACAATATCTACACTGCAGTCATCACCACCAGCACCACCTCATATCACACACCCCATCCCTCTCTGCTAGGTTCTTTCCATCGGTTACAACAAACGTAAGACTTGTTTTCTAACCTCAGAGAAATAGAATTATATCAATCATAATCTTTATGTGATGAACCACACCCCTCATTGACCATAAATGGTCTGGCTTAGTTATTCATTTATCCATATAGTTTAGTAAATAATGTAATAAGAATTCATAAAACTAAAGCAAGGATCTGGATAATAATCTACTGTTAATCATATCACCACCTCACATCTACTCTTCCTACTTAACTCCAGGTAACCATCACCTTGACTCTGTGTCCACCATTCCCTTGCCTTACTATTTAGAGTTTTATTACATAATGCATATGCATATATATATAACATATGCCCATATTTCCCTTTTTTTTGCATGAATAAACACACATAGAGATTCCTAAAAACAATTCTAATCATTTGTTATAAGAGTAGACTCAAATCGATTATTTTGGAAGCTGCTTTTTATTTATTATTATGTTAAGATTTTAAGGCTTTAAAGTTTTAAGTTTCATCAATATTGTTGCATGTCATGGTAGTTCATCTATTTTGATTAACATTTGATATTCTATTGTGTGGTATCTTTATCCATTTTCTATTGCCTCAACGGAGAATCTGAAACTGAATAATTTCTAACGAACAGAAATTCATTGGACTCATGGTTCTACAGTCTGGAGAGTCTGAGATGTTGATACTGTAATCTGGTAAGGGCCCTTTTGAGCTGCCTCATCCCATGGAGAAAAGTGGAAGGGCAAGAGAGCACCCAAGACAGAGAGGGAAAGGGGACTTCACTTTTTCTTTCATTGGAATTCCCTACTGCAATATCTAGCCCAATCCTACAATAATGGCATTATTCTGTTCACCAAGGCAGAGGTCTCCTGGACTAACCACCTCTTCAAACTTCTACCTCTTAATAATATCACAGTGGCAATTGTATTTCTACATAAGTTTTGGAGGGTACATTCAAACCAGAGCATGTGGACACATCAGACTTTATTTATCTGTTGTATTATGGATCACCAATCACACTGTTTCCTGGTTTAATTTCTTCTATTATGAACAGTATTACAAGGAACATTCTTGCAAATGTCCCCTTGGTATGCTCCTTAGCATATTTCAGGGAATATGAAAGCTTGCCTTTGGGAAGTACCTGCCCCCTGGTCACAGTGGCACACACCTGTAATCCCAGCTATTCAAGAGGCTGAGGGGGAGGATCCCATGTTCAAAGCCAGTCTCAGCAACTTAGTGAGGCCTTAAGCAACTTAAAAAGACCCTGTCTCAAAATAAAAAATAGAAAGGGCTGGGAATGTAGTTCAGTGGTAAAGGGCTCCTGGGTTCAATTCCCAATGCTAAAATAAAATAAAGTACTTGCCCTCTTCACACTCTCAAAGTGTAAAATATCCTCCAGTTCTGTAGCCTCTGAAATACTTGGTATTGTCAATCATCACTAATCAAATAGTATAAAATGATATCTAAAATTGCCTGATCACTAATTGCATTGAGCAAGTCTGTATTGGTTTAATAGTCAAATACATTTTCTTCTTCACAAAATGTCTTTCAGTTTCTTTTGCATATTTTCCTGAGGTTGTTTGTGCTTTTCTCATTGATTTGTGAGGGTTCTTTACATACTCTTGATTCTGATCTTTTTTTATGCCTATTATAAATCCATCCTTCAGCCCCAGGCCTTTACATATGCTGCCCTACCTGACTGAAATGCTCTTGTCCTCCACCTCCCCTAGTGAACTCCCACTCATCCTCAGATCTCATCCTCACTATCACTCCCCAGGGAAGCCCTCTCTGACTTCCCTGCTTTGATCCAATCTTACCAGTTGTGCTGTCATCAGACTAAATAATTCTTCTTAACATTCCTCCAACTCAACCCTTTACATGTATGCTTGTGATTCTTTAATATATGTTCCACAAGGACAAGGGTGCACCTATGTTTTGCTTATATTTTGTACCTGACATGTAATAAGACCCCAATATATAAGTATAAATGTGAAGAGTACTGGAGATCACACCCAGCGTGCTAAGTACACACTCTATAACTGAGTTACATCCCAGCCCCAACAATTTTTTTAGGTGGACAAATAAATACTATATTTGCATGTGTTATCTCACATCAGCTCAAAATGCTGTCCTAGCCAAGCCATTAAGCCCTTCCCTTCTCTCACTTCATCATTCATTCAACTGTCTTTTTTCACATCTCTTCTTTCATCTTTCTATAAGAAATGCTTACATTTTTCTGTAAGCATTACCAGACCTAAGGAAGGAATTTTACATCCATGTGTCTGTTTGATAAACATCCGTGGGAGGATAAAGTAAGATGATAATGGCCAAGCTATGAAGGACACAGAAGACAACCCAGAGGGTTAGTAACAGCCCATGCCCCAATTTATAGGGGAACTAGAATTCTGTATCTTATTAACACATGACAAGAAGGCTATTGCACAAAAAGCATTTGGTTTTGTGCTGTAAATGTCTTTTGGTTTTGTGGAGCCAAAAACACATTTTTGGAGAATAATGGTGAATGGGAATCGGGCACCGTGCACCTGTTGCTTACCTCCATTAGAGGCAGAACTGCTTCTCCAGCAAGCATTTGGAAAGCCCTGACCATGCCACAGCCACACGCCAGGCCACCCTTCATTGCAGACCCTCACCACAGACACATGCCAGTCAGACCCTCCAAACGGACTTTCAGAGACTCCCTCAAGTTTTAACTCTGACAGCCATCTCCCCTTTTCCTTCAGATCAGTCCTGAACATGGCTGTACATGCAGATGCTTCCAAGCTGAGCTCTCTTCAGTGGTTCTAAGGGTTCTTTTTCATTTCCATAAAGAAGGAGGAAAATGACAGAGAAGATACTCTTGAATCCCTTTTCCTCCATTACCCACCTCTGGAGGACAGGGACTAGCCCTGGGAGGGACCACCGTAGAGGTCCACTCTCCCACATCTGCTGGGGAAGGTGAGTCTCAGTGCCTCTTTGTTGTTTGCCCTTCCTGGGGTCGTGGTAAAACATTCTGACCATTTTGAAGTATTATTTCCCCCATTAGAACAATGTACTTGGGTTTGGGTTCTTTTTGCTTTGTTTATCCAGTAATCGTTACAGTGAGAGGGATGCACCTGTTCTGCAGGCCCATTAGACTCGGAATTGCTTTTCTCCTGAGCAGAGGCATATAGGAAAACTAGCCTTGGCACTTGAAGCATGCTGCAGTAGAGGAGAGCGAGCCTGCGGAGAACACCAAGACGCAACCTTGAGCCATAACAGGAAGTGGCTCGGGGCTAAGAGAGGGAGGAGAAGTGGTGCTGTGCCTGGAACAAAGCTGGAGCTTAGAGAGAGAAGGAACTTGCCCAAGGTCACACTGCCAATTAGTCATGGCGCTGGAGTTACAAGCACAGAAAGCGGCCCATGTGACTCCAAGTCCACACTCTCCCCCACCTCGTTATATCAGGGAGCAGCTGAAAAAGAGAAGGGTGAGGACAGAAGAGGGAAGATGTAACAGCAAAGTCAGAGGGGTCCATGCCCCTTGTGCCAAGAGCTTTATTTGTGTCCTATCTCCAGGGGAAAGTGGCTGGCAGAAGGCTGCTGATCCCGCTATTTGAGAGGGAGAACAAGACTGGGGGTGCAAAAACGGGAAAGATAAGCTCATACTTTGAGCCTCTTCCAGCAGGAAGTCCCCACCCAGGTGGTCTAACACCTCCTCCCCATCTCTCCCTCATAGAATAAACCCAAAGCACATTCTGATTCGAGATGAAAAGGAGGGATCAAATACCCCCAGGTCAGGTTGACCCCATCCAAAATACCCCACAGCGAGAAGTAGAGGGGGCACCTGTACCAGCTCCTACAGTCTTTTGTTCAGAGTGTCAGAATCACAGCCCGACACAGAAGACACAGAAGCTGCTCTGGACCCTGGTGACTTACTCTGTCATCTGCCGCCTCTCGTGCAGGTGTGCGTATTTTAGCTGGAGGTGTCCAGGCATGGAAATCGCTCTCCCTGTGCCCATATATTATCAGTATTTTTTAACATGTCGCTTTCCAAGCAGGTAATGCATTTGCAGAGACAGTGATCTTTCATCGGGAGATTACGATGATTTGTGTTCTCTGTCTAAATTCCAGCATAAATTTCAGAGCCAGTGAGGCATTGGCTTGTGGCAAGGGCTGAGTTCTGAGATGTGGCAGCTAGCTATCTGCAGACCTCCGGCTCACAGCCATTTGTCCTGATTAGGGAAAGGCTTTAAAATTCTTCCTTGCACCTCACCTTTATTTATTTATTTATTTATTTTCAAACTGTGCTTCCAGAGGGTCACCTTTGTTTAGCTGGGTTCAGGCCATGAGTTATGTTTACTGGGCTGGTCCCAAGCAAAAGCTTTAAGCAAATCAATCACCAGAACTCCAGGCTCTGCTGAACTTAGCAGTGCAACTTGGGTCAAGTTGCTTCACTCCCTGGGCTTCTATTTCCTCATCAATAAGTTGAAAATTGCAATCCTTTCTTCACAGGGTTAATGTGAGGCTTAAATAGGGGAGAATAAATGAAAACTCCTTCCAAGGCAGCAGGAAAACTAGAGGTGAAATCCACACAGCGGTCAGTCCCCAGGGTATTTCCAGAGTGACATGCACACGTCCGGCTCAGATTGTGATCACCCCTTGGTTGGGCATTCCCTTTGTTAAGCCCCCATCCTATCCAGATTGCTCTAAAATTCTCCAAAGTACCTCTAAACGAGATAAATAAGTCATTCTGCCATGTGTGTTAGCTTGCTAGGGCAGTCATAATGAAGTATCACAGCCTGGTTGGCATAAACAACAGAAAACTTATTTCCTCACATTTCTGTAGGCTGGGGAGTTCAAGATCAAGGTGCTGAAGGGGTTGGTTCTTCTGCAGCCTTTACAGAGGTAAATAACCACTGACTCCCTGTGTCTTCATATGCTCTTCTTCCCTCTGTACCCACCTGGGTCCTGATCTATTCTTATAAGAAGAAATCAGACCATATTTCCAAATATCAGGAACCCTATAGTACCTGGAAACCTGTAGGAGAAATTCATGCAATTGTCCCCAGTCTGTTCCCAGAATTGCACACACAGCTCAAGCCAAGACTAACACACCTTAACCATCCCATGTGTCTTAATGAACTACATCCTGTGCTAGGGCATTGGAACTGGAACTTTAAAATCTGAATCAGTGAGAGTAGGTGTGGAGACACAATTCAGCCCATAACACCTGCCATGAAACACTCTGATATCTGATGCATAACTTTAAGGGTGCCTCAAAGTCAAATCAAGAGTGATGAGGCTCCCAGCCTCCAAAGCCTTCCTTCTATATGGTGAGAATGCTTGGTTTTCAGAGTCCTGTCTCAGTCATTTCCTGCCACCATCAATGGAAAGATGAAGGGATAAAAACATGGAAGGGACTTAACTCAAGGCTGCACAGGTGGTATTAAGGGGCAGAACTAGGCCTAGAACCAACATGTGTGGCTCCTGATAGTCTCAGTGTGTGACTCTGTACTGTCACCTTTTACAGTTATTTAACACCTCCAGGAGCATGTGCTGAAGAGGTGGGTAAGTGCCTTTAGGGAAAGCATGTCACCTGTTATGGTTTAGATATGAGGTGTCCCCCAAAAGCTCACATGTGAGAAAATGCAAAGAGGTTTAGAGGAGAAATTATGGGGTTATGAGAACCTTAACCCAATCAGTGAATTAATCCCCTACCAGGATTAACTGAGTGTTAACTGAAGGCAGGTAGGATATGGCTGGAGGAGGTAGGTCCCTGGAGCATGCCCTTCGGGTACATACTTTGTATCTGGTGGGTGGAGTCTCTGTCTGCTTTCTGATCATCATGTGAGCTGCTTCCCTCTGCCATACTCCTCTGCCATGATGCTCTGCCTCACTTCAAACCCCCAGGAATGGAGGCTGTTGTCTGTGGATAGAGACCTCTGAAACCAGGAGCCCCCAAATAACCTTTTCCCATTCTAAAGTTGTTCTTGTCAGGTCTTTAGTCACAGCAGTGAAAAAGCTGACTTAAAACACCACCTGTGACATGTGGCCTGCCTGATGTCTTGCTATCTCTCTTACCTACCCTCTGTGTCTAATGCAACAAAGTTGTCCACCAGCTGGCCTATGGAAGTAATGGTTCTAACTCAGAGTCTTCCCTGATGTAAGGTCTAACTGAATCTTCTTTGTGGTATCCTGTTTTTTGTTTTGTTTTGTTTTGTTTTAACAGCTCTTTATGATGCAGAGACTGCACATGGGCCAACAGGTACAAGAGAACAATGGGGCTGTTTAGGCAAACACAGGAAGAAGAGAACTTAACTGGTGACCCCAATAGGCGTAAGAGGCCCCGCTGTGAGAATTCACAGTCAGCAGTGGCTCTTGACAGAGCCTTGCAGAGATATGGCGCTGAAGAGGCATTGAAGCAGCTCCAAACAACCAGCTTGATGCCAGAGACTATAGCAAGCTTGGTATTTCTAATGCAAATGTACATAGATAGACTTACATATGTATATATAGACAGATATATATAGACAGAACAGAGAGCTGGCTAGACAGATGTAGATAGGTAGATATAACTCCACAGTGGCAGTATATCTGTTCCCAAATTCCCCAAAGCTTTTTATTCACCAGAGTGAGTAAGATGCTTTGAAGAGGAAAAGAACTTATTTTTAATGGACTCCCTGTAGGTCAAGTGGGGAAACAGCAGAGTAAAGAGGAAGACCCAGATTTAAGACCAGTTCTGTCTCTGGCCAGCTCTGAGACTGGCCAAGTATTTACAGATTCTTCGTCTAAATCATTCATTAGATAGGTGACTTGGACCTCATTGCTTAGCTTCTCTAAGGGATTCTCCCCATGAGTAAAAGTTGGGATCAATATGGCAGCTCTCGGGAGTGCTGTATGAGGCAACAAGGTCATTTATGGGAAGTCACCCATTGCATCACTGACATTTATTTCATCCCATTCCCTACTTGGGATAGCCTCACTCTGAGACCATGAGGGAAGGTGGGTCACAATTGGAATTTAAGGGATTTATGTTCTCCAGTGCTATCCTATCCTGGCCACTTTCAATATGGCAAAGCCTCATTCTCCCCCATTTCTTCCCTTTTCTCCCTCCTCTGGGGCCTGACAGAGCCTCTAAAGACAGCTGCTTGAGGCCCTATAATCATCTGACAGCCAGGGTGCATGGGAAGCAAAGAAGCAGACCAGCTAGAGGATCCAAAGAGGATCATACTCCCACCAGGGCTGGTTTCGGCCAATAACAGGAGCATTCCTTCCGCAGCTGTGAGCTTTCACAGCCCAGGCCTCCTCAGCCTTCAATAATGGAAGCAGGCCCAGTTCTCTAAATGCGACTTTGTCTTCTTAATGCTCTCTCAGGGCACATCAGCAAGGCTGGATGACAGCCCAGTGTGAAGGAAGAAGAGATTGGGGAGAGGGAGAAGAGAGAGGTCACCCCAGTGGAAAAGGTTAGGACTTGTGCTGCAATCAGCCCCAAAGCTCCAGCCAAGGAAAGATTT
Organism: Marmota monax; assembly: GCF_021218885.2. NCBI lineage: Eukaryota > Metazoa > Chordata > Mammalia > Rodentia > Sciuridae > Marmota > Marmota monax. The sequence continues at coordinate 1,699,223 of NW_026693937.1, read as the reverse complement.
CAAATAACTGGGAGCCAGTGCCTGAGAAGAAGGAGGGTTTCGGAAGTGTTTGATGATTGAATAAATGACTGTACAGCTCCCAAACCACTTCTGGGATTTGCCCCATTTGGACTCACTGTCTCCCTCTCTCATTTTACTAAGGCTCTTCCTGCCAACACCCTGCTGTGATGTCAAAATCGTCTGAGTAGTCGGTTATTGTTATTCTCCAATAGATACCTGTACCTTGAGGCCAGGGAGTGCTTAATTCCTGGTGCTTTGAAACTCACAGAGAAATTGCTCTGTAATTATTTGCTAATTTGATTAAAGATGTTATGCCCCACTAGTGCTCTGCCCCTAATTTCACAGACTTTCAAGTTCCTGGGGACATTTATATCATATTAAAGCCATCATTGAAGCACCTAACTAAAAGGGGTTGGCTGTATTTCCCAAAGGGAAAAATCAGAAGTCACGATGCTTCAGGGCCTTCGGTTTTATTTGTTTATTTGTTGTGTAATGGTCCAGGACTCTGATCTTGAGCATGCATGTATCACTGAAAAGGTCTCACAAACCCACAGAAATGTTGCTATCAAAGTTAATAGAGACTCGTATGTATGGAAATGTTTTAAAAGCCACCCCAATCTAGTTTTTTTTTTTTTCCATATTTCAAACGATTGCAGTTGAAACTAGAAGGTAACACTTAGAAGCTTGTAAAAGTAAAAAATCAGCTCGGAGAACTTCAGGGTCTCCTTGTGAGATTTTTTTCCATATTGTTTCCACTTATACCCTCTGGTCTTTAAAAGAAAAACCACAGGTCATTGATTTCTACCACTGACAAGTCAAGTCACATGAGCGAAAACACCTCACAACTTGGTCAGAAGAAAAAAAAGAAAAGTCCCTTCTTATCTAATTTTACAAGCTCCCATGAGACAGTGGGAGCTCGACCCTCTACCTCCCAAACCACCATCCTTCACTCAACTCCAAATAGAGAACTGGATTGAAGTGCTCCAGGTCACTTGTCAGAAAGAAAGTAAAAGAAAATATTGCCTTCTAAGAGCACAGGATTCAACCCCAACTCACATATTCCTCCCCACACCACACCCTTCCAGAGGGAAGCTTTGATCTGTATCTACTCCAAGAAAGGGAGGGGAAGTGGAGGGACACGGAGAGAACACTCAGTAAACAGTATTATTAACCCATAAGCCAGCGATAAATCAGGGCAGGAAGGTGACCTCAGCAGGCTGGAGTAATCCTGCATGTCGAGATGAATTTATGAGACCAATTTTATTGGCCTGCATGACCCAGGCTCCTTGGAGATGTCTCAGTAACAAATGCAATCCACTTCATTTATGAGCTGTGTACAATGTCAGCCATAGGGCCCTCTCCAAGAGGGTGCCCGTGAGTGTGGCCTCAGGAAAGCAGTGTTCCCAGGTGGTGCTGTCACTCCCCAAGAGTCAGCCATACCTGTTCAGGCAGTTGCCACCTTCAGACTACTAGCACGGGTTCTCCTGTCTCCGCTCTGTGAGTCAGGACAGCCCTGAGCCAGGTCTTTCCCTTCCACGGGCCTCAGTGTGCTCATTGCAGAATGGTGCTGAAGACATCTGGGGGAGGACAAGTCCTGCTCAGTGCTGGATGGTTAACAGCACTGGTCCAACTACCAGATGTCAGTAGTTCTCCTATCAAGTCATTAGATCCACCAACAGTGCCCCTACTTATGTCCCAACATCTCACTTGATTATTAGCAGATGATCTAAGTCTGTACCCAAATGCAGCCAACCCAGGTGGGTCTGTAAAGACTGTTCCCTCCATTTCCATCTCAAGAGCAGAGAAGCTAATAATTCTTGTTAGTGGCACCTAGAAGGCCCTCAGGACCAGCCAAGAGCCATTCCACTGAGAGGAGTCAGCGGGAACCAGGAAAGTTCTCTCTGCAGAGACCTGGTGCCTACCTGGCCTTCACCTGCTCTCTGTTGGCTCCAAGAGCTGGGCGGAAGGCGTTTAAGTCTATTTGACTGTCCCTGTCATCATAAGGTTTACGGATGGTTAATTTATTCTTTATAGCACAGTCATTGATGGCTGTTAAATCACAAATGAGAGCCAATAAAGGGTGAATTGCAGCTGAAATTACACTGTTTATATGACAGCAGAGTGCCGGCTAAAAGATTCATATGCTGCTGATGAAGTATGTTATAAATTTTAATTACCATAGTTTGTACAAATGACATGTTTGAAATGCTATTGAGTAATGTGACCCTGATAATGAAACTATAAAATAAATCATTAACTTTCTGAATGAGCTTTTTTATTTCAGTGCTACACAGAGTAAACTTTTCGGTTTATTCCAGATCAGTCTTTTTATGCCCCCACCCTCTGCCCAGGAAATCACTGGCTCCTCTCCACACAGGCTGGGGACAGAGGAGCAACAGGAGGCTGGAAGAGCCTCTTGGCAGGGCTGATGCCCACCAGACATGGTTCAGAGACTGGGGCAGGGGAGTCAGCTGGGCTGAGAGGCCTAGATGTTCAAGAACAATCCCTTTAATTTTCCACCTATAGGAAGAAAGGACCCTTTTTGGAAACTGCAGACACTAACTAAAGACCCCACTAACAGCTGGGCACTGTGGCCAAATCACCCAGCAGAGGCATCTATAGCAACACACCAGATGTATCAGACTCTCAGTGAGCATCAGGCTACGCTGTGTGTGAGAAATTCACAAGGAAACTGGGCCAATATTCTTGGACCATAACCCAATTAAGACTCCAGAAGAGAAAAGACAATAAACATTGGACAGTTTTTCCATTGTTAGAGTGTCTTTATTTCATGGGACTTGTCCTTCGGGTTTATGAATTAGCCCTTTACAACACACCCAAGGAACAAGTCTCTACATTTAGGCATGTCTTGCAGAAAAAACCTACAGCTCCAGGAAAAACCTAGAAGAGTGAGCCCACCAAAGGCCAATTAGGGCAACTCCCCACACCAAGAGTTACTCGCTACAGCTCTGCCTGGAAGACATGTGTCTTTTAGTCTTGTCAGCAAGAATCACATCAGTAAGTTGGGCAAAACTAAGGGTTCATAGGCCACTAGCACATCAAGAGAACTTGGACATCCTTCCTTTACCCTGAAAATGTTCAGGGTGGGGTAGAGAGGGAGGTAGGAACAGAAAATGTAAGGGGGAAAGGTTTGACTCCCAGACATGTATAATTTCAGAGGAAAATACAAAGTTTGGAGAAGCCCCCAGGTGTTTCTGCTATGCCCTCCTAGGGCAGACCCAGCCCAGGCCTCTCCCACTTTGCACCTGTGGAAATGGAGAGCCAGTGGGACAGGGCAGAGCTGGAGTTGCTATCCACATGACCAAGGCTAATTAAGAGGAGAAAGGGGCTTTTTCATTTACTATAGCCAGAATACTCCAGGCCAGCTCTAAACAGGTAGCCTCCCAGGATTGAAGGTATAAATGCAGCCAGCATCCTCCATGTCCTCCTCCTGCGAAAGATCAGCAAGGTACATCTCTTCCCTCTGCCGATGGGCTGTCTGGCAGGAAGGCAGAGCTCTGACGAGGGACTGCTCTCTGGTTTTCACCCTTTCCCAGAGCAAATCTGCTCTCTAGAATGTGCTGCATGAAAAGAAAGTCAAACTCAAAAGGCATGATACAGTGGCAGCCTCTGGAAGCCTCCTCCCAATGGTGCACAGAGAACACCTGGGCATGACAGTGTGTCTTACTAACAAACGCTGCCATTCAAAGGCCTTCTTGTACTACAGAGGCCTCCCTTCAACCACCCAGTGACAGAAGAGAAGGAGTATTGTCTGCATATTCCTTGCTATAGTTGAGCGAATGGGAACAAATTCAGGAAGGGTTTTGTCATAGATCAGAGAGCACACAGGTAGCTGGAGCGAGAAGAGAATCCAAATACATTTATGATCAAACTAGTAGACTTGAAATATGACTGGATATTTGATGATATTAAGGAATTATTAATTTTAACATCTGATAGTGGTGTTGCGATTATTTTTTTTTAACTTTGAGAGAGGTATACTGAAATGAAAACAGACATGTGATAGATGTGTTTACTCCAAAATAATCAAAGATGGGAAGGGATGGGGGGATGGTTGGAGGAAAGAGATAGGTCATGAATTGATATCATTAAAGCTGGTAATAGGTACATGGGGGTTCATTGTGCTTCTATACATGCCTTAAATTTTACATAATAAAGAAAATAAAAGTAAAATACCTAAGTGCCACAGTCCCCAAAGTTCCCTGTAATGTCTATTTTTTGATGCATTTCCATAATAGCAACCCTCCCATCACTTGAAGTACACTTTTAGAAATGTGTGAAGAAGGATGAATATTTTTCCCTTTCCTATGTTATTGTAGAAAGTTTTAGCAAGAAGCCCAGCCTCCAGGATGTGGCTAGCTGCTTGAAGGACAGAGCAGCTCCTGGGTGTAGAGACTCCCCGGCACAGCTTCCTGGCACACTCATAGGCAGAAGCAGAGAGTATTCCCAGACAGGACCCAGCCACACTGCATCTGGTCCTTCCATTTTTTGAGCCTTGGTTTCCTGATTGTAAACACAGGATGATAGCCCCAATCTGTCTACTTCAAAAGAATGTTAGGATTCAGTTCAATAAGAAGATGGACTCCCAGAGACAGAGTACAGTGTAAGGAATAAGAGCATAGACGTTGGACTCCCTGTACAGTGGTCTCCCCTAATGCATGGCTTCACTTTCCAAAGTTTCAATATACTACCCACAGCCAGCTGAGGACCAAAAAATGTTAATGGGAAATTCTATAAATTAAAAAATTCATATACTTGAAGTTGTGTACCACTTTGAGAAGTGTGACGAGATGTGTGTTATCCTACTCAGTCCTGACTGAATCATGAATCATCCATTTGTCCAGAGTATCCACACTATATAAGATACCCTTCCTGTGGCAGTTGAGAGAGAGATCATATTCATATAAATTTTATTACTGAATGTTGTTTTAATTGTTCTATGTTATTATTAGTTCTTATTGTCCATTTCCTAGTTTAAGTTAATTTTTATCATAGGTATGTATGTAGAGGATTGGTACAATTTGTGGATTCCACTGGATATCCACTGGGTGTCTGGGAACCTATCCCCTTCAGATGAGGGAGGGACTACTGTATTAAAATCCCACCTCTACCTCAGATTAGCTCTGTGGTTCAGCCAAATTTCTTAATCTCAATCTCAGATGCTCTACCACAGAAGTAGTATGGCAGCAAGGATTCATTGAGTTTAATATACAGAAACAACTAAGAACAATACCAAGCATTATGTAAATTATTTTTATTATTGCTATATAATGGTATATTAATATGAGGTGTCAATATTATTAAAATAACCTTAGGGTGCTATACTACAAAGGAATTTGAGAAGTTGTTTATTGCAAGCTCTGCTTTCCAGAGGCTCCTAAAGGTGATGTGACATCTGTAAGCACACAGCAAGTTAGTGACAGAACAGAGCCTGTAGCATACTCAAAGCCTCACATCCATTCTGTAACCCTGGCACATCCATCCCTCTATGCAGGTGGTCATTTTTTCTTCCTTACTAAAGAGGCCCATGCTGTGTTGCACCCCCCAAGCCAGGGTCTCATGCTGGACTGACATGCCCTGGAACCCCAACACCCAGTACTTAATGGAATGGAAGAGAACCATATGGGTTAGAGGAGAATCTCTGGATCCTTGAGCCGTCCCTGATCCCTGGAGAATGGAACACAGGAAATTGAAAGTTCCTGATATGTCCTTTGCCTTCCCTGGTTTGTTCCTTGATAGTGGAAAGCCCTTCCAACACCTCCCCTCAGACTTATCAGCTACCACGAAAACATTTTCAAGGCGATGGTGCAGGCTGCCCTACTTACCATTAAGAGAAAGGACCACATTATTGCTGTTATAAACCATTGATTAAGGTTTATAATAGCAATAATCCCCTCGAAATTCATTGTTACTGCAGTTAATGACCAGTTTATTAGAGCGTTAACCATCCTTGGCAATGGGCTGAGTCGTTTAATGTGGGTAACGACCAATTTCTCAAGGATTATTGCTTAAATAACAATTCTTTGCGAAATGTATGCGCCACCACAAGGTGCGGCTCTGGCTGGAAGCTTCTCCTCAGAAATAATTGTTAATTATTTCCTCAGAATTGCACCACCAGCACCATACCTAACAAACCCCAAACAACAAGCTTCTTGAGGTAATGCTTCACAAACACCAAAGAACCACAAAGTTGGGCCTGGGCCTGAAGTGGGTTGCACCCTTCTAGGAGGGACCCAAAAATAGAGCCGCTACTGGGATGTCCTTGGGACCTCCAGGCAAATGCACCATTGAATGGCAGTGTCTAGCTCTTTGCTTAGATGACTACTTCCTATTTTCTTGGCTTCATTTCTAGAATTCTCTACCTGCTCAAGTCTCCCCCGCCAAAAAAAAAAAAAAAAAAAAAACCTATTGACTAATGAGGAAAAGAAGCGTCAACTAAGGGTCTAGACAAAGAGTTAAGAATGAGAAGCATGACAAATCCAGGGTTTAGAAAGGTTTAAAACATTTTGAAGCAAATATTTGCCTACACCTACCATTCAGGTCCTAGGAGACTTGGAAGGATGGGGTTTTAAGAAATAAGTGGTATCAATAGTTGGCACCATGCTAAAGAATTTCCTCTGTGGTCACTGACTACCTCTGGGTTTGCTTCAGGCAGAAAAAAAAATGGGGTCAGGTTATACGCCTCATTGTTTGACTTAGGCTCTGAGAAGTCATATTATCATCAGACATATGAATATAGTCAGGGGACCTTATAATCATTGGGGCTACCCTCCTGGTTGTACAGGGGAGGACTAAGGGGCTGGAGAGAGGTTAAGAGGCTCACCTAAGTCACACTGTCACTTAGAGAAGAGCTGAAATTACATCTTGGTCTTCATTTTCTACAAGCAAACTGGAGACCATCTTTTTAGACAGACCTAAATGGGTAGTTTGTCCTTAGAAACAGTAAGAATCATGGCCGCATCAGAGAGAAAATTCAGAGATGGGGCATTTCCAAGTCTGTACACATTTAAGCAAGTCTCTGAAGAAGCCTAGGATCAAGTTTTCCCATTCCTCCTCCCAACTTTCTCTCTCTGTCTAGTTCAATCCAAGCATTTCATCACATTAACTATTTTCTATCACTTCACATTAGCACTGATATTTCAATAACTTTTATTTTTTTGACATGATCTGAAAGCTACTGATATGATTACACTCTAATTGCATTATATTAACTAAAATAAATACTAATAGGGTGTGAATCTAACATAATAAAAGAGCAAATTGCTATCACGTTGCCGGTGTAGGCTAGAGAGAAATCTGCTGATTCACTCAACAAACGCGTACTAATGTCCTGTGATATGTTGAGCACTAAGACAATATCCTTTTATTTTTTCTTCATTGTCTCCAAAAATTAACTGCATGTAAGAATAGAAAGGGAGGTATCATACTCTCATCTATGAATCCTTCAACCTCCATCTTTTGTCTTCATAACAAGAATCATTACCTGGAGATAGCAGCAAGGGGAAAAATACACATCTCTCCCCTGGCCTCAGGGGTGTGAAGTTCCAGTGGGTCATTGTGACTCTGATCTTTTAGACAAGCAGGTCAACATTCATCTTTGGGGCCCCAGATGAACCAGCAGGGATCTGTAACAGATCCCTCCCATCAGACCCCAGAATCTGGTTGAGACCAGAGGCTCTAGTCCTCCCCTTTCTGCTCTTTCCCTGAGACTTCTGTCAAGGCTCTGAAACTGCAGGAGTGAAATTGACTCGCTTTTCCCCAAGTTATAATGTTTGTGGGTCCGAATGTCAACATTCCTTCCTTAAGTCCTCAAACTGAATCCATGACTGTGGAGCTTGGATAAATACTCTTACTAAATCGCAATAGTTCTCTATCTGCTAAACCATATTCCCAATTGCGCTGCTATCCATGTTTATAGGATATTGTGAAATTTTTTTACAGACATGTGAGATAGCAGCACCAGTAATAAATCATGTTTAACTGCATAGAGGTTCACTGTGTCTCATAAATAAGTTAATACATATAAGTGTTTAAAAGAGCACTTGGTACATAGTAAGGGCTCAACAAATATTAGTGTTGATTTCTGTTGGCTATTCTGCAAAGTCTCATACCAATGTGGTAAAAATTGATCTACAATTTCCTGTATATAGTCATAAAGCAATACAATAAGTTCAATAATGGAAATTAAAGCAATATAATTTAATGTGCTCAGTAACTTTTTGAATCGTGAATATTTTACCAGATGGGTATATCTACATGTGCATTTTGGTGATAGGTCATATATCAGTATTTTATACAAAGAGTCTACTATAGTGGGTTGGTCACCATTATCCTTGCCCTCACTAGACTGTCAAGAATAGGTCTAGGGACTGGGGTTGTGGCTCAGGGCTAGAGCGCTTGCCTAGTACATGAGAGGCACTGAGTTCGATCCTCACCACCACATAAATATTAAAAACTAAAGATATTGTGTCAACCTATAAAAAACTAAAAAATAAATATATATAAAAAAGAATAGGTCTTGATAGTCTAGTTGAGGGCCACTAGGTCTTCAGTCTACCAAGTAAGATCACTTTTCTTCACCACTAAAACCAAAAATCTACCATGGTTTTCCTCTAATTTTTTTTTAACTTCTCTATTCTGAACTCAGTTGATTTTTAACAACATTTGTGGAGCATTTTCAACAGGCTGGGGACTGTGCTAAGCACTGGAGATGCAATGAAGAATAACGGCATTTCTGCCCTGAAGCAGCTCACAGATCAGGGAAGACAGGCGCATAAAGAGCTCCATGTAATACAGTGGGGTAAGTGCTACACCCCCTAGATTGTGGATGAGGGGTGCAGGAGTGGGGGAGGGAGGAAAGAAGGGCCGGACTATGGAAGCACAACAAAGAAGCAATTATTTGTCCATCATGAGAGGGGACACTTCAGCAAGGAGGTGACATCTAAACTGCACCTAGAGCTAGTTTACCAATGTGTGGGCTAAATACTTGTTTCTGGAACCAACAAAGCAGAAACACAGAGGAGGAAGGGAAGGAGGGAAAGAAAGAGAGTAGGATTAAAACAAAAGGAGAGAAAAGAAAGGAGGGGAAAGAGGGAGAAAATGAGCTCATCGTTGATGAACTTATTCAAAAATTTAATTGGAAAATCGGGAAGGGGGTTAATTTCAGCACACATATGCTTAATGTCATATTAAAAACTTCTTTAAGTGTTAGTAACCTATTAAAGGGTGAGGGTGAATACTTAGGGCCTAGAAAGGAATTAACACAACCCTCATTAGATTTTCAAGGATTGAAACAGGATTTTACAAGACAGAAAAACAAGGAAGAAGAGCCAGTCAGGGAAAAGGCACAGAAATGCATAGAACGTTCTGGCCTGGGAAAGCATGGAAAGATCTCTGGGCCATTCTCCTGCTTTGAGGCCTGCCTTGAACATTCCAAAAGGTTTGTTATCTCTAGAGTTCACTCTCAGAAGGCTCCTTCCAACATCCCAGGAAGGACTCCTGTCTCTTATGGAAAGCGCCTTATAGCTGGAGGCATTTGGGAATTTTTGTTTTTTTAAGCCAGAAACTAAGTGCAGGCAACCATCTAAATTATCATCAGCAAAGAACCCTAGCTTCTTACCATGGCTCCTTTTCTGCATTCTAAAAATTCACAAAGATGCTAGTGAGTTTTACTGTTTTCTAATATCTCAGACAGAGCTGTCATTTCAACAGGATGATTTTCCTTTACACAGGGATTTTTGGGGAGGTAAGAAAAATAGTTATAGGGGTTTTCTTTGGGTGGTATTATGGTGTGGACCTGAAATAGTCTCCAAAACTCATGCTTAGTCCCCAAAGCAGCAGTGTTCATAGATAGAGCCTTTGAAAGGTAATTGAATCATGAAGGATATTATCAATGGTGGACTAATTTATTGATGGAATCATAATTTAACAGGCTATTGGGAGGTGATGGAAACTTGAGAATCACCAAAGGCCCAAGCAATCGGGCTAAGTGAGACCATGGACTAACACCTCTTTCCTCCTTTAAGTTGATTTTTTTCAGGCATTTTGTTACAGTGACAGAAAGCTAACACAAGTGGTTTGTTTCAATGGCAACATAGGAACAGAGCATTACTTTTTGGACTTCTTTTGCTTTTAACCTTTTTTTTCTATTGCTGAGTTTTTATTATAATTCTCTCTCTTCTTTGTTTTTCTGACTAGGTTGTCTCCAAAGCCTTCCCAGCTCACAGTGTCAATCCCTAACTAGCAATGACACTGACCTACCTTTCCTTCCCACAACTGAGCCAAGGGATTAAAATTTTGTTGCAAGTTTCCCATGCTGGGAAAAGTGGATGAGCTTTCTGCATTGGGGTGCATACCACATGTTGGGGATGGGACCCCTGTAGCAGCAATTCTGATTTTCTCAGGTGCCTGTGGTTTCTCTGAACTCTCCCAGCACTGCTTTGGTTAATGTAGGTGGGGGTGAGAGGTCAGAGCTAAATTCCCATCCAGCAGGTTTGACAGGTACATAGCATGTAGCAAGAGTAAAAGCCCCAATTCTACTCCTTAATTAAAAACATTTTTCATTCCAAACCTATAAAAGGCAGATGTGCTGCATTCCCCCAACCACAGATCGCTGCTCTATATTGAGTTCTGCAGCTCCAATTCTTCTTTCCCAGGGCTCAAAAATATAAGGCCATCAAAGCACAGTGTAATCAGTGCTCCTTCCTCCACCTTCTCTGTACCCCCTCCATTTCCACTTTCACAGAGAAATGCTCATTACCATCTTTGCAGGGGTTGTGTGTTTTAAGCTTCTTGTGACACCTCCCGACTGAAGTGGGGTGAAATGGCAGCTCATCTTCCAGGATAGACAGGAGGCAACTCTTACATTTTATTATTCTAAAGTGCCTTTAATATGAATTGTTTTAAAGAAGAAGAAGAAAAAGAAACAAGAAGAAGACGGAAGACACTCAGGCAGCAGTCCAGGCCTAATCAGCTGCACCGAGGTTGTAAATTAACTCAGATCTTCTTCAGCTCAGGCATCTAGAAGGTAACTCTTTGGAGGAAGAATAAGTAAATCCTTTGTCAAGAAGTGGTCAGAAAAATGACGTTCATACTTGCTTGTGGTGTTTTCCTATCTGTACTGACTCCTTGATCCCTGCAGTTAAGATGCTCAGTTTGATGACATGATTTAAAAAATTGCAAATCAGATCCACAGAATGTTCCCAATGTTTACTGATAGTTTGATCTTAGATGTCCCTGCAAGGCCCATTTGTTGAAGGCTTGGTTGCCAGCCTGTGGAGCTACCGGGAGATGATGGAACCTTTAAGAGGAGGGGCCTAGTGGTAGGGATTTAGGTTGTTGGGGGGGTGTGTCCTCAAAGGGAATTGTGGGAACCTGACCTCTTTCTCTTCTCCTCTTTGTCTCTCTCTTCCTGCTGCCTGGCTGCCATGAGGTAAGCAGTTTCATCTGCCATGCTCTCCTGTCATGATGTGCTGCCTCATCACAGGCCCAAAAGTAACAGGGCCAACCCACCATGGACTGAAATCTCCAAAATATGAATCCAAACAAAACTTTTCTCTTTTTAAATTGATTATTTCAGGTATTTGTGACAGTAACAGAAAGCGAACTCACATACTGGTAAATCCACCATCGGTAAGTAACAAGACCTGAGGATCCTTTTATCCCTTTTGTTGTTGTTGTTGTTCATCTGCCTTCCTGAAGGGTCCTCAAGCCTTTTTGGTTTGGGGTATCCTCTGCTTTATTCCCAGTGACACTCTATGCTTCTCAAGGACAGGAATGTCAAGCCTTCTTTCCTGTTTCTCCACTGGGCTGTGCTAATGCCCTGACTTCAGAGGCAACCTTGAGAAGGTTGTTGAGAGATGAATGTGAGCTTTTCCACCTGCAGGGTCTAATGTCACAGTTTGGATTCTCTCTCTCTCACCTTGTGTACTTTCTCTTTCTGGGTTTCAACCAAATGGCATTATTAAATGTTAAAAAAAAAAAAAAAGGAAAAAAAAATCCTTGCTTTTGTGAGTGATATTCAATATGATCAATAAACTTGAAAGGAAGGGGAGCCCAAGGCACCCACAAGACACTTTAAAGATTTAATTGTTCCACAGAATTTTAAGCAAGTAGTAGAAAGAAACTAAATTGCATGAAACCAAATATTTTGCTCCAGGCTTCTAATTCATCTCACTTGCCAGTTCCCAGGGGCTAGTGCCAGCACCGTGGAGCTTGGGACTTTCCAGCACAGACGGGGGATTGCACTTCATGCAAGCAAAAGAACCTCCAAGTCTCTTTGAAATGGAGCAGTTGATCAAAGTCTTCCTTACCATGAAAACACCAGGGTTCAAGGACACAGCTGGCTGAGCAGGGCTGATAACATATATCTAAATACGGAGTGCACTTTCATACTCATCTCTTAGAAACGAAAGATGCTGGGGATTTCTTGAAAAGCCAAGGTCCTGGGAGATGGGAAACTGGTTCCCATGAAGGAGAGCTGCATCCGGGCATCAGAAGGTACCAAGAAGCAGTGTCCATTGTCCCAGCAAGGTATAGACCAGAATCCTGGTGGCTGCAGATTCGGGAAGCCTCAGAATGTATTCCTGTGCTTCTTGCAGACTGAGGAAAACTGCTAAACCACTCAGGATAGAAGGAATCCATTGGTTCACCAAGAAAAGCCTCCTAGGAACACTTCATAGACACATATAGACAAAACACAGGTGAGGGTCCATCCTGTTCTGTCATAGTGCAAATAATCTTTTGTCTATTGTGACCACGGGTCACAGAAAGCCAGGGAACACTTGGAGAAGTACTCATTGCTGCCTTTGAAAACATCTTGCTGTAGAGGATTTTTGGACAGCAGGATGAGGAGGATTGGAGAGGACACAGGGAGCTGAATGCATGAGAACAGCAGGCAGGTGAGTCTGGACCAGGTCCAAGCTCTAGGGTTGAGCAGTCCTTTCCCTCCTAACCTTGGGAATACCACCGTTCCTCTCTCAAAGGCTTCGCTCCTTTATCTATAATCAGTAACAGTAGTTCCTACTCCTTACCATAGAGTTATTCATGAATGAAAAAGCATATGCAAAGTAGCTTGGTCTGTCCCTGGCACTTAGTAGGTATTCAATAAATAATAGATATTGCTATAATAATAATAATTAATAACTACAGGCTGGAAGGCAATAGCCTATGGAGAGATGCCATCTGGGCCTGGGGTCAATGCCCTTGACTGCATTAAAGGAAAGTGAGGGTTCGGTAGCCTGCCAAGACAGGCCTCCAGGACTGATGGGCCTCCCAACCCCCACACACAACTCTTTCCAACAGGGCTTTTTCTGGTGTCCAAACTTGGTCCTGGCATCATTCCAGAGGCTCAATTCAAGAGAACATTATAGTAATAATATAGCTCCTATTATACACCAGCACTTAGATACTAAAAAGAAAAATAACCCGAAGGTCTGAACCTAAAAATATTTCAATAAAGTGCTTCTACTAGATGCCCAGAGATCCCACCATAAAAACAAACATGGGTTCTGACCCCACAACAAAAATGTGGTTCCATACAATTAACATAGACTGCTCTGCAGTAACACAGTGGTGGTGTGGTCCACAGATCAGCCCCTTGGTGTATGGGGGCTGATGGTGAGTTGTCAGACTCACCAGTCTTCATCCCAAGCACCTGTGTGGCTATAGGCAGAAATGTGGGTTTTGTGGAATTGAAAGAGAAAATGATTGTAGAGATCGTGATGAATGCTTAAAAAAAAAAAGATTGCTTTGCCATTGTTATTATCATGATTTTTGCTGTCTGTTTGGATCTTGAATGTCCCCCAAAAGCCTATGTGTTAAATGTTTGGTCCTCAGCCCATGGCATTATTGGAAAGTGGTGGAACCTTTAGAAGGTGGGGTTAGTGACAGAACATGAGGTCATTGGGGTTGTATCCTCCAAGGGGATATTGGGACCCCAGCTTCTTTATCTCTTTTCTTGCTTCCTGACCACCAGGAGGAAATGCTTCCTTCTTTATGTGTTCTCACCATGATGTACTGTCTCACCATAGGCCCAGAAGCAACAGGGCCAACCTTGCACTGAAACCTCTGAAACCATCAGCCAAAATGAGTCTTTCCACCTTATAAATTGATTATCTAAGTTTTGTTTTTTGGTTTTTTTGTTTGTTTGTTTGTTTTGCATAGTGACAGAAAGCAGACTAATACACAGTTCCAATGAAAAATATTGAAGAGTAAGCAAACCTATATAAGTTACTAAATTTTCAAGTCTGGAAAAAGAAAAAATAGAACATCAAAGGGGAGCCACCCACCAGAGTAGCTAGGTGTTCCTCCTCATTCTTTACCAAAGAATTTAGCCTGCCCAGTTGGGTGCACTGCAGCAAGTTGTCATAACCAAACTGAGCACCCCTCTATACATAAGTACACACACACACGTACACACACACACACACACACACCAACTTAACAAAGGCTGCTAGGAGCAGGACTTCCACAGAGATTTCACCTAGAGATAATCTGCCCCTGACTCCATCCCTTACCCTAACTCCCTCTATGGTGACAGTGATGAAACTCCTCACAACACCAAACAAAGGGTTGTCATGACATGATGACAAGGTCCAGGCCAGCAGTGGTGCCCTGGCACTGCCAAGCCTGTCCACATTCAGTGGGGCAGCCACTGTGGGGCTCAGGCCCCTCTTATAGAATCATAGGAAACACAGAGGGCAAGAAAGAGCTCCCTGCTCTCAGGTGATCCACAGTCAAACTAGAGAGAAAAATGCACAAGGCCAAGTATACTTGGATACTAAAATGGGACACCTTCAAGTCCAAATTCCATCACTCTGCTGGGTACAACAGACCACAGAGCACCCCTAGGAAGCCTCTCTACTGCAGTCAGTGGTTTGTGATCATAACACTAATGGATGATCATGGATTTTGAACTGCATTTTCAATTATCCAATGCTCACTTGTATCCAGGGCGTTTCTTACACATCTGGGGAGTGTAGCTATGCTTGGCTAATTTAACAAGGAGTGTTCACTGGAGCTTGTTAAAATTGGGCCCCCCCAGGACCACCCATAAGGCTGCTGGCTGCAGCTGCCCTCCGCTGCCCCACCACTTTTTTTCTAACCAGGCCTCTCCCTCTGTGCCCACCTCCCCTCCGACCTGTCCCCCAAGTGCCACCAGCAATTTTCCAGATCACTGAGGAGCTGATGGCTTGTTTATGTCACAATATTGGTGCTTTCAGCTCCTATTTTCATTCACTCTTGATCTTCTCAGACAACTAAGAAAGGAAAAGGAGATCTGTTTTCCAGGAACCACGGCTTAGGAGAGCCTTTCCAACATGGGGCTGTCCCTTTGGATTTCCGGGTGGAGCATGGCTGGCTCTGGGAAGGGTCCATGTGCAGGTGGGAGGGCTAGCAGGGCACGGGTTGCCTTGTCTCCACTCCTTTGAGGTTGGAAGTGAGAACTCAGGACTGTGATTGTTGTCTCAGCTGTAGGGAGAAAGAGGAGGGTCTTTCAAGGCACCTGGATCCACTGGCCTTCACATTTCATAGCAGCCAGCCTGGGTCACTGGGGAGCGGCCCCTCTTCTCCACCCACATGTTATTCCAACCATAAATCCAAGTGACAAGCTTGAACTTTCCTCAATTGACATGTTTACAAGGGAAGTCCACATTTGACAGGAAAATTAAGCCTATCAATCACCTAACGAGCTCGTTAATGAATGGTTCTCTGATCTCCTCTGGTAGCTGGGTTTATTGATTAGAGAGGGGGCAGCCCCAGCCCCTTTCCCCTATGCCTACTCCCCACCACCACTCCCTCAGCCAGATGTGGCTGGCCTCTGACCTCCTTCCACCACCCGCAGCCCCCCTCCTCCCTGAAGCTCAGCAGAGGGTTCTGGTTCAGGGTTTATCTGGAGGTCAGACCCCCTCCTGGCTCTGTTCTCTGACAGAACAAAGGGAACAGATGCAGGCTCTGGCCTCCAAGCACCCACCCGGCATATGGAAGCTATCTCCTCAGTCCCAGTAATTACCCAGGAGCTTGCTTGTTCAATGGCTTTGGCTTTTATTGCACAGAAACCAACCTATTCCCCAACATAAAACACTTTAACGGTGTCTCCCTCCGGGGTTTCTGAGAGAGGTCCTGTCAGGTATAAAATGTGCAGAACCCCTCTGACAGCCCACAGGGGCAAGGCCTTCCACAATTAACAGAAGGGGACAGGGCACAGGAAGGCAGGATTCCTAGTGGCAAAATGAGTCCAGTTCTCATGGTATTTGGAGGGTCCCATAGCATTCAGGAAGAACTTTCTGGATTGTTTAGAAAGGCAGGAAAAAGTGCTAGAATTGATTAAAAAAAAAAACTGTCTCCTCCCATTCCTAGCACATGAGGACATCGAACTAAAATCTTAGGCACCAAACATTCATTGAATAATTATTTTGCGTGAGAATAAATAATTAACAGAGTAGGAAAAGGTCTGGCACCTAGTATGTGCTAACTTAATATTAGCAATTCAGTTCTGCTCTGGAGGATGTCAGATCTCACAGGCTCACTAAAGGGCAGAAACTTGAAGATGTGAATTAAACAACAGAACCAGGAAAGAAATAAGCCATGCGCTAGAGATGGACGGGTCTTAAATCCACTAACCCTGGACTCATGTCTCAAAAGTGAGATAAGGGTGGACTTCCCTGGTTTTCTCTTTGAAGTGTGTGCTGATCTACTTGGAGGA